>NC_143131.1:46244064-46869064 GCF_059928025.1 Delphinapterus leucas
AGCCCAGACAGTCAGCTTGTTTTGAAGCCCTGACCTTTGGTAGACCTCCACCTCTGCATGCTTTTTCTGTAAATAAAGATCACACAACAACTTTTCTCATCATATACAAATAGCCAGTGCTATTAAGCTACATGACAGAGTCTCTCCTTTTAGCATTTTGGTGGATGACCCTATAAAAAGACGTTAAACCTAATAAAAAAAATAATGCATCTAAGCACTGTATCCTGAACATCTGAATGAATATATTTCCTCTGTGGCTTCTTCATCTTAAGTTATGATAGCAGGAGCTTGACTGGTTATTAACCTTATAGTCCTTCACTGAGGGTCTTTGGTAGAGTTATCTGTACTCAGAAAAGGAATGGCCAAAGGAGAGCAGAATAATTTGCTGGCTTGGTAGCTCAGAGCATGTGTTTCATATTTAACACAGATAAATCTGTAGGCTGTGACACCAGAAGATACCTACTTCTAAACAAAACTAGGGTTAATGAAATAGCACAGTGGATAAACAGGTCATATTCCAAAAATGTTTGCTGTGAGTCATCCTTAGTGAAATATGGGCCACTGTCTCTTGCTTCCTTAAAATTCAGTGTTTCAGAGAGTAAACTGTGTCTGTGGGATGTGTGCTAAGTGTGTCTATTCTGCTCAAACTTTGATTTTCTTGATTCTCCTACACTTAATAGGTTAGGTGGTTGGATATAAAGACTGAACAGCATTATACAGTGTACTTATAGAAAGTGATGGTAAGAATAACTCACAGAAGAACGTATCTTTGAGAGTTTTATTTCTAAACAGTCTTCCAAAATTACCGGTTTGGGAGATCGGAGGTGCAGAAGAGATTGTAGGGTGGCTGGAACCCGAGCCATGGGCAAAGTGCCTACTTTGATATGTTGTTTTCTCTCCTTGTCTCTTCTTCCTTCTATCATTTTTACTCTAAATTTGATCTCAAGGAGCACGAAGCCTAGATTTTGTGCTGTTCAAAAATTATTTTGATTCTAAGAAAATATATCTAGCTCAAATAGGAAATGATGCCTCATTTTCACCACACAAACTTAATCCAGCCTCTTACACCTTTTACAGAGGAACCACAAGATGAAGCCTTTAAATAGTACAAAAAACACCCTTCCCACAGATCTCTGCCCGCTCCCATGGGGGAATTCTGCTTGCTCTTCCTGACATTTCTGATCTCATGTTTTTATCCCCTTGAAGAGACTTGGAAGGTGGGTCTCAGCCTTCCTGCTTTTCTAGCCTCAAAGACACTGCGTCATGGGGATGGGGTGTAGTAATCTGAAAAACAAGCAAGGCTTTCAGAACTGATTAAACATGCATGTAAAAAAATCTCTATATTAAGTCATTGAACAGGAAAATTAAATAGGACAAGTGAGCAGGTGGTAAATGAACGAAGACTGATGTGAAAAGTGATGTTTACATAAATAGCAGCCTAACTAATCCTTTGAAATATGAACGTAAAGACTTCAAGATGTCTAAAACCTTGGATATCCCAAGTTCCAGGCATTTCAAGGGCTTCAGCATCTTTTAAACTTTCCCTTTCAGCACCCTTTAAAGCAGGGAAGAAAAGAACAATTTTCCTTCACAAGGTGAGATTTAAAACTACCCTTAGATCTCTCTCAGAATTGGAATGCATGTTCTCCTTGACCCAGCACAGGAACTGTAACTCTCCAAAAACAACAAGTTGTTTTCTTGCGGCTCCTAGAACAAAACTCAGTCACACCAGAAAGTCTCTGAAAAGAATGACTTCAGAGGGTGCTTTTGAAAGTGAACAGGAACTTACCTGAGGGTAGAAAAAGGGATGGATCTGGCTTAACTACATAAAACAAATGTGTATGTGTGTCCCTCTCTTCTCACATCCCTTTCTAAGCCACCTCTTTTTTCAATTTTCAACATTCTAATCAGATATGTTACATGTTAATTGCAAACCTTCTACTTGTGATGTGAATGAAGTTTTTGTGCTTTGATATAATAAATGCTTGATAAAGAGATTTACTTGGAACCTAAAATTATTGAAAGAATGGCATCAGAATCAGAAGCTAGATATCTTGGCACTGTCATTATTTTAAATTCCATATTTCGATGAAATGATTCAGAAACCAACCTGTTTTTTTTTTGTTGATGTTGTTTATTACTTTTTTGTGGGGGGGGCAGGCAGGGGGAGGGATGGGATTTGTGGTAAAGAAAGGTAAATATCTGGACTGTCAAGTCCAGAATGTATGCTAGGCCCTGGGGAGTTAAGCAAAGAGTAAACTAGTTCTTCACCAACTGTTTCCCTTTTCTTCTTGGCACGTAGACTACATTTCCCGAATACATATCCCTGCAATTAGTGACAACCAAGTGACTAGTTCTGGCTGATGGGATGTGGGTGGAAATCACGTAGGCCACCTCCAGACCTGGCCTATATATTCCCTAAAGATCTTCCTTATGTGATCCCTTCCCTCATCTGCTAGCAGAATACAAAAGATCCAGTGAAAGACTCTGGGCGCTAAGGAATAGCAGAGCCACTAGACCAAAGGAACCTGAGTTTCTAGACCACAATGTGCAGCAGAGCCCCTGCTGACCTAGAAGGACTCTGATGTGAGAAAGAAGTAAACCTGTGTCGTGCTAGGCTATGATTCTAAAGTTTCTTTGTTACGGCAATGAATCTTCCTGACCAATACAGAGAACAGTCCAGGGGTATGTGGAGTGGGTGTATCAGAGGGTATGGTAGGCAGGATTCCAGGGTGGCCCCCATGACCTCTGCCTCCTGGTGTTACTCCTGTGACTATGCTATGTTCCATGGAAAAAGGGATTTTCCCGATGCAATTAAAGTGACCCATCAGTTGGCAAAGAGTTTAATTATTTGGGTGGGCCTGACCTAATCAAAAGAACCCTTTAAAAGCAGAGAATTTTCTCTAGCTGGTAGCAGAAAAGGGAGTGCAAGAGATGTGAAGTGTGAAAGGGGTTTGACACTGAAATTATGTGGCAAAGATCTGAGAGGGGCTTGTAGGAGCTGAGAGTGGTACCCGGCCAACAGCTGGCAGGATGATGGAACCTGTCCTAGAGCCACAAGAAAATTAATTCTGCCAGGAGTCTGAGGGAGCTTGGAAGTAGGTTTTTCCTTAATTGAGCCTCTAAATGATGTTGACTAAAAAAATATTCACAGCCTAAAACTTGAGTGTTATGTTTTATTCGGCGGGAATTTTTAGGACTTCAAGCCTGGGAGGCAGCATCTCAAGTAACCCTGAGAGGACTGCTCCTAGGAGGCGAGGGGGGACCCAGGTTATATAGAAGTTTTGTAACAAAGGGCAGGTAGTCTGCACGTCAAAAGATGACTGTTAATTAAAGGAAAACCAGATATCTCAAGTTAAGGAATTTAGTGCTTTTCTATGTATGGGAAGATGCAAGAGTCTGGGCTCACTGAAATCATTCCTTTGATATTGCACCTCAGCTCTCTGGGGCCAGTATCCTGTGTTTTCACATCCTGAGTTTCCTCAGGGCTCACCTTAGGGAGTGGCTGCAGTCTGATGGCTGGTGGACGGCAGGTATTCTTTCCTTCCTGAGTTTCCTCAAGGCTCACCGGCTTCACGTTGGAGGACTGCAGTCGCTGATGACTATAATGTGCTTGGTTAACTGATATGGCAGGAGATATTCCATTTCTCAAAGAGGATGCAGCCAGGGGACATCTTGATGTCAGCTTTATGAGATTCTCGGTAGAAGACTCAGCTAAAACATGCCTGGATCCTGACCCATGGTAGTGATAAGATGATAAATATTTATTGTTTTAAACCATTAAGTTTGTCGTAATTTGTTCTCTAAAAATAGAAAATTAATGTAGAGGTTGAGGAGTGCTATGTCTAAACTATGTGGCAAAATGAGGATTGATCCAGGCTGGTATCAACATTTAAGGGGTTAGATCTGTTGGACAGGCCCTGGCAACAGAGGACAGTGCAGTGGTGTCACCCACAGCCTGATGCATTCTTGTGTTGTGGGTCTAGGGTTGGATTGGAACTCTGGCCAGACCCCACGTCTTGCCAACCAAATGGCCTGGGGTCACAGGTTGAGTGTGAATCTCAGTGACAAGAACTGAGCTACAGTTCCTGAGTTAATGAGCAGTTTCAAGGTACTTATTTACTTACGATTCTTCAGAATTATCTCAGAGGGGTCAGAGAGAGGCTGAGTTGCCTTGCCTCCCCATCTGTATTGTAGCCTAGCATTTACATGTAGGCCTGCATTTAGGTGTTTATTTTTGGAGTTTCACGTAAAAATTAATTTGGAAAAAATACTTTATTGCAGAAACTGTTAGAAACTCCTAAGTTTAGGGAAAAGCTGTATATCTTTAGGGAAATGTGAGAGCCTGTTATACATAGAGCAGCAAGAGTAATTCTACAGCCCCAAACAAAGTGGCGATGGGGCCCTGAATTGATCACCAGGCCTGGTTCTCATTGACTCGGGATCTGGCTTGGACTGCGTCTGAAGTAAAATGTTCTTTGTGCAAGATTGGGGCAATCAAGGACCGACCAAGGTCTTGTTTGGCTTTACTATTATTAGTTTTTTATTGAAGTATAATTAACATATAACTTGTTAGTTTCAGGCATACAACATAATAACTCAATATTTGTATATATTGAGAAATGATCACAATAAGTCTATTTAACATCTATCACCATACATAGTTATAAAAATAGTTCAGCTTTAAAAGATCCCCTATGTGATACCAGAGAGGAAATGTAATAGATAGAGATGTAGATGTATAATAAATACCATGTATATAAATTCCCTGACCTGCTCACCTAGTCTAGCTCATCTTGTGTTGCTTCTAGTCTTCTTCCTAAGAAATATTTATTAAATACCTATGTGTGCCAGGCCTTGCACTTAGAACTGGGGATTCAAAAGTGCCCAAGGAGGTCACAGAGAGAAACAATGATTGTGTCAGGTTCTCACTGGGTTAGCATTCTGATTGTGGTAATTCCATGGCAAAGGAGCCATACTATCTCCAGTTTGACATGGTGCTGGCATTCAGGAACAGTACTCTGGAGTGACAAGAAGTAAGGCAGCAGTGACCTGGGAAGCCCAGGTCTCTCTCTCTTTTAACTTACTTAATGAGATCTGTAGCATAAGCACCTGTACATGTAAAATTTTCTCCTCCTCCATCATGAGAGGCCCTAAATGTACCTACTTGGTTGCCATTAGGATGGTTAATATAATTCAGCTTTAATTGTTGTTACAGTTGCACCTGCTGCAGTGAGTTAACCTCATGGGCAACTTCCTGGAAAGCAGACTTGCTAAATCACTGCTGGGTAAGGGTGATCATGAGCTTTGTAGAGCAGAGGGACAAAGCTCCACTCTGCAGACTCATCCTCACGTGGCATCTTCACCTCCCAGGGCACTGTCATGCTCCTGCCTGTGTCATTTTCTTGTGCTAGTTTACAGAAGGGAAAAGCAAGGGGAGAAATCCATGTGCTGGCTCAGCTGCCATCAGAACTTGGGGTGACTGTTGGGACTCACAGCCTGGAAGGGAATGGGGGTCCTCTCATTGTTCTCTGCAGTCTCAAGGGACAGTGGGGTTCTGTTTTATTACTTCAAGTGATAAAATGGGTAGAATTCTTTACTACCAAGTGACGAGCAGCAGTAAAATTAAGTAATCCTAAAAGGAAAATATGTCAAAATGAAAGGCATCTTCAAATATGATTTCTCTCTTGAGAGGTCAAAGACCTAGGTCTTAGTGGAGGAAGCTATTTTCAGCATGCATGTGTCCAGGTGCCCATTGATTTGGAATTCTTACATCAGGCCTTGTTTCTGGACTCGTCTACTTCCCCCTGGTTACAGTGTTCTAGTTATTTATTGCCACATAAGAAACTACCTCAAAGCTTAGTGCCCTAGCACAATGATTTGATATTATCTCTTATGGTTCTGATTTGACTCGTTCTTGCTTAGAGGTCTCTTTTGTGGTCACATCCAGTTGTCAGCTAAGCCTGAAGCCATCTGAAGGCCTGACAAGGCTGGATGCTTACGTGGTTTCTCCACTCCCATGTCTGGGGCCTGAACTAGGATGACTACTGGACAGTTGGGTTAGCTGGAACTGTGGCCCTGAGTGCCTACGTATGCTGTCCCCAGCATGGTGGTCCTGGGGGCTCAGACTTCTTAGATGGCAACTCAGGACTCCAGGCAGAAGCTCAAACTTTCTTTTGACCAAACTTCAGAAGTCAGCATAACTTCTTCCACATTTACCCACATTCTATTAAGCAAGGCACAGGCCAGCCCAGATTGCAGAAGAGGAGACTACACAAACGTATGGATATGGGCAATGTGGTTCACTGGGAGGAATCATCTGTAGTATGTTGTATGACATCAAAGAAGAGTTGAGGGATTATAAAATCCCCAAATCTTATTGTCAGCCGATTATGAGGGTCCGTTAGCATAAAGGACCCAGCCTTAATGGATCTGACTAAACTTTATCTGCTAAGGTCATGAACTTTACTGTCTCTGGTTGAGCCTCCACTTTCTGGAAAAGCAGACAGTTTGCTCTGAATTGGAAAATTTTATCCATAGTTTCCTGGACAGCTTTCTCAGCAACAGCAAAATCCACACTTGATCATTTTGTTGTTTAAAATAAAGATGCAGTGAGAGAATTATGATTTCTCATGGCTATGCAACTTAATACAGATTTTGCTTTGTTAGTTTGTCGATGAAAAAATATTAGGGAAGGCATCATGTGCGGTAAGTAGCCCCTCTGTGAGGTGCTTGGGAGGGAGAGAGGACACTTAAGCAATGGTTTCTGTTGCTTGAGGAACAGGCCAGTTCTGAAACCAAAACTTACAAGTAAAATTTGCACCTTAGAAGAAAGGCTGCAGCCTAAAATTTAGCTGAGAAAACAAGACATTGCATCTAGGGAAGAATGAAGAATGTAAGAGATTGCTAAATAGCACAGTATAGCTTCTATGGATTTTATGGCTTTCTAGTTATTCCTCATCCTTACTTAGATCAATGGAACTTTAGGTTTGAGATTGGAGATAAGCTTATTGGACATTTTCTTTCCAGTAGTTGCTTTTACTGGCACTCAGGATGAATTGAGGATAAAGCATTTATCCTCTACATCTGCATTTATAATTCAGTCGAGTTTTGATGTACAGCCAGTTTATACTAAAAAATTGATACCTGGAAGGAAAAATAATTTAATAATTTAATTTAATGTCACAATGATTTATTCCAGGTTGATGGTTATTGATAGACTACAAGACATTCTCTGCCCAGAATTGTTAATCAATAATTGGACCAAAAGAGAATTAAGCTCCCCCAGTGATGAGTTCTGTAGTAGTCCCATGGATCACAAAAGTAAGACAGAATTAGTTTTTTCCCTCAAGGGAGTCACAGTTTACTGGAGAAAGCAACACACAACAGATAACACTACGATTGCAGAGTACACCCTCTAAAGAGATATAAACAAAATGGTGGAGGAAAGAGTACTGTGGCAACTACGAGGGTCACTGATGACCTGAGGGTGGCAGTGTTTGTGCAGATTCTTCAAGGCTCAGTGAAAGCAGTTTACTCCAGCCAGAGAAGAGCCTGTTCAGAGAGGCAGGCAATGGTGAAAGGACCCAGGATGTACAGAGACTAGTTAGACTCATGGGGGGCTACAGTGCAGGGTGTGTTTGTGGGTTGGGGTAGGTTTGGGGTGCAGGTGAGAGAATTAGCAGTAAAGGAAGCTGGAGAATAGTCAGGGGCCAGATGGCACATTTGGTATGTTTGTCTCAGTCAGGAGTAGGGTTTGGATAGTTGTGGGTTGGCTAGAACACAGATAAAGAGAGAGAAAGTTTGACAAAACCCAGCTGCCAAACAATATGGTAATGCCAGGATTTGGTAACTGATCTCAGCTTGTTTCACATCTGGAAGATCGGTCTAGGAGGACAAAGGACAAGCAGTATGCAAACACCACTAGTCAAAGGTTGAAAATGAGTCCAAGATCAGGATAAAACACAAAAGCTTGAGCAGTAGGCACAGGAATCTATCAGCTGCCTTTAGTCATGTAAGACTGGCCCTCAAGGGCAGGAATGCCAGTCCATGAAAGAGGGCGGGGCTTACAGGCACTTGATCCTCTGGAAACAGTTCAAGAGTCTAGGGACTTGACATTCAGGACCCAATCAAGTTGATTATGTGGTGATCCAGTGAGTCCCTGGCTTAAAGCTTATTCATAATTTCTGCACTGAGACACTGTCTCTGGGGTATGTTTAAAGGCTAAACCTAAGGAAAGAATTAAGAATCCCAGTGGTTAGAAGTGTCAAGACCATAGTAAAGCTCAGTTTTTCATACACAGGTGTATTAGGGTTCTCCATAGAAACAGAACTGATAAGGTGTGTGTGTGTGTATGTGTGTGTGTGTGAAAGAGAGAAGGGGGAAAGGGAGAGAGTGCACATATTTTATGTGTGGTTTTTATAAAACTATCCTGGAGATTCTTCTCTTTACTTAGTAAGTGTATTTTTTAGACTAAAATGATTGAAGGGTGGCGAATCAGTTTATTTTAGCTGTATTTAATGATTTATGCCAGTTGCTTCCTCTGGTTGGCTGGTTGCTTGATATACCAGTGAGTGTATCGAGAGCTATAGATGTCAGTCAAACTGGTATGGAGGTGTAGGCTAGAACCTTTCTACTCTAAGTATGGATCAGTTGTAGAACCAATAACTTCACCTGGAAATTTGTACAAAAGCAAAATTGTATGGCCCTCCTGACCCGCAAATCAAAACTTACACTTTAATAAGAACCCCACGTAATTCATTTACACATTAAAATTTGAAAAACATTTGTTTAGAATACGTATTAATGGCATTACTCATATGACCAGCTCTGTGAAGCATCTTCTTTACTCACAGAAAATGAAAAAAAAAAATGCGATGTTACAACTCCATTTTAAAAATCAGTGTAGGGTCAGTGCTGCAGCCTGTGGAGTGAAAACCACATTCACAGAAAGAGAGACAAAATGAAAAGCCAGAGGACTATGTACCAGATGAAGGAACAAGATAAAACCCCAGAAAAACAACTAACTGAAGTGGAGATAGGCAACCTTCCAGAAAAAGAACTCAGAATAATGAGAGTGAAGATCATCCAGGTCCTCAGAAAAAGAATGAAGGCAAAGATCGAGAAGATGCAAGAAATGTTTTACAAAGACCTAGAATAATTAAAGAATAAAAACTTATCTCCAGAATTTACAAGCAGCTCATGCAGCTCAATATCAAAAAAATAAACAGCCCAATCCAAAAATAGGCAGAAGACTTAAATAGACATTTCTCCAAAGAAGATATACAGATGGCCAACAAACACATGAAAGGATGCTCAACATAACTAATCATTAGAGAAATGCAAATCAAGACTACAATGAGGTATCACCTCACACCAGTCAGAATGGCCATCATCAAAAAATCTACAAACAATAAATGCTGGAGAGGGTGTGGAGAAAAGGGAACCCTCTTGCACTGTTGGTGGGAATGTAAATAGATACAGTCACTATGGAAAACAGTATGGAGGTTCCTTAAAAAACTAAAAATAGAACTAACATATGACCCAGCAATCCCACTACTGGGCATATACCCTGAGAAAACCCTGGGCATATAATTCAAAAAGAGTCACGTAGCACAGTATTCATTGCAGCACTATGTACAGTAGCCAGGAAATGGAAGCAACCTAAGTGTCCATCGACACATGAATGAATAAAGAAAATGTGGCACATATATACAATGGAATATTACTCAGCCATAAAAAGAAAAAAAAAGGACAAACACCTAGAAGAATTAAAGAACAAACAAACAGAGATGAACAATACAATAACTGAATTGAAAAATACACTAGAAGGAATCAATAGCAGAATAACTGAGGCAGAAGAATGGATAAGTGATCTGGAAGACTGAATGGTGGAATTCACTGCCATGGAACAGAATAAAGAAAAGAGAATGAAAAGAATTGAAGACAGACTAAGAGACCTCTGGGACAACATTAAACGCAACAACATTTGCATTATAGGGGTCTGAGAAGGAGAAGAGAGAGGGAAAGGACCTGAGAAAATATTTCAAGAGATTATAGTCAAAAACTTCCCTTACATGGGAAAGGAAAGAGCCACCCAAGTCCAGGAAGTGCAGAGAGTCCCAGGCAGGATAAACCCAAAGAGAAACACACTGAGACACATAGTAATCAAATTGACAAAAATTAAAGACAAAGAAAAATTATTGAAAGCAACAAGGGAAAAACAACAAATAACATACAAGGGAGCTTCCATAAGGTTAACAGCTGATTTCTCAGCAGAAACTCTAAAAGCCAGAAGGGAATGGCACGATATATTTAAAGTGATGAAAGGGAAGAACCTACAACCAAGGTTACTCTGCCAGGCAAGGATCTCATTCATATTTGATGGAGAAATCAAAAGCTTTACAGACAAGCAAAAGCTAAGAGAATTCAGCACCACCAAACCAGCTCTCCAACAAATGCTAAAGGAACTTCTCTAAGTGGGAAAAACAAGAGAAGAAAAGGACCTACAAAAACAAACCAATAACAATTAAGAGAATGGTAATAGGATCATACATATTGATAATTGCCTTAAACATGAATGGATTAAATGTTCCAACCAAAAGACACAGGATCGCTGAATGGATACAAACACAAGACCCATATATATGCTGTCTACAACAGATCCACTTCAGACCTGGGGACACATACAGACTGAAAGTGAGGGGATCAAAAAAGATATTCCATGCAAATGGAAATCAGGAGAAAGCTGGAGTAGCAATACTCATATCAGATAAAATAGACTTTAAAATAAAGAATGTTACAAGAGACAAGGAAGGACACTACATAATGATCAAGGGATCAATCCAAGAAGAAGATATAGCAATTATAAATATATATGCACCCAACATAGGAGCACCTCAATACATAAGGCAACTGCTAACAGCTATAAAAGAGGAAATCGACAGTAACACAGTAATAGTGGGGGAAATTAATACCTCACTTACACCAATGGACAGATCATCCAGACAGAAAATTAATAAGGAAACACAAGCTTTAAGCGACACAATACACCAGATAGATTTAATTGATGTTTATAGGACATTCCATCCAAAAACAGCAGATTACACTTTCTTCTCAAGTGCACACAGAACACTCTCCAGGATAGATCACATCTTGGGCCACAAATCAAGCCTCGGTAAACATAAGAAAATTGAAATCATATCATGCATCTTTTCTGACCACAACGCTGTGAGAGTAGAAATCAGTTACAGGGGGAAAAAAATGTAAAAACACAAGCACATGGAGGCTAAACAATACATTACTAAATAACCAAGAGATCATTGAAGAAATCACAAGGAAAATAAAAAAATACCTAGAGACAAATTACAACAAAACCATGACCATCTAAAACCTATGGGATGCAGCAAAAGCAGTTCTAAGAGGGAAGTTTATACCAAGCTTACCTCAAAAAACAAGAAAAATCTCAAACAATCTAACCTTACACCTAAAGGAACTAGAGAAAAAACAAAACACAAAGTTAGTAGAAGGAAAGAAATCATAAAGATCATAGCAGAAATAAATGAAATAGAAACAAAGAAAACAATAGCAAAGATCAATAAAACTAAAAGCGGGTCTTTGAGAGTATAAACAAATTGATAAACCTTTAGCCAGACTCATCAGGAAAAAGAGGAAGAGGACTCAAATCAATAAAATTAGAAATGAAAAAGGAGAAGTTACAATGGTCACCACAGAAATACAAAGCATCTTAAGAGACTACAAGTAACTCTATGCCAATAAAATGGACAACCTGGAAAAAATGGACAAATTCTTAGAAAGGTATGAACTTCCAAGACTGAACCAGGAAGAAATAGAAAATATGAACAGACCAATCACAAGTAGTGAAATTGAAAATCTTCCAAAAAACAAAAGTCCAGGACTAGATGGCTTCACACGTGAATTTTATCAAACATTTAGAGAAGAGCTAACACCCATCCTTCTCAAACTCTTCCAAAAAATTGCAGAGGGAGGAACACTCGCAAACTCGTTCTACGAGGCCACCATCACCCTGAAACCAAAACCAGACAAAGATACTACAAAAAAGAAAACTACAGGCCAATATCACTAATGAACATAGATGGAAAAATCCTCAACAAAATACTAACAAAGAGAATCCAAAAACAGTCATACACCATGATCAAGTGGGATTTATCCCAGAGATGCAAGGATTCTTCCATATATGCAAATCAATCAACGTGATACACCATATTAACAAACTGAAGGAGAAAAACCATATAATCATCTCAATAGATGCAGAAAAAGCTTTTGACAAAATTCAGCACCCATTTATGATAAAAACTCTCCAGAAAGTGGGCATAGAGGGAACCTACTTTAACATAATAAAGGCCATATATGACAGACCCACAGCAAACATCATTCTCAATGGTGAAAACCTGAAAGTATTTCCTCTAAGATCAGGAACAAGACAACGATGTCCACTCTCACCACTATCAGTCAACATAGTTTTGGAAGTCCTAGCCACGGCCAGCAGAGGACAAAAAGAAATAAAAGGAATACAAATTGGAAAAGAAGAAGTAAAACTGTCACTGTTTGCAGATGACATGATACTATACATAGAGAATCCTAAAGATGCCACCAGAAAACTACTAGAGCTAATCAATGAATTTGGTAAAGTAGCAGGATACAAAATTAATGCACAGAAATCTCTTGCATTCCTATACACTAACAATGAAAGATCAGAAAGAGAAATTAAGGAAACAATCCCATTCACCACTGCAACAAAAAGAATAAGATACCTAGGAATAAACCTACCTAAGGAGGTAAAAGACCTGTACTCAGAAAACTGTAAGGCACCGATGAAAAAATCAAAGATGACACCAACAGATGGAGAGATATACCATGTTCTTGGATTGGAAAAATCAACATTGTGAAAATGACTATACTACCCAAAGTAATCTACAGATTCAATGCAATCCCTATCAAATTACCAGTGGCATTATTTACAGAACTAGAACAAAAAATCTTAAAATTTGTATGGAGACACAAAAGACCCCGAATAGCCAAAGCAGTCTTGAGGGAAAAAAATTAGCTGGAGGAATCAGACTCCGTGACTTCAGACTACTACAAAGCTACAGTAATCAAGACAATATGGTACTGGCACAAAAACAGAAATATAGATCAATGCAACAGGATAGAAAACCCTGAGATAAAATGACACACCTTGGTCAACTAATCTATGAGGCAAGAAAGGAGGCAAGAATATAAAATGGAGAAAAGACAGTCTCTTCAACAAGTGGTGCTGGGAACACTGGACAGCTACATGTGAAAGAAAGAAATTAGAACATTCCCTAACACCATACACAAAAAGAAACTCAAAATGGATTAGAAACCTAAATGTAAGACTAGACACTCTAAAACTCTTAGAGGAAAACATAGGCAGAATACTCTGACATACATCACAGCAAGATCTTTTTTGATCCACCTCCTAGAGTAATGGAAATAAAAACAAAAATAAATAAGTGGGACATAATGAAACTTAAAAGCTTTTGCAAAGCAAAGGAAACTATGAATAAGATGAAAAAACAACCCTCAGGATGGGAGAAAATATTTGCAAACGAATCAATGGACAAAGGATTAATCTCCAAAATATATAAACAGCTCATGCAGCTCAATATTAAAAAAAACAAGCAACCTCATCAAAAAATGGGCAGAAGACGCAAATAGACATTTCTCCAAAGAAGACATACAGATGGCCGAGAAGCACATGAAAACATCAACATCAACATCACTAATTATTAGAGAAATGCAAATCAAAACTACAATGAGGTATCACCTCACACCAGTTAGAATGGGCATCATCAGAAAATCTACAAACAACAAATGCTGGAGAGGGTGTGGAGAAAAGGGAACCCTCTTGCACTGTTGGTGGGAATGTAAACTGATACAGCCACTATGAAGAACAATATGGAGGTTCCTTAGAAAATTAAAAATAGAATTATAATATGACCCAGCAATCCCAGTACTGGGCATATACCCAGAGAAAATCATAATTCCAAAAGACACATGCACCACAATGTTCATTGCAGCTCTATTTACAATAGCCAGGTCATGGAAGCAACCTTAATGCCCATCGACAGACGAATGGATAAAGAAGTTGTGGTACATATATACAATGGAATATTACTCAGCCATCAAAAGGAATGGAATTGGTATTTGTAGAGATGTGGGTGGATCTAGAGACTGTCATACAGAGTGAAGTAAGTCAGAAAGAGAAAAACAAATATCATATATTAACACATATATGTGGAACCTAGAAAAATGGTACAGATGAACTGGTTTGCTGGGCAGAAATATAGACACCGATGTAGAGAACAAACATGGACACCAAGGGGAGAAAGTGATGGGTGGTTGGTGTGACGAATTGTTTGATTGGGTTTGACATGTATACACTGATGTGGATAAAATTGATGACTAATAAGAACCTGCTGTATAAAAAAATAATAGAAAATTCAAAAATTCAAAAACAAAGGAATGGGAGGAGCTTCAGGATCGCGGAAGAGTTAAGACGTGGAGATCACTTTCCTCCCCACAAATACATCAGAAACACATCTACATGTGGAACAACTCCTACAGAACACCTACTGAACGCTGGTAGAAGACCTCAGACCTCCCAAAAGCCAAGAAACTCCCCACGTACCTGGATAGGGCAAAAGAAAAAAGAAAAAACAGAGACAGAAGAATAGGGACGGGACCTGCACCAGTGGGAGGGAGCCGTGAAGGAGGAAAGGTTTCCACACACTAGGAAGCCCCTTTGTGGGCAGAGAGTGCAGATGGTGGAGGGGGGACGCTTCGGAGCCATGGAGGAGAGCACAGCAACAGGGGTGCGGAGGGCAAAGCAGAGAGATTCCCACACAGAGGGTCGGTGCCGACCAGCACTCACCAGCCTGAGAGGCTTGTCTGCTCACCCGCTGGGACGGGTGCGGGCCCGGAGCTGAGGCTTGGGCTTCAGAGGTCACATCCCAGGGAGAGGACTGGGGTTGGCTGCAAGAACACAGGCTGAAGGGGTCTAGTGCACCCCAGCTAGCTGGGAGGGAGTCCAGGAAAAAGTCTGGACCTGCTGAACAGGCAAGAGACTTTTTCTTGCCTGTTTGATTCCTGGTGCGTGAGGAGAGGGGATTAAGAGAGCCGCTTAAAGGAGCTCCAGAGATGGGCGCGAGGCATGGCTATCAGCATGGACCCCAGAGACAGGCATGAGATGCTAAGGCTGCTGCTGCAGCCACCAAGAAGCCTGTGTGCGAGCACAGGTCACTATCCACACCTCCCCTCCTGGGAGCCTGTGCAGCCCGCCACTGCTGGGGTCCTGTTATCCAGGGACAACTTTCCTGGGTGAGCACGCGGCGCGCCTCAGGCTGTTGCAACGTCATGCCGGCCTCTGCTGCCACAGGCTCGCCCTGCACTCCATACCCCTCCCTCCCCCCAGACTGAGTGAGCCAGAGCCCCCGAATCAGCTGCTCCTTTAACCCCGTCCTGTCTGAGTGAAGGACAGATGCTCTCAGGCGACCTACACGCAGAGGCAGGTCCAGATCCAAAGCTGAACCCCGGGAGCTGTGCGAACAAAGAAGAGAAAGGGAAATCTCTCCCAGCAGCCTCAGGAGCAACAGATTAAATTTCCACAGTCAACTTGATGCATCCTGCATCTGTGGAATACCTGAATAGACTATGACTCATCCCAAATTGAGGAGCTGGACTTGCGGAGCAATGATATATTTTTATATATTTCCCTTTTTCTCTTTTTGTGAGTGTGTATGTGTATCCTTCGGTGTGTGATTTTTGTCTGTATAGCTTTGCTTTTACCATTTGTCCTAGGGTTCTATCTGTTTTTTTTTTTCTTTTTTTAGTATTGTTTTCAGCGCTTGTTATCATTGGTGGATTTTTTTTTTGGTTTGGTTGTTCTTTCTTTCTTTTTTTTAATTGCTTTAAAATTTTTTTAATTTTTATTTTAATAACTTTTAAATTTAATTTTATCTTTCTTTCTTTCTTTCTTTCTTTCTTCTTTCTTTCTTTCTTTCTTTCTTTCTTTCTTCCTTCCTTCCTTCCTTCCTTCCTTCCTTTCTTTCTTTCTTTCTTTCTTTTTCTCTCCCTTTTATTCTGAGCCGTGTGGATGACAGGCTCTTGGTGCTCCAGCCAGGCATCAGGGCTGTGCCTCTGAGGTGGGAGAGCCAAGTTCAGGACACTGGTCCACCAGAGACCTCCCAGCTTGAAGTAATATCAAATGGTGAAAATCTCCCAGAGATCTCCATCTCAACGCTAAGACCCAGGTCCACTCAATGACCAGCAAGCTACAGTGTTGGACATCCTATGCCAAACAGCTACCAAGGCAGGAACACAACCCCACCCATTAGCAGAGAGGCTGCCTAAAATCATAATAAGGCCACAGGCACCCCAAAGCACACCACCAGACGTGGACCTGCCCACCAGAAAGACAAGATCCAGCCTCATCCACCAGATGAGGCTGGATCTTCCCTCCACTGGGAAGCCTACACAACCCACAGAAACAACCTTAGCCACTGGGGACAGATACCAAAAACAACAACAGAAACTACAAACCTGCAGCCTGCAAAAAGGAGACCCCAAACACAGTAAGTTAAGCAAAATTAGAAGACAAAGAAACACACAGCAGATCAAGGAGCAAGGTAAAAACCCACCAGACCTAACAAATGAAGAGGAAATAGGCAGTCTACCTGAAAAAGAACTCAGAATAATGATAGTAAAGATGATCTAAAATCTTGGAAATGGAATAGAGAAAATACAAGAAACGTTTAACAAGGACCTAGAAGAACTAAAGAGCAAGCAAACAATCATGAACAACACAATAAATGAATTTAAAAATTCTCTACAAGGGATCAATAGCAGAATAACTGAGACAGAAGAATGGATAGGTGACCTGGAAGATAAAATAGTGGAAATAACTACTGAAGAGCAGAATAAAGAAAAAAGAGTGAAAAGAATTGAGGAAAGGCTCACAGACCTCTGGGACAATATTAAATGCACCAACATTTGAATTATAGGGGTCCCAGAAGAAGAAGAGAAAAAGAAAGGGACTGAGAAAATATTTGAAGAGATTATAGTTGAAAACTTCCCTAATATGGGTAAGGAAATAGTTAATCAAGTCCAGGAAGCACAGAGAGTCCCATACAGGATAAATCCAAGGAGAAACATGCCAAGACACATATTAATCGAACTATCAAAAATTAAATACAAAGAAAAAATATTAAAAGCAGCAAGGGAAAAACAACAAATAACATACAAGGGAATCCCCATAAGGTTAACAGCTGATGTTTCAGCAGAAACTCTGCAAGCCAGAAGGGAGTGGCAGGACATATTTAAAGTGATGAAAGGGAAAAACCTACAACCAAGATTACTCTGTCCAGCAAGGATCTCATTCAGATTTGACGGAGAAATTAAAATCTTTACAGACAAGCAAAAACTAAGAGAATTCAGCACCCCCAAACCAGCTTTATAACAAATGTTAAAGGAACTTCTCTAGGCAGGAAACACAAGAGACGAAAAAGACCTACAATAACAAACCCAAAACAATTAAGAAAATGGTAGTAGGAACATACATATCGATCCTTACCTTAAATGTAAATGGATTAAATGCTCCAACCAAAAGACACAGACTGGCTGAATGGATACAAAAACAAGACCCGTATATATGCTGTCTACAAGAGACCCACTTCAGACCTAGGGATACATACAGACTGAAAGTGAGGGGATGGAAAAAGATATTCCATGCAAATGGAAATCAAAAGAAAGCTGGAGTAGCAATTCTCATATCAGACAAAATAGACTTTAAAACAAAGGCTATTACAAGAGACAAAGGAGGACACTACATAATGATCAAGAGATGAATCCAAGAAGAAGATATAACAATTGTAAATATTTATGCACCCAACATAGGATCACCTCAATACATAAGGCAAATGTTACCAGCCATAAAAGGGGAAATCGATAGTAACACATTCATAGTAGGGGACTTTAACACCCCACTTTCACCAATGGACAGATCATCCAAAATGAAAATAAATAAGGAAACCCAGGCTTTAAATGATACATTAAACAAGATGGACTTAATTGATATTTATAGGACATTCCATCCAAAAACAACAGAATGCTCTTTCTTCTCAAGTGCTCATGGAACATTCTCCAGGATAGATCATATCTTGGGTCACAAGTCAAGCCTTGGTAAATTTAAGAAAATTGAAATCGTATCAAGTATCTTTTCTGACCACAATGCTATGAGACTAGATATCAAATACAAGATAAAATCTGTAAGAAATACAAACACATGGAGGCTAAACAATACACTACTTAATAACCAAGAGATCACTGAAGAAATCAAAGAGGAAATCAAAAATACCTAGAAACAAATGAAAATGATGACCCAAAACCTATGGGATGTAGCAAAAGCAGTTCAAAGAGGGAAGTTTATAGCAATACAATCCTACCTTAAGAAACAAGAAACATCTCAAATACACAACCTAACCTTACGCCTAAAGCAATTAGAGAAAGAAGAACAAAGAATCTCCAAAGTTAGCAGAAGGAAAGAAATCATAAAGATCAGATCAGAAATAAATGAAAAAGAAATAAAGGAAACGATAGCAAAGATCAGTAAAACTAAAGGCTGGTTCTTTGAGATGATAAACAAAATTGATAAACCATTACCCAGACTCATCAAGTAAAAAAGGGAGAACACTCAAATCAATAGAATTAGAAATGAAAAAGGGGAAGTAACAACTGATAGTGCAGAAATACAAAGGATCATGAGAGATTACTATGAGCAACTATATGCCAATAAAATGGACAACCTGGAAGAAATGGACAAATTCTTAGAAATGCACAAACTTCCGAGACTGAACCAGGAAGAAATAGAAAATAGGAACAGACCAATCACAAGCACTGAAATTGAAACTGTGATTAAAAATCTTCCAACAAACAAAAGCCCAGGAGAGATGGCTGCACAGGCAAATTCTATCAAACATTTAGAGAAGAGGTAACACCTATCCTTCTCAAACTCTTCCAAAATATAGCAGAGGGAGGAACACTCCCAAACTCATTCTACGAGGCCACCATCACCCTGATACCAAAACCAGACAAGGATGTCACAAAGAAAGAAAACTACAGGCCAATACCACTGATAAACATACATGCAAAATTCCTCAACAAAATACTAGCAGACAGGGCTTCCCTGGTGGCACAGTGGTGGAGATTCTGCCTGCTGATGCAGGGGACACGGGTTTGTGCCCTGGTCCGGGAAGATCCCACATGCCGCGGAGCGGCTGGGCCCGTGAGCCATGGCCGCTGAGCCTGTGCGTCTGGAGCCTGTTCTCCATAACGGGAGAGGCCACAGCATACAAAAGGAGTCGTGTACTACAATGTTCATTGCAGCTCTGTTTACAGTTGCCAGGACATGGAAGCAATCTAAGTGTCCATCGACAGATGAATGGATAAAGAAGATGTGGCACATATATACAATGGAATATTACTTAGCCATAAAAAGAAACGAAATTGGTGGATGGACCTAGAGCCTGTCATACAGAGTGAAATAAGTCAGAAAGAGAAAAAGAAATACCGTATGCTAACACATATATATGGAATCTAAAAAAAAAAAAATGGTCATGAAGAACCTAGGGGCAAGAAGAGAATAAAGATGCAGACCTAGTAGAGAATGGACTTGAGGACATGGGGAGGGGGAAGGGTAAGCTGGGACGAAGTGAGAGAGTGGTAGTTTATATATGGACATATATACTATGAAATGTAAAATAGATGGCTAGTGGGAAGCAGTCGCATAGCACAGGGAGATCAGCTCGGTGCTTTGTGACCAGCTAGAAGGGTGGGATAGGGACGGTGGGAAGTAGGGAGACACAAGAGGGAAGAGATATGGGGATATATGTATATGTATAAATGATTCACTTTGTTATAAAGCAGAAACTAACACACCATTGTAAAGCAATTATATGCCAATAAAAACATAAAAGAAAAATAATAAAAATAATAAATTTTTAAAAAAAGGAATGTATTACACTGAGTTGGCATGATTCAAATATTTGGTCTATATAGTAATAATAACAATAATAAATTGTACATGTTTACATAAAACTAAGAAAAATTTATGTTTCTGCTTAATTTTCTCAGCTGAGTCAACGTTGAGTATAGTATAAATTCAGTCTTAAATAAGAAAATCAGGGAAAGAAGTTTTGCCATATACTTGTGGGAGATTATTGACTTGATAAAACAGTTGGTTAATTTTTTTCACACTTGAACTGGTTGTGACACCATTTCAGAAATTATTTTCATCCTATGTAATGACCAGCTATTTTCCATGATCTCCTGGGAGCACAAGTAGAATGGGCTTCAGTTGCACAAGGCAACTTTCTAGTCAGTAGAGGCAAAGTTCTGAGATCTAGATTACAGTACTAAGAGTGTTTGCAGAGTCTTTCCCTGGATGCCTTAGAAAACAGACAAATGTCTGTTTGTCTTGGATGGCATAATTGCAGCCCTGTGCTGCACTCAGTGGGGTCTGAGCTCAGTGATCTCACAGGTCTCCAGAGCTACAACATGGTAACTTTATTATTAGAAGGATAGAGAATCAGCATTGCTGTGTCTTAAGAGGAAAAATGAACCAATTAGAAACCAAGTGGCTTGCCTCAGCTAAGAGGTTAGTGTGGAATGGATTCCTGCCTTCCTCATGGTGGAATAGATGGCATATTATGCTTCCTATTTTACACATCTAATAATCAGCATTTGAGTTTGGTATCCGTATTCCTCAACTGTATTTGTTACAGACTGTTCATCTTTTGAGGTAAATGGAGTTGTTGTTTTTTTGTAAGATATCAGAATGACCTTAATCCTTCTAGACAGACATTCCCAAGGTATATTTCAGAGGCAGCAGTGGTTGGAGAGTGTCACTTTTGACGGTCTGCTGACCTCTGCATGAGCCACACTAGAACCCCCTGTAAATGCAGAGGTTGTATTGCTGTGCCTGGAGTTCAGCTGGTGACTCACTGGGGACCAGGCAAGCATGAGTAATTGCAATTTGCAAATGGCAAGGAATGAATACGAATCTGTCTTCTTTTTAGCCTTGTTCTAGTGAGTCTTTATGGAAGCAAAATTGCACCCTTTCTCCGGCCATGTTTTTTTATTTTTTTATTTTTTAACATCTTTATTGGATGTTATAATGGCTTTACAGTGGTGTGTTAGTTTCTGCTGTATAACAAAGTGAATCAGCTATACATATATATATATATCCCCATATCCCCTCCCTCTTGCGTCTCCCTCCTACCCTCCCTGTTCCACCCCTGTAGGTGGTCACAAAGCACCGAGCTGATCTCCCTGTGCTATGCGGCTGCTTCCCACTAACTATCTATTTTACGTTTGGTAGTGTATATATGTCCATGCCAGTCTCTCACTTCATCCCAGCTTACCATTCCCCCTCCCTGTGTCCTCAAGTCCATTCTCTATACTTGCATCTTTATTCCTGCCCTGCCCCTAGATTCTTCAGAACCTTTTTTTAATTTTAGATTCTGTATATATGTGTTAGCATATGGTATTTGTTTTTCTCTTTCTGACTTATTTCACTCTGTATGACAGACTCTACGTCCATCCACCTCACTACATATAACTCGTTTCTTTTTATGGCTGAGTAATATTTCTGGCCATGTGTTTGCTTTAAACGAATCTCGACAAATGATATGGCACTGAAGAAAATGTGTTTAAGCTACATATTTACCTTGAAAAATAACACAGAACTAAGTGGGAAGGAAAATATGTACACACACACACACACACACACACACACATCATATTCTGTCATTCTGATGGCCTATAATGACTTGTCCATTTTGCCCTTGAATCTAATTAATTGGTCTTTGTAACCAGAGAAATAGTATTGTTTCTCTGTCTAAAGAGATACTGAGAACATAGCTTAAAAAAAGTCATGGCTGGCTTCCCTGGTGGCGCAGTGGTTGAGGGTCTGCCTGCCGATGCGGGGGACGCGGGTTCGTGCCCCGGTCCGGGAGGGTCCCACGTGCCACAGAGCGGCTGGGCCTGTGGGCCGTGGCTGCTGGGCCTGCGTGTCCGGGGCCTGTGCTCCGCGGCGGGAGAGGCCACAGCGGTGAGGGGTGCGCGTGCCAAAAAAAAAAAAGTCATGGCAACACATCAGCTTCTGATATGGAACGATGTTACAAAGGCAAGCCCACCCGACTGCCCTGCTTCCTCAAGTCCAGCCAGCAGGGCAGTGCTCTGTGCCCTCCTTGGCAGAAATTGCAGGAGCAATTTGAATCTAGCTCTCGCTTTAACTGAGCAGTGAAACAGGGGTCTGGTACCCTCTTGAGTGGCAGCCTTCTGATGTTTTATATGCCAGGAAAGTGCCCCAAACAAATAAACTGTCAGAGTCCCTGGGTCCTGAACTATAGATCTGTCCGTCTCCTCTGTGTCAGAACACCAGTTCTGAGCGGGTGCCAATCCAGAGGTGATGGGCGGGAAAAGGGTGCTGCGTGGCTATGTGCCACGGTGAGAATGCAGAGGAAGGGAGACTGCACATGCTGGGGCTTCTCATGGCTGACACCTAATTCTTATGTAACAAGTGCCCTTTCAGGTAAAAGCAACAGATGGTATTTTACCCTGTTTAAGTGACAGATGTTGGAGATTTTTGCCTGTGCCTCTGCCAGTGAAGTCGTGTAGTCTGGAGAGCAGGGATTGGGTTGCATACAAAACCTAGAACTAGAAAGCTTTGTAGCTGCATCATGAATAGTAGAGTAACTTCCCCACAGGATACAGATGCCTGGCTCTGATTTGTTCCTATTATAAGGCTTCAGGCCCACAAAGATTGTGAGAGGTCCCTGGGGACTGGGCAAAGGGGAAATTTATGAGCCTTCATTGCACTGCCTCTCCCTTCCCTGTGCTCCTGGGGACCATGTGTGGAAATAGAGGCCAGGCATCCGATATAGGTAGGATCTGGACTCCTAGCCAGATAGCTCTCCCAACTCTTATCCCTGGCATCTTGGCCAAAGGCATGCCTTAAAGAGCAGTTGTTCTCTCTGGAGTCCTTTGACCAAATAAAATCTAAACCAAGGATTTCGCTTTGCAGACCATTTGCTCTCTGCCTTTTTGAGATGGGATACTAGTACTCACGATCTCTCTGTCTTCCTCTTCCTGGAAAGGTAGAAAATGAAAGCGTTGATACTTCTAACACTGGTGGTCTACTAAAAGTAAAGTTTGCCAGTGAATCCAGTCTAAAATGGCTCAGGGTAATCTACCAAATTCATTTAAAGAAATTCTTCATGTAGTCTAGAAAGTTAACTAAATACATTTTCTTCATCATTTTCCTAAAGAATGCTTTAAAATAATTTTAGAGGATGTCTTTTCTCCAGCTGCCAGTCAGGATGTGCATTCACTCTGCTCCACGGTACATTTGTGAACGGCGAGGGCAGCTAAGGAACACAGCCATCACACATGGAGTTGTGGCACAGCCAGGGTTAGCACGCCAAGCCCTCCCCCTGCTTCCCTAGCTGCCTCCACCTGGGAGGTTCACCTTCTGGGTTGAGATTGGCTGCTTTTCTTGTTTATCTTGTTTCTTTACGTCCTCTTGTCAAATCAAAATTGTTGCATTTTCTTTCTGACTTAAAAAATTATTAATAAACTTGGCTTGCATTCAAGGAAGATAAGCAAGCCAAGATGAGTGTATAGAAGTTCGGGGCCTGTAATTTTGTCAGCTGCGTACATTGGGCTACAGTCTCACCAGGAGGGATGAGTCTTCCATATGCAGGGGTGTATAAATAGCAAGGCTTTGTGATATGGGAGTACAGCAGCCTTAAAATAGCTGAACTGGAAGATGTTACGATAATGCTATTTTTTAGGTTTCTACATCTGTGCAGAGTGCACAACATCTTATTATGTGTACATAATGTGTTAACCAAATGCCTAGCAGACGGGTTGGTTTTATTTGGAGGGGAACAAGAGTGGTGAAAAAGCCTTAGTGTGTTGGTATGCAGAAGAGCCTAAATTAGACAAGGAGTCACAATGCTGGCGAGGCCAGATAACATCCTTCAAACAGTTTGGTCTGATAGCTGGCTAGACATGTCGTGAAAAAGGGGAGAAAATGAATCTTAAATGCTTACGTGCCAGATGGCTAAAATCTAAGTAACAGTTTTCTATTGTGCAGGGCTATTCATTTGTCAACCCTAGGAATTTATCTCTTAAAAACTTCCTATCCAGTTAACTTTTACTCGAGTTGATTTTTGTGGGGGGAGAATGGAGTCTAGTCACTTGCCAGTCATGAGATAGACTGAGTGTGTTTGGATGGAATACAGA
Organism: Delphinapterus leucas; assembly: GCF_059928025.1. Lineage (NCBI taxonomy): Eukaryota > Metazoa > Chordata > Mammalia > Artiodactyla > Monodontidae > Delphinapterus > Delphinapterus leucas. The sequence continues at coordinate 46,268,434 of NC_143131.1, forward strand.
GGCCAAAGTCAATTTTTTTTTTTTTATAATAGATTACTGTTTGAAGTGTAAGAGAGGGAATCTTTATGTTAATGTTATTTTTCCTCCTTAATTAAAAAAATCTTGAATGTAAAACTGTATTTATCGTTCGTGCGTTGTTTATTAGAATATAACACTGAACTCTGTAGGGTGAGGTATTCATTTTTCACTGCACTATTTTTATAACTCATTCAATTTTATTGGTGAGAGAGTCCACACTATGATTTTGACTAGAAAAGTGAAGCTTTTTGTCTTCTTTTCATATATATATATATATATATATATATATATATATATATATATATATATATATATATATATATACCACTCACCACACCTTTTGCAAGATCCAGGGGCAACATCTCTGATTCTGATTTGAGTTTATAACTTAATCTAAACACAGAAAGGAAACTGAGAATAATAAGGCCAGATACCCCCTCAGTATGGTAAATAAGGCTTCATTTGCTGAAGTCACTAGGTCGTAGGAAAGTGATTTTGGTCTCTGATGACCCATGAACCTTAAACTGAAAGGTACACATTCTCTACTATGCCATGGCTTCCTTGCATTGTTTTGGGCCATCTCTGTGGGAACAAGTGCTTAGACCTCACTCAGTAAAATTCACACAACCCCCAGGGCCCAAAGAACTCCTCAGTCCAATGGATGGAAAGCTAAGTTTAGATGAATAACACGGGAGACTTACTGAAGCTTAGAGGTGTGATAAGAACAGGGGAAGGAGTGATTAAGAGAGCTGTGAATAATGCTTACATTTTTAACAGGAAATCCAATTAGATCCTGATATTTTAATGTGGAGTTGTTTTAAAGATCAAACTGTAAATAGGACACACATCATTTTGTAAAAGAGAAACGCTGATCTTTGTTAAGAAAATGAACTCAGTCCTAGAAACTGCGACTTTAAATTTTGGCAGAATGACTTTTGTTTTTCACAAAAAATTCCTCTGGAATTTCACAAGTACACCTTTTGAAAAAAATGTTTTATTTATTCTACTTATCAGCCACAATCAGAGGTTCAATGCTAAGGCAGACTTCACTTGTATACTAAATTAAGAAAAAAACATAAGAACCAAACCCAAATTATTCTATTAAGCTTTGAAAAGTTATATAAAACATCATGGAATCTGTTCATGATTCTATTTATGTTCAAGCATTTCGAGTATGTGTTACTAATTACATGTATTCATTGTTTTTTTATTAAAACATTTGGCTAACATTGAGGCCTATCCCATATAACAGATAAAGTAAGCTGAAATTACAGTTTTGGAATTCATACTTACTGTAATTTCAAATCATCGTTTTAAGCTGTTTATATTTCAGTGCCTGAATACTCAAATTTAGCACATTCTTTGTGTGTTTCTATCTCAGCTTCCTGAGTAAAAGGTACTGAGTAGGCCAAAGGGGGCTTTAAAACTAAGGAAAAATATCTCCCATTTACCCTCAAAATCACAGTAATCCAATGTTAAAAACCAGCTGGCTCATGTTAACAGGCCTGTATCCTATTCCCACCGCATTTTTCTTTTTATGTTATATGAAAATTGACATAAAGATAGAGCAGTGACCACAGTGACATCTTACACAGAAGTGGTTTCATAAATTATAAATGCAATTATTTTATGAATTTGGAAGTGACTGGTTTTACAGACAGATGCAGTTGATGGCTGCTTGTATGATTTAAGACAACAAAAGCTTCCTCCTGTCTCAACAATACTGCTCTCTAAGTATCTGCTGTATGGGCAGTTAATCCAGGCTGGACAATCCCAGAACTCAGCACACCAGCCTAGTGATTGGTCCAGGAGTGGACTTGTGACCAAGCACAGCCAATAAAAATTTTCCCTAATGTGTGGGCACTAGAGGAGAAGACCTTTCTTCCATTTGGATGGTAAGTCCAAAGACAGACTTGTGCTGGCAGTGGTTATCTTTCCTAGTATATGGGAAAACTTGGCTGAAAATCAACCCAAGACACAGAGATAAAAGGAACCATAAGATTGAGAGAGAGTCTTGATGACATTTTTAGAGCCCCTAAATCTAGATGTAGCCCTTGGATTTCCCAGTGATGTGAATTAATATTTTTCCAAAACCCAGTTTGAGTAAGATTTCTTTTGCATGCAATTGAAAGGGTGCTTATTAAAAGCTTAAGAAAACTCAGTTTCTGATGCTATATAACTTCCCCTCCCAAAGCTTTTCTTTTTGACATCTGTCATATCCTTCCCACCCTGGGTACTCATGTGATACTGCAGCTTAAGGTTGACAATAAAAAATATGGTAACAGTAAAAAATTACACAAATTTTCTACTTTTATCTATAATAAAGCCTGAAATTAGTTGCACAATTTTTAAAAAGGATTTTAGAGAGGAAATAGGTAACAGGAAACAAGTGTAATTCAGGGAAGGCTTCATATAGAAATTGAACTTGGACCTTTAATGATGGGCAGGGGTTGAAGAATAGATGATGAGGAAAGAGAAGGATGTTGCAGGTAAAGAAAATAAGAGGAATAAATTCACAGAAGTGGGAATGAGTCCAAAGGAATATGCTCTGTGTGGAAAGGTGAGGTCATATTTGGGCTGGCAGAAAGGTGTTACTGTATAGTTAGTTAGACAAGATGTTTCTTTTGCCATTGGATTACACCAGAGGGCACATATCTAGTTGTCCCACTTTCAGTGATTTTAAGATTTATCAGTAGATTTGTGTGTTGTAAGCCTTATTTGTCTATTATAAAGAAATAGTTTACCTAATTATTTTAGTATTCATTGATGTCCATTGCTTAGATTCATTATCTCATTGGGGATTGTAAAATGGTGATTTAAAAAAAGCACAGGGAACTATATTCAGTCTCCTGGGATAAACCATAATAGAAAAGAATATTAAAAAAAAGAATGTATATATGTGTATAACTGAGTCACTTTGCTGTACAGAAGAGATTGACACAACATTGTAAAACAACTGTACTTCAATAAAATGACCATTTGGGGCAAAGGAGTGACATGAATAAAGCAGATTGTAGAAAAAATAATCTGGCCACAGGTAATGTGTAGGATTGGAGAATGAAAGAGAGAAACAAGAAGTTTGCAATAACTCAGGAAACAGATATAAAAAGTATAAAAAAACATGGTAGTGGGAGAAGAAATGAGGAAGATAAGAATTTTGGCTACAACAGGGAGTGACTTATAAATGCTTGAAAGAGTTCGATCAAATATGTTTCTTCTTTTGTGTTTTATTACCCTCATTGTTCTGGATATCTGCTTTCAACTTAGCCTACCTGCCAATGAACTTTTCTGCATCACAGCCATGAGTAGGTGACCTTCACAGATAATCATTTGTAGATTCCAGTCTGGTTCTAGGGTTCTAGCAGAACTAAACAAATACTGGGAATATCTTTTAACCACAAATTCTCATTTGTATTTCCAATGAATATGGTTTAAAGGATACTTTTTTTAAACCAGATAATGTCCTTTCAATCTTATCCTAAATTCATCTATCCAGCTTCCTCACGCAGTTTCTATTCAATAGTATTTATGTTCATGAGTTGAATGAGACTTTATTTTGATGACACAAAAATGAAACATCTATTTTCATGATGACAAATAAGCATTGGGATTGGTGTCTAACAACAGGAAGGGTACCCTGTGCCAACATTTAAGTAGTTGACCAGCAGAGCCCAGTCTATAATGGTGGTGTATCTGTTTTCTTTTTAGCACAGTAAGTCCCCTACATACGAACCTTCAAGTTGCGAACTTTCAAAGATGCGAACGTGCGCTTGCATGTCCAGTCATATAAGTTTGTTCACGTGTTTGGCATACATTGCCACGTGTGTGCGTCCTCTACGAGTGGCTGTGCTTTTATGTACTCTACTGGACAGTACTGTATAGAGTACGGTAGTACAGCATCTTTATTTCAAGCTCAGGATGTCCAGAAGCAAGCGTAAAAGCAACGGTGATGCTTTTATGATGGAAACAAAAGTGAAAATAATTGAGAGAGTGGAGCAGCAAGGGGAAGAAGTAACTGAAGAACCAAAGAGATTCATGATGCAGGAAGTGGCAAGGGGATTTTCTTTATTTGAGGAGGCACTGTTAGTCTTGGAGGCATAAGACCTGAATGTAACATGGTACATGAAAGTTGCAGCCGAAGTTCAGAATGTGATCCAGTGCTACCGTGTCATCTATGATGAGAAGAAAAGAGCTACTATCCAGACATCACTGGATCGTGTTTTCAAGAGGGTAGATAGAATTGAATCCAGCAAGGAACCAGAACCTATGCCATCAGCGTCAGGCGTGAGTGAAATTGGAGCTTGCCCTCCGTCTCCTATTGCTAATGATCCTTCGGCTCTACCATCTCCTGCCTCCTCTCCCTCCTCCAGTCAGTAACTCTTCTTGCCTGTTCACTCGATGCCAGCCCCTGTGTGCCAGCTGTTGTACTGTATTACTGTACTTTTCAAGGTACTGCACTGTAAGATTAAAAGTGTTTTCTTTATTTTTTGTATTTGTTTTTTATGTATAATTTGTATGAAAAGTATCATAAACCTATTACAGTACAGTACTATAAGGTCGATTGTGTTAGTTGGGTACCTAGGCTGTCTGTGTTGGACTTATGAACAAATTGGACTTAACGAACGCGCTCTCGGAATGGAGCTCATTCGCATGTAGGGGACTTCCTGTAATTGATAGATTTTGAAATTTATCTTTGATTTTAAGGACTATCATCAGAGTTTAAATGTGAACGTACCCATCATTTCTGTTGATGTTTGCGGGATACATGGTGGCTAATGTTGGAAGAAAAACAGAATACTTATTGAACTCTTTGCAGTTCTGCTCTGTTTTTCTAACTGCATGCACCATTATTTATTTAGTAGAGTGTTAAGCATGTATTTATACCCAGGTACACAGCTAAAAGCACAATGCCTCTTAGCTGTGCAGATTGCTATTGCAGGGCATGGGGTGACAGTGCCCTTTTAACTATACTTGGTTTTTTAAATTAATAATGACTTTATACTCAACTTTAAATGAATTATATTTTCCCTATCACCAAAACCTAGGTTAATTGTTTGGAAATCATTCTCATTTCTCTACCTAGCTTTCAACTTTTTAATTATTGGTATTTGTATTTAGTTTGGCTTCTATTAATTCAAATTCTGATGGTCAAAAAATTAGATTTAAGAAGTAAGAGTCCTGCATCTTAGATATATTTTCACTAGTGATTTACTCTGTAACCTTCAGATATCACTTCAGCTCATTCACCATATATGGGAATTTCCCTTCCTCTGTCAAAGTGTGTTAATGAGAATCATTTCCACAGAACTCCTAGGAGCTTTAGAAGATAAATGGAATTTGGGTTGAAATGAGAAATATATTTTTGCTGTTAAATGTCTCTGTATTGGCTTTGAGTATTTACCAAATATTATTTGCATAGAATTGCAATGAGCGAGGTAACCACATTTGGTCTCCATGGGTACTTTCTTTTAAAAAAAAAGTGTTTCCTGTAAATGTTTCTAGCATCCTGTAAAATGAGATGTGGTTTTCTTTAAAATGAGGAAAATAATAAACATATAGATTACTCATGAGCTTTCAAAGAATCCATGTGCTCTATTCCTGACATAATGTCTTGTGATTCTTATTTTTCCAGGGGTCAGAATAAAAAGTTTCAATTCATCCTGTCAAAAGATTTCTTGGGAACTGAGATAAGAGCAAATTTGCGTCTCTTATCTGTGGGTCTTGTCCTTTCGCTCCATGCTGCACGTAACTTATCTGATGGCACTCTGTTATTTATGACTATGGTCTGGCTTATGTTTGTGCAGTGTTTTAGGGATTAGCCTAGTGTTTTAGCAGTTTTGAGTCAAGCTTTGAACATACTTCGTTGAAAAATTGGTGAGAATTGTTCCTCAGTGTGTGGTCTTTTACTTTCTTTAATTAAATGGATTTGTAAACTATTTTGCCCAATATCTGGTTGGGGAAATTTTAGATTATGCTTACTGGTATAGGGAAATATCTCAATATAAATTATGTCTTCTAGGGTTTAAATATCTATCTCTAATGTATTAATTGGTGCACTTAAAAACTTTGTCAAAGTCAAATCAAATCCAAAGGAGAAAAGCAAGAGTTTGCTTTGGTAATGCTGAATCTAGGAGAAGGTGGCTTAGGACAAATGAGCAGCAGGTTTAGTTCAGTAATTAAACATTTTAAAAAATATAATAACATTTATACTCAAATAAGCCATATCAATCCTTTTTATACTATTATAGTTAATTATGAGACTGCTTGGTCTTCAACTTGATGTGCTATTTTCTTTAAAAATGCTTTTTCAGGGGGCCCTTCTTGTTACAGTTTTGACATGTCTGAATGTCTTAGATTTTTCATTACACCTGGAACATTGTATCGAGTTTGGTTGATACCTTGGTTGTTCTACTCACAAGTGTAAGTTTGTTGGTCATGTACCAACTTCGTGGGTCCTTTCATTTTCATGATTGCTGCTTAGACACTCATAAGCCACTCATAATTGCCAGGCTCCTCTGTAATTAAACCCTTCTGATTGGACACTCTGGCTTAATAATTCATTCTCCCTTATTATCTAGACCTATTCCAGCTCTTCTTAAAACTGGTGTTATATATATATAATAACATTGAAAACAACCCTCGTGTTCTAAAACCGATTCAGTTTTTAACAGCAGTATTCCTGAAACATGGTATTTCACACTTTCTCTTTTATTTTTTCTTGTGTACAGACTCAGACTCTAATGCTTATTACTTGTTTTATATGTGTCATGCACTGTACTTGCCGCTGAAGATCTAACAAATTCATGGCATCTGATCTGAAAGAGTTCACAGGCAAGTATATGCCACTTTCCTTTGTGTATCTCCAAGATGCATAATAAAACATCTAGGCCATTTTCACATGCACAACAGCTCATCAGAGGACAGTTTTATAGGGGGAGTCCAACATGTTCTACTTTTAGTTTACTAACGCTTTATTCTCCAGAGACTTGACTTGGTGAGATATAGGTAGAGTTAATGGGCTTGGTTAATAATTTCTAAAGGTTCTCCTTTGAAGGGGCACGCTTCACCTAGACAATCAGCTATGTACTTAAAAGCCATAAATGGGTGGAGGATTTAGTCACAATTTGGTGGTATAATCAAGGGACACTTGGGAGATTACTCAGAAATGTTGGATGGGATCTGTTAGATCAACTTTAGCAAGGAGAGCTGTTGCTGAATAGGCTGTAGAGATCTCATAAAAATTACAATAGAATGGTTCTTGGTCCTTCTGGAATGTAGAAGTGGTACTGATGCTAAAGCACAGGGCCTCAGGTAGACTAGTGCTATGTGTAAATAACTGTCGGGAGACAGCTACAACTTCGAGAGGAACCATGATAGAAGTCACTTTTCTCCACAACTCCATTTGTGAACTTTTCTGAGGAAAGTGACGCTATGGCTTGTAAAGTGTTGGAAAAAGGACATCTCTACATCACGGCAGGGCTGGACACCAAATGTCAGCAGTGCTACCCTCGACTAGGCAGTATCACACCCAGGGTTAACAACATAAGGAAAAAGCCTCACAAAACTCTCTTACATGTACTTTCTTCTTATGAAAAGATAACAATTTCTGGTATTCAAGACATACTGGAGAATTCCAATGCATCTGATGTCCTCAGCTCGAAGGATGCTCTCCCTCCCCCAGCTGGACGTAGCCATGTTTGTGTGACTTAAGTAGATGAACAGAAGGAATTACCTATGCTGTTTATTACTGCAGTGGTTTGAGAGAGGGCCAGATTGCACCCCACATCTGATGCAGCTGGACAGTTGTGAAGCCTCCAGTTGCCTTCATATGATGTAGGAATCGTCCACACTTAGCAATTCAAAAGTAGGATTCTGTTTTCCCCTTCTTTGTTCTCATCACTTACCCCCAGGGTTCTAAGTGACTGCCCTCAGCCTAGCCCACGTCAGGGGTGGGATTTCCTGAGTTCTAGTCTTGGTTCCTTTGTTTTCAGGGAAACCTGAGCTTAAATACCAGGCTGGCTCTGGGAGGGGTATTCCAGGCCTGGCAGGGAGTGGCAGTAGGAGACGAGGACTACCTAGTGCATTTTTCTCATGTAATTTTAGAAATTCCCTTGATTTTCTAGGCCAAAGTGTGGCTGCACCATATCAGCCTTTGCTCTTTCCTGTGCTAATTAGTATTGCATTCTCTCTATCAGAGGAGCCAGAGGAGCTGACTTTGCAGTTCCTTCTGTGGTACATCATCACTCTTGCCAGTTTCCTCCAGATGATTTTTCTTCAGCTCAATAATTAGTCATGTTTGTAGAAAATGGTTTGGGGATGTTGAGATCAGAGAGATGGCCTTTGTCCATGTTCTGGAAAGACTGCCTTCCTGCTAGTTCAAAGAAGAGGAGGAAAAAAATGTTGAGAAACTCTGACCTTGGTTTCATAGAGTTCAGATTCATCATGGCTGCGTTACTTATTTTTCTAAATAGTAAAGTAATATGAAGGCATCCCCTTCATAGCTTCTTCTTTTACAAGCTTCTTGCTTTGCTTATGAAATAAGAAATCCTATAAATGTACAAATGATGTTATACTTGGGAAATGAATGGATATTCTAGCTATACTCCACTGAAGCATATCTATCATGCTGCTAACTTCTGGAGTAGTTAAAAATACTCCAACTCTCCTAGCCAGATTGTGCTATCAATTTTTCACTTATTGAAAGTATTGCATTTAAAAGTCATACATTTTCCACACTGTAATTATTTGCTATGTCCCATGCTACCCATGTGAGTAATTTAGTTTGGGCAAGAATTTTTACTTTTCTTTGCTTCATTTTGCTCTTTCGCAAAGTAGAGATAGTTTTGTGATGGTTAAATGCAGTAATACTAGCCTCGTACCTGGACACAAAATAAAATAATAAAAATTAGGGGCAGAATGAAGAGGTAAGGGATTGCAGAAGCTGAGGAGGTGGAGGGATGGGCGTTGGGAGAGGCTTTACAGAAGAGGTGCTTTTCAGCTGGACCTTGGAAATTAGTTGGGTTATGTCAAGATGCGAGGAGGGCGTCTCATACCAAAGGAACAGGGATGCTGAGAAACGGGACTGAGAAAGTGTGCTTAGTTTGGTTAAAGAATGAGGAATTAGAACTGGAAAAGAACAGATGATTGTAGAGGGCTTTGGATGCCTAGCTAAGGAAATTGGACTTTGATTCAGAGATAGTGTTTGGTAAAGTTGCCATCAGAGATAGGTTGGATTCCTAGCTCTTAGAATCTAGAGCCAAATTCCTGCGCTAGATTCTATGCAGGACATGCAGGAATTACCTAACACAAGTCTCATTCATGGCGATTCTGCTCTTATTTCCTATCTAGCTCTGGGCAGGGAGTGTGCCAGGAGCCTCTACATTTTTTCTCTCATTACCCAAGGATGAATGTCCACTGTGCCATGACCCTTGGGCCAGAGGACTATTCTACACCATTTTTATTAGGTCCCCTGCACACTCAGCCATACTAAGTGTTATATAAAGTGCATCCAGCAAGCCCGGGTTGCTGAAGGATGAGGTCCTTGCTGTAATCCACATGAAACCCTCCTCCGTGGCCACATACAGAGTCACTGCTTTTTGGTGAGAGAGTAGACACTGTGAGTGGGCTTTGTGCTATGATTTTGCCCTGATGGAACGCAATAGCAGATTAGATTAGCAGCCTTATTGGCCTTTGCAGAAGACAAAAATCCAGACACAGGCTCTTACTAAAAGGCAGTAAAGCCCAGTGGTTTTAGATTAGGCTGATTTAAAGCTGTTGACCCACTTTGTTCCCATTTTATTGACCCACTTTGTTCCCATTTTATAACAGCATGAACTTCTTTTTGACCCTTCATGGTGAACGTATGCTCTTCTCTTACAATCAAAGTAACGTAAGCCCCAAAGGGAGTGAAATTTGTTGTTCCAGAGAAGTTTTAGAAATCATAATATGTATAATTTTCCATGAACTGATCTACATTTCTAACTTACAGGCAGGGGATATTAGGTGGTATTGTCAGCCTTCCAGACAAGGAACAATTATTCAGTGTTCATTTCAGACGTTAGTTGGCTACAGCTTTAAGTGATTTTTGCAGCCATGGAGCATTCTATTCTGAGAACTGTTTCCCTTTCTGTCACGGTTGATGAATGTCTCTGTCAGTGTCAAGATTTATTTGTGCCAGCCTCTAATGGAGAGGGTAGTAATTTTATGATGAATTCCTGGCCCTCTATGATATGCAAGTTTTTATCAGATGTACTTGTTAGGCTCAAGAGCCATAGGATAATGAATATATTTGACATTCAACAACTATCTCTGAGTAACTATTATGATTAGACACTAACTCAGGACTTGAGTGTCTAACTATTAGACACTCAAGTCCTGAGCCATATTATGACGGACTTACGGAATTTTAATTCCTTTGTAAAGTCGAACATCTGTATATAAATATCTTTTAAATAGAATCATAGATTAGGATGGTATTTGGATATTCTTGAGAGAGTCTTCATCACTCTGCCTGGTCCCCCACCTCTCCATCCAATCTTGTACCACTAGCCTGAGACTTCTCTCTCCCTAGTCCTTGGCTATCTGGATTTCTTTCAACTCCTTAGAGATGCTAAGTCATCTCCTCTCTTTAATCTTGCACATACAGTTTGCCTTCCTGGAATGCTCTTCATCCCAACCTGGTTCTTTCCACCAGCTAGTCCCTCCCCTGCATTCAGGTCTCATTCAGGCTTAATTGTGACTTGTTTAGGAAAGCATTTCCTGATCTCCCAAGGCTCAGATCTCTTTGATTTATGTTCCCAGATCTCTGGTTCGTGTTTTATGTATGTTTTCTCTTCCAGAATTTTATATGCCTAAATAATTTATTTTAGGTCTGTTTTCTGCATTAGACTATTATTTGCATGAAAGCAGGTGTTTTGCTCACTCTCGCAGTTCCAAAACTTAGTACATTTACGAAAGACATTTGATAACTGGCTAAGAGATACTGTTTGAACCTTCTTTCACATCAGACCTCTGAAGCCAGGAGATGATAAATGGCTTGCCCCAGGAACACAGAAGCTGAGTTCATCTTAAATTTCCTCACTCCCAGTCCTATGTCGATGCTTCTAAAGTGCCAGAGTAGGAGGGAGGCCAGCTGGGCTGTGGGAGATGCTTCTCTAGGTAGCAGAGGGGACGGAAGAGTGTTCTGCACGTATGCCCTTGCCTTCCAGCCAAGCTGAATTAAAAAAAAATATTGTGACATATTTTCAGATTTACAGAAAAGTTGTGAGAATAGCAGAAAGACTTATCATATATTCTTCATCTAGATTCTCCGAATGTCAACATTTACATTTTTATCTATCTGTCTTTATCACCATCATCAATCATCTATGTATACACGCTTTCTTCCTAAACTATTCACCAGTAAAATGCAGATATGCTATTTCCTTACCTCTCATTAGCTTAGCCTGTATTTTATTTAAGAAGAACAATACTTTACCTAACCAGAACACAATTATCAAAGTCAGAACATTAAACATGAGTACATTATAATACATTATTATAAAACCTGCAGTCCTTAATCATATTTTGCCAATAGTCCCAAAAATGTTTTTTCTAGTTAAAAGAAAATCCAGGAACATGTGTTGTATTTCAGTTTTTGTATCTCTTAGCTCCTTTTAATCCAGAACAGTTGTGCTTTTTTTTCCCTAGTTTTCTAGAAAGTATAGGCCAAGTATTTTGTAGACTGTCCCTCAGTTTGTGTTTGCTGGTGTTTCCTGGTGATTAGACTTAGTTTTACACTTTTGGCAGGAACGCCACAGAAGTAATGTTTTGTTCCCAGTGCACCATATCAAGAGGTGCCTGACATTGATTTGTCCCATTGCTGCCAATATTAACTTTGATAACTTAGTTAAAGTGCTGTCTGCCAGGTTTCCCTACTGTGAAGTTGTGACTTTCCCTTATGTAATTGATAAATATCTCTGGGGAGTTACTTTGAAACTAAGTAAATATCCTGTTACTTCTCAAAATTTCACCATGAGTTTTAGCACTCACTGGAGATTCTTAGCTGAATCAATTATTATTTTGATTGCTAAATAGTACTTTTATAATTTTACAATTTCTTCCATACTTGTTAACTGCCTTTTTACTCTAAAGAAGAGATTTATTTTCTCCCATTAGTTTGTTTATAGCAGATGAACTCATAGATTATTGCTTTATTCAATACTATTATTTATTGTGATATTCAAATTATGTCAGCTTTGGCAAGTGGGAGTCTTTCATACTGGCTCCTGTATCCTTTTGGTATGTTCTCATGTTTCTTTAGTTCTTTACTTTCTGGAGCAACAAGGTGTTTCAAGTTCATTTTGTAATCTCCCTTCCTCAGCCTCAGAATTGACCATTTATCTATACAGATGTGCTCTTTTATACTGGAGCATAATTCTTTCTACACCCTTTCACACACATATCTATTTTTATATCTTTCCCCTCTGTCTGTGTGTCTGTCTGTCTTTCTCCTATTTATACATAAAACCCATGACTTTGCACTATCTCCATTTCTAGTCCAGTACTACAGGGTTCATTTTCCCTTTCTACCTTTCTTTCATTCCAGCTTTATCCCTTTCCATATTTGTAACTCCCCTTTCCAACAGTGAGAAATCTGCCTCTTATTATCCACAATATAGTAACTTATTTTCTAATCCTAGAACACAAAGAAAATAGTTTCAGAATTGCTAACCCATGCCTCTGGAAGAGAAACCTACTAACTAGAATTCAATATTTGTTTTAAATTTTTCTTTAGCCTGAGGGCATTTTGTCTAAATCCTAAATGCAAAAGTTCCTTAGGTTACTCAGCTTGGTTGGGTTATTCTTTTGAGATATACTTTGTTTTGTCTTTGTACTCCATTTTAGAGTTCTTTTCTCTGTCCTTTCTTATTTCCTTTTGCTTTCATTCTTTTTCATTTTTGAGGATGTAAAATACTAATGTTCCAAAAGTCAGAATGGTACCAAAAAGTATACACAGAGAAGGGTCATTGTTCACCCCCATCCTTCCACTCCATACTCCATACCTTCCACTCCATCCTCAGCCATCTTTTCCAGGTAACCAATCACACTAGCCTCTGCCTTATCCTTCCTCTCTTGTTTTTTGCACAAGTGATCATATACCTTATTCTCCCTTATTTCTTAATAAAAGGGAGCTCTCTTAGCATTCCATCTCACTTTGTAGAGCTCTGGTTCATTCCTTGTATAGTTGCTTTATCCTCTACTGTGTAGCTATACCACAGCTTATTCAACTAACCTCGTTTGTTTGGACGTGTTGCTTCCAATATTTTGCAGTAACAAACAGTGCTGCAAGGAATATTCTTGTGTACAAGTATTTTAAAATTGTTGGAGGTATATCTGCAGGGTAAATTACTCAATAGTGGGAATTCTATATCCCAAGGGAATAGATGTGTAGCTTTGTTAGATACTGCCCAATTCCCCTACATAAAGATAGTACCAGTTTTCATTCCAACAAGCAATGTAAGAGGGGGCTTATTTCTCTGCAGCTTTGCCAATGGAGTGTGTTATTATACTTTAAAAAAATTTGCCAAATAGGTGAGAAGCAGTATCTTGGTGTAGCTTTAATTTGCATTTGTTGTCTTATGGGTGAGTTTGGACAAACTTTTCTATGTTTAAGGGTAAATTGTTTGCTTGTGTCTTTGCCCATTTTCTATTGGGTTTTTTTCCACTATTTTTTTAAGTTTTTTTTTTTTTTTGTATTTTGGGGGGTAGTGCCACTTTATCTGTGATTTAACCTGCAAATATTTTCTCCCAATTGTTCAGTATCTCTACTGATATATAACACTGAACTGGAGGAATTAACCAATGATTTAGACAAGAGAACTCAATGATAGGCATAGAATTAGAAAAGAGGTAAAACAATTTCTGTTTGGAGATGATTTGAATCCCTGGAAAATCTACAATCCCAGGGAATCTACAAAAAAACTAACTCAACAATAATGATGACTCAAGAAATAAAAAAGTTAAGTAGTGTGTCAGGATATAAGCTTAACAAATGGTAACTAGTTAGATCATAAAATGGTAGTGAAAAATCCCATTTACAGTAACAAGAAAAAGATAAAATTCTTACCTAGGAGGAGTCCTTACTGCTAATGTCTCCTATCAAAATGAACCAACTTAGATATATTCTGTAATTTCTTTTATTCTGGATTCAGTAATAGAGTAATTCCCTTTATAAAACTTTCATGTGAAAATTCCAGATCATTCTAGAAGTTTCCAGATTATCCCAGGAGGGATATTGTTGTCTCATAGAGAGGTACCATACTCTAACCTGAGTTCACAAACACCTACAGATCAAAAACTTCTAAGAGTCAGGGGGTTACAGAGTCATAGTTACAGGAAAGACTTTCTAGGTTGAAGAATTTTCCCAGTCAAAGGACTAAGGGAAAAGAATCTGGTTATTTGGATAAGAAGGGAGTTGGCAGAACTAATAGATTGTCACAGTCCTAGACAGAAGGGGTGGCGTCTTAGAGAGCAGTAAGGAAATAGGGCAGAAACTCAGCCCAAAGGCTCAGCATAAGGAGTCATGATGAAGAATCAAGGAGGAAGCCACAAATGAGAGGGCATGTGGGTAGCTGAGGAGCTCACTCAGGATATATGGAAACTTGACCTTGGGCAGAAGAATAATTCTAAAGCCCATAAATGCTCAGAATTGCCAGATGTTATTCTTGTGGGCTTAGTGGCAAGGCTGGATCTGAAGATTGTAGGTATTAGAGGCCCAAACCCTCTGTGACAGAAAAATCTCATTTAATTTACCCTTAGGCAGAAGCATCAAAAAGTAACCCAAGATGAAGCATGTGATGTGATGAGAAATCAGTATGTGGGGAGCACTGGGTCTATTCACCTGGGCCAGGTCTGCTTCCTCTCAACTGGTTAAACAGAGAGGGTGACTTCCTCATGCCCCAGCCATCAAGTTTTCAAATCAAGTAAATACTTTTGGCTAAACCATGCTGTTTTAAATTTGAACTCCTTTATTCCCTGCATTTTTGCCATTTTCTTCAGTTGATTTCCAATGAAATAACACAATTTTCTGTTATGTGAAGAGGAAGCTTGGAGTTTAGATACTGGTTTCTGTTCTTATATCCATATAAATGACCTATCACATTCCAAAGGTATAATTAAGCAACACTTTGCTTGGCTTTTCTTTTTTGTCTGACTTTTTATTTTGACATGATTTAAATTTTCAGCCATTCTCTTTCTCTCTCTACACACCCACATACACACGCACATATAATTTATAATATTAAGATATTTTTTCTAAGAATAAATGGAAGACATCATTCCCTTTTACTCTTAAATGCTTAAGTGTACAATTACCAAGAACAAGAACATTGTCTTATGTAACCACAGTAGAGCTGTTGATGTCAGGAAATTTAACATTGATATGATATAATACTAGTATCCATACACATACTCAAATGTTCTCAATTGGCCCAGTAATGTTCTTTATAGATGTTTTTTCCTGGTTCAGGATCCAGTTCGGCACAACGTATGCCTCTAGTTCTTGTGTCTTTTTGGTCTCCTTTCACCTGAAACAGTTCTGACATTTGCTCACGATACATCAGACAGTGCGTTTTGGGCAGGAATATCAGTGAAAGGCTGTTGTGTCCTTTTCAGTACATCATTTCAAGAGTCACGTAATATCAATGAGTCCCAGTATTGGTGTTAGTTTTGATTCCTTGGTTGAGGTGAAATAACTTCAAGAGGTTTCCTGTGTCAAGTTGCTGTTTTCCTTTTTGTAATAAATAAGTAATTCTGGGGGATACTTTGAAACCATATAAATATCCTTTTTTTAAAATCAAACTTTCACCTACTAATCCTATTCATTAATGATTTTCTAGGTTCATCAAATTTTCTGTTTATTAGTTGGCATTATACAGCAAGGAAGAATTTTCTCTTCCCTCCATATATTTTTGTATTCATTTGTTCCTTTGTATCAGTATAGACTCAGGAGTTTTGTTTCATTCAAGTAGTTATAATACATTACTAATGATATTGTTTTTGATGTTCAAATTGTTCCAGACTATTTCAGGCAGGTTCCTGGACGTGTTTGACACACCCTCATCATGTTTAGAGCGGTTCCTCACCTCCTAGTGCAGCAAGGAGTTCAGGGCTCATCTTGCACTTTTCCTACCTCAGCCTTAGAATCAGTCTTTTCTTCTAGGAGTTCTGGCTACTCTTTTGATTTTTTTTTTTTTTTTTTTTTTTTTTTTTTTGTGATACGTGGGCCTCTCACTGTTGCGGCCTCTCCCGTTGTGGAGCACAGGCTTCGGACGCGCAGGCTCAGCGGCCATGGCTCACGGGCCAGCCGCTCCGCGGCATGTGGGATCTTCCCAGAGCAGGGCACGAACCCGTGTCCCCTGCATCGGCAGGTGGACTCTCAACCACTGCGCCACCAGGGAAGCCCTACTCTTTTGATTTAATTGGATGAAGTTCATGCTGTCACATGCCTTTCCCATCGTCTCTTCACCGTCCCCCAGCACCACTCTGTATTCCGCACTGGCCAGCCTCCTCACTGCTCTGTCCATGCACGGCATTGATGTCTGCCAGGTTCACACTCACTCTGCTCCTTTTGCTGCCCACCAGATCTCAGCCGCTTCCGAGATCTGCTGCTTCTCCCTTCCCCTCCACCATGTGAAGAGCAGCTGCAGTGACATCTGCAACTTATTCATCCCCAGGCTGATTCCACGAAATTGCCTGGCTAGACAAGTGCCTTCCTCCTTCAGGAACTCTTGTATGTTTCCAGAAGCTGCTCATTTGGAAAAAGAATCTAACCTCTTGGAAAGAGGGGATTTAATTTTTAGTGAAAGCTTATATGAGTGTCTTCAGTCCTTTGCAGCAACATTTGACATATTCATGAGCTCGTTGTCCTCACCCCCCGCAAAGCGTTTCCTTAGAAACCCCAGCCCACAGTTCATTTGTCCCTTCTTTGAACTCCTACTACGCTTGGAGTCTGAAGGACACAATTTAGCTTTTGTTCATGTGCCCGCTTTTTCTATGATTGCTTCAAATTTTCCATAATGGTTACTAACTACTTAAGGGAAAAGACTATTTCACACGTATGCATATATATGATTTCTTCCTAGTATCTGGCCTCACTTCCAACACATAAACAAATACACACACAGAGCCTAGCCCTGTGCCACATACATATAGGTGCAATAAGGAATGATTTGGGGGGAAATGAACACTGATCATAGAGTTCATCCAGCAAGTTGGAAGAAATGGGACTACAACTGAGGTCTTATGACCTCCACACCCATGTTTTCTTGACTCTCACATAGTATACAATAAATATCCCCCAATTTTGCCATCTATTTGGTATTACACAATTGCACCTGGATATCACCGTCTTGTAATATTACATATTTCCTCTCCCTTTTTAGAATAAAAATTAGAGGAAAAATTTCATAGAAATGGGAGATGGGGTATAGCATGGATCTCTGATACCCGTAGATAATCTCTAAGCCCTATTAAATCACCCTAAGTAAGAAGCAGATTTGATTGTTTCCTTTCCTCTGGGTGATTTCTGCATAGCAGTTTAAGTCAGTATGTTATCTTCTTTTTTAAAATTTATTTCATTTTTGGCTGCATTGAGTCTTCATTGCTGTGTGCGCGGGCTTTCTCTAGTTGTGGTGAGCAGGGGCTACTCTTCGTTGAGGTGCACAGACTTCTCATTTTGGTGGCTTCTCTTGTTGCAGAGCATGGGCTCTGGGCAAGCAGGCTTCAGTAGTTGTGGCAGGTGGGCTCAGTAGTTGTGGCTCACGGGCTTTGTTGCTCCGTGGCATGTGGGATCTTCCCGGGCCAGGGCTCAAACCCATGTCCCCTGCATTAGCAGGTGGATTTTTAACCACTGTGCCACGAGGGAAGTCCAAGTCAGGATGTTATCTTGATAGTAGGAAGAAAAGGAATCTTGATGTCTGCACATACCTTTTAAAATTAATTACTAGCTGTATTTTTTATTTACTTTATATCTTTTTCCCATTAATTCTATTCCTTAGGTATTCATTTTAGTTTTTAGGAATATTTAGATTTTAAATGCTGCTACCAAAACAAAAAAGTCCTATTGTACTCTTATTCTAGAATGTTTGTGGAATGTACTTTTTAAATATTTTATTCATTAATTCCATAAACACTTACTAAAAGTCTACTACATACAGTGCCCTGTGCTAGGCTCTGGGGTAGGGGAGGATCTTCTGAGGAAGTTAACATTTAAGGTATGGCTGGCGGGATGAGCAGAAGTTGCCAGGTGAAACCTGGGAGGAAGAGGGTTTCAGCAGAGCAAACAGCATAGGTGTCTGGGGCGTGAAAGAGCTTAGAGAAAATGCTCAGAGTAGAGTGAGCACGAGGCAGCTTGGTTTTGGGGGTCTTACAGATGTAGGGAGGGACTCCATCATAAGGGGCTTGAAGGGCATGTAAGAGTTTTGGGTTTTATGCCACATTCAAGGCATTAAAGTGAAGTAAAAGAAGTTCAACAGATTGTAGCAAACAGCTTTGTATTTATTTTAGCCCTTAATAGCCCTTGAACATGGTTTAATAATTGCTGTTCATAAACATGATCCTTTTCATAAAGAAAAGTTTACATTCTGTGTCATGTAATCTTACTAGGAAGGCAGGAAAGTTGTAATAATATATTTTTTAAAGTTTTGTTTCATCTAAAAGAGTTAAACGTGTGTTGGAAGTTAAAGGGATAACCTTTAGCTCTCCAGAAAAGTTGCTTTTTTATAAAAGCTATGCATTCATCCATCCATGCAAGTCATACTGCATACTGACTTATAGCCTTTTAACTTAATATACAAATATTCATCATAACATATGCAAAAAGCTTTAAAATCTATATATATCGTTCTTAATAATACCATTTATTACACAAAGTAAATTTGATACTGCATGGTTCCAGTCTAAGACCCACTCTTCACTCTGAAATTGAATTTTACTTGTTTACTTTCTTTAAGAGATGTCACTATTACATTATCAGTAACTAATGTGTATTTCATAATATTCTGCATGTTTTCGGGAGATGCATAGTTCTTTACGTAAAGGAGCCCCAGCATCTGTTACGAACAAAACAAACTCAGAACTCTAGTACGGCATATCATTTCAGTGTTACTGTACACTGTGCTTCTTTTCCAATCTAAATATAATCAGAGGATGATTATTTAGGGCATTATTTGGGGAAAGAATGATTTTGGGGGGAGGGGGTGGGGAAGGAGAAGGGCAGTTCAATCGTTGGTGATATTAAAACCACAAGAAACAGAAAATAGGTACTTAGTCTCTAGGAAGTAATTGACAAATTACCCAAGTCAGTTATTTCAAATAAAGTGGAGTTTTGCTGGGACTCAGGAGAATGACAAGATAGATCTTTTGGTTTCAACAGAAACTGACTTTGGTGGATTTAAGCAGAAAATAGATTTACAAAAAGATAATAAGGTGTCTTACATAATCACAAAGAAGACTGAAGAACTGGGTTCAGAGTCAACCCAAAACATACCGCAAACTACTTGGCAAAACTTCTACCATCTCCACTGAATGCTGAGTGCTACAATTTGTGCCTGTAGTAACCATCAGAATGGTCAGTGCTCAATCTCATTGTCACTGTCCTGGTTCTCCCTTCCATGTGTCTCTAGGTCTCAATTCAAATTCCAGGGTGAATTTTTTGAGCTTCTATAGTGGAAGGCAGGCCCTGCATCTTCCAAAGACTTACAGTAGAGAATTCCCCAAACATAAGAACATGTAGTGGCCAAATATATGGCAATATTTTACTTAGGCTACCCCTTTGGATATCCTTCCTATATATTTTCATATGCAAACATCGATTCCAGCCTCTCATATAAAAGGTAACCCTTGAAAACCAATGTAGAGTGACTTCCTCTCCAAAATGAGGAAACCCAGGACCTCCTCAATTGAGGCATGCAGCTCCTAGTTTAGGATCCCAGGAAGTACCCAGCCTTCCTCTGCTTCTGTCACAATCACATGCCCATGTTCTGTAACTTATGGACTAAACTGAAAAGTTATTACCAACATGCTCAGTATAAAATTGTAAAGGAAAAGGAAAGTTTGTTGAAATATGTAAACGTAAGCCTGGCATAGCAAGGAAAAGAATATAGGTAGACACTTATGATACTAGGTCATATATATGATTTCTTTTCTCTACTACTCACTTAATATTTCTTTGACTTCACTCAGGAACTTTGATTCCATGAGCATCTAACCCCTGGTAGTAGAGCCAGTGTGGCTTTTTGGGATTGGTTATAATTTTTTTTCACTGTAGGTTAGTATTAAAACCCCCCTCTGGTTTCCATCCACATTCTTCCCACATCCGCAATGTGTTATAGTCACTCTGTTTCCCCTAGAGAGTCAGTATCAGTAAAAAATGCAAACTTTTTTTCATTTTTATTCATTATCCCAATACCAGAGAAGCCCAAGATATGCAAGCAGTTTTCTCAACTTCTAATTTAATATAATCATCCTTGTGTCCCCTTGAGAAAGTATTCCTCCCATGGGTACTAAAGCTTCTTGGTCAGCAGAGCCTAAAGCAACAGGAATGGCAACCACACATTGTGCTTTCTGTTTGCTTTAAAAGTGTGTGTCATGGGAAGCAGCCGCACAGCACAGGGAGATCAGCTCGGTGTTGTGCGACCACCTAGAGGGGTGGGATAGGGAGGGTGGGAGGGGGACGCAAGAGGGAGGGGATTTGGGGATATATGTATGCATATAGATGATTCACTTTGTTATACAGCAGAAATTAACACAACACTGTAAAGCAATTATACTCCAATAAAGATGTTAAAAAAAAAAAAAACTACTAGAAATAACAAAAAAAAATAAGTGTGTGTCATGTCCCATCCTGAGGCTAAACACTGCACCTCACATGCATGTTCTAATGTTCGGTGGCATGTTCTAATGCAATCAGTCCATTTATAGCTGGGGTCCTTTTTTTTTTTTTTTTTTTTTTCAAATTGACATTAAATTTTATTTGCTGCACCATGATTACAAGCCTAAAGGTTTTAGAAAATATATTCACTGTTTCTTTTTTTTTTCACACACACACACACACACTGTATTTTATTTTTACAAGAGATAAATAAACTGACAGCAAGCATTGTAAATGGATGAACACAACAAAAGCAACGATGATTGCAATTACCAAACACGAAACCCACTCATACTATGTCATAATATTGACATTCAGTCCAGGAATCCTCCACTGTAACAGCTCCTTTACTTTT
Source organism: Delphinapterus leucas (assembly GCF_059928025.1). Taxonomy (NCBI): domain Eukaryota; kingdom Metazoa; phylum Chordata; class Mammalia; order Artiodactyla; family Monodontidae; genus Delphinapterus; species Delphinapterus leucas. Next base: position 46,289,718 of record NC_143131.1, read on the forward strand.
AGCTGGGGTCTTTGAAGTAGCGAGAGGTACAGTGAACAAGGTCCAGCCCTCCAGAGAAAGGGAGGCAAGAACTAGGCTGTGTGTCAGAGTCCTGTCAAGTAACCTGTAGTTTATGGCAAGGCCCAGGGCTAGGAGGAGGTTAGAGAGCCAGGCGTAGGAACGGATGACTGCAGTCAAGCCTAGGTGGGTTGGGATAGATGGCTAATGGCTGGGTCTGTAGAAACCTAGAGCTCTTCGAAGCAGCTCAAGTGTGAAATGCTTGGAAGAGAAGGACCAATTCTTGACCCACTTGCTGGTAGACTAAGATTGTTGGTGAACTCCATACTGTGGTTTGAATGTTGATTGACCCAGGAAGTTGGTGGGAATGCATTACAGATTTAGAACATCAGCAGACCCAGTGAAAGGGGCAGGGGGAAGCAGGAGCTGAAGACAGGAATTGTGCTGTAGCCAAACGTGAAGTCATGTGGAACCTGGTAGGATCACCTAAGCTTGCTCACTTTTCATATGTGCTAGACAAAGTCTTTATACCATTTTTGGAAGAGAAAACCACGGAGTAGTTCAAGGGAGAAATGTCAAGACTCTTAGTTCCCGACTGAAAAGAAACACTATATGTAAAAACAGTCAAACAAAATGAAAGAATAAAAAGGACTAAAAAAAATAGGCCTAGAGATCTGACACTCCTTTCAGTGGTGAAAGTGACAAAGACATCCAAGGAAGCTATTATGAGGTCATGGCTATATTTAAAGCCAGAATAATGTACGGTTATCTGGGAATGATATAACCAGAGGGGTCCACTGTATCTGAGATCCAACCCATGAAATGTTACACTTGTTTTGAAGTTTTGGTACGACGGGAGGAGTTTTATAGTCAATATTACAAGTACTGAGCACATTACAAAGCTACTAAATTGATTTACTTTTGACAGCACATTTTCCCATGGGTTAGCAGAGAGAAGAGTGTCAGTATAGCTGGAAGTCTGGAACTACATGTGATTCGGGAAACCACAAGCTCCCCAAGGGCACTGACCACTCAAGCGTTAACTTACAGGCCTAGAAAGTATATAGAGACTTAACTTCTTTCTGATCCTTAAAATCTAGGTTTAGAAAGGAATGCCTGTGATGTTATGCATCGGCCATGTTTGCAGCATCTTGTTTTTATGTTCAGAGTGACTTGGACTTACTTCTGTTTAAACAAATACAATTACCATTCCATTGGATTCATTTGGTGGAGAATTTAACTTAAAATGTAAGAACAAAAAGAATAGGGGTTGGAGGTGAGCTAGAATTTTACGATTTTCAGTATCATGTGAATACTGCCAACTTATTTTTTTGCCAACTTAATTTTAACCAATATAAAGTTAATAAAATAAAAATAAAATCAGTGTCCAGAATTGTGAATATTGGAATGAAAGTGAGGATCCAGTACTCACTTCCCCCTCTTTGAAGCAGAAGAATAGCTTTGCTGAAAAATGAAGTATGTCAGGAACTCAAATTTAAGGGAAAATAAAAGACAGGTTCTTTCAATATTTTTCTCCCTTTCTTAGCATGTAATTAAATATAACACACATCAGTTTGAATTGTCAGCCATTAACTCAACCATAATCATTTTTAGTTAGGAAAGCATGTTGAGTTCTTCTCTCATGTCTCCCACATAACCCATAGAAGTACTCAATAAATCCTTGTTAAATTTGACTTTTTTCTCACTGCAGTAGGATTTAACTAAGTTTGGAAGATCTGCCACACTGGTACCATTTCCAGTCTAGACAGAGACCAGAGACTGTCTCATATTTTAATTTCAAACAAAAGTATATTTGCATATTAAATGAGAAAGCAAGTTTTCAGGGAGTCGTTTAGGCACTTCCTCTAGATCCATGCTTTTGAAAAACACGCAATAGAAAACAATAGCTAGAACATAGTGAGAGGGCATAAGGCAGTAAGGTCAGAGATGACAGAGGTGGCTTGCAGACTGAGTAGGGGCTTATCGGTAATGAAAACCATTAGGGTTTTTAATCTAGGCGAGATGGAAAGCCAGTGGAGGATTAGAACAGAGGAAATAGAATGTGCACTGAAAAGAGAGAACCAAATACGTGGGAGCTGTAAATAGTTCCACACTTGACCATAGCATCACATACTTGGGAGAATCAGGTAAGACATAGACTGGAAAGCACCTATTGATTTTAAGAGCTCCCGGGTGTTCTTACCAATTTCCTTGGACTGGAGAGAGAAGGAGGCAGGGATCATTGAGTTAAGGGGTGGTCTGCAGAGCCTCAGATCTTTTAGAGGCGTTTCAGGGACCTACTGGATAAGCAGGAGTAGAAGACTGAGTGGGAGGATTCTGTGCTCTCCAACCCCTCTTCCAACCAGAGAAGTTGTGCTCTTGTTATTTTTTGTCTTAGGATCTCACATAAGATTTCACTTGAAAAGCAGTGTTCTGGTGCTTTAAAAAAAGATAAAAATAAAAAAGGGGAAGAAAATTAAGATACTTGTGTGGATGATCCTTTCAAGACAGGTGGCTGAGAAAGGAGAGATGTAGCAGTCCTGGGTGTGGTCGGGGGTGGTGGATCTGGAGACAAGGTAGAAATGTTTCTTTTGTTAAGATAGAACCACAATGAGCTTGCTTTTAGGTTGATAAGAAAGAACTGTTAGTGTGTGACAGTTTCCTAGAAAGGATGATGGGAAATAATGGGTAATGACTGAGGTCCTATTGCAGATAGGAGGGGGTTGAGTCCATAGCAGACATTAATAGATGTGCATTTTTTTTCAGCTTAAAAGCGGTAAGGGGAAAAGCTCAAGGATTTCCTTTGATTATTTTTTTCCCTTTCGGCTTTAAATAAACATTTAAATAAGCACATTTCTTCAGAAAGTTAATTCTCATATCTAGTTACTGTCTTGGTACTTTAGTCAAGATACTAGATTCTTAGATTATTTTTCTCTTTAAGGCATAAACCTTGAGAGGAAGGATCTTGGTTAAGTATGCCATCTATCTTCAAACTCAATTTGACCAAAGGTCAACACTTTTTATGGTTGTAATAGGAATGTATTGAACAAATATTGAAATCTGCTTTCATCTGCTTTCTTTTGTGTAGACTCCCAGTGCAGGCTGAGTCTTTGAAATGCCAGATCACTATTGCAGTCTTCAGGATGGATGAAAAAATTTTATATATTTTTTCCTTAGAATCTCAGGTAAGGAAATTCTATTATCTACTTTAAAACAAACTCTAGCCATTAGCAAGGTTTCCAATCAAGAGGAAACGATCTCATTACTAAACTGGTTTTGTGTTGCTGCCAATTTAGTAGATTTCCTCAAACTTCAGAGGAGGTGGAAAGTAGCCACTCACCGTCTTCTGTCTGTACAGAATCATGGGCCACAGAGACCTCAGTCTTGCTGCCCAGGTAGCATGCACAGCAAAAGCACAGTCAGATAATTGCTCCCTCTCATCCCCGTGTCATCCGTTGTTGCTGAAATAGCTGAAATCAACTGTGATTTGGGGCCTGCTACTCAAAGTGGAGCCCAAAGACAGTAACATCAACATTACTTGGGGGTCTTGTCAGAATCTTCTGAATAAGGTTCTTCGAACAGGATCGTTACGTAATTCATGTGGACGTTAAAGTTTAGGAATCATTGCTTTGGGATATCCTTTGGAATCATTACATACAGGCTGGCTGGATTTCAGAATTCCTCTCCCCAATGGGTAGTGCCTTTCTCTTGTGCATCTTTGGATTTCTAGTGCCTAGCACAGTGCCTGGCACTTGGCCCTTTGATTTCCTTTAATTCCACAGCTCAATCCATGTCTGCTGGATGAGTGAGTTACAGAATCAGCACAGTGTCATAGTATAATCCTACTGGCACCATAAGAAATTCATATGAACAATTTTTCTGAATCTAGCTTTGACTATAATCAATATTTTAGGCTATATATCATGAAATAGAAAATGCTGCTCTAAATTGAGGACCTCTTTATTTCACCTGGAATGGTCTCCATTTTTATTCTAAGCAGCTCTGCATCTCCACATTCCTATTTTTCTGGGATTCAGCTTATCTTGTGCTATTTAATCTGTTTTTTTCTCTCTCACTTTCCTTTTGTCCCAGGTGACTGATGCAGGTGGAATGAGGCCCTCTTTGTTATTCTTGCATCTGTCTTTTCCTTTTAGTGTCATCAAGGTGACTCTTCAGAGGGTGAAATGAGGAATACAGAGGGCTTTCTTCTTTCATCAACGTCTTCAGGAGGTTTTACCATGATTGCAACAATAGCATTGATTTTACATGTTGTCTGCTCTGAGCAGTATGATAAATAATGCCTTAGCATTATAGATAATGTTTTCTTATTTTTAAGCTATTTATGTTTTTATTTCACAAACGCTCTACTATTGCATGCTTTGGAAGGAAAAGTGACAATCTTTCCTTAGGACATTTCTGCTTTGCCCTTCTGCTTGTTTCCTTTATAGTCATACTGCAGGCTGTTCAAGTGTAGAAGGTTTTGTGCAATGACGAAGATAAATTATCCCTGCTAGGCACAAAGAAAGTTATTTTACCTGTTGCCTAAATTGAAAAGAAACAAAGAATACTGCTTGGCTTTAACTTGTCAGCAAGAGCTCAGGAGAAAGGAATTTCCTAACAAGTTGAAGAGGTGTTTCTAAAACATCTGTCAACACTAAGGTGAGACGAAGATGGGTACCGGTATAAAACAGAGCTCAGTTTTGACCTCCAATTTCACCAAAATGAGTAGGGAAGGCAAATGATAGCTAGAGTGGTGGCTTCCCTAGTCTACTGGGGAGAGGCTCAGGTGAAATGTTGAAAAGACTCTAACCTTCAAATGCTTTCAGTGTATTCTTGTTGTGTAAATCTCCTGTGTGTATATTTCCTAGGAGGGGTTAAAGTGGGAGAAGATAAAAGATTTTTTTGTGGTTGCCAAAATTTAGGTAAGAAAACTGGGACTTTAGGAGAGTGAATTGAATAGGCAGTATCCTTGAGTCAAATGCAAGATAGTCAAGTGTCACTGCAGATCCTTATCAGGAGAGAAACTACTCATGCTTTCTGAAGTGATGGCAGGTTGCATTCTGCTACAAACATCCATAGCAGTCTCTCCTCAGTGAACATCCCGAAGGACAAAACAGTTCTTAAGTGAATAAAAAACACCTTCCAGAATGTCAATGAAACATGTAGGAGATGATTTTTAAAATATCTCCTCAATCTTGGAACTCTTAAGTAGACATAGAACAAATATGTTTAGTGAAATCTGTGCTCCAACCCAGAAGCAACCTAGAGAGAGGTAAACTGACATCTCCTTACATTTTTAATTTATATTTTTACTGCAGAAAGTGAAAAGCGTTGCACATCTCCCAGTCAGTGAAAGTTTGTGAGTTCTATTTTCTTTTAATGGCTTGTACGTTGGAAGAATGATTCTGAGGTCAGCCTGGGCCAGACTCTACATCTGATCCCTTGGAACCAGGAATTTTTCCCCATTAGCCAGAGTGAGCAACTCTTCCCCCGGCAGTGGGACTATTAAAACATTCTTTTAGATTTGATTGATTTTAGTCTTGTGATAATGTTTTCAAAAAAAAAAAAAAAGGCAGTAATAATGTGTTTTGGCCTCAAATTGTTTTTCTCCTTGACTCCATTCCAACTTGGATTCTTCCCAGGAAGCTTGTCTAGAGGTGTGGAAACCAAAGTATATGCGGTCAAATTTTAGTACTGACTTCAGGTTAGGTAGAGCTCTTTGAGATTGAGTGGGAGAGACAGTGTGAGCAGACTCTGGACAGTTAGAATACAAACTAACCTTACTAACCCCATACTCTTTTCCTGAGAAATATCTATTGTCTGCATGGAAAAATTACAGATCCTTTTTTTCTTTCTTTCTTTCTTTTTCTTTTTTTTTTTTTTTTTTTTTTGCTGTACATGGGCCTCTCACTGTTGTGGCCTCTCCCGTTGTGGAGCACAGGCTCCGGACGCGCAGGCTCAGTGGCCATGGCTCACGGGCCCAACCGCTCCGCGGCATGTGGGATCTTCCCGGACCGGGGCACGAGCCCGTGTCCCCTGCATTGGCAGGTGGACTCTCAACCACTGCGCCACCAGGGAAGCCCTCTTTCTTTTTTTTAATCGCACACTCCTTTTAGAAGTTAACTTTTCTCTTAATGCCACAGCTCAGGTGATCTATGACACATGCTTATTTCAAGGTTCATCTCTCTGTAACTCATTAGGCAAAGGACATTTCAATCTCTCAGAGTCCTTCATTTCTTCAGGGGAAGAAAGGGGAAGGAAAGGCCTCCTTTAAAATAGTAAATGAGGGGATTTGTGGAGAGACAAAAATATTTTTTAAGGCCTTTTTTTTGTCACTTAGGTCAGTTTTAAGGCCATTAATACTTTGATTTATGTTTGGGGGTAAGAGAACAAAGGAATCAAACTCAGTTGGAGTTGGTTTCCACATGGATTATCAAATACAGACATCAGAACGTTTGTAATTGCGCATTTGTGTAGCCTGTTGATAAAGGGAGACAGCTTTGTGCTGTGGTTCCCTGACTCCTTCCACCTATGTCTTCTCAAACTGATTTTAGCACTTACTCCCAAAACCAGGTGAAGTATCAAAATATTTTCAAGGAGACCGGTGACAGTTCAGAGTGATCAGTGGCAGGGACTTGTGACAGTCTTCCCTTGCCGGTGTCCACTACCCTCCCACGGAGCTGGTGCCTTCTAAGCCCTTCCGCTGTGCTTGCTGATTTCTCCTAATGCCATCCTAATCACATTGCTTTGAAATAGCCTGGTCGTCCTCCGTCTTCTGTAACTCCAGGATGAGAACAGCTGCACTACCTTTACTCAGGGCCTGGTGTGTCCAAGGGCTTTAAGTAATACATGCTGAATTAACAAGGAGGAAACAAAGAAACAGGACTGATAGATAAAGTGTGGGAGGCAAGTAGACTTTGAGAACTGCACTTAGGTCACTTCCAGAAATAGAAAAGGAGAGAAAACCAAGCCTTTGATTGAACAGGTTTTTTCTCATTCTACATAACAACTCCTACAAGTTTGATTCAGTGATCTATTTGGTAGGTAATGTGGACATGGCTATTTGGAGGCCCATAGGAGGTAGCCTACCAGCTAAGGGCAAGGCTTCTACGCATGACTTGCACACATTCCATGAGATACTAAACAGTTAGAATCCAAGGCTTTGTGTTAATCTCCTTTCTCCTTTGCCATATGCTTGAACAAGGCAGCAGCCCGGTTTTCCAATCTCGTTATTCTTTCTTGTCCCAGGGTGCTACATTCCAGCCTGGCTCTCCAAACCCTTGCCTCTGCTTTGCTTCCTCTAAGCAGCTGCCCTTCTTGCTAATTTCTTTGACCTCCTCAACTGTACAAAAGTCATCTGTCTGCTGCACCGTCCGAGTCGATTTGTGCAGTGAGCAAAGACGCAGACTCTCTGTTAGTGCTCTCAAATCTGTGTTCAAGAATGCTGGGACAGTAGGCTGTCTTCAGGGTCAGGCAGCGAAGCAAGTAATTCCCTGGAATGTTTTCCAGGATTCGATTGTTAAAGTCCAGTTTCTCATTAATGGCTCTGAATGGTTATGATTGGAATTTTAAAATTCTTTTCTCTCTCTCTCTCTCTCTCTCTCTCTCTGTGTGTGTGTGTGTGTGTGTGTGTGTGTGCAGGGTGGAGGCATTGGCAGTATGAGCGATGGGGGTGAAAACTGTGATTTCAAGATATTTGGGCTCTGAAGGCAAAAACTAGAAATAAAGTATCTTGCAAGGAAGAAAAAAATGAAAGATAACCATGAGTTATGTATTTCTAGGGCAATGCAGTTTTCATTTATGATTTGCTTAATAAACATTTTCTGAGACCTTTCCTGCATCAGCTACTGTGCTAGGCACTGGACAGTAAGATATAGAACTTACCCTGTGGAGGCAACTACCTCAAGACAGGCTATTCAATATGATGCAGTGAATTCTGTAGTGGAAATACTTGTGAAGCACTATTGAAGAATAAGCATTAGATTGTAAACTTATTGAAGGCAGGGCCTGAGTCAAACTTACTTTGTGAGCTCAGCCCTCAGCTTGGCACATAGTAAGTATTGTACTTGATAAATCTTTAATAATTAATTAAATGAATGAATGTTGTCCCTCTATTGATATCAGTTATTTCCCTCCGGTTGTTTTGTCAACTATCTCTCATTTTGATGTGTAGCTTTTTGTTTGTGAAACTCTTATAAATGTTTTGTATTTCCTCTATATTTCAGTCTTTATCTGGCAGCTAGTTTTAAATCAATGGTATTTATTGAAGAATGAATTTGTGGCCATTCAGTGCCTCGGCTTGCTATATTTAGAGTAAGCAGGTTGAAATTTTATTGGGGTAAAGAGAACAATTTTCAGATGTCAGTGTGCTACAGATGACCTTCACATGTGGTTCTCACATTTGGTTGGGATGATATAGGGAAAGAAGGCTAAAGGAATACTTTGGGTCACTCTTTAAAAAGATACAATTAAGGGCTTCCCTGGTGGCACAGTGGTTGAGCGTCCGCCTGGCGATGCAGGGGACACGGGTTCATGCCCCAGTCCGGGAAGATCCCACATGCCGTGGAGCGGCTAGGCCCGTGAGCCATGGCCGCTGAGCCTGCGCGTCCGGAGCCTGTGCTCCATGATGGGAGAGGCCACAACAGTAAAGTGAAACTTTATTCTTGATGAAATGGTCGGGTATCTTGATTCAGATAACAAAGAGTAACATCCTCCTTCACCAGTTTTGGAAATTATAAAATATTTTATAAATATAAATCTATCTATCTATCTATCTACCTACCTATCTATCAGAATAAGAAATGAACATTCACTCAACTTAGAAATAGCAAATGTTTGCTACATGTCCCATTCCCCCTCACTCTGGGCCTTTCCCCTGTTTTATCCCCTATTACTCAAGGGTAATCACTGTTCTGAAAGTGGAGCATGGATAACTAAGTTGTGATATATTTATGAATGAATGGAAATCATACAGTAGTGAAAAAGCATGAACTACTGATTCACACGTCAGTATGACTGATCCTCAAAAACCCTGTTGAGTGAAGAGCAAGTCAGAAAAATGTATACAGTGACACCATTTATATTAGCTCACATTTCAAAATCATATAAAATGTAACAATATGTCATTTGCAGATGCATAAACATATAGTAAGATTGTAATAAAAAACCATCATTTTTAAACATTGAATTTTTCTTAAAATTTTCTTTGATCTCTAGAAGATACTTGTGGTTACATTAGGTCATATTTAAGCAAATAGAAAGACACCTTTATTCATTATACTGGATGAATGGATAGGATGGAATTCCTGTGGACAAATTAAATGAAAATTGAGTAGCTTCAGGGATTATTCACCTATTATTTGGGTTTTGTCTCAGAGCTAAGCATTATCACAGGATGTTTCTCAAAGGTGCACCTACTTGCTACAGTTCTTTTTCTAGAGCTATTAAACTTAAAACATCAGCCTAAAGGCCTCAATGACTGATCTTCACTTTGGCTCATTATATTTGTGGTGAACTTTTTAGAAAACTAGACAACTAGTGAAAGTAAACCTTAACTAGTAATAGTGTGAACAAAATAGAGGAAATATCGAATAATGAGTAGACTGGAGCAGAAAAACACAGGTTATTAGTTCAGTGTAAATTGCCTTATAAATTAAATGTTTAAGATACTTTCATGTGCCAAGCTCTGTGATATGTCCTTTTCTTCATTAATCTTTACAACCCCTTTAAATTAGACATTATTATCCTTGCTTTGCAAATTAGGATATTGATACTTGGAGGGATTAAATTACTTGTCAAAAGTCATAAAGTTGGTACATGACAAGGCCAGGCTTCTAACTCAGATTCATTTGATTTTTCAGCTCCTTGCTTTTTCCAAAAACACTGCTTAAAGAGGAATAAAATGAGCTTGATTTTAGGTATGTGGTGTGCCCTTGATTAAAGTATCAAGTGAAATAAATAAATGCCAATTTAGAAATATTGGAGCATCCTGGTCAAATCATCCTATAGATAGGAAGCTGTTATCAATTAAATAGTTTTTATTTATCTGCCAAAATATGTAGCCCTGAGACCTAGACACTTACAGGACCAGGACTGAGATGTGGAATCAGAAGGTGTGCGTTCCTCTCTGTCAGTGATTAGTTGGAATCATGATGGCACTTTAAGGGTCTGATGATCAGTTTATTCATCTGTACGATGAGAATAATAATACCTGCTCTTATCTGCTGTTTGTTTATTCATTCTCTTTTATCCTCAATTCCACATCCATTCCCTTCCCCCTCAATCTTATAGGCACCCATTCTAATGTGGTTGATGTTCATACTTTTATTTGTGTTATAAAATCTGAACTGAAATTTTGTGTGTGTGGTTGTCATTAGGACTCTCCATTGTACTCTGGTTTCCCCCTTCTAGGTAGGCTCCCTTGAGATTGGGCATGGCCATGTGACTTGTTTTGGCAATGATACATCTATGTAATCAATGTGTGTCATTTCTGAGTGGAAGCCTTTGAGAGCCAGGGCATGATTCACCTCACTTCCTTCTCCTACTGAGGTAGCCGGTGGTGGTTCTAGATGGTACATTGTCCATCTGCCTGAGCCCCTACGTAAGGACAATGCTTGATAGAGTGTGCATATATTTTTAATTTACATTAATGGTAAATTCACTGTTTTATACTGTTTCAGTGTTGCTAGTCAGCACTATCTCAAGATATTTAATACCATTTATATAAAATGTGAAAACATTAAAAAATACTATGCACATTTTATGGATACACATGCAGACATATTCCTAAAGTATACCTCCAGCCTAGGCATATGAGGCAGGTGGTACACCTGGGAAACTAAACCAGAGGAATTGACCTTTGATTTACCCTTACACTAAGCTTCATAAATGTACAGAGGTTGTTGACAGCTTCTTGCACAGGCAAGTAGCCCTGTGTGGAAGGGGACTTGAAAATTACTGTCAGGGGCTTCCCTGGTGGCACAGTGGTTGAGAGTCCGCCTGCCGATGCAGGGGACACGGGTTTGTGCCCCGGTCCGGGAAGATCCCACATGCCGCGGAGCGGCTAGGCCCGTGAGCCATGGCCGCTGAGCCTGCGCGTCCGGAGCCTGTGCTCCGCAACGGGAGAGGCCACAGCAGTGAGAGGTCCGCATACCGTAAAAAAAAAAGAAAATTACTGTCAGGAATTCTTACCTTGATCTTGAGCATATAGGGAGCTGGGGGAAGTGTAAGGTCTAGGGAACTTATCCTTACAATGGGGACTTAAATATGAATAGCATGGATTTTAAACAAATATAAAAAGTCATTTCTCCAGCAGGCTCCATTGACAGTGTTTGAACACTCTGAATTTAAAAGTATTACTTAGAATGCAAAGAAATGGAATTGTACTTTATGGTGTGAAGAACCATTCCAGTCCCTGCTTCTTTTTTTTTTTTTTTTTTTGTGGTACGCGGACATCTCACTGTTGGGGCCTCTCCCGTTGCGGAGAACAGGCTCCCGATGCGCAGGCTCAGTGGCCATGGCTCACGGGCCCAGCCGCTCCGCGGCATGTGGGATCTTCCGGGACCGGGGCACAAACCCATGTCCCCTGCATCGGCAGGTGGACTCTCAACCACTGCGCCACCAGGGAAGCCCCCTGCTTCATTGATGACACTGGTGGGCACTATGCCTCAGCCCTGCAGGATAAAAAAAGGGTTGAAACATTGCTAATATTACAAAGAGCCACTAACCTAAGCCAAGGGGTGTCTTCTACTGATAACTAAGGCAAGATATGGATTTTCATTATGTTGCTATTAGTAATTGTCTGTTGGTACAGTGCACTGTATCTATTCCAATGAGCTGGGCAACCTTGATTTATTTCTGTAACTTTACATCCACCCTAAGCAATGTTCTGAAGGTGAGTTTCTTTGTCTTGATTTAAACTTTTTATTATTTTTTAAAGATTTATTATTTATGTATTTTATTTATTTTTGGCTGCATCGGGTCTTAGTTGCGGCATGCGGGATCTTCGTTGAGGCATGGGGGATCTTTTGTTGTGGCACACGGGCTTCTCTCTAGTTGTGGCGTGAGGGTTTTCTCTCTAGTTGTGGTGCGCAGGCTCCAGGCCACATGGACTCTGTAGTTTGTGGCATGCAGGCTCTCTAGTTGAGGCGTGCGAGCTCAGTAGTTGTGGCATGCTGCCTTAGTTGCCCCGCGGCATGTGGGATCTTAGTTCCCTGACCAGGGATCGAACCCACGTCCCCTGCATTGTAAGGCGGATTCTTTACCACTGGACCGCCAGGGAAGTCCCTAAACTTTTTAAAGTCTCAGCTGTTGTCTAAATAAAGAGTAACCGCACTCTGCTTGTCCTGACGTAGTTGGATCTTTCAGGTCTACGTCACGCATCTGCGGTTCATATAGTGGAACTTATGAAGCTGATTCCGTTCTAGGTTGCTGCTCAGAATCTTCCCACCCTCCCATGAGGAGAGGATGGTCCCTCCGTTAGACACCTGCTGCTTGTGCTGTCTCTGACCACCTGCATATGGTGACGTTCCTTATTCTCCTCCTGCTCTGTTGGCCTTGAGTCTTCTTCCCCATTTTCATCTCAGATAGCTACCCCCCGCCTTTTACTCTGGTTGGGGTAAAACTTCCACTTCTAGGTTTTGTCCCAACCTTGTTACTCAGAATATGGTCCAAAGACCAGCAAACATCAGCAACACCTGGGCTTATTGTACATTGACTATCAGGCCCCACCCTAGACCTACTGAATCAGAATCTGCATTTTTAAAGAGACCCCCAGGTGACTCATATGCACATTAGAGTGTGAGAAGCTGCTCTAAACTCCATCCCCTCGTTCTGGGCTCTGTGTTAGTGTTCTGTCAGCTAGAGGACTATCGTGAGAGGTCTTTTCATGAAGTAAGGAATTGTGTATTGTCATTTGCACTGTATTAGTGTGTTTTTTTGTTTCTGTTTTTCCTCTTGGGTGTGTCTGATTCATTTGTTACCTGTTTAGGGCCTGATATTATTAAAACTCTGATGAAACTGCTTATGGGTGTACTTGTACTTGTTAATTAGTACATTGGTTTCTTTCTCTCTCTCTCTCACACACACACACATTTCAAGGAGGGCTTTGGCTAGAAGAAGAGTTCTATCTCAGATCCACACAGCACAAAGACATTTTCAGAAGTAACAGACTACAACACTCTATTAAAGGTCTCATGATGTATTTTCTACTCACCCTCAGAATACAGAAAGCTTTTGTTTCTAGTTGATTTTTCAGCTCTCTCTGTGCTTAGTGTGGTGTGTGAGCTGCCTAGGGGTGCATGTTTTATATTTAGGAGATATTCTCTCCTCATATTCATTGGATTTAGCTGATTGTTTGTAATTTGTCTGACTCATGCTTGATCTAATTTATATTTTTATTGTAAACACTTGAGAATCTTACATAATCATTTTCTCTGCCATACTGTTGCTAGCATTATTTTTTAAATCAAATTTTCTACAGGACAGTAAAGTTTAAATTATTGCATTCAAAGTGTTCTTATGGAAAGAAATTCAGAGAACACTATGTATGGAGATCTGATGGATTACTTGATACTTCCATTTGTTAGTTCTCTTGAGGGAAAGAAAACCTAATTTTCTGCAATCACTCTGTCAGCTCCCAATTTGCATTAATGTGATAAGCATCTCAGTATTGAATTGGGTTCCATTTTATGTGCACCATTTAAGTCTGTGAACAAAGAAAATTACACCAACCTCAATTCCAACTTTAGGAGATTTCAATTAAAATGAGTAAGTTACTTCTGATAACCTCCCATATCTCAGTGCCGTGTAGTGCAGATTTTACTGTGCTGTTCTTTCAATCTGTGAAGAACTTGGGACACTCACTTCCCTGCCTCCATTGGCCTCTTGCTGCCCGGATTGTTTTCCTTCTTCTCTGGCAGCTCCTGCTCTGCCTCATCTCTTGTTCTTAGGCTCATCTTCCTCTACCTAGGCATTGACTTAGACAATTCCTTAACTTCAGTCCTAGACCTCCTTCTCATTCACTGCATGGTCTCTGTCTAGGCAATATCATCCATTTCCATGGCTTCAAATACACCTATGTGTAGATGATGTACAGATGCCTTTTTCTTTTCCTTTTTCTTCCAACCTTTCATCTGAGCGCCGGGCTTAAATATCCAGTGCCTACATATATATCCACTTGGATGATTCAAGGAGAACTCAAACTCAGTATATCTAAAACTGAATTCATGATTGTCCCTCCATATCTACATGTAGCTGGGGAACCTCTGTGCAAATTCCTTTGGGTTTGTGTTCTCCCTTGGCTTATATGAGTTGTGGGATGAGACTCCCTTTAACCGTTACTGGACCACTGAAGGAAACACTAAAGGAAATGCTTTCCCAAGCTGGAAGAGGGTGAACCAGAAGGGCAGATGCTGTTGGTGCCTGTCCCACATATTCTTGCCTGTCCCAAAGTCACTTGCAGAGGGTTCCTATGTATGCCAGTGACTTCCTTTGCCTCTCTGTCTGAGTGCTTTCTCTACACCCAAAGCAGTACTTCAGGAAAGTTGGGAAGGTTGGGGATTTAATACCCCAGGAACAACCCTTAATCAAAATGAAATTGGAGTTGGTAGATGAATATCCCAGTTTCTTCACCTCTTGGAAGGAGAATTTTGAGCTGTGTTTCTCACCTTCTTCCAAAGGTCCCCAGCAGGCTCAGATCCATGGCCCACAGCAATAACCCACCCATTAACGCACACTTTACTGGTTTTCTATTATTTCCTCTCTCACTTCCTCACTCCTCCCCTGAGCTTCTTGGTATCATCTCCAAAATAAGTGATTTTTCACAAAATTATTTTATTGGGATGTGCCTTTGAGGAAACTCAGACTAAAGCATTCAGTATCACTGAGGACCAACAGCCCACAGTGATGATCTCTTGCTTCCCTTTCCTCCACTTAACATGTTTTGACTAAACTCTGTATGGGTGAGGTCACTGAGCATGCCCTTACCCAGCATTTGGGCATTTGGTTATGGAAACAGCACACAAAAGTGAGCTGGTGTGTTTGGCTGAAGAGTGTACATGTGAGTTTCTTGGCATTAGGTATAATCATTAGTAAAAGGACCTTAAAAAGGTAAGTAACCAGAGTGACAACTCCTGGCCATCACTATTACATGGCTCTCTTCCAGCATAGTGTTGCCCAATAGCAGCAGTGTCTACAGTAATGGAAATGTTCTATATCCACACTGGCCAATTTGGTAGCCAGTGGCTAATTAGCACTTGAAATGAGACTAATATAACTGAGGAATTAAATTTTATTTAATTTTAAGTAATTTAAATGTGACTGAGATATGGGATGAGACTCCCTTTAGATGGTTACTGGACCACTTCATTTTGGACAATGAAGTTCTAATGCTTCCCACCTAAGTGAGTGGTGGTGCTTCCACGGCATGCTACGTAAGTCAGAAAACCGAGAGTCCACCCGAACAGTTCCCTGTTTCTCACATCCAGTATACAATCACAAGGTCTTATTAACAACCACGAATTGTCTCTAATCCCTTGGCCTCTTTCTATCCTCCCTGCCACCACTGAAACCCAAGCTACCATTTTCTCTCACTTTGACAACCAGAGTAGCCGTCTAGTATTTCTCCCTATACTCACTCTTGACTTTCTTTAATCTATTCACTATGCTGTAGCTTTTCAAGATGCAAATAATCATCGCCAAGTTGAAACATTTTATTGATTTCAAATTGATTTTAGATTAAATTCCTGCACCCTTAACATGGCTTGTGGAAGCCTTGTGTGGCCCTTCCTACCTTTTTGGTATTTTGGGATGAATTCCTTATGAAGCAAAATACCAGGAAATGGCAAAATTTTTATTTACTTCATTCATTAATCTACTAGTGTGCCATCTCTGTTATGAGAAAAAAACAACTTTACTTATATGTATCTTCAGGTACCTAGCTCAAGAGTATTAATATTTTAAGGAAGATGATCTAATATGCCAGTTAGGGGTTTATTTTTTACATGCTAACAGAAGAAAGTTCTGATAACCTAGTGTGTTGGTGATGCTGGAAGGATTTGTGGTGGTGATGGGTGAGAAAATACTTATAAAAATGGAAGAAAAATGAAAACTTTTGGGGAATAGTAGATTCAGAAGGGAATGAGAAAGACAGGAACTGAAAATGAGGTAGGCAAAATTTGAGAGATGAGGAAATCAACTTTCCTAATAATCTTTAAAAAGGAAGAGAATTCCCAAGTGAGATAGAGGAGGGTCTAGGATGGGTGAAGGTTAGCAGATGCCTTTCAGAGCCTTAACCTAGGTGAGTGGAGTTGTAGTTTAAGCAGAATAGGGAGAAAACCCTTGTCAATGGATTTATTCTAGAGAATAGTAGCCATGAAAGAGTTTCATCTTGAATTTAAGGGAGTTGACTTGGGGACATATTGAAAAAATATATATATGTATAATAGCTATAGCTATATCTATATATCTTTATTTCACTGGAAGGCTAAAAGAGAAATGAAGAGAAAAATAGATCTGATGTAAAAGAAAAAGTACTACATAGAAAAGACAATAAGGAATTAGGAGAGCCTTTTTACTAGAAGGGGAGTAAAATAGGAAAACAAACAATGATAATCTAGAAGAGAGAATAAAAGTAAACTTGGGTTACACAAACGGGCTTATATGTATGTATTTAGTTTATTTGATTTCTATATAGTTTGAACTTCAACAAAATTCTATCATAATGAAAATAGGTATACATGAGATAACAGTACACACGTGATTTTTCAGGGGTTACTGTGGGGAAGCCCCAGGAGGTGCTTTTATAAGAGCAAAGGAAGTGACTTTTAGGGAAGAATTTCCTGAGAACCTAAATAGTAGCCACAGAGTATTTCTTGGCAAGACAAGATGAGAAGGTAACCTTTCCAGTACAGTTCCCATATCCATATTCTAGTTCATGCCAGTTGCCATGGTTTCCTTAGCCCCTAGGATCCTTCAGGGCAGCAGCCCATCCTCCTGAGGCAGTGGCCTGAGTTCCAGCCCAGAAGTCAGATCTCCATCCCTTCTTCTTCAAAGAACTTATTTCCTTGCCTCTTTCCTGCAGGGCCTTTCAGGGGAATGACTTATGATTAATAATTTAACCATTAAATAATCCATAATTGCCGATTAATTTTTATACTGTTAACAGTGTGTTTTCCTACCACTCAAGGGAAGTCATATTTAAAGAGGTGCATCCTCGAGACATCAATACCTTAACTTAAAGGAAAGAATCAATAAAGAAAATCTCTGACCCAGAGGCTGTCAGTGCTGAGACTGGGAGGCTGAGAGGTTCACGTACCAAATCACACGTGCATCAGTCAGCCTCTTGAGAACCAAACCCAGCTGTAACTACACAGCCAACCATCACTTTATTAACAGGACAATCTTATTCCAAGAAATTCTTGTCTAGGAAGATGATATTACAAATAACTTTATTACTTATTTCAAGAACTTCTGAAAAATCCATTTTTCTGAACAATGGAGCCCTCAGCTAGCTTCCTTATCCCTTCTCAGCACACTAGATCTCTCTATGAGGTTCACCTAAGAACTGACCACTCCTCAAGACTTCCTCCCAAATCTCACCTCACTCCACCTGTCCTAACAATGTTGTCATGACCTTTGTCCAACCCCAGTCAAGCTCCCTCACCCCGCCTTCCACCAATGAAAAATTCACCTAAACCAGACCTCAAACCTCATAAGTATCTTTTGTCTTGTCTTTTTCTGCTCCCCTCCAGGATGCTGCAGAGCTCTCTCAAGGTAGTGGTCCTCCTTACTGCAGTAAGCAATAAACTTGTCTTTGCTTCAGCCACAGGTTTTTGGGGTAATATTTTTGGGGAATCGGCAGTTGACACACTGGCCTCCAGTGGGTGTTACAAATAGTGTTTTCAAAAATGTCACCCAGGAGATACTGTCTGGATATGATGTGGATTTTCTTAATAGAAAGGTGTAGTGTTTGAAGATGCTCGTGGACTTCCCAGTAGAAGACCTGGGATTAGAACACAGACGTCTCAGCTGCTCAGGAACTTAGAAGCCAGCAAAGAGCTGCCCTCTCCACTCACCTATAACCCATGAGCACGTCGCAGTGAAAGCTTTGAGGCATCAGAACTCTATTTTACTCTCATTTCGTCCACTACTAACTATTGCCAGAAGAGATTTCTGTATAAGTATATACAGAAATGATGAAACATATTGGGTGTTTATGAAGGGTGAAAACGTGTTAATACACCAAATGTTTATGTACTTGTTTGTTTATAGTTAGCACTTAGGGTGATGTCTTCATAGAAAGCATAGACCTATTAGAAAATTCACTAGGGCCCATTAAGATATTTAAAGAGATGGGATTAATGATTGCAAAGAGTATCATATTCACACAAGTGCCATTTCTATTGCAAAGCATGAATGGTTTCCTGAGAGCAAAAGGAAATTTTATTTAACTTTTTGAGATAGCCAGTCCTCCGTAATCAAAATGTGGCCTGGCAAGTCCGCAACTTTCTCTTCTTATTGTGTAAATACTTCTATGTCCGCTGATGCAATTCTGAAAAGTGCACTTACTGCTGATTTGAAAATGCCCCATGCTTATTTATATCAGATTTTGTGACTTAGCTAGAAACTAGAAGGACCACTGACCATGAAGTGGTTTTGAAAATTGATTTATAATTTTGACTTAGGTTGCAAGATGGAACAGGGACATTTTCTTGATTCATTTTGCTGAGGCCTCGTCAGACCCACCTCAAAAAACTCTTCCTTAGTTACAGTGATATTATCTGTAATAAAAATTTATATATATAACATTAATAAATGGGAATAAATAGTCACAGTTAGCATTTATTAAGTCTTTACTAAGTACTAGGAGGACACTGTGCTAATAACTGCATCATCAGATTTCATCTTTGCAACGCCCTGATGAGGTATGTGCTGTGATCATCACCACTGCACATATTGAATAACTGAGGTCTTATGAATTGAATAACCTGCCCAAGGTCACACAGCTAGTACCTGCTATGTAGGACTCATCTCAGCTTTGACTGACCATGAAGTCCTTGCCTGTTACCACCATGCTGTGTTGTGAGATGCAAGTTCTTTAAGAACAAGGACCATATCTCGTGTTGTACTTCTCCTAGAGTAAGTTCATTTGTCCACATATTTCATGAAATATAGTAATATCTTGATTGCTTCAAAAAGCTATTAATTGATGGGAACAGATGGATACCAAATAAATGTTGGAGAGGATAACAGATAACTCAGTGAAAATGGTTTTTATTTCCTCTCAAAATGTAAGCTGACTAGGTAGATCATCACTTATAAAAACCAACCAAAGGGCTTCCCTGGTGGCGCAAGTGTTAGAAGTCTGCCTGCCATTGCAGGGGACATGGGTTCGAGCCCTGGTCCGGGAAGATCCCACATGCTGCGGAGCAGCTAAGCCCGTGCACCACAACTACTGAAGCCCGTGCGCCTAAAGCCTGAGCTCCACAACAAGAGAAGCCACCACAATGAGAAGCCTGCACACCACAACAAAGAGTAGCCCCCACTCGCCGCAACTAGAGAAAGCCTGCAGCGCAGCAACAAAGACCCAACGCAGCCAAAAAAAAAAAAAATCAACCAAAGGAGCCATATTTCTTTCATTCATTTAGCATATTTTCTTCACTCTATGTTCACTCTGAGACATTGTGTCAAATGCCCTGGAAGCAGAATTGAGAAAAACACAGTCCTTAGGTTCAAGTCCCGTGAGAGAGACAAGGAATTCAACAATTAAAATACAGCGTGATATAGAACAAAGTCAAAACTCTAGAAATAGAATATACAAGTGTGACCAAGAGGTGCAAAAGCAATTCAGTAAAGAAAGGGCAGTCTTTAACAGATGGCATTAGAACAATTGCATATCCATTGGCGCAAAAATGAACCTCAACCTAAAACTCATACCTTATACAATAATTAGCTCAAAGTTGATCATGAATCTAGATGTAATGTGTACATTTATAAAACGTTTAGAAGACATAAGAGAAAATCTTCATGATTTAAGACTAAGCAGAGTTTTAGACACGACACCAAAAACCAATCCATAAAAGAAAAATCAACAAATTGGACTCTGTGAACGTTAGAAACTTTTGCTCTGAAAATGATTCTGCTAAGAGAATGAAAGGACAAGTCAGAGTTGAGGAGTAATATTTACAAATCACATTATCTGGTAAAAGATTTGTAGCCAGAATATATAAAGAACTCCTTAAACTCAATAGCAGGAAGACAAACAATCCAATTAGAAAATGGGCAAAATGTATTGAACAGACACTTCACTAGAGAGGATATACTGATGGCCAATAAGGCCATGAAAAGATGTTCAACATAATTCGTCATTAGGGAATTTGCTAATTAAAGCTGTAATGAGATATCACCACACACCTATTAAAAAGGCTAAAATTTAAAAATACTGATAATATCAACTTTTGTCAAGCGTCCAGAGCAGATGTCTCTCTCATACATTGGTGGTGAGAGTGAAAAGTGAAACAACCATTCTGGAAAACAGTTTGGCAGGTTTTTTTAATAATGTTATACATTTACTTAACATATGATCCAGCAGCTACCCTCCTAGATATTTATCCTAGAGCACGAAAACTTATGTTTTCAAAAAACCTATTCATAAATGTTCATAGAAGGATTATTTATAATATCCCAAACTGGAAACAACCCAAATGTTTTTCTATGGGTGTTTGGATAGGCAAACTGTGGTACATCCATGCAATGGAATACTATTCAGCAATTAAGGGAAATGAACTATTGATGCACACAACAACTTGGATATATCTCCAGGGTTTGCTGAATGAAATAGTAAGTCTTAAAAGATCACATACTCGATGATTCCATTTATGTGAAATTCTTACGACAGCAAAATTATAATGATGGAGAACGGGACAGTAGTTGGTTGGAGTTACGCCTGGGGACAGAGTCTAACTATAAAGGAGTAGCAAGAGGGAGTTTCTTTGTGGTGATGGGCAAGTTCTGTACCTTGATTGTGGTAGTGACTACACATATCCATACTTGAGATAAACTTTTGTAGAAACACACATAAGAGGCATGTAAAAATTGACAATATCTGAGTAATGTCTGTAGTTAAGAATATTTACCAGTATTAGTTTCCTGGTTTTGATAATGTACCATGCTATGTAAGATGTTATCATCAGGGGAAGCTGGGTGAAGAGTATAGTGGAACTCTCTTTACTATTCTTTTTTTTTTTGTGGTATGTGGGCCCCTCACTGCTGTGGCCTCTCCCGTTGCGGAGCACAGGCTCCGGACGCGCAGGCTCAACGGCCATGGCTCACGGGCCCAGCCGCTCTGCGGCATGTGGGATCTTCCCAGAACGGGGCACAAACCCGTGTCCCCTGCATCAGCAGGCGGACTCTCAACCACTGCGCCACCAGGGAAGCCCATCTTTACTATTCTTGCGACTTCTCATGAGTCTAAAATTATTTCAAAATGAATTTTTTAAATAATATAGCTGAGGATGTTATGGGGATACAGAGGTGGAGATAAAAGATCTCTATAATTTTGGGAACGAAGGAAAAGTAGAAATTTGAGGGAAAAAAAAAGAGGAGGTAACACTTAGCTGGGTCTTCAGAATGAGAAGAGGTTGGCCAGCAGCGGGTAAATTTGTTCCAGGCAGGGCTGCCTCCACTGCCAGCGTGTGGTCTAGGGGCCTTCCTCCCTCATTGGGAACAAGGTCAAGCCTCCTAACTGATGCTCCTGCTTCCTTCCCTGTCCCACCCAGGACAGTATTCAACCTTGCTTCAGCTCAAATGTTCCTTTCAAAATGTAAATCAGGTGACGGCATTTCTTTGTTCAAAAGGCTCCCCTCTCACTTGGAGTAATAGCCCCTGTACTTGCAATGGCTTATGTAACCTGCTGTCACCCACTCACCTCTCTGACCTCAGTTCAGTTACTCCCCCTTCACTCCTCTGTTCCGGCCTCACTGGCCTCCATGTTGCTCATTTAACACATCAGGCACCCTCCTTTCTGAGTCATCACTAGCTCTTCCCTCAGCCTAGGATCCTCTTCCCCCTTGTCTGCATTGTGGTCCCTCCCCTCCTCCGAGTGTTTAAGCTCTCTGCTTCTCACTGAGACCATTCCCTTTTACTGAAGTTAAAATTGCATATGTATAACTGATTCACTTTGTTATAAAGTAGAAAATAACACACCATTGTAAAGCAATTATACTCCAATAAAGATGTTTAAAAATATATATATTGGGTAGGGATCTCTGAAAAAGTGTGAAATCCTTCCAGAGAATTGTACTAAATATCTTACTATAAGGTTGGTTGAAAGAAGTCAAGACTTAAAACATACTACCTCCAAGGAATTGATGACAGATGCAGCAATGCACTTTTGTTATAATTTACCTAGAGTTTTTAAAGTTTCACTAACTCACTGACTATTAACAGTAATTCAGATTTTTTTTTCTTGGACATTTTAATAAAAAGAGACAAAAATATGTCATGTTAAATAAAAGTCAGTAAAGATCTTTGAATATGTAAATTAACAGGTGATCATTTTCATCAGGAATTTTACTTCTTATCTTTTCGGTAAAGATAATACTTCTTTTGCTGTTATGTTTTTTTTTTGCGGTATGTGGGCCTCTCACTGTTGTGGCCTCTCCCATCGCGGAGCACAGGCTCCAGACGCGCAGGCTCAGCGGCCATGGCTCACGGGCCCAGCCGCTCCACGGCATGTGGGATCTTCCTGGACCAGGGCACGAACCCGTGTCCCCTGCATCGGCAGGTGGACTCTCAACCACTGTGCCACCAGGGAAACCCTGCTGTTATGTTTTCTGAATTGACTTTTGAGAAGAAACTAATAAAGTTCATTTAAAACAAAAAACAAAAACAAACAAAATTGCAGTAACTTCCAGCCAGCCTTTCCTATCTCTTTTCCCTGATTTATTTTTCCCCTAGTACTTATTACCTTCTACTTTACCACAAAATATATTTTTATTATTTATTTATTTATTTTTTTCTCTACTAGATTATAAATCTCTATGAGGGCAGAAATGTATGTCTGCTATTTTTTCCTTCCCTGCTTTGTCCCCAACACTCAGAACCCTTTTGTTCTTCCAACAAACATATTTGAGGGCCTGTGTTCATTTCCTATTGCTGCTGTAACAAATTACCACAAACAAATTACACAAATGTATTATCTTACTGGTTCTGGAGGTGAAAAATCTAAAATTGGTTTTATGGAGCTAAAATCAAGGTGTCAGCAGGGCTACGTCGTTTTGGAGGCTCTAGACGAGAACCTGTTTCCTTGCCTTTTTCAGCTTCTAGAGGCTGCCTGAATTGCATGGTGTATGTCCCACTCCTCCATCTCCAAAGGGCATCCCTCTGTCTTCTGCTCTCATTGTCACATCTCCTATCTCTCTTCTTTTAGAACCCTTGTGGTCCTTTTATAAGGATACTTATAATTACATTGGGCCATCCCAGAATCTAGGGATGATCCAGGCTAATCTCCAGATTAGCTATCTCAAGATTTTTAACTTGAACACATCTGAAAATTCCCGTTTGCTATGTAAGGTAATGTATTCACAGGTTTGAGGATTTAGGATATAGACATCTTTGGGGATTAGGACATATTCTGCCACAGGGCCTATTATGTGTTAGGGCCTATTATATGTCCAATATAGACCAGTCAATAATAGATACCCCCAAAATAAGCAGGCTAATTTTAGCTAATAATGAATGTGGCACAGTAAATAAAATGGGGTAATCTAACAAGCTAATCTAATAGTGAACAACTGCAGGGATGGGAATGGAGACCTCTGGGGAAGAAACTTTGAGGTGAGAGATTAATGGAAAGAAATAATCAACCACACAAAGTTCTGAGGGAAGAACCTCTCAGGTAGAGGAAAAAGCAAACGCAAAGGCCTTGAGCCAGTAGGGAGCTTGGCTTGTTCTGGCAGGGACAGAGACCAGTGGTGGGATTTGAGGTTGGTCAAGTAGACAGGAGTCAAATCATTTGGGCTCTTCTAGGCCCCAGTGAGGAGCTCTGATTGTATTCAGAGGCTGATGGTAAGCCATGACGGTGGAAAATGGATTACGGGGGGCACACGTGGATGTGCAAGAGCTGTTAAAAGCTCTGCTGTGGTAGTCCAGGTGAAAGGCTGGAGTTTCTTGGATTAGGGTGGAAGCCATGGACATAGAAAAGAAACCTGTATATCTTTAGGATGTGTTTCATAGGTAATGCGGACAGGATTATTTGACTGTAGGGACAAAACATTGTTCTAAGGATTTTGTCCTGAGCAATGGAGTATATGGCAGTGCTAGTTACTATGGAAGACTTGGAGCAGAGCTGCTTTGTGGGGATGTCAACAGTGCGCTTTTAGGCCTGTGAAGTCTGCGATTCTTTTTTTTTTTTTTTTTGCGGTATGCGGGCCTGTCACTGTTGTGGCCTCTCCCGTTGCGGAGCACAGGCTCCGGACTCACAGGCTCAGCGGCCATGGCTCACGGGCCCAGCCGCTCCGCGGCATGTGGGATCTTCCCGGACCAGAGCACGAACCCGTGTCCCCTGCATCGGCAGGTGGATTCTCAACCACTGCACCACCAGGGAAGCCCCTGAGATTCTTTTAAGCCATCCACGGGTCTGTGTCAGGGGGACTTCAGTTTTATGCACCTGAGGCTCAGAGGAGCAGCCAGGGATGGTGCTATGCACTTGGGAGGCTTATGTAGCCTAGATGGCACTTACAGGCATGGGACTGGAGGAGACCATGTAGAGAGAGAGAAAAGGCGTTAAGCAATTATGGGGAGATCCAGATAGTAGTAATAATAATAGCACCCCGTGCCAAGCCCTGCACTTTGATTTTTCCATATATTAATGTATTTAATATATTTAATCCTTGCAACAATTCATTGAAATGGTTTCTTTTATTGTCATATTCCATTTTATAGTAGAGAACACTGAGGTAGAGAGTTAAAAAACTTTTCTCAAGGTCGCACAGCTAATAACTGGCCAAACTGAGAATCAGACTCAGAAAGTCTGGTTCCAGGGTCCATGCTCTCAAACCTTGAGTTCATAGTGTATTGTTCCCCTTATAAGTATAGTCTGGAGGAATATAAGATTGTGGACCAAATCACTATACTCTGTACTTGCTCAGTGTTCTGTTATCTTAGGCTGTTACTCGGATGCAGATTGGAATTGGAGTTGGTGATAAGCAGAATTCAGTGGTAAGAGAGTTCACTTCCACAGAGTATTTTCTTTCCTTTTAATGTGCACTGACTTTTAAAAAATTTTTAAACCTTTTTCATCCTCTAGAACCAAAGCTCTTTATGCTATGTTGGGGTGGGTTTTGATAACATACATTTCATGTTTTCCATAAATAGACTTTTCAGTAACCCCTAGGAAATTCTGTGGTTCCATGAACCACTGCTTGAAGATCTGTTCACCATCATGACAAACAGGCCATCTTTGAAAGGATAATGTATTTGGAATTGATTCCCAGGATGAATCACATTTTCATAATTGCGCAAGATTACTCACAAATTCAAGGAAGTTAGGTTTGAACAACGAAATAAAAATCAAATAAACCCAACTTATAAGCTTTGCTTACAACATGTTCTCAGATAACACCCACAACATGTTTCTTTTGTCAAGATTCAACCTGAAGATACACTGAAGACAAATTTCTACTTCTGTGACTTTGTCAGTAACACAATCAAAGTGGTGATACGCAGTGTTCTTATTCCACTGTGTGGGACACAGAACAGTTTGCTGATTAACTGACAAATTCAAGACAATCTAGAGGTCGGAGTCTGAAGAATGAGTCAAAGGGCAGAAGTTCCAAGAGAAACTTAAGCGAGCTTGAGTCCTTAAGATCTAAGGATGAATAGAGTAATGATGAAAAACTGCCTCTGATTCAATGTGTGCTTTGTGCATAGTAATTCAACAAAGTCATTCGCTGATGGTTGATTGAATGCCTACCTTGTACCAAGCAGTGGGGTTACAATAATGAGTTAGAGAGGCAAATGAGCACTATTCACAGGGAACTGAGGACTAATAGGAAAAACAGATAGTCAAATAATACAAATAGAGTGTAATGGGGGAAGACAGAGTTCTGTGTGGGAGGTAGAGGTGGATGAAGGCATTTTGCTGATTTGTTCTCACTGCTTTGATGATCTGGCTGTGGTACTTATATAGAATCATGGCAAAACACTTGAAAATTATTTGTAGTGTTAGTGTTGGTCAGAGGATTAAACTGTTTTGAAGTCAATTCTCTGGATTACTTAGTATCACAAGCCCATAAGTAAAGAGTAGGCTTCATACACTAAGCTACAGGTAAGATTTTTTTTCTTTTTTGTTTTTTTAAAATTGAAGTATAGTTGATTTACAGTGTTGTGTTAGTATTTGGTGTACAGCAAAGTGATTCAGCTATATATATATATATATATATATATATTCAGCTATACATGTATGAATATGTATATGTTCATTTTTATTATCTACTTGCTTTATATTGGTAGAAGATTAGGTATCGAATGTTTTCTTTCCTTAAGGTTTTCTACTCCTTTCATCTACTGATACCTAAGTTTTAAGGTATCCTAAATTATCGAGATGCTAATTTTAAACTATTCAAAAACTGCTTTACATCTCTCTCTCTTCTCTGGAGTCCCGCTAAAAATAGACTGAGCAGGTGTGCTCCTTAATAGTAGGCTATTTCCTGAGCTTGGAGGAAAACACCCAGCTGTAGGCACTGAGAGTGCCTATATTCATTCATTCATTCATTCATTCATTCATTTGCATTCATTGAGTGCTGAAATGAACTAAGCATTGTGCTCAGAGCTATCGATTCCAGACCATGGTATACAGAAAAGGATTTGCCCCAAAGATTTCCACATCCTGTTCCCGGGAACTGGTAAAAAGGTTACATGGCAAAGGGGAATTAAGGTTGCCGATCATCTGATTTTGAAATGGGGAAAGTATCCTGGATTACTCAGGTGGGCCCAGTGTGATCACAAGGGTGCTTATTAGTGGAAAAGGGGAGCAGAAGGAGGAGGACCGATGAGATGGCAATGTAAAAAGATCTCAGCCCCATGTTGTTGGCTTTGAAGATGGAAAAAAATGAGGCCATGAGCCGGAGTGCAGGTAGTGTCCAGAAGCTGAGAAAGACAAGGAAATGGATTCTCCCTGGAACCTCTAGAAAGCAACCTAACCCCGTTGACATCTCACCTTTAGCTCAGTGAGACTGGTTTTGTTCTTCTGACCTCCAGAAAGGTAAGACAATAATTTTGTGTCATTTTAAGCCACTAAATTTGTGGCAGTTTGTTACAATAGCAATAGAAAACGAATGCACAGACTGTAAGACAGTTCCTGCCCTTCAAGAGCTAACAGGCTGGTAGACATGGAAAGAGTCCGATGAGATAAGGTTACAGCTAGCAACATTGAGTGCTGACCAGGGCTGGCACTGCAAAAGGTTTGTAGAAAGGATAAGATACCTTCTGCACTGGGCAAGACAGAAGACCACAGCTTTTTTTTGCTGCCCATGCAGTCATTTGTGCCCTAGGATATATAGGATGATGCTTTGTGGGTATTTCCCTGCACAGCTGGGGAATTTGTCAGAGAAGCTAGTGGTTGGACCCACAGAGTATTGAAGAGAGGGAGGTAGGAATGTTACCTGGTTTAAAAGAATCTGAGATGTTTATATTTTAAATACCACTGTACACTGAACTTCTGAAACTTATATCTTCAGCCCATATTCCTCTCCAAACTCTAGATCCCACTGGATATCCCCAAATCTCTCCTTGGGTATCTATTGAACAACTAACCCCAAAGTTTTGATCTCCCTCAACCTGTCCCTACCCCAATATTTCCCCTTTCAGTAAATGACACCTCCACTTTTCTTGTTCTTCAGGACAGAAACCTTGGAGTCTTTCTTGACACTTTGTTTTACCTCACACTCCATGTCACCTCCATCTGGGAATCTAGTTACCTCTACTTTCAGTATATTTATACACTCTTAACCACTGCCACTGCTGCAATCTTGGGCTAAGTCACTTTCACTTGGCTGACTTTAACAGCTTCAAACTGATCCCTGCTTCCATCCTTTCCCAATTACAACCTATTCTTAACATAGGATTCAAGATAGTCCTTTTAAAATGTAAATTATTATTCTGCTCAAAAGTTTCCCGTAATGCCCAGCCTCACTCAGAGTAAAAACAAAATTCCCAAGAGAAGTAAACACCTATGTATTCACAAAACTTCTACACAAACATTTGCAACAGCATTATTCATAATAGCCCAAAAGTAGAAATAACCCAAATGTTATTTAACTGATAAATAGATAAATAAAATGTGGTATATCCATACAGTGGAATATGATTTGTCAGTATAGAGGAATAAAGTATCAATACATATTACAACATAGAAGAATGTTGAAAACATTATGCTAAGTGAAAGAGGCCAGTCACAAAAGATCACATAGTTTTTATTCTGTTTATATTAAATATCAAGAAAATGTAAATATATAGAGACAGAAAGTATATTAGTGGTTACCAGGGCCTTGGAGGAGGGAATAGGGAGCAACTGCTTGCGGGTGTGGAGTTTCTTTGAGGATGATGAAAATGTTCTGGCATTAGGTAAATGTTTGCACAACTTTGTGAACACACTGAAAACCACTGAACTGTACCTGGAGGAAGGTGTGTATCTGAACACAACTGGGATTCTACCAGGAAGGTAGAAGGGAGGAAGGTGGTGTTGAGAAGATGAACGAAAATGTCTGTTTCAGCCCTGTAGTCCTTTGAGTTTATAGCCATGTCTAAATCTCTACCTGGAGCAAACATGTTGGCATGAACCACAGTTGCTATGCGATGACACATACCATCAATATATTTGCCTCTGCTGATATTAACCTGAGCACCTGGGGCAGGCAGTGTTTGTCAGCTTTTTCCCATGCCTCCAGCAAGACCAGACTGAAATCTTTGGAGGCCTTAAAGGTCTGAAAACATTATAAGACACACCTCCTCCTTATTTTAATTTAAAAGAATACATTACCATATTGAAAAATAAGTTCTGACATTTTCCACGATGGCTACATTTTGTTGTTGTGATTATTTTTTTTCCTGAAGCTATAAAATTATTTCCTAAAACTTCTTTTGGTGCTTCTGCCTTGTTGGTGTCCTAGATTCATGCTTCTTCTGTCTCTAGGTAATCCAACAAAGGCCCTCTGTGACAGTCGCTTACTATTTGGGACCTATTCTCATTTCCTCTCCCTTCCCTGTTCCTTTTGAAAGGGACCTGATAGTTTGTGTTTTTTTTTCCTCCCGTAAATAGATATAAACTCAAGGACTCTTTGCATTTAAATGAAATTAGTGTAATTCTTTCTATAAACATTTATTTAGTCCCTAATGTATTAAAACAGAAGAAGAAGATCGATGCTAAAAATAAAAGTAGCTGCAAAGGTTAATAAAAACGTTTGCCCTTAGAGATCTTATGATCTGTGGGAAGTGCCACCTCATTGTAAACCAAAGGCATGGATCACTGGGTCCTAGGACTTGTCACATGGCAGGTGATGTGTTTTCTTGGGGGACGTCAGCAACTTGCTGGGTAACCCCAAATCACATTCCTACCTTCTAAGTTTGACCTTGAGAAGGAGCCTGGATGTTCGTATCGGCCCCTTGCTGAATATCTACCCTGGGTAGGAAATGTGCTAGGCCGTACGAAACTTGGAGAATAAGTAAGTGACGAAAGTCATACAGCAGGTAAGTAGGGGAGCCATGACAAATCCTGACCACCTGGCCTCAAAGTTCATCCTGTCGCCTACGCTTGGAGACTCTTTAATTCACTAGCTGGCTTGTATTTCTCTCATGTCAGGTTTACATAAAATCCTGGTGCGTTACAGACTACTCAGGTCGAACAATAATAGGGTTCCTTCTTTCCCCTGAGGGACTCTTGGTGAAGATTGACTCCTAAAGAGCTGTTAACAAAAGGTAGAATGGAGCTCAATTCTCTTGTTCCAATATTATTCTGAATCCAGTCAACATCACATGCCAGGGTTGGCTACTTGTTGGGGATTTCGTATTACTTTAGGTTTAGCATTCATTTAATAAACTCCACAGGAGGTGTCAGAGGAGTTCATTATTCTTCATCACTAATTACTTATTGCAGGAGGAGAAGGGTATACACCTTATGCTAATTATGTGCTGATAAAAGCATCCATATATTGGATAGATAACAACACATTCAGGGCCATGAAAAGGTAGACCTTCCCCAGTAGTTTTCCTCTTTTAGCCTATGCGTTAGCCATATCAGAAATGGAAATAATCCATTAAATGAGGCTTTTAAAGTTGCTAGCCTTTAATCATACCAAAAAATTAGTCCTAATTTGATAAAATATCAAACAGAAAAGCTGATTAATCTCATTGATATCTTATAGGCAGAGATGCTATTGAAAATATCCAGCATTTGGTAGGGAAGGGGGATGAAGCACATAATAACACATTTGAAATTAAAGGTCTGAAATTTATAGCATCTGTGTAGCAGTATGTTAGTGAGTTCTAGATCACTGAAAAAGGTCAGTAACTTTTATAAATGGCCCAGTCTCTGTTAGACCCCTGATGATTATTTCTCTGGTCTAAAACCAGAGATTTTCTCTAACTGCTAAGTTAAGAAAAGTAGCTAAATTTTTAAAAGAATGTCTTTTTTCTTTTCCTTTTTTACAGTATGTAGCAGACATAGCTAGTTGCCTCCTAAACATCCCCAAAGCTATTTCTTGCCTCCTGTCTTGCTAATAAACCTTGATTTTGTTTGGAATAGTAATTATACAGGTTCATTTCCTGATTTGAGATAAGGTTAAACTAGTCAGAAATTGCATTCTACTTTGCAGCTACTACATTTTCCAGCTTTCCTTGCAGTATATGAGGTCATAGGACTGTTATGGACAATGAAAGAGAGATCATGCTAGGAGGCTTCTGGAAAGGATTTGCTTTCCAGATAAAATTGCAGTTGTGTCACTGCTATCCTGTCCTCCTTCCGTTTTCCTCCTTCAAATGTAGACATGATGCCTGGTGCTATAGCAGCCATCTTGTGACCATGAGAACACAAGCCCCATGAAACAGAAGAACAAAAGGAGCCAGTTTCATATTATCATCATTGAAGGTACCACAGAGTCCCCATCTTCAGACCTCTTATTACAGTATTAAGTTTTAAGGTACATATTTATTTTGATACTTCAACATCTCTGAAAACAGGAATGTGTCATTGGCTTGGAGAATATAGTGGAGCTCTCTTTTCACCCCTAAGGACTAAGGAAGGAAATGAGGCAGATGGTGGATTAGATGGGTTTTAGCAACATTCTTTAAGGTGGAAATCTACCTACTTTCAAAGTTATCTCTCAAGCTCAGAACCAGTGGCATTTAGTTCTTTAAAAGACTGTTTTAAGAATAAATAACTTCTGCTCTTGAGCCTAGATAATTTTCAAATTTTGCATTTCATATTCATCTAGACAGTTATCTCAAAAACTTTTAAGTGCTTCTTCTCTCTTCTCTACTTTACTGCCTGTAGCACTTCTCAGCTGAAAGGTCTCTTTCCCTCTGCTTTTAATGGTTATTAGGCATTCACTTACTAAGAAGGCTGTGTTTGCTTTACGGCATGGTGTGAGAGATTTCAGTGTGCCCAGACTTCCCCGCTGCAGTGATGAGAGATTAGATAGCAGTCTGTTCAGCCCTAGACATAACTCAGTAAGTGGCTGTTGCAGAAATAATAGCTAAATTTGAAAACCCACTCATAACACTATACTAACCATTCTTCCTCAGGTAAGGAACTAGAAAAGGTGAGCAGCACAAAATCCTCAAGAAAACGTTTTCAGTCTCCTGCTAGCTGGGAGCCCCGCTGCAGTTCTGTTATGAACTGCTCCACATTGGCAAAAGGATGGAGGGGAAGGTTAAAAGGGCTTTTCTAATTAGTGACTGTTGTAATGCCAGTCCGCCTGCTGGCCTTGAAAGTGGAACAAGGCAGGTTAGACATCAAAACTCAGGGGAAGCCTTAAAGCATCAGAGGTCTTTAACTCTGTTTCTTCTACTCCATCGCAGCGCTATAGCCGGGCGACCCCTCATGGTACATGGCTGTTCGTCTCCCTGTATTTTTATAGGGGTTACTAAAACTTTAGCTCATTGGCCAACCAACATGGGAATTTTCCTAACTGACTGTCAGCAATGATTCCTAAAGGTCAAACTAACAAGATTCAATCTGTCGAGTTCCTTAGACCAGGTAGGAAGACCCTGATTTCTTGTCACTCTTGAACAACTGTCCTTGAAGGTCTGGGTGGTTCCCAGAAACCCTTTCCTTTTACTGCAAAGATGAGTCACTGAAAACTCAGTCATCAACCATGATGGGACCGTGCTAACAGAGATCATTGAAATTACCAGATAGTCTTCAAACAACCATTTTGTTACTAGCTTTAGCCTCTTGATGTAACAAGTCTTCACTAGATCTGCTAACAACATTTTGCTGATACGAGTTTCAGAAGTGCTAACTTGATGGACGGGGCAAGAATTGAGCAGTAGAAAGGAGACATAGAAGTAAAATTGATTGAATACGCATTCTCGTGTCATAAATGGATTGTATAGTTTTGTGTTCTTATCATTCTATCCTTCATCAGTAGAACAGTCCAATTTAAAGTATGCCACACTTTTATCATTTATTCGTAAACCTTAACAGGATAAGAATATCTTTTTACAGAACTTAAACATGGTATTAGCAGCGGAAACTGACCTGCTGAGAAATTAATGGGGCTTTTCCAAAAGTCATGATGAGCAGTTTCTTAGGGAAGAAGAAAATTTCCAGCTGTAGAAATGCCATGTGGGTTTCCAATCTCTACCATCATCTCTCTCCCAATCTTGAATTTTAAGGCTTGCTGTTCTTTATTCTTCTGATGGACTTTCACTTCTGCCCTGGAGAGCCCATTCTTTCCATATCGATGTACGTAAGGGCTCCTGCACTGAGGAGAGGACGGCGAGGGAGGCCTTGGGTTCAGAGGTAGGGGCCTCGTAGGGTTCCCTGGGGGTTCCCAGAAAGAGCTCTCCCCGGTGGAAACCCAGGATAAGGTAAATAGGAGAATGGATGTTACAGGAGAATTAGTTTCTAGTATTTATCCTGATCTCATAGTGATCCTCTATAGCTCCTGCAAAGGCAAGAAGGAAATTATTATGGGTTCCGTAGCGACCCAAGCACTGGATGGGGAATTTAAATTCCCGCTGTTAGTTCCAGGTCTGCCACTTACGTGCGTGGCCTCAGGTCCATCATTTTACTTCCTCCGTGTCTTCATTTATAAAGTGAATTGATGAAACGATGAGTGCAGTGGTCCTTTTCTGCTCTAACATTTGATGATGATACAAGCTTTGTGCTACCCTGGAAAGAGCACATGTACAAGTGAACTTCCAGTGTCATTTTGCCAAGCCAAGCTCTCTGAGTTTCAGTTTATTAACAGTAGAATGAAGAGAATAATATTTGCCAGGCAGGGCTGTTGTGAATATGAGAGATAACGGATAATAAGTACCTGACAAAGTGCCCAGAATGCAGATGGTTTTAAATAAAAGTACTTTTTATTCACTGATGCTGTGACCTACTCCTAAATGGTCTTACACTGCATTTGAGGTCTTAGGCTGATCTCTGTCCCCATTGATATGTAGCCTGGAGTGGATGTTACTGCCTGAGAGAGGAAGTGAGTCAAGGTCCTGGCTTTGTGTGAGAATGGAAAGGCAACCCCGTCCTAGGACCTCAGGGAAGCCCTAAGGGACATTAGTGCCCCTTTGTACAATTTTGCCTCCACCCAATATCTATGGCCCTGAGTGCCTCCCCAGCCCCAACTCAGCTGATTGAATTGTTCTTCTGATGAGGGAGAATGTGGAGGAGCGTGGCTGATGGTTCCACTCAACTTTGGGAAACGCCAAGCCCTGTCAGCTTAGAGGGATTCAAGACTAACTTCTTTGAATACTTTTTCTAACATTCTCAAGTTCTTGTGTTGAGAATTGGGCAGGACACTGAGGCATGGGGAACAGGCAAAAGATAGCTGAAGACATCCACCTAAGCCAGGATCTAATGTTCCGGCCAAGTTGGAGTCCTTTGGAAAATGAGTTCCATCTTGGGAGAGAAAGAAGTCCATCTTTTCTTACATTTTCATCAACAGCAAACTTCTCTATCATTTAAAGGAAAATGGAGCATTTGACACCTTGGGGATTTTACCTGTAGGAAGATAATTGCTTGAATCTTTTTTATGCTTAAGAGCTAAAAGCCATTTAGCAGCTCTAAAATTGACAATGTATTTACCTCCCCAGAGCAAAGGATTTTTCACTGTTAACATAGTGCCTAGACCAAAATTGTGGCCTCTAGAGGTCACCAGTGCACCAGATTTGAAGGCCATGGAGGCCTCCAAAATGCTTAGGAAGAGCCAAGTGTCCCACTCATCTCTAAGGGAAAGAGAAAATAAGGCAAATAAATTACGGTAACAGCTGCTGTCCAGCTAGTCTCTTAAGAAGTAGGAAATCTTGTTCGGAATAGTGCACTTTTATTGATTTTTCTTGGTTTATTTTGGCTCTCCTCTGCACTGATCTAACTGGAGGAAACTTATAATTGTTAAATGCTTCCTCACCGATAGCTTAATTTTGGAAGTCAGAGAAGAAATTTTTCTGTATACGAGAAAAACTGATATAGAAGTAAACTATTTTAGCCGCCACTAAATGTGTTACTCTCAGGGGCACTCTGGCCAAGGAGGACAGTCTCCATGTGTCTCCTGGCATGCTGTCCTTAAAGGGCATGGGCACACCGGGGTGAGAAGCATGGGAAGTGGCCCTGTAATTAACTGTTATATAGTCCCTGAGCTGCTTTACATGGGAGGACACCTTCTCAAGTACTCACATCTCTGCAGATGAATCAAACTGCACATACAGGGATCATGTTGGTAGTCAAAACATACCTTTCCTTTGGAAGAACTATCAACCAAGAAGATGGCAATCTGGAGGTCCTAAGGGGACTTTTCTTAGCTGGTTTGCCTTTTTCATTATTCTTATGCTTTAATCTCGTGTGAAGCAAATTGTCTCCCTCACAGAGAACTTGCCTTGAGATAAGTACTGCGTCTTGGCCGCTGGATCGAACCAGGGGAGTAAACCACACGCTGCTGAGAGCCTGGGACATTTGACATAACCCGCTGCCGGTGGCCTGCGTTCCTCAAGCTGTGACCTGGGAGTCACCACCAGCGGATCACGGCATTGTTTCTGCTGTTCCAGTCCCTCTCCAAGGAGAGGAATTCCTCCATCAAGACTTTCCCAGGGTCCAGATACTTGCTAGCAGCTGACCCATCAGGAAACTGCCTCTCCCCTCTAGCTTCCCACATTCCTTCCTGAGCATTCCCCAGCCCAAGGTGTGGCCAAGCCTCGGATGGTCTGCTGGGGTTGATTGACAAGAAAACAAAGCCTTCGTCTAGATAAGAAACATCACAGAGCTATAGGAAATCTATTTGTTCTGGGTGGAGCTCGCTTTCTTTCTCTCCTTTTTTTATTTTATTTTATTTTTTTATGTCTACGTTGCTGACTGGGTAGTTTCTTATCATTTCTTTAGGATGTGTGGAGCGGTCAATCTTTAAACAATGAACTGTGTTTGGGTAACTTTTTCTTTATGGCTAACTCACAAAGAAGGAAAATACTTTGTCCTAGAGGGTTAGGGTGATCTTAGGGCTATTAGATATTTTTCTTGAGCAGTAAAAAGAACAAAGGCAAAGTTTCACTACAGTTCAATTTGAACTGTGTTCTTCAGCTCGGTGCCCATTTACGTGCTGCAGAGATGGCAGTTGTGGAAAGGAAGCCACTTGTCCGTCATTCTGGAGAATCCTTTAGCTTAGATGATGTCCTAGGAGGATTGCAGAGTGTCACGCCAGCTAGGCTGAGAATGGTGTCCCTGACCCCCCGTCAATGTGGGGCAGACTGAGAGCTTCCCTGGGACTCTGCTGTTTTATCGTGGTTACCAGTTGTGTAATTGTGAGCAAATCTTACGTCTCAATTATCTTCTTTGTAAAATGAAAGGGTTGGACATAATCTCCTCTAAGGTCCATTTTGAAGCTAACATCTACTCAGAGATTAAGGCTGTTCAGTCAAGGGTCAGCTGTACCTTAGCAAGTGTGTTCGTCTCCCAGGGCTGCTGTAGTAGCATATCAAAAACTGTGTGGCTTAAGAAAACAAACTTTCTCACAGTTCTGGGGGCTAGACATCCCAAATCAAGGTGTCAGGAGGACCATGCTCTCTGACGGCTCTAGGGGAGAAGCCTCCCTTGCCTTGTTTACCTTCTGGTGTCTTCTGGCATTCCTCGGTTTATAGATGCATCAGTCCAGTCTTCTCCCTGTGTGTCTCCACATATGAGTGTCTGTCTCTGTGTCCAAATTGCCACTTTTTATAAGGACACCAGTCATATTGGATTAATGTGTAATGACCTAATTTTAACTTGATTATTTCTATAAAGACTGTATTTGCTAATAAGGTCACATTCTGAGATACTGGGAGATTCAGACTTCAACATATCTCTTGAGAGTACACAAGTCAACCCAGAGCAACAAGCCACTGGAAAATCTTCTCTTTGACCTCTGGGTCCATTCTTCATGTTGCTTTGTGCCCTGAGAGGCCTAGATGCATCACAGCAGGGGATCCCTTTGTCCTCTGGCTTCCAGTTGGGTTAGCCAGTGGCAAGAGATAGGATGCAAGGGAAGAGTGGGGTGGGAGTGGGGCATTTATTCCCCTCAGGATGGGAAGGTGTCACCACATCTGGCTGTGTCTTGTGAGGAGACCCTATCCACACAGATTTCTTTACTTCTGGGGACCCTTAAGGGCTTCTGCAAACCTTCAGGCTTAAGGTCAGTAATTCTGTCTCCCTCCCCAACCCCCAGCTTACTTCGGTTTCTCTACCAAAAGTTTAACAATGTTTTTTTTTTGTTTTTTTTTTTTTTCGTTAGGTGGGCCTCTCACTGCTGTGGCCTCTCCCGTTGCGGAGCACAGGCTCCGGACACGCAGACTCAGCGGCCATGGCTCACGGGCCCAGCCGCTCCGTGGGATGTGGGATCTTCCCGGACCGGGGCACGAACCCGTGTCCCCTGCATCGGCAGGCGGACTCTCAACCACTGCGCCAACAGGGAAGCCCAACAATGTTCTTTATTAAACTCTCCTCATACTCCCCACTTTGAGTGGGCCATCTGTTTTCTCCAGGGGTCTTAACTCTCTCCACTCTTAATGACTGAATTACTTTTCTAGAAATTCAAGGTGATAATTTGGTCTAGAAGAGTCTGGGTAGGGACCAGCTTTATTGCAGTTTGTAGAAACCTGGCTGGGTAACTCCTTGTCCAGAGACTTCCAAAAGGCCAGGTCCTTTATAAAGCCAAACTAGCAATGCAGATAAGCAGGCTGGGTGGCTATTTGGATGACCTAACTTCACACATCTGTAGGCTCATGGCTGCTCTGGAACAGCCTCCAGGGTAGTTTCACATCCCTGAGCCAGGTGGACTTTCACCTGGTGAGTGAGGGCGACCATGCTGGCCTGGATGTTCTCTGTCTTATCGCTGTTTCCCTGGGGGACTTCACTTCATCTTCCCACCCAGTGATCAGAGCTCTCTCAATAATGCAATGTCTTCCTTTTAAAAACTTGTTTTGCATTTTACAATTTCGAAATCTGTTTGAGATCATCTCAGTCCTTGCTAGTAAAAGTGGCAGGGAGAGAATATCTGTAGGTCTCTGATTGCAATGGAAAAAGGAGGCACATGCATGGAAGGGACTGGTGAAAATCTCCAGAATGATATGTTCTTAGACTATTCTGTGAAGTCAGTGATATTCTCTCCTCTAACCACTTGAGGAAACCGTGTTTGAGTTGTTTAGTGAATCTCTCTGCTTTCTCAGCTAGTACATTTATAGGGCTAGTACTCAAACCCTTGTTTTCACATTCCACTGTTTGCTTCTAAAAAGGTATATTTTTACTCTGGTGTTCATCAGCCTTTAAAAATGAACACCTGTACCGTATGTGGTCAGATACTTGGCCTTTACCCTCTCCCACTATCCAAGCTAGTCCTTGGCACTCAGTGTTCTGAAGACGCCTATGAACGAAAAAGGCAGAGAAAAAGGCAACCAGGAATGTTGCATAGCTGCTAAACTCCTATCTATTCATAAACATATGTCTCTGTGTCTGATATTTCTAGGGTTTCTTAGGAGCCCTCAATATTATCTGCTATACTTTAAGTCTGCCCTTTTTTTTTTTTTTTAATGGCCTTCCTTCAATGAGTTTCAGCCTTCTCTATTCTACCCTGGGCGCCTCCACAGTTGTTGCTTTTACTGTTTTGGACCTAGGGTAAAATCTACACCCACATCAGTGTGCTAACAATATCTCTTGAAGCCCATTGTGCTCTGGGTTAGCTGAACTTTGCTGTGGCCATGAAAATGGACATCTAGATTTAAGGGTGGGAATTACACCAAGGAGACGAAATGTCTCTTAACATGTACAAGGGAGATGGGCACATCACTAGCAAACAAAGAAACACGCTGAGTTGAATATTTGTGACTAAAGTTTCTGATTAGACTTGGAGAATTCTGAGTTGGTTTGCATTAGAATTCTTATTACCTCTTAAGGGGGAGAAAAAAAAAAACCTCAAAAAGTAGAAAGTTTTTCTTCGGATATCAAGTAGCTCTTTTCAAATCACATTTGGCCTACCGAAGTGTGAAGGGATAAGCAATGCTTGGATTCTCTTGTCCTTAAAGCCCACGTGGGTTAAGTAAGAAGTGGAAAACATCCTACTAAGTGCATCTCGAGTTGTTTTGGAACTCAAACATTAACTCAAACTTAAGATAAATGAGAATGCCCAAGATGGTTTCAGTAGTATTCTGGATATTTTCTAAGTACAGGATTAGCATCACAATTTTTTTATTCTGGGCTCAACAGCAGCAAAATTGTTTTTTTGTTTTTGTTTTGAAGATGTACAGTGACACAAAAAAGAAGAGAAGACTTGGTGAGACTAAGAATAGCCAGCTCTCAAGAACGCTTATTTCTGTTTCACTTTCAGGGTTGAAAGGGTAGAGCAGAAAGAGCCCTATAAGCGATAGTGTGGGTGATAAGGCAATTGTAGCATGAAGTGTGATCCCTGGGCTGCACAGGAGGCAGGCCTCTGTACTTCCTCATCTTTCTTGTGTTGCATTCCTGCTTAAGCACTTAGCCTGGCTCACCACTGTCCACTGAATCAAGTCTGAGCTTCTCTCTTGGGTTTCACAGCTGTCCAAAATAGGACCCAACCTGGTTTCCTGCTGTTGCATGAAGGATGATATCAGAAGGAAAGCTCAAAATTTTATAGGTACTGAACAAGACCATCCTAGGAAGGGTCAGGTCTCCGTGTGATGAGCTCACTGAGGTGGGAGAGATGCTTATAGACACAGTTTCTGGGGGCGCAGAGACCCCCATAGGGGTTATTAAGGCAGGGCCTGAGGTCCAGCTTCCTGAGCTCAGTAAAAATATAGGGACTTGGCTGCAGGAGCATGGCCCTGCACAAAGGCTGAGAGCAACTAGCAGTTAGGCTTGAGATGCTACTCTTGAAGCTGCTGCACAAGTGCCTCTGTGATATGAAGCAGGAGTAGTTCTAAAAACTGAGGCATCCTGAAGCCAAAGGTGGGAATCATAAGGCTCCAGTGCTGGAAATTGGGAGGCAGGGGTTGGAGACCCTTCTTTAGTCAAATAGCTTATTTTCAGTCTAATCTGTGTTCTCTGGGCTCTTGGGACATGCCTGGGCATATCTGACAGATTGGAAGGAAGAACCACAAGAAGTGCGTTTGCATAAAGGGCCAAGATGTTATCTGGTGCACTCGACTTCCATCAGCAGTAGGGTGGGGAGAGTGGGTGAGTATGAATACAATATAGGCTGTCACTCTGTCATTAGCTCAGCTGCCATGGATTTATGTCAGAGTCCTAGGTTCAGAGGAAACTGCAAATAAAAACTGGAGGAGTTGTTCTCTTGCAGAATTTGAAAACAAAAATTGGCACTGTTTTGGGACCAATGCATAGAATAATATAAATTTCAGAGAGGTTTTGCTAACTCCATCATCAAACAGAAAGCTTTGCTCACTGGGGGGACTTTTAGAGGGAATACTGCCATTTTTTAAAAAAATTGATGAGTCTAGTGTATCAGAAATCTAAACTGGAAAAGAAACAGGTAAAGCCTACCTAATGTAAAGTTGTAATAAGTAATTAGATGCATCACTGCATATTCCTCCAAGATACTTACTTCATTTTTCATCTAACTTTAAAAATCACAGGAAATTTTCATTGGGTGATTTATAATGTATTACATATATTTGTTTAATCGTTATTTCCTTGAAGTATTATGTTTTAAAGAGAAATTTGTTGCCTTAAAAAAAACTACAATGGTTTATTACATAATTTAATTCATGCTAACATGCTGACTTCATGTTGTGAAGCACAAAAACCATAGATCTTGTCTTCTTGGCAGTTCTTTCCAGGCAATATAATAGGCGTCTACTCTCTTCCCTTGTATGTTTGCCATGGACATCAGGAATGATTATTATATTAATCATAGTTAATTATTTAATTATATGTATTATGTTATATTGAAAAAAATTACTTTTTTTGTATGATCCCCTCTAAGGAAGTCAAAGAGATGGTTAACCATTTTAAAATTTGATTTTTTCTCCCCCATCTGACTAGAATATCAAGAAGAGATTATGAACCAGTCCAAAGAATAGAATCAAAAGTACTGGAGATTTGTACAAAAGTACAATTGATTGATGTACTGAATCATCAACTGTACTGATTCCAATAGTTACTGGTTTTGGCTACCCTGCCATTTATCTGAGGCAACCCTAGTGTATAACCCAAGAACCACAATAGAATAGTCTGTCCCACTGAAATATTGTACATCCAATACAGGATTTTAAGAATTAAAGAAAACCTGAAATGTTCTTGGTCCTCTAAATGGTATGTTAATGTAGGGGTGGATCCCCAGGCTAATCCTCAGTCTAAAGGCATAAACTCCTTTTGAAACTAGATCAAAATTTACATGGATCAAAGGAGCTTTGCCTTAAGACTCTTATGAGAAAGGAATCAGGAGGATGAGTCAAAAAGAAAAATATTGTAATTGTAAAATATTACTGAAGGCTTTGGGTAATGGAGTATTAGAGCTGGGAGGATCTTTGAAATAAGGGGACTAACTATCCAGGGCTCATCAAGAAATAAAGGGAGAAGACTCAAATCAATAGAATTAGAAATGAAAAAGGAGAAGTAACAACTGACACTGAAGAAATACAAAAGATCATGAGAGATTACTACAAGCAACACTGTGCCAATAAAATGGACAACCTGGAAGAAACGGACAAATCTTAGAAAAGAAAAACCTTCTGAGACTGATCCAGGAAGAAATAGAAAATATAAACAGACCAATCACAAGAACTGAAATTGAAACTGTGATTAAAAATCTTCCAACAAACAAAAGCCCAGGACCAGATGGCTTCACAGGCAAATTCTATCAAACATTTAGAGAAGAGCTAACACCTATTCTTCTCAAAGTCTTACAAAATATAGCAGAGGGAGGAACACTCCCAAACTCATTCTACAAGGCGAACATCACCCTGATACCAAAACCAGACATAGATGCCACAAAAAAAGAAAACTATAGGCCAATATCACTGATGAACATAGATGCAAAAATCCTCAACAAAATACTAGCAAACAGAATCCAACAGAACATTAAAAGGATCATACACCATGACCAAGTGGGTTTTATCCCAGGAATACAAGCATTCTTCAATATATGCAAATCAATCAGTGTGGTACACCATATTAAAAAATTGAAGGAGAAAAACCATATGATCATCGCAATAGGTGCAGAAAAAGCTTTCGACAAATTCAACACCCATTTATGATAAAAACCCTGCAGAAAGTAGGCATAGAGGGAACTTTTCTCAGCATAATAAAGGCCATATATGACAAACCCACAGTCAACATCGTTCTCAATGGTGAAAAACTGAAAGCATTTCCACTAAGATCAGGAACAAGACAAGGTTGCCCACTCTCACCACTATTATTCAACATAGCTTTGGAAGTTTTAGCCACAGCAACCAGAGAAGAAAAAGAAATAAAGGGAATCCAAATTGGAAAAGAAGAAGTAAAGCTGTCACTGTTTGCAGATGATATGATACTATACATAGAGAATCCTAAAGACACTACCAGAAGACTACTACAGCTAATCAGTGAATTTGGTAAAGTAGCAGGAGGCAAAATTAATGCACAGAAATCTCTTGCATTCCTATACACAAATGATGAACAATCTGAAAGAGAAATTAAGTAAACACTCCCATTTACCACTGAAACAAAAAGAATAAAATACCTAGGAATAAACCTACCTAAGGAGACAAAAGACCTGTATGCAGAAAACTATAAGGCACTGATGAAAGAAATTAAAGATGATACAAATAGATGGAGAGATATACCATGTTCTGGGATTGGAGGAATCAACCTTGTGAAAATGACTCTACTACCCAAAGCAATCTACAGATTCAGTGCAATCCCTATCAAACTACCACTGGCATTTTTCACAGAACTAGAACAAAAAATTTCACAATTTGTATGGAAACACAAAACCCCGAATAGCCAAAGCAATCTTGAGAAAGAAAAATGGAGCTGGAGGAATCAGGCGCCCTGACTTCAGAGTATACTACAAAGCTACAGTAATCAAGACAGTATGGTACTGACACAAAAACAGAAATATAGATCACTGGAACAGGATAGAAGCCCAGAGATAAACCCACGCACATATGGTCACCTTATCTTTGATAAAGGAGGCAAGAATACAATGGAGAAAAGACAGCCTCTTCAATAAGTGGTGCTGGGAAAACTGGACAGGTACATGTAAAAGAATGAAATTAGAACACTCCCTAACACCATACACACAAAAAAACTCAAAATGGATTAAAGACCTAAATATAAGGCCAGACACTATCAAACTCTTAGAGGAAAACATAGGCAGAACAGTCTATGACATAAATCGCAGCAAGATCCTTTTTGACCCACCTCCTAGAGAAATGGAAATAAAAACAAAAATAAACAAATGGGACCTAATGAAACTTAAAAGCTTTTGCACAGCAAAGGAAACCATAAAACAAGACGAAAAGACAAACCTCAGAATGGGAGAAAATATTTGCAAACAAAACAACTGACAAAGGATCTATCTCCAAAATGTACAAGCAGCTCATGCAGCTCAATATTGAAAAAACAAACAACCCGATCCACAACTGGACAGAAGACCTAAATCGACATTTCTCCAAAGAAGATATACAGATTGCCAACAAACACATGAAAGGATGCTCAACATCACTAATCATTAGAGAAATGCAAATCAAGACTACAATGAGGTATCACCTCACAGCAGTCAGAATGGTCATCATCAAAAACTCTACAAACAATAAATGCTGGAGAGGGTGTGGAGAAATGGGAACCCACTTGCAGTGTTGTTGGGAATGTAAATTGATACAGCCACTATGGAGAACAGTATGG
Source organism: Delphinapterus leucas (assembly GCF_059928025.1). NCBI lineage: Eukaryota > Metazoa > Chordata > Mammalia > Artiodactyla > Monodontidae > Delphinapterus > Delphinapterus leucas. The sequence continues at coordinate 46,333,273 of NC_143131.1, forward strand.
AGGTGCCTCAAAAAACTAAAAATAGAACTACCATACGACCCAGCAATCCCACTACTGGGCATATTCCCTGAGTAAACCATAATTCAAAAAGAGTCATGTACCACAATGTTCACTGCAGCTCTGTTTACAATAGCCCAGAGATGGAAGCAACCTAAGTGTCCATCGACAGATGAATGGATAAAGAAGATGTGGCACATATATACAGTGGACTATTACTCAACCATAAAAAGAAATGAAATTGAGTTATTTGTAGTGAGGTGGATGGGCCTAGAGTCTGTCATACAGAGTGAAGTAAGTCAGAAAGAGAAAAACAAATACCCTATGCTAACACATATATACGGAATCTAAAAAAGAAGGCTTCCCTGGTGGCGCAGTGGTTGAGAATCTGCCTTCTAATGCAGGGAACACGAGTTCGAACCCTGGTTTGGGAGGATCCCACATGCCGTGGAGCGACTGGGCCCGTGAGCCACAACTGCTGAGCCTGCTCATCTGGAGCCTGTGCTCCGCAACAAGAGAGGCCGCGATAGTGACAGGCCCGTGCACCGCGATGAAGTGTGGCCCCTGCTTGCTGCCACTAGAGAAAGCCCTCGCACAGAAACGAAGACCCAACACAGCAAAAATAAATAAATTAATTAATAAACTTCTACCCCCAACATCTTCTTTAAAAAAAAAAAAAGAAAAAATATGGTTCTGAAGAACCTAGGGGCCGGACAGGAATAAAGACGCAGACATAGAGAATGGACTTGGGGACACAGGGAGGGGGAAGGGGAAGCTGAGACGAAGTGAGAGAGTCGCATGGACATATATACACTACCAAATATCAAATAGATAGCTAGTGGGAAGCAGCCGCATAGCACAGGGAGATCAACTCCGTGCTTTGTGTCCACCTAGAGGGGTGGGATAGGGAGGGTGGGAGGGAGACGCAAGAGGGAGGAGATGTGGGGATGTATGTATATGTATAGCTGATTCACTTTGTTATACACCAGAAACTAACACACCGTTGTAAAGCAATTATACTCCAATAAAGGTGTTTAAAAAATAATGGATATTTTATTATATTTATTTCTAGACACTTCATAGTTTGGCAGTTGATTGGAAGTAGTATATTTTTAAAAAGTGTATTTCAAATGACTTCAAATGACTTCCAATGGTTATATAGGGACGAAGGCAATTGATTTTGTATATTGATGCTTTTTATCCATCTAGCAAACTTGCTGAAACCGTTGTAAGTTCTAATAGTTTGTCTGAAATTTATCTTGTATATGTGTCACCTTTTCTTTATCCATTCTCTGTTCTTGAACAGTCTTTACTAAGATTTGTCTATTGTCTTTACAAGTATCTTTGTATCTCCTGACCTTCAAAAAATATATTCTGAGAATCTGTGATTAGCTTGTGAGTTTAATGCATGTAGTTCATTTATTGTGATTGCTAGTATATTTGGATTCACGTTTAAAAGCAGCATAAAATAGTAATTACTAGTATAGACTTTAGTGTATACTTTGTATCTTTCCACTCTGTCACTTACTAGTTTTAGCTGTTAATCAAATTATTTAACCTCCCTATGCTTCACTTTTCTCATCTGTAAAATAACAGTAATAATATCATAGGACTCTTGACTGAGTTACTCTGAAGAATAAAGGAATTGATATTTGTAAAACACTTAGAGTGGTGCCTGGCACATAAATGCCCTAATTGTTAGTTATTATTCATATTATCTTATTCATATTTTTAGGCTTTTTATTTGATCCTCCCTCCCTTCCAATATTTTACTGGATTAACTGAGTTTCCGTTATTCCATCCCTCCCTCCTACACATGTGACAATGATTTGGAAGTTTTCTGTTTCTTAGAAATAATCAATACCTTCTCTGAATATTTTAACTCTATCACCACTTTTGTATTTTATGTTATTTTTAAGAATTTTGCAATTGCTAAATTTTTGATCCCCCAAATTAGTTGTCATTTTATTTTTATGCATTCAAATGCATGCTTAGATTTATCAAAGTGTTTGCTAATGTCCTTGTTCATCTTTGTTCTAGGATCTCATTCCTTCTTTGTGTTAAATTTCCTTCTTTTAAACTTTAAAAATATTTTTAAATTTTTAAAATATTTTTTTCACAGAAGATCATTTAGTAATTAATGTCTCTTTTCCCTCCCTCCCTCCTTCCCTTCCTCCTTCCCTCCTTCCTTCCTTTCTTCCTTCCTTTATTTTTGGAAAATATCTTGATTTTCCCCCTCACCCTTAAATGCCAATTTAGCCGGGCGGACCATTCTAAGTTGCCAGTTATTTTCTCTCAGCACTTTGAAATATCACTTTGCCTGTGACTGTTCTTGGGAAGCCTGCCATCAGTCTAATTCTTGTTCCTTTTAAGGTTGTCTGCCTTTGATCTCAGGTTACTTTAAAAATCTATTTATCTTTGGTGTTCTGAAGTTTAATTGTGGGTGTGTCTAGGTGTGGATTTATATTTATTTCTTTTTACTGGTACTCAGTATATTTCCTAATCTGACAAATATTCCTTAAATTAGTTATAGAAAATTAACCACCCTTTTGTGCTTGAATAGTGCCATTTTCCAATGCTTTCTATCTTAAAGAACTCCTAATAGATGCACGTTGTGTTTTCTTACTTCTACTCTTAATCTTTCTTTTACATTTTGGGGAGTCACTGAAGCCCTAAGTTGACTTGATCTTAGGACAGTTTTGATTGTATCTACAAAGGTTTATGATTTTTTTTTCCAGTCCCAGGCACAAAATATGTGTTCAATAAATGGTATCTATCTATTATTATGTACATTCCTCAGTGTATTTTCAAGTACATAAAATTTTTCTTTTGTTTCCTTGCCTTCCTTCATGTCATTTATTTGATTTGGGGGAAAGGGAAGATAAAACTTGCCCCTTGTTTTCTATTTTTCAGCATTTTTAAATGTACTTATGTTACTTTTAAAAGAAAATGAAAGTTTAAAATAGAATTTTCAGGAGCTAGATGATTGGATTTTTAAAATTTCATGTCCAAGTGTTTCTAGATAATTATCTCTTTTGTTCCTCCATTGCTTTGTGTCAACCTTTCGCTAAGCTTGCAAAAACAAGATATGTTTGAAAGCCTTTCACTCTATTTCCTGCTTCTGAAGTGTGAATGCTTCAATTATTTGAAACTCTCTGAGGTCTCCTTCAGAGAGGGCTGTCAGAACATTGCAGTTTCACTAGTGAAAATCTCTCTTGGGCTCAGCACAAAGTTTGTGATTTAATGAGATATGCATTTCAAACAATGTAACAGCAACTTGGTAGGTATTTAAGAGCAAAACTTTGATAAAGGTTCTGTGTTCCTCTGGGGACCTTTGATTTTTCTGGTTGAAGTTAATTCCTAGGAGGGTGTTTATTATGAGACTGACACTTATTGCCTCAGACTTATAAATGAGTTTGCTCATCTTGCAGGAAAACGGGAGTTTCATCTCTCACTTTGCTTTCCTATTTGGAAGGAATATAGGACTTTCCAAAGCCAGGGGTAAACCACGTGCCTTCTTGGAACTCTTGGAATATCCTTTGAGATAATGGATTTGTATATCAATGGTCATAGCAAAGCATAGTGTGTAATCATGCCTATAAGCAGATAGACTAATGGTTGGGAGGCCTCTGAGAAGTTACCTGGTCCAACTAGATTTTACAGATGAGAAATCTACGATCCAGAGAGTTAACTGGGTTCCCTAAGACCACCAAGCAGATTACTGTTGGCTGGAGTACTCGTTCTCTTGACTCCTGGTCCAGCACTCGTTCCATGTTATAGAAGAGCCTGTGTTTTCTCGACATTATTTTGGAGAGTTCCTTTGCTTTGACTGGCTTCAAAGGAAAAATGAAATTCTTAATTTAAGCTTCTGCATTGCACAAGACAACATTTAAGACATAATATGATACAGATATCCCTTATTATCTGAACTCTCGTTCTCTAAACACAGGAACTGTATAGATTCAGAAAAACATTTTTGAGATGGGACTGGTATCCCTTGCTATGCATACTCCTCCCACTGGTATTAAAATGATGAAAACCAAATACTGTAGATTCACTCAGTAGCTGAACTTACTTTTCTAATTCTTCCTCATGCACCAAGTAGATTTAAAAATAGGGTTACTTTGATTTGCAATAGGATGAATATAGGAAGATTATGTATTTCAACAATTAAAGAATCTCTGAATTTTAAGGAATACCAAAGATCATCTAGCTCAAGCACATATTTTTTTCTGAAGAAGGCATTTAACTGTTACATTTGACCCAATTTACTTTCTCAGTTGTAAGGGACCGGGGACCAGCATCTGGAAGCTCTAAGGTAGTTGACCATTGATGTACACAGAGGCTGACTTGAATGGCCTACTTCTGTCAATGACCGCTTCTAGTGACATTGTTCTCAGTAGTATCACCTAAAAATATTATAGCATCAAATCAAAGATCATTTTTAGTCCTTATGGGAATTGTTGATCCTTATTTCTACTGTCTTGACTTCTATGATACCCACACTATTTGGTTCTCCTTGAAACTGTCTGATGGTTTCTCCTCTGTTTCACTTGTAGAATCTTCTGCCTTCCTTCACCTCTTGAATGTTAGTCTGTTTAGCTGTCAGGGTTCTGTTCTCATCTGGGTTCTTCTCACTCTATGTAATGCTCCTATGTGCATACAAAATACTTCATGTACATTTGATCCATTAGACAAGCAAACAGGTGATTCCATTTATTCTTAACATTTTTATTACCACCTATATGCTGATAGCTCCAAATTCTGTATAATTTTGATGATCCGGACTCTCACACACACATATATATCAACATGTTAGAGCTCCATGTATATGTTACCTAGACACTTCTAACTCAATACGCAAAATGAACTCATCTTCGGTATCCTCTATCTCAGTTGTAGGACCCACCCATTTCCCCAAGTTAGAAACTAATCATCCTTTTTCTTCTGCTCTCTTACCAACTCCAATCCAACCTACAGTAAGTCCCCTACATGCAAACACAAACAAGTCCCGTTCTGAAAGTGCGTTCGTAAGTCCAACAAAGTTAGCCTAGGTACCCAACTAACACAACTGGCTGTATAGTACTGTACTGTAATAGGTTTATAACACTTTGCACACAAATAATATATAAAAACAAACACAAAAAGTAAAGCATTTTAAATCTTACAGTACAGTACCGTGAAAAGTACAGTACAACAGCTGGCATACAAGGGGTAGCATCGAGTGAACAGGCAAGAAGAGGTACTGACCGGAGGAGGGAGAGGAGGCGGGACATGGTAGAGCTAAAGGATCATCAGCAATAGGAGATGGAGGGCAAACTGCAACTTCACTCATGCCTGACGTTGTTGGCACAGGTTCGGGTTCCTTGCTGGAATCAATTCTATCTACCCTCTTGAAAAAACGGTCCAGTGATGTCTGGGTAGTAGCTCTTTTTTTCTCGTCATAGATGACACGGTAGCACTGGATTGCATTCTGAATGGCTGCTGCAACCTTCGTGTACCATTCTGTGTTCAGGTCCTGTGCCTCAAAAACTAACAGTGCCCCCTCAAATAAAGAAATCCCCTTGCCATTTCCTGTGTCGTGAATCTCTTTGGTTCTTCAGTTACTTCCTCTTGTCGCTCCACTCTCTCAATTATTTTCACTTTTGTTTTCATCGTTATCTCTTGGCACTTCTTAGCAGTACCAGCTACATCACCGCTGCTTTTACGCTTCTTTCAGACATCCTGGGCTTGCAATAAAGATACTGTACTACTGTACTCTATATGGTACTGTCCAGTAAAGCACACAAAAACACAACTACTTATAGAGGATGCACGCACGTGACAATGTACACCAGATACTTGAACTAACTTACGTGATTGGACACATGAACACACATTTGCATCTTTGAAAGTTCACAACTTGAAGGTTCGTATGTAGGGGACTTAACTGTATTACAAAATTCTGTCAATGCTTTCTTCTAAGAAGTTCTTGCATTCATTTTGTTCTCCATCCTTATTATCAGCTCTGGTGAGATTTTCATCATTTCTTTTTGTGGTTACTTCAAGAGCCTCCTAACCTGCATCTTTGCTTTTGGATATGGTCTTTCAAATCCCATTCTCTGTACAGATACCACAATATCAGTATCTGAAACATACATCTGATTCTATTCTTTTTTTTTCTATTTTCAACAACTCTCCAATTTCCAGTGGATAAAATAAATCCAAGGTCCTTACCATGTCCCACCAGACCTTTCTTATGAACCTCTTAAGCTTTATCTTACAACACTGTCTCTCACTTCATGCTTTAGCTGCATGTTATTGCTTGTATCTCTCATCCAGAAACCATGCTACTCTTCACTTTCAGGCCTTTATTAATGCCACCTTTTCCTTCTCCTCCTCTCTTCTACCTGTTCCTACTTATTTTTTATGAATCAGCCCTAGAAGCCTTCTACGAAGCCACCATGAAGGCTTTAATGATTTCCTTAGTTGAATTATGTGCTTCTGCATACTCACAGTCACTGTTACTTCACTTATGACATTGTTTTATGACGGCCTGTTTACATATCTGTCTCCCCTACGATACAGGAGTCTTTAAGTATGTATACTGTGTCCTTTTTATTTCTACTCCCAAGACCTGGACTAATGCTTGAAACATAGCAGACCCTCAATAAATATCTGTAGGATGAATGCTAGTGAGAGAGGAAGGCTTTTGTTAGCCTTCATCCTATAAATCCAGAAGACTCCAACCTGGCAGCAGTAGAGGTTGGGTGGTTTATTTTGGGAGCTTTATTGCTGGCTTGATCTGTGATCTCTCAGATTTATGGACTGTGGAGCAAGGCAAATGTGGAGAGGGATAAGCCCTTTGGTACGTTCTTGTTTACCCTGGTAAGAACACAATTCTGTTCATTCAGCTGCATAAATATTTCTGAAATGTGTTCACTATTTTAAATCCAGACTACCACATTGCTTGCCCTGGTGCCTGAGCAGACCCTCCATAACTGGTATCTTTGCCTTAAGTCTTGTCTCTTCTAATTCTTCTCCCACATATACTGTAACCTCAGTAATCTTTCTCAGATGCTAAAATTCTTTATTGGGTTTCAAAGCTCTTAGACAAAAGTCCAAACTCCCTAATGCAGCGTATAATAATTGCATTTTATGATCTGACCCTTGCTTATTTCTCCAACCCATGGCTCACCATGCTGTCCTGGCTCATCTGGGCTCCTGTCAGACTGAATGGTTTTTGGTTCATTTGACCTGCTTTATTTCACTTATTTCTGGGTCTTTGGATTTTCCTTGGGATACTCATACTTTTTACTCCCATCCTCGTTACCAAGTTAACACTTAACTCATCATTCAGGTCATAGCTTAGGTGTTAGCTTCCTCCAGAAAATCTTCCTTGATGTCTGAATCCAGGTTAGGAATCTTTTCCCTCTCCTTCTCTACCAGTTTTTCTGCCCATAGTCTCTTGCAACACTCCTGAACTTCCCTCTTATATAATATCATGCGGCCATAATTGCCTTTCTTATTGTCTTGGTGACCTACTAAACTAAGTCCTGAGAAGGCAGAAACCAGCACCTAGTACAGGAACTTGCACAAATTGGTGCTGAATATTTATTGAATGAATGAATGTATGTGTGATATAAAGCCATTTTATTTTTTTATTAAAGCATACTTGATTTACAATATTGTGTTGGTTTCAGGTGTACAGCAGAGAGATTCAGTTACACATATGTATATATATTCTTCTTCAGATTCTCTTCCCTTATAGGTTATTACAAAATACTGAGTATAGTTCCCTGTGCTATAGAGTAGGTCCTTGTTGGTTATCTATTTTATATATAGTAGTGTGTATATGTTAATCCAAACCTCCTATATAAAGTCATTTTATATTGTTCACTGGATTTCATCTTGCCATGCTGTTGAGAAATTATAGGATAATAACAACTGGAACTCTGGAGTTAATTTTTTTTTTTTTAACTAGCTGCATATGAGACTGTTTCTGACAGTCCTGTGTTTGTTGTTTTCTTCAGGTGTACAATGAGAAACCTGGGTTTTGTGACATCTGAGTCTTTTCCCAACTTAGTGAGTCTGTCTGGATCTCTGACTAACCATAAGCATGAAGGCTCTTATCAAAATAAACCACTAATAAGGGGAATCTGGTGACTGATGGAGATAAGGTAGGTAATCTCATTTATACTTCTGTATGGTGGGAAGTCCCTTCTCTCTACCAAAGGGAGTGGGTGCCTCTTAAGTCACTGGCAGTGGTCTAATATGTCAAAAATAGCTTTCTGGAACCATCATGGATTTGGTCTGGTTTCATGACCAGAAGGTGGGCTCAGGAAGATGAGGTGTTAAGTATTGTTGAAGAGCATTTTATCTTCTTGGGAGGTGTAGGGCTGAAATTTATAAGTGACTCAGCAAGGCTGCCCTATTTTTAGGCCTAAAGGTTAGCGTGCAACACTTCAGAGAGTGGGCGACTGGGAGGAAGTGTTACCAGCTCAACTGAGTCTTGTTTTATTTATAAATACTGTGTTGATTAATTTTAAATTGGTTATATTTAATTTGGGACCTGAAATAGATCAGACCCCCTTCTTAGTTCCCTCTTGAGTCAAAAGACACCAAAATAAGAATTTACATATGCATTACCAAATAGTGGGTGTGCTGTGTTTGTGGCTTTATTTGTTGAATTGGGTACTAATGGAATACGTAGAAAAATATACCTTTCCTTTCTTGCAAATGAGTCAAACGTCCAAGGATTTGTCCCTTAAGAAACTCATTTTATCTCCTATTTCTCCTGTAGAGAAATAATCCTTAACTGTAGCTTGACCAGTTATTTCTCATGTGTGAAATTGGGCATTAGAAGGTCTGGGGAGGGAGATAATGACTCAATCTGGATGAATCACTACCACTCGTGTAAATTGAGGAGTGTGGGTTTCATGACCTCATATACTCTGAGTCCAGAAGGTCTGTGAGGGTGAAAATTTGCCTCCAGATAAATTCTAATGAGGTGAGTTTGGCGAATGATCAAGTCATAAACAAACTTTCTTCCTAATTCATACTTTGTTTGGGTCAGTAGTATTAACTGTGACAGATGAATATTATTACTGGTATATTGCATTTAGACAACCGGAGTTTGGTCAAAAGAAACCTTGACTTAGAGTGACAAGAACTGGCCTCTGCCTCAAGTTGTGTGATTCTGGGCAATCAGTTAAAATATTTGAGCCTCAATTCCTCATCTTTAAAATGAAACTAATTTGAACATGACACAGAGGTCAGGAAAAATATCACGTGTTGATGGAAATTTTTTGGTGTAATTGGCTAAACTAGGAAACTCAAAGGTGTTGTAACGTGTGTTATGGTTAAATCTAGTCAACAAACTATACCCCCAAATTTACGTACATGTACACACACATGCTTTCTAGTTTTTTTCAGGTTCTATTTCCCATGTACTTTCATGATGGATTAGTATACACTTCACCCAACATCCAGGTGGCAATTGACAAATTCATAAGTTTAGTTTCTTTTTAATGTACATAACTGCCACATCCATGTGGGAGGATGAACTAAGATTTACTGTGCATCTATTCTAGGTTAGATGAAAACTCAGTGTGGTACATAAATTACCTTCAAATCAATATCCGGAGGCAGGCATTACTCTGTTTCAGCCAGGATAATAATTATGAGGGAAATAAAGGGTGAAAGTTCAGATCCTGGAGTCAGGTTTCAGTTTCCAGACCTGAATAGCATGTAAATGCATATGAGAGTTTTAATGTCATTTCAGAATTTTGTATCGCACATTTATTTATTCTTCTACTCTGTCCCTGCTCCTGTCTCCAGAGGCCACTCGTGTTATCAGTTGTTTTATGTATTCTTCCAGGGATTCACAAGAATAGATATAGCACACTCATGTACACAAGCAATATCTCCTTTTATTATTTTTCTCTTAAATAATAGTGTACTTTCTAGTTGTTCCACTCCCTAATTTTTTTTGCTTCACAGTGTACCTTGAAGATGATTCCATATTAAGTATATAAAGAGCTTCCTCATTCATTTTGAAGACTGTATAGTATTCTGTTGTATGGATGTGTATGTGTGTGTGTGTGTGTGTGTGTATGCATGTTATTTCTAGTTGTTTTCTCTTACAAATAATGCAGCAAAGAATAACTTATACATGTTATTTCAAATTTGTAAGATATATTTATAGGATAAATTTCTGAAAGAGGAATTGCTGTGTGTAGGTGATAATGCATTTGAAGTTTGTATAGATATAGCCAAGTTTCTTATAATAGGGTCATGCTGATTTACACTTTGGCTAGTCATATGTAAGTGTGCCTGTTTCTATACACCATCACCAATGGGATACATTATCCAAATTTTTTCCCTCATCTTATAAGTAGAAAATTATATGTCAGTGCAATTCTAATTTGTATTTCTTATTGTAAGAGAAGGAGGAACTTTTCATGTGTTTAATAATCATTTGATTATTTTTTGACTGCCCAAAGGAATGTTTCTTTATATTTGAACTCCTTTTAACTGGGATAAGACTCATGTGGACTTTGCTGGGTCAGTATTCCCAAAATGATGTGCCATATCAATATTTAATTTTTGAAAGGCTTCCTTATTTTTAGAAATGTTTTCTTGAATTTTTAAAACAAATTTATCATGTTTAATTTCCAGATTTCTTCTTTGGGCATTCCAATTATGTATACGTTGAATCCCCTTTATCTATCTTTCTTGTCATTTTCTCTCAAATTTTAAACTATTATGATTTACTTTTTATTTTTCTTGTTTCACATCAGTATCTACTTCTGTCCTTGTGTTTTTAATGCTATTTTTTCTGTCATATTTCTTCCAATTTTATCTTCATTTTAATATTTTGTTTCTTCTTTTCTGAGCCCTTCAGTTCATGTTTTGTTTCCTTTAGTGTCAGCATCTCATCCTGAAACACATATATTTTTGTTTAGTCTTTTTTATAAGGATGATTAATTAATTAACTCTGGGGAACAATTCCTGATGGAATATTTTGTGATAATTTTTATCTGTCCTGTGATTTTTTTTCTGGTGGCTCTTCTTTATTTGACTTTTGTTTCATATTTTTCTTTCTCCATTCCTGTAGGATTTTTGTATAGATACTGTGCTGGTCTTCTATGTTCACTATTCATTTATAAAGGAAGTAAAGTTTTTCTGGGTCAGGTATTGACAGAAAATTCACGTGGAATTGGCACTATATTCCAGGCTACCTGGGACTTCCTAACGATCCGTGAACTTGTGGGGAGTTTATATAGGAATTACTTTTCCCAGCCTTGGCATTGTTTATGATGTGAGTTCTCTCTTCTGCTTTGTTGGTACAGAGACAGCTTCCTGAAAATATTGCTTGTTTGTGTGATCATTTTTTTAGCTCCACCCTTATTTACCTCTTCCCCCAGTGTGTATAACACCATCCTGCTGTTAAAAACAAAGGCTTTAGCAATCAGGACACAGGTTATATTCCTCTCTTTTAAAAAACTGTTTTTACTATTTTTTTTTTTTTCCTGAGACCTACTGCCATGATTTCCTCTACCTGATTCTTCCTTCATGTGCCCTTGCTTTATTCCCATGTGTGAACAGCCCCCAAACCTATCCTGTACTTTTAGAGATTTTTATCTGTTTCCATTTTTACCAAAAATGGAAGTTTAATTTTGATTTTTAGTTCTCATTCTGTGGAATAGAAGAAGGAAATGCCCACTTCGCTCTGCCATCATTAGATTGGGTATCCTTTGCATTATCCTTTGGGATTTTTAAAACTTTTCAAAAAAACTAGGCATGATTCTTGATATTTCAGCCCTTATTAATCAGTTTATTTTGATTTAGCCCAAGATGTCCAGTTGCTTAACAGACTTCCTCAGAGGAATTCCACCAATACTTCAAATTTACAATGTTTAGAGATAAATTCAACCTCTTTTTTCACAATACTGATTTTTCTGGAATTATTAAACCTCCCCATCAGCAGCCTTCAAACACTACCACTGTGCTTTACTTACTTATGTGTTCTTCATCCCATACCTGTATAATTGGTCACCAACTTCTGTAACAACTGCAACAGTAATTATACCCTGCTATGTAGGAGACAGTGTGATGGGTAATGGGTAGTAATGCCCTTGGACTTGAGTTAAAGGTGTTTCTGCCTTGGAGCCCTTAAGCTTTTGAGAACCCTGCATGTCCTAGATCCACATCCAGAATGATTTTAAAATTCACAGGCATCTCTTTCACTTAGGGTCTGGAGCTCAGCACCTGTACAAATGTTCTTGTGGCCCAAATAAATGCTTTTCCACATCTCTTAACCTATTTCCTTGAAAGAAAAAGTACTCCAAAGCCACAAAAACTGGTGGATTCTGCCACTGCTGTGTTGAATATGGACACTCCTTCAAAGTAGGAAGGATGCCAACGCAGGGGACACGAGTTCGAGCCCTGGGGAAGATCCCACATGCCGCAGAGCAACTAAGCCCGTGTGCCACAACTACTGAGCCTGCATGCCACAATTACTGAAGCCTGAACACCTAGAGCCCGTGCTCTGCAACAAGAGAAGCCACCACAATGAGAAGCCTGCACACCACAACAAAGAGTAGCCCCTGCTCACGGCAACTGGAGAAAGCCTGTGTGCAGCAATGAAGACCCAACGCAGCAAAAATAAATTAATTAATTAAAAAAAAAAACCTATAAAAAGGGCCAACCTTGCTTCTTGCCAGAGAGGCACTATACTAATTTAATTACTAAGCACCTGGAGTCAGAATACCAGAGCTCAAACCCTGACACCACCACTTAGCAGCTGTGTGACCCTGAGCAAGGTTCCTGACCTTTCTATGCCTCCTCTGTAAAATGGGGATAATAACAGCACCATCATTGGGTTAGGTTAATTAATGAGATAAAACATATAAAAGACTTGCCCAGGGCATGAGCACAGGAAGCCCTCAATAAATATTATTTCCAGAGAAAAATGCCCCAAAGCCAAGGAGCAATATACCTGAGGATTCTTGTAAAAGGTTATCATTACACCCAAAATTCTAACACATTTGGTCTCTGGACTTGTGCATACTATAGATAATAGTAGTAATAAAAAAAATAATAATTCATGCTACTCTTATAGGTCTAGCTGTAGCATGGTGAAGCCAGTTCTTTACATTAGCAACTAAGTGGAGGTTGAGCACTAAATTTCAAATAGTCTTATTTTTATAAAAATACTTCATAAGAATAAATTAAAAATTTTCAAAATTAAAGTCTTTATTAAACTAATAACTTAAATTTTTGATATTCATTTACTGTAACATGTGTTTTATCTCATAATTTTGAATATTTAAAAAGTGAAATAACTATTTTTGAAGATATATATTAAAAATACTTTATTTATATTTGTTTTCATATGTAATTTTGACAAAAATACATTCACATTTTGGAAATTATGTTTATATTTTTAATCCTTTCTATTAGTTGATGTCAATAGAACATACATTATGTAAAAAAATCTTGATTAAGCAACATAATTAGTGAGCCTGTTGAAATAAAGGCAAGAAAAATAAATCTATTAAAAATAGGTACTAGTTTATGAATTGTACATATTTTTACTTCATTACTCATCAAAACATTGTTGATCCATCAACAGAATACTTAGATATGTACAATAGTAAGTAAATTTAGTTGTCTTTTTAAATTTTGCTGACTTTCAGTCATATAAAAACATAACTTGCAGGACTTCCCTGGTGGTGCAGTGGTTAAGAATCCACTGCCAATGCAGGGATCATGGGTTCAAGCCCTGATCCGGGAAGATCCCACATGTCGTGGATCAGCTAAGCCTGTGTGCCACAACTGAGCCTGCACTCTAGAGCCCGGGAGCCACAACCACTGAGCCCGCGAGCCACAACTTCTGAGCCCGTGAGCCACAACTACTGAAGCCCACGTGCCTAGAGCCCATTCTCTGCAGCAAGAGAAGCCCGCACACTACAGCGCAGAGAACGAAGAGCAGCCCCCGCTCGCCACAACTAGAAGAAAGCCCACACGCAGCAACGAAGACCCAACGCAGCCAAAAAAAAAAAAAAAAAAAAAAAAAATGTGTGTGGTTTTGCAGTCACAGTGTGAACGAAACTTTTTTTCCTGCGTGCCCATCATTAAATGAAATAAGTGTATTGGCAAAAGCCAGAGGAATCTTAAGAAATTTGAGCAGTTGTCATTCCCAGGAATAGAAAAACAAAACACTGGCTGTTAGAAAATAAAGGGTTTTTTTTTTTTTTTTTTTTTTTTTTGCGGTATGCGGGCCTCTCACTGCTGTGGCCTCTCCCACCGCGGAGCACAGGCTCTGGACGCGCAGGCTCAGTGGCCATGGCTCACGGGCCCAGCCGCTCCGCGGCATGTGGGATCTTCCCGGACCGGGGCACGAACTCGTGTTCCCTGCATCGGCAGGCAGACCCTCAACCACTGCGCCACCAGGGAAGCCGAGAAAGTAGAGTTTTGAAAAATCCTTTTAAGAGTGAATCTGTTTTCTGTTGAATATATATATTAGAAATATTAGTCTGGAGCCTGCTGTGTGGAAAAGAAAGCTTTGAAAATGTTACAGACTGTGTTCCGTTGCTCAGAAAATAAGAAGAAAATGTCATTTTTCCACGTCTTAAAACAGCCTCATACTATTTCTTGATTATTTTCCTCACTCCATGAGTGAAGGTCAAAGATTAACTCAAAAATATTTCAAAATATTATAGGTTAAGGTTGGAGAAAAAATTGCTATTGAATCTTTAAGAAAGGTATCATTTGGATGTAAATTTTTAGGGGAATGAAAAATAAAAACCAGAGAGTGGACTATAGCATAATACTAGCTATTCTTGATCAGAAAGGACAGCAGATTAAATGCATGGCTATTTACTTTAATTTTTAAAAACTGTATCCAGGAGGTCTATATTATTTGCAAGAACTGTAAAAAATAATTCAGCTTGGGGACTTCCCTGGTGGCGCAATGGTTGAGAATCTGCCTGCTAATGCAGGGGACACGGGTTCGAGCTCTGGTCTGGGAAGATCCCACATGCCACGGAGCAACTAGGCCTGTGAGCCGCAACTACTGAGCCTGCACGTCTGGATCCTGTGCTCCGCAACAAGAGAGGCCGCGATAGTGAGAGGCCCGTGCACCGCGATGAAGAGTGGCCCCCGCTCGCCGCAGCTAGAGAAAGCCCTTGCACAGAAACGAAGACCCAACACAGCCAAAAATAAATAAATAAACAAATGTGGAGTTTTAAAAAAAAATCGTTAAAGAAATAATTAAGCTTGCTGAAATGACTTGTTTCATTTGCTGCTTCGTATAGTGTTCAACTCACTAATTATGTGCTTAAAGATATATTTCCAGCTACCTAGAGCAGAAATGTTACTAAGGGGGACCAACTAAGAATTGTTAACTGACAAGTAGCTATAAGTAGGTACCTCGAATAGATGCTGTTTGAAAAGGCCCTCATGGGGGTTGAGGAGGGGAGGAGAGCAAGATTTTGATTTGGACTACTTTGTAGTTTTTAATTGAAAAGGTATTCCCTAATTAGTAGAATTACTACAGATATATACAAGAGAGTCTACATAGTTCTCATTTATTCCCCTTTTCTTTGACTTACTGCCTCAAAATTTTAGAAAGAAAGAAGATTTGAGAGTTGTTCAGTGAACTGAAAAAAAAAAAAAAGAATAAACAGCTGAATAGAGGTCTTGCTTGATCCAATGAAGAGGAAAGATTTCGTACAGGGAGTAAATAAGCTGGCAGCCTAAATAATGTACTAGGAACTTTTAGTTGGAAGTCCCCAACCTGATTATTCAACTGCTGGAGACTTATGCCTCCAAGTTAATTTTGGTTTTGGTGATCACTCTTAGTAATAGCCAAAAACTAGAAAGGAAAGATACACTCACCTTATAGAATTTAGAGGGTTTTTGTGTGTGTGTGTGTGTTTAATGTTTATTTTAGTCCATAAAATTATTTACTTTGGTGGAATACACTATTTCTAAAGCAATTTATTTCTAATAGAAAACTTGAAATTTATGCGTGACCATTTTTTCCAAGCCCCGGTCACCATGAGAAAGGAAGGCTCAACTTATAACCACAGAGTTATTTTATGTCAGCTCCTACCCACTAATTATTTTACCTGGATCCCTATCTCCCCTCCCCATCTTTAGTGACTGGCTTCTGCTCTCCCCTCCTACTATCAGGAGGGAAGCAACCAGAAGTCCTCTCTTGTCCTGAACCCACCTGACCTAGGACTTCGATAATGATGTTACCCAGCTTCACTTTTCAACCCACATCCTGACTCAGTTTTGGTTTTTGCTGACTCTCCTTCTAGCTTAGACTTTTTATTTAAAGACCTTCCCTCAGATTTTGCTTCTGACCTCACCACCTTGGGTGACCTGCTAAACTCAATGTAAAATTCCCAAGCAGTGCTTATGGCTTGGACTTCACTACTTCCCATACCAAGCTTGGTTATAATAATCCTACATACACTTGACCAAAAAGAAATATATAAATTATCAGAAAAACCCTGTGTCAAAGCAGCTTGGGTCTGTGAGTCCTTCAAATACTAAAGAGCCATCAATTAGACAAGTTAAGCTTCTTTGGCAAATCGAATCACAATATCCCTATTTAGGAAGAAACTACCACTTAATCTATTCAATGCATTCACAGATATGTATTGTGTGTGGACTGTGTGTTATGCATTATTCCTGATATTGGGTATATGGCTGTGAATAACACGATCAAAAGTTCTGCCTACATGAAATCCACCTTGTAGTGGGTGGAGAATAGAATCAGCACTTTTCTGTGTCCTCACTCAGTAATGCTGGCCTTTACCAACAGGGTGGGGTTAGGGAAGGCAGACTTCCCATAAAAGAGGTCATTACCATTAATTGTTTTTAAGGTGTCTGTCCCTAGTGTTCACTAGCCTGTCACCCCCAATCTGGCAACTCAAGAAACATTATTTTCCCTCTTCTTTTAAAAATATTCTATCATAAAACCTTTCTGTATCTTGGTTATCCAAAGTTATAACTTGTCAATTAAAGAAGCAACTCAAAAATGAAGCTGGGAAGGAGTCCTCCTCGTCCAGTCTTTGGTCAAATTCTGCCTTGATTTTCCGTGAAGAGAGTCATCCAGTAGTCAGTAAAATTGGATTGATCCCAAAGCAGCATTGAACGTTTGTGTTTGATGATTCAGAAGAATTAGTAAGGTGAAATTCCTGAAGGGCACATCTTAACGATGGCCCTGATAAAGCACATGGAACTGGTTAGTGGACATTTCACTCACTAGAATGGCAGAAAAAAATAGCATGTTAGGGCATCACTAGAGAAGATCAAAATTCCTACATAAGGTCATTCAGTTTCTTTTATAGTCTCTGTCTGCTAATTTTTTTTTTTTTTTTGCGGTACGCGGGCCCCTCACCGCTGCGACCTCTCCCGTTGCGGAGCACAGGCTCCGGACGCGCAGGCTCAGCGGCCATGGCTCATGGGCCCAGCCGCTCCGCGGCACGTGGGATCCTCCCGGACCGGGGCACGAACCTGCGCCCCCTGCATCGGCAGGCGGACCCTCAACCACCGCACCACCAGGGAAGCCCCTCTGTTTGCTATTTTTCTATAAACTTACTTATATCCTTGGCAGAAAAAATAAATATGTTTATTTTTATTCAATCTCCTAAAATCAGTACGAACTCGCCTAAAGTTGGTTCTGTTCATAAATTGTGGTAAAAGTCCAATATATTTTCTGTAGCCATACTTCTCTTTTACTGTTTGACTGGAAAGATTCTCTCTTATGTTTGAAGAATTCATCTCCCACCCTTGGTGCTCTAGCTGACTGCTGTGGCCTGCTCTGAAGTTGACCTCACGGTTAGCAATGCATTCTGAGGCGAGTGAGTCACTTCATTGGCAATAGTCATGCAACTGTGAAACCTCTGTGGGGTTTCCCTGGCCATCTTTGCCAATTCAAAATGCCAGAGACACTGCGATGCTGACTTCAGTCCTCACACCCGAATAAGCGGAGGCTGGATGCTTATAGCCGGACAGGGCTTCTGTGCATATTTATGCAAGGGAGGGGTAGGGTCTCTTCCACATGCAGATTTTTAAAGAGGCCTGGTGCTGCCCCTTCCCTGTCTTCACTATCTTGAGCATTTCTCAAATAGAGAATGGGACAGAGTGGAGCAAGTCTGAAGACCCACCAACATTCCCTGGAGATCTAAGCTATAAACCTGGTACATTGATTTCCATCTCTCTCTCTCTCTCTCTCTCTCTCTCTCTCTCTTTTTCTTAAACACCTTAAGAAATAAGACAAACCCCCATCAGTCAGAAAAAGCCCCACCCTTAAAAATCACTGCCATAGATCCTGAGCTCCTTGAGAGTTGGCATCCTGTTATTCATTGCTGTATAATAGTGCCTCGCACTTAGTAGGTGCTTGATCAGTGTTTATCGATCTAATGGATAAATGAGAAACATTTGGTATGTTGCAGTTTTGAATGAGTACGTGCCAGATCTGAGCTAAAAGAACGTGGTTGCTTTGCCATTCACACTGCTAGGCTTGGTTTGGGATTTTGTGTCATCTACAGGACAGTTTCTGCTGAAGAAAAACTTCCTAGCAGAGCCAGGCTTCTGTTACAACTGAGGTCATACTTCTGTGTCTAGACCTTTTATATGCCAAAGGAGAGTGCTTCCTTTACATGTCTGAGCTATAAAGCTCACCATCCCGTCTCCAAACTGTTGTAAACGCTTTTAAGAGCATAGTATGGAATGGTCCCAAAGAGGGCAAGGGGTACTTTGTGTTTGCTTGGAAATTGTAATACCAGTTTTCCAAGATAAACAAGAGATACACAAATTCTCTGTCGCTGAAAATGTTTCCACTTATTCTTTAAAGAGATATATCTGGAGTAACCCATAAGAAATAAGAGAGATTTGTGAAGAACAGTTTGGGAATAAAGGTGAGGATTGCCTTCCAGTGCAGAAGTGTATGAGGCAGTCTTCACTTTTGAGCCATAGAGTGCCTTATGCTGAAATTCAGCAGCCATGCTGAAAGTCAGTCAGTTTGGGCTTCCCTGGTGGCACAGTGGTTGGGAGTCTGCCTGCCGATGCGGGGGACGCAGGTTCGTGTCCCGGTCCGGGAGGATCCCGCGTGCTGCGGAGCGACTGGGCCCGTGAGCCATGGCCGTTGGGCCTGTGCGTCCGGAGCCTGTGCTCCGCAGTGGGAGAGGCCACAGCAGTGAGAGGCCCACGTACCGCCAAAAAAAAAAAATCAGTCAGTTGCATATGGAAATACACTTTTTCCAAGACAGTCTAATACTTCTCCCAAATTGACTCTAGAAGTGACATAGACTTCTGTTACTTCCCTTTAAACTTCTCCTTGGTTTACATCCAACTTATAGCTCTGCTTCTCAAAATGAGTGTGTTTGTGCTATTAGAAACCCATTAACTACAGAGACAACTGGGGAGACCCACTCTAGTGATAATTCTTCCATGATATGTGATGTTGCTGCTCAATTGAAAGGGACCCTGGAGGTGGACGTGTGAGGTGGGCTCGGGACCTGGTGAGTATCATGCTGTGAGCTGTCACTTCCCTGCAGCTTCAGTATGGAGAACTCTAAAGCACTGTGAATATTCTCTATGGAGAAATTTTAAAATCAGTAACCATAGAGGCCATTTAAAAATCCATGGTCTCTTTTCACTAATAGGAAAGTCAATAGATTGTTTAAGAGGTTGATCAATCCAACATTTTATTTGGTGTGAATTTTTTCTGTTTTTTTGGCACAGATAACAGTGTATTTTGGTCAACTCTTAGGAAAAGCAGAAAATCATGGAATCACATTTTGCTTTGCTGTTCAGGATTCATTTCCTGACACATCTGTTTTCTGAGACCAAGGTACGATCTCTTACACCCTGGGTTAAGCTTCATTTGAAGGCAGGTATTTATTCTCCTTTTGCTAGGAGGACCTTGTGTGATTTCTCAGCCACCCAGAAAAACAGTGGTTATGGCAGAAAATAGAATTTTTGACCCTATTTGTTTTCTTTAACTCTTGTAAGACAAAATGTGCTTCCTGGACGCAGATTTCATTTGTGTCCAATGAGTCAATACAATAGGCTTTCTTACTTACATTTTGAGAGAAACTAATTCTTAGGCCAATGTTTAAAAGTACAATCACCACTAGAGATGGTTATAATTCTAATCTTTCCAATATTGTAGATGTAAATAGTTACAGGTTTGTTCTCTCTGTCTCTCTCATTAAGCGTTCTCTCAGTGCTAGGTACTAGTCTGTGAGCCCTACATTAATTAATGCATTTAATCCTCACAACAATCTTTGAGGTTGGTATTCTAAATTTCCTCTTTGTACATATAAGAAAACTGAATCATTTAGAAGGTTAAAAACCTGTAAAGGATTATACAGCAACTAGTAACAATGCCACCTAGGCAGCCTAACTCCAGAAATCATATCCTTTTTTTTTTTTAAAGATTTATTTATTTATTTTATTTTAATTTTTGGCTGCTTTGGGTCTTAGCTGTGGCACGCGGGATCTTCGTTGAGGCATGCGGGATCTTTCGCTGAGGCATGTAGGCTTCTCTCTAGCTATGACATGTAGGTTTTGTCTTCTCCAGTTGTGGCACATGGGCTCTGCAGTTTGCAGCCCACAGGCTCTCTGGTTGAGGCACGCAAGCTCAGTAGTCACGGCATGCAGGTTAGTTGCCCCACGGCATGTGGGATCTTAGTTCCCTGACCAGGGATCGAACCTGTGTCCTCTGCATTACAAGGTGGATTCTTTTTTTTTTTACATCTTTATTGGAGTATAATTGCTTTACAATGGTGTGTTAGTTTCTGCTTTATAACAAAGTGAATCAGTTATACATATACATATGTTCTCATATCTCTTCCCTCTTGCATCTCCCTCCCTCCCATCCTCCCTATCCCACTCCTCCAGGCGGTCACAAAGCACCGAGCTGATCTCCCTGTGCTATGCGGCTGCTTCCCACTAGCTATCTATTTTACATTTGGTATTGTATATATGTCCATGTCACTCTCTCATTTTGTCACAGTTTACCCTTCCCCCTCCCCATATCCTCAAGTCCATTCTCTAGTAGGTCTGTGTCTTTATTCCTGTCTTACTGCTAGGTTCTTCATGACATTTTTTTTTCTTAAATTCCATATATATGTGTTAGCATAGACAAATACAAGGTGGATTCTTTACCACTGGAACACCAGAGAAGTCCCCAGAAATCATATTCTTAACTGGACACTACAGAAGCCCTTGTAGATGAAATATCCGTTATCAGAAATGTGACCTTCAAATATCGCCTCTAAATCTATGGCTTTTGTTTTCAGTCTCCTGTCAGAATCTTTCAAAGAGTAGCGGTTTTTAACTTTGAAGAGGTCAAAATTATTTTTTTCTTTTATAGATTTTGTTTTTGGTGTATATCTAACAAATTTTCACTAATCAAAGGTCACAGACATCACAAAGATTTTCTCCTTTTTTTCTTCTAGAAGTTGTGTAGTTTTAGGTTTAAAAATAGGTCTATGATCTATTATGAATTAATTGTTTTTTGATGAAAGATATTTATCAAAGTTTATTTCATGTATCTTTTTGCATATGGATATCCGATTGTTCAAGCATCATTTGTTGAAAAGACTGTTCCTTCTCCACAGAATTGCCTTTGCACCTCGGTCAAAAATCATTTGTCCGTGTATATATGAACAAACATATTTCTAGACTCTCTGTTCTGTTTCATTGATTTATTTGGCCATTTAGATGCCAATACCTCACTGTCTTTTTTATTATAGCTTTATAATAAGTGTTGAACTCAGTCAGTTTTAGTCTTCCAACTTTGTTCTTTTTCAAAGTTGGTTTGATTGTTCTAGATCCTTTGGCATTCCCATGTGAATTTCCATATGGCATTTCCATATGAATTTTAGAATCAACTTATCTACTTCTATAGACATGCCTGATAAGATTGCATTGAACCTATAGATATTTGAGAATTGGCATTTTAACAATACTGAGTACTATAACTTATGAATAAGATATCTCTCCATTTGTTTAGGTCTTGTAAAATTTCTCTCAGCAGTGTTTTGCAGTTTTCAGTGTATAGGTCTCATACATCTTTAGTCCAATTTATCTTTAAGTGTTTCATATTTTTGATGTTATTGTAGATAGTATTGTTTTTTAGTTTAAATATCCTATTGTTCATTACTAGTATATAGAAGTATGCTTTTTGTTTATATTGATCTTGTATAATTCAACCTTCCTGAATTCATATATTAGTTCTAGTAGCTTTCTTGTAGATTCTGTTGGATTTTCACAAAGAGATCATGTCATGTACAAGTAGATAACTTGAAACCACCAAAAATAGACTTGACCTGATTGACATATTGTAGAACACTATACCCCAAAAGAGCAGAGCATATATCCTTTTAGAGAACATTTACCAACAAAGTCCTACTCTGGGTAAGCCATAATATGTCTCAGTAAATATAAAAGGTTTGAGTCACACAAAGCATGCTCTCTGACCACAGTGGAATTAAATTAGAAATCAATAACAGAAATATTTATATAAATTTTGTAGATTTAAAAAATCATTATTTCTTTCCTTTTTTTCTGCCTCTTTTCTCTTACCTCTCTCTGGGGACTCCGATTACATTACATTAGGCTACTAAGAATTGCCCCAAATTCACTGATAGTCTTTTCAATTAATACAAATATTTTTCTACCTGATTTTCAGATTGGATAGTTTCCATTGCTGTCTTCAAGTTTCGTAATATATTTCTTCTATAATGACTAATTGCTATTAGTTCTCTCCAGTGTATATTTTTTTCTTATGCATTATAGTTTTCACTTCTAGAATTTTGGGACTCATTCTGTATCTTCCATGTCACTGCTTACTGGTTTAAACATAAACAATCAGCTATAATTACTCTTTTAATTTTGTTTTGTCTTCTAATTCTATCATCTGTGTCAGTTCTAGGTTGATTTTGATTATTTTTCACCCTCGTTATTGGTCATGTTTTCGTTCTTCTTTCGTTCCTGGTAATCTTTAGTTGGATATCATATTTTGTGAATTTTACCTTATTGAGTGCTATATACTGTCATATTTCTAAAAACCTTGAGCTTTGTTACTTGTAAATTTGATTGTTTTGGGGGTGAGTGTTGATTTTAAGATGTGTTAGGTTGACTGGGGCAGCATTGAGACCAGGACTAATTATTTCTCGATACAGAGGCAAGACGCTTCTGAATACTCCAACAGTGCCCTGTGGAGAAGCATCTCTTCTCAACCTGTGTGAGTATCAAGTACCGGTCCGTCTAATCCTTTTGGATGATTCTTTCTTCAGACTTGGTGCTTATCATTACTCTGCAGAGTGCACAAGTGAGGGTTACAGATCTCCAGGGCTCTCTATGCAGCTGTCTCCTCTCTGGCACTCTGTTCTGTGGCTCTGGCCTCTTTGTCTCCCTGCAGTTCTCTGCAGTATCTGCAGTATCTGCAGGGTTCTCTGCAGTATCTCTTCAACATAAGGGCTCCCAGGCTCTACCTGTGTCACATACGGCCTGGAAACACTCTTAAGATATTGAGCTGGGCTCATCTTGCTTGTTTCCCCTCTCTTAGGAATCACTGACCTGTGCTGCCTAGTGTCCAGTGTCTTGAAAATCATTATTTCAAGTATTTTATCTAGTTTTTCTGGATGTTTCAGGAAGGAAAGTAAATCCAGAAATAGAAGTCAATTAATTTGATTTTAAGAATAAAAAGAGTGAGCATTCCTTATCTATATACATTCATTGATATCATAGATACTGCGTAAGCAAAAGATCTCTTTTCAGTTTCATTTCCTTGAGACTACAACCTTTTTTATCTACTTTTATCCCTCCAAATGAGTTGGTTCCTTGCTTCTTTAAAATCTATTAACATTCATTATCTCTTAAAGGAAATAGAGGGACAACTTTTGTTTGCCTATTAGTAAATAGTTAAATCAGTGTCTTTCAAATTTGCTCAGATACCTAAACAACCACCTTAGCTTCTTATGGAATGTAATCAAATACCAATACATTTCATCTCATTTTATACACTAGAGAAATTTTTACTTTCAAAAAATGCGATCACGTGAACATAGATTGCCACATCTCAGGTAATAATACTAATTTAATCGTCCGTTTATTTATTCAACATGTGCTCATTGATTATCTACTGTGATACACATATGATGATAAAAATTTTCATTAATTTTCATAACTATTATTAACAGTGTATTTAGGTCAATCAGAATCTGTGTGGAGACTTGTTTTATGAAGATTCGTTTTATACTTGAGTTGTCTTTATGAAATGTTCAGTGGTACCTTCAGATACACAGGCAATCTAACCTGAATCTTACTCTCAGGTGATTACAGTGTTGAAACTTTAGGGATCTATAAGAGATGCTGGAATAATGAGACTAATATTCAATACTTTGTTACCTGAACAAACAGATACAAACTCAAAGAAGAGTCATTAATCATATTTTTAGCTGTTTGATATTTTGTGATATAATATTTAGTGCTTAGGTATTATATCAACCATCACGCAAATTCAAGAAAATTTTCCAAAATTTCTCAAAAAGGTGATTAACACTTCAGTCCCTTTTTTTAGTTCAAAGAACACCCACAACTGGAAATGAAAATTGATGGAATCTTTTAGAGAGCAATTTGGCAATCTGTATCCAAAGTCTTAAATAGCTCATATCTTTTGATATGAACTTCTGGGGAATTATCCAGAAAAATTGTCAATGGTTGATCAAAGTTCAGATATAAGAACACTCTACACAGTGCTTCTTATAATAATGAAAAATTAGAAAAAAACCTGAATGTTCAAAAAAGGATGTTTAAAAATATAGTGATACAATAATGTAAGGAAATACTATACAATTACTTTAAAAGGTACATCTCAAGGTATAGAAAGATTATCATGTTAACTTAAAAAATTTCAGGTTCCAGATCACATGCGTTATATGACCCTCTTGTGCAAGCATGTGTGTGTGTCTGTGAGTGTTTGCGTGAAACAGCAGAGACACACACGTATATAAAAACCGAAAGGACACATGCCAAATGTTAACATTTCTTCTACCTAGGGTAGGGTAGTGATACTTTTCTGTTTTTTCTTTTTCCTTGTCAGTACTACTATATTGTGTTAGGCTCCTTGAAGTTGAAAGTTTACCCTGAAACATGCTCGTGCTTAGAAAGTTTTTCTTGGATTGAGCTGAAATCTGCCTGGTACTTCACTCTGACTCTCTTCTCTTCAAATATTTGAGGAGAGGTATTTATTTCCATCTCTTTCAACCATTCCTCATGTGACAGGGTTTCCAATCTATTAACTTGGTCCCTCTCTTCTGTGAGGGGGCTGGGATTCAGTTTGCAGATATGTTCTTAAGATGCAGCTCCCAGAAATAAACACTGTAGCCAGATGTGATCTGCCAACCTATAATTGCAGATTACCAAAGTCTTTCCAGCAGCCAAGTCAGACTCCTGCTTTCTACTGAAGTGCTCTCCAGCCAGGTCTCTCTCATCTGACACCCATACAATGGATTTATTGGAACGTGGATGCAAAAATTTGCATTTGTATCTATGAAGTGTCACCACCTGTATCATTGGAACACTTGTCAGTGTGCTCTAGTTTATAAGCACTTTCACAGACATTATCTCATTTAATCCTCCCACTGTGTTGATTTTGGCCCATAACTGCTGCTTGGTCTATACGATCATTCACAGTTGCCAGTCTTTCCTGTATTCACTGTCAACACTGAAGTTTTCACTGTAACATAAGAACTGAATGAAGGTGGAGTAAATTTCCCCCTGTAGCCTTAGAGAACAAACTTGTATATAGAGTAATGCTCCAGGCAAGGCAGGATGCATAGTGCTGGGGATATAATCGCTGCATGCCCTGAAATCCCTGGGTTGAGGGTACACAGAATAGGAGCCAGTGAGAGATTTTCAGGGCATCCTTGACAGAATATATGTCAATAGGAAAATATTTTCTCCAGAATATTCACAAGCATGCCCTTGTCTCCGTGTACATACAATGGCAGTCAACTGCAGGAACAGGACTTTCCTTAGAGGTTTGTAAAATCATGGATCAGATACAATACATGGCATTTGACTAAATTTGTTTACTTCTTGAACCTTTGTACTAGTGTTTTAAAGTTCTGCCCTCACATCTTGATTCTTTCTCACCATGGAAATATGGAAGCTTTGTGGTTCAGGTGGTGCCCTCCAATCATGGTCTATATGGTGCGCATGACTCGCGTGAGAGTCACTGTCGGCAACATTGCTCACTCGGTTACTGTCATCGGGCTCCACCTCATTCCATTGCCTCTATTCCCTATATAAGGAGAGTACTCTGCCTTCTTTGTTTTCCTGCCATATTTTCACTGTCTTGTATCATAGGTGAAATGTAGGTTTTTTTTTTCCCTCCTTACAATAGTCTGCCTACTACTCAGCTATAGAATATAGATAGAGATCTATTATCTTATTAAAATGAGTTGCCAAGTATCCAGTTTTGAACAGAACATTTTCATGTCGACAGTCCTGATAGCTAAAAAGAATTATTAAGTTAAATCAAGTAAATTGCAGGATGTCTAATGTGCATCTGTGTGTAAAGCAGCAAAACCTAATGTCAAATAGAAGCAGAAGTGCATCTGGATACCAAAAATTTGTCATAAATATATTTTAGGATTTGATCTATAAGATTTTTAATATCAAGTATATCTGATATTCTTTTTTTATTTTTTGGTAAAAAAAACTTTATTTTAAAAATCTTTTAAAACGGAGATATAATTGACATACAACATTGTATTAGTTTTAGGTATACAACATAATGGCTTTTTTTTTAACACATAATTTTTATAACATAAAATTCACCCACATATAAACAATGATTTTTGGTAAATCAGAATTGTGCAACATCACTATAATCCAGTTGTAGGATATTTCCATCACTCTTTTTTTAAAATTTTTTTTATATAGCAGGTTCTTATTAGTTATCTATTTTATACACATCAGTGTATACATGTCAATCCCAATCTTCCAATTCATCACACACTCCCACCACCACTTCCCCCCTTGGTGTCCATACGTTTGTCCTCTACATCTGTGTCTCAAATTCTGCCCTGCAAACCAGTTCATCTGTACCATTTTTCTAGGTTCCACATATATGTGTTAATATATGATATTTGTTTTTCTCTTTCTGACTTCACTCTGTATGACAGTCTCTAGGTCCATCCACCTCACTACAAATAACTCAATTTCGTTTCTTTTTATGGCTGAGTAATATTCCATTGTATATATGTACCACATCCTCTTTATCCATTCATCTGTCGATGGGCATTTAGGTTGCTTCCATGAGCTGGCTATTGTAAATAGTGCTGCAATGAACATTGGGGTGCATGTGTCTTTTTGAATTATGGTTTTCTCTGGGTATATGCCCAGTAGTGGAATTGTTGGGTCATATGGTAATTCTATTTGTAGTTTTTTAAGGAACCTCCATACTGTTCTCCATAGTGGCTGTATCAATTTACATTCCCACCAACAGTGCAAGAGTGTTCCCTTTTTTCCACACCCTCTCCAGCATTTATCGTTTGTAGATTTTTTGATGATGGCCATTCTGACTGGTGTGAGGTGACATCTCATTGTAGTTTTGATTTGCATTTCTCTAATGATTAGTGATGTTGAGCATCTTTTCATGTGTTTGTTGGCAATCTGTATATCTTCTTTGGAGAAATGTCTATTTAGGCCTTCTGCCTATTTTTGGATCTGTTTGTTTGTTTTTTTGTTATTGAGCTGCATGTAGCTCCTTATAATTTAAATGAGATTATGTGTTGGGTAAGACATTCTCATTGGTAGCAGCTGTGTGTGTGTCTGACTGTATGTATCCGAGGGGATTATGTGTCTGTGTCTGTGTGTATCTGTGCACATAGGACAGAGTATGAGGAAAAAGCATACTCTTATCAGCTCCATTTGGTGTCAGTTCAACACTGATAAATGTAAACACAGACAAAAGGAATATGAAGAACTCATTGTTACTGGTAACGAAACAGCTGGAAAAAGATGAAGGTGTAGATACAAAAGCCCTTTCTTACCAACCCCTCATCCTCACAGTTGCCAGCTGGCTTGATAATAACTTTAGAAAATTTCATGAGTACATAACAAGGTATAGTTTTTAGAAGTTGAAAACCAGTTGCTGGTGAATCTGATGAAATGGTTCATTTTACAACTCTTTCCATTCTCAGGACCTGTTACAGACGTTGAGTCCACAAACACTGCACATTTGCCTGTGCAGCAAACAGCATTCCTTTTTGCATGGGTAGATCCCTGTTCTGTACGTCAGGCAACAGGCGTACTTTACCTTATTTATACCGTGTAACTACTCTTTACAGTAGGTAGTTTTACCTGCATTTGATAGACATAGAAATGAAAAGTCAGAAGTGAAAAGTCAGACAGTTAAACAATTAGCTGTTGGCCATTGAACTAGGAAGTGGTAGAACCATGACTCCAATTCTCTTTCACTGCCTAGCCTACACTTTCCCGTTCCAGTAGTGCTTCCCCAATCTTTCCTTTCTATTCTATTTATCCTGTGACTCACAGACTTGATGACCTCATCTATATGTTGCTTCCTAATAGCTGCTTTAAAACAATGTAGCATTTAATAATCAATATTTCCAGTAAAATTAAAGGGTTAGAAGCAAAGCATATGTTCGAAGCCTTCTTCATCTGAGCTCAGAGAACTAGAGAATTCTGCCTTTATTTCAGAGAAGGCTCTCAAGTAACCACTTAGCTTTCTTGTCATCTGTTCATATCTCTGCAAGAGAGCAAATCCATGTCTGTATCAAATTCATTAGTCTTGTGTCAGAGACAACACCTCTGCTTAGTGTTCAAACATACTATACCTTCAGATGCTTCATATGAGAGGCCCATGTTTATGCATTAGTGAAAAAGTCAGCATTAAGAGAACCATGAGGCCCTCCCTAGAGTCCTGTCTGAGGAGAATTGAGGAGTGGTGGTTCTATCCAGGTAGCTGTAGGCTTTTATCTAGGCTTCTGTAATAATCTGAAGAGGATCTAGCTTCATTCATAGCTTGCTGATACTGCTCACGGATGGGAATGCTCGTTGCGTTTGAATTTAACCTGAAGTCATTGTATTGTGATGCTGGTAAAACAGTGAACAAGATTAGTATCCTGGACAACACTGGGTTACTATGCTTTGGTAACTCGGTATTAGTTGGGTTCTTGTTGCCATTTTTCTTCACCTTGGCAAGAGTTGAATGCCGTCTTCAGCTCTGTATCCATTTGCAGCATTTTATACTATCTTAGATGGCATACATAACCCGAGAAAGTGAGTTTACAACTTGATCTCATCGTAAAACTCTTTAGAGCTATCTCTGCATCCTTGAGATGAGGATTTTTATTCTCCAACCTAATAACTTCTTATTTTTTTATTCTCCAACCTAATAACTTCTTATTTTTATCCAAAAATAGACATGAGCAGAACAGTATTTGAAATGAAGACATCATCTTTCCTTAGAAGGCCTTATTAAATAGCATTGCCTGTATGTCTGCTGAAGTTTTTATCTTCTTAGAGGCTCTAATTCAGGAAGGTCTAACATTTGCTGATATTTGCACTTTGATTTACACATTCTTTCAACAAATACTTATTGGGCCCAGGCTCTCTGCGGGGGACTATGCTGGTTACCAATAATACCCAGCTGAGAGCAGCCATCACCACCCCAGCCTTCACCCAGTGGCTTTCTAGACAGAAGTCAGATTTTAAAACAAATATCATTGAATATTTCTTTTTACCCCTGTCGATACAGCTTGGATAATGTTCACTTCATCTGATTTTAAAACTTTAAATGCCTTTACAGTTAAAACACCTTGTTTATAAACAAAGGGAAAACAGGGCTGAAGTAACTTATTTTGTTTGTCTGAAAACAATTTGTACTCATGGAATTTATTGAACACATTTATAAATCAATGAGCTAGATTAACTATAACAAAGCATGCCTGAAACTATGGACAAGCAACGAAATTTGTTTTAGAACATGAATATTATTTAAAGACCCATTTAGAAAAAGCAAATTCTAGAGTGTTCCTTAAGTGAGGCCTTTGAAAGCAACCCTGACTCATCACTAAAATACTTGTAGGGGGATAAAATGACTGGGCTAATTCCATTATAAGGGTAGATACTTAGATAAGAGGTCCATTTAAAATTTACTTCTTCATTATGAGGTAATAGAACATGGATATATTGGTCTGTGCCTATGATTTTGGACCCAGGGCTCCTAAAACCCTTGTAAATCCCTAAGTGATGAGCTCTGGGAGCATCTTTTGTTCTAATGAGGGGATTCTGGGTGGGCTCTTGGATGGTTCCTGGATGGGGCCCGGTCATCAGAAAGACCAAGCTAAAATTAGAAGCTTGGAATTTTTAGCCCTTTCTCCCACCTTCACCTCCATTTCTAGAGAGGGGAGAAGGGTTGGAAATGGAGTTAATAATTGATCATGCCCATGTGAGGAAGCCTCCATAAAATCCCAAAAGTATGGATTCAGGAGTTTCTAGGTTGGTGAACACATCCACTGTCTGGGAGGGTGATGCACCCCAACTCCACAGGGACAGGAGCTCCTGCACTGAGGACCCTCCTAGGCTTCACCTTATGTATATCTTCATCTCGTTCTTCATCTGTATCCTTTAATAAGCTGGTAAACATAGGTGTTTCTCAGAGTTTTGTGAGCTGCTTGAGCAAATTTACCAAACTTGAGGAGTGACATGGGAACCTCTGATTTGTAGCCAAATCAGACAGAAGTTGTGGGTAACTTAGGGTCCTACTGCTTGCAATTGGCATCTGAAGTGGGGGGCAGTCTCCTGGGATGGCATGCTTAACCTGTGGAATCTGATGCGATCTCCTGGTAAATAGTATCAGAGTTGAGTTACTTTGTAGGATACTCAGCTGGTGTCACAGAATTGCTTGATAGTGGGGGGGGGAAACCCATACATCTTTTGTCAGAAGTGTTGTGAATATAGTAGTAGTGTAAGAATAAAAAGCACAGGAGGAAAAACTGGGGGTTTTCCAACTCACCCATTAAATTACTGAGCGTGCAATAACATGTTATCATAAATAACATGAATCTAGGAAGTATCTATTAAACATACTTGAAATCAAGAGCTCTGGAGCATATTAGACAATCAGACTACACTAGAAATATTTAGTCTACTTTAGTACTTTTAGGGAAAAATTAATTGCATCTTCTGTTTACAAGTTCAACTTCTAGCACTGATTGACTCAAACTGCACAAATTCTTAGAAGACACTATTTTAATGTAATTCAGTTCTATGCCACCCGAAAAGCAATGAAGGATAGGTTCCTAATGAACACAAGAGCCAATGGAAGCAAACCTAAAATCCAAACTAGTGGAATCTTAACACCACGTGGGTTTTCAATATTCTTCCTCTCTCTCCATGCAGACTTGGAAAACTCCTCTTGTTCACCATTATTAAAATATATGGCTAAGAGGTTCCACTGACTCAGACATAGAGATCCATTACCTACTCTAAGATGTTAGCAGAGGAGGACGGAAACAATGAATAAGCTTTGCTTCTGGGTCCAATCTCAAAAGCTTCTTAGTTTGTGGACCTGGTTTTGCTTTTTTAAGCACCCATAAAATCCTAAGAATGCCTTAGAAGTATCCTTTTTGGTACTCTGACACTGTCTGTCATTTCATAACTTATAAGAGAGAAAGTAAAAGTCCAGATATCTGGAGACATTTTTATATTTGCCGTTTCAGAAACTTAGTATAATCTTATAAAATTGAAAACTATTACAAAGCTTAGTAAACATGTTTTAACTAATTTTTTGGCCATAAGTTGTCCTATAAATGTTCAAAATTGAGTCAACTTTTGGTATTCAAACACAGGTCAAATATGGTCTTTTGGGAACAAAATCTGATTCTATCTAAGAAACTCAGTTCAGAATGTATACAAATTTCATAATGTGTATAAATATTGAATCATTATGTTGTACTCTAAGCTAACATAATGTTATATGTCAATTATACCTCAATTAAAAAAAAGAAATTCAGTGGAAAATGAATTAGGTATTTTATGCATTTAGTAAACATATATTCTTTGTCTTGGCTGGGTAATTGTCTTTTTGATATTCTTTTCAGGATAAAAACAACAAAAGAGTAGGGATGATAGCAACTAGTTACTTATTCAGAAATCTCGTATTGAACACTGATTTCCTGTCAGGTCTCTACCAGGCTTTGTGAATATAAAGATTCTGTTCTGCCCTCAAGTCATTTGTTCTGTAAAATAGTTCATGCATTGATTTCTTCATTCATAGGACAAATCTTCATTAAGCACCTACCTACTCAGTATAAGGCACTATGCTCAGAGCCAAGGATGTATAATGAGTCAAATAGACCTCATTCTTGCCTTTGTGGAGTGTACAGTCCAGTGGAGAACATACACATTTGTCAAATTATCAACTAGGTGCATGTAGACTCATCATGTAGAATCTAAAAGTGCAGTGAAGAGAAGTACATGGTCCTATAAAAGTACAAAATTGGGGGATAAGATTTAGTCAAAAAAATTAGAATTGTTAATTGACATCTAAAGAGTGAGTAGAAGTGAGTAGGTGTGCCTAGGGAAATAGGAGAAAACAGCATATTCCTAACAGAAGGACTAGGGTAATGGGTTGATGTGTGTCCCCCTAGAATATATGTTGAAGTCAGAACCCCCAGTATGTCAGAATGTGATTGTACTTGGAAGTATAGTCATTGCCAATGGAATTAATTAAATTAAGATGAGGTCGTACTGGAGAAGGGTGGATTGTTAATTCAATCTAACTGGTGTCCTTATAAGAAGAGGAGAAGACACAGAGAGAGAAGATGGCCATGTGAAGACTGAACCAGAGATTGAAGTTATGCTGCTACAAGCCAAGGGTTATCTGCAGCTACCAGAAGGAAGATGCAAAATAAAGGATCCTTCCTTAGAGGTTCCAGAGTGAGCATGACCCTGCCAATACCTTGACTTCAGACGTCTAACCTCCAGAATTGTGAGACAATAAATCTCTCTTGTTTTAAGCCACCTAGTTTGTGGGTCTTTGTTACAGCAGCTGTAGGAAATGAATACAGCCAACAACTGTAAAGGTCCTGTGACAATGAAAAACATTCCAAATTCAAAGGACCAGAAGACATCCAGAATGGTTAGATTGTACTGTATAGAAGAGGTAGGGGTGCTGAGTAAAGCACAGGTCACCCAATTTGAACTTCAGGTAAATAACAAATACTTTTCTCATGTAAGTGTGTCCCATATTACATCTAAGTATCTGCTAAAAAGTGTTTATCTGAAATTCAGATCTAACTGGGCATCCTATAGTTTTATTTGCTAAATTTTGCAATCCTATGGAGAGGGCACATGGTTAGAAGGTGATGGGAAAGAGGTATGGAAAGGCCACTCCATGCCAGAATGAAGTAGATTGAGTATGTGGGAGATGAGGAAATGGTGACAGCAGGTGTAGGCAACCCTGTAACTGTTCAGCTGTAAAAGGTCTGAAAGAGATGCTGAGGAACTGGGGTAGGAATCGAGGAATGAAGGGTTGAGCGAGGATCAATATTTTTGTTTTTGAAATGGAAGAGATTTATGTATGTTTAAGAGCTGTCTTTGTCCATTCCATGCTCGTGACCTAAACACCTCCCAAAGGCCCCACCTCCTAATACCATCACACTGAGATTAGGATTTCAACATATGACTTTTGCGGGGGACACAAACATTCAGACCATAGCAAGAGCCAAATGAAAGAACCCCATTGAGAGTTTGATTAAACAAGGGAAGAAAAAAGGGATGACATATATAGCTCATGAGAAGATGAAAAATGATGGTATCCAAAGAGATTAACCTTAGATAGAAGAAGGGGCACATCCTCCACTGTAACAAGACAGGAGGATAGTAAGGGTTCAGTGTGTGTTGTTTTGTGCATTTACTATTAGGGAAACTGTTGGTGTGTGGGAATTCTCATCTGGTAGTCTCTATCTTCTCTTTAAACTAAGAGGCAACTTCATATGCTAAACACCAGAAGGAACGAGACTGTTTCAGAGATTTGAAGGAAGAGGAGACAGTTTCGTTTGTTATTGTGGAATGGATTGAACAACAAAAGAAGATGTCAGGCAGTATTAGTGGCCCATTTGAGTTTTAATCTCAACAATTTCACAGTAATGTAAGTGCTATTTTTGCTCCATGGAAAAATTTACATGGAGGCATGGAGGAGGAAGTAATTAACTGGCGTAGAAGGGAAGAGAGACCAGGCAGGTATAAAAAAGGAGGAAGAAACTCTGCTGATCTGACCTTGAGGAATGAGTAGGATTTTCCTGGTATGTAGAAGGTAGGGGTGGGAATATCTTGCTTAGTGTATAGAGAAATGGAGACAGGAAGGGAAAAGGTCTATTATTTAGTTCTCATTGTGGCTATAAAAAGCTTAAATTATTGCTTTGAGAGAGAAGAGAAGAGGTAGTAGCTATTCCAGAAACTCAGAGGAGGGAAAAATCACTGAAAGTTGTGATAGATAGAAAGGCTTCTGACGACAGAGGCTGGACTTCAAAGGAAGAAGGGCTTGAGTGGAAGGGTGGTGGGAAGACTGGCTTATACAAAATTTCTATATCCATGTTATCTTCCTGCCCATGTAAGCATTTGAAATTACTAATCATATTACAGAGGCTGCCATATTTATATCTCAGCCTTATATTTTGCCAGGGACTTTCTTGCTCTTGTTTATAGAAGAATCTCAGAGATTCTACTCATCCAGAAAATATGTATGGAATGCAAAGTGGGTAAATACTGTAAGCCTCCAATATCAGAGGTGGCACGAGGTGCTGAGTAGTATGGCTAATCCTGGCTCCACAGGAGAGTTTAAAGGCGGAAATGAGCACTGTGGCTGGAGGCGCGTGAGAGGGCTGCAGTCAGCTGTGGTCTCAGCCTGTAGGAGACAAATCTCTCTCCAGGGTTTCATTACAAACCCAAATATTCAATTTTATGAACTCCACAACAAAACTCCTATATGTACACCTTAAATGTATGTGATGGATAAGATACCCTCATCCAGGATCACTCACTGAATAATATTTAAGGATTTCCCAGAATATGAGAAACACACCACTCTGTGGTTTTTCTATTTCACTGGTTTGCAGTTTCATAAAGGTAATCTGAACCCTTTTTAAAAATTATTTTTTGGTATAATATTCAATTAGTAATTTAAGAGACTATCCTTTATTCTGAGATCATGAACTTCCTACCTTTTTTGTTGTTAAAATGTCCTTATTTTATGAAATTATGGTGATTAGGTCATGGTAGGTTTTTGAGATTTCATTTTCTATATTTTTTTAACATCTTTATTGGAGTATAATTGCTTTACAATGGTATGTTAGTTTCTGCTGTATAACAAAGTGAGTCAACTATACGTATACATATATCCCCATGTCCCCTCCCTCTTGCATCTCCCTCCCACCCTCCCTATCCCACCCCTCTAGGTGGTCACAAACCACCAAGCTGATTTCCCTGTGCTATGCGGCTGCTTCCCACTAGCTAGCTATTTTACATTTGGTAGTGTATATATGTCCATGCCACTCTCTCACTTCGTTCCAGCTTCCCCTTCCCCCTCCCTGTGTCCTCAAGTCCATTCTCTACGTCTGCATCTTTATTCTTGTCCTGCCCCTATGTTCTTCAGAACCATTTTTTTTTTAGATTCCATATATATGTGTTCCATATAAATATCTGAACCCTTTAAAAAAGTTTTTTTGGTATAATATTCAATTAGTAATTTAAAAGACTATCCTTTATTCTGAGATCATGAACTTCCTAGCTTTTTTGTTGTTAAAATGTCCTTATTTTATGAAATGATGGTGATTAGGTCATGGTAGGTTTTTGAGATTTCATTTTCTTGTTTTTAACGTTCATGCTTGCCAGGAATTAGTTTTCATGTTATTGGATTTCTGAACTTTGGAAGTCTGGGGAACTCCAGTTGTGACCACGTTACAGAATGCTGCATATTGCTCCCCATGGGATGAAAGTCAAGGCTATTTAAGACTGTAGTCAGCACACACCAAAGTGAGGGTGTGTGTGTGAGCACCCTGCATCTGGCTGTGTCTCAGCTCTCTGAGTCAAGTACTTGTGACTTGGATTCAAGACCATCCAGATTAATAAAATATGGTCAGAAGCAAGTCCAGTGCTGGCAGGAGTCATAAGTCCTTCCCTGGGAGAGGGCTGAGTGCCAGATGTAAAGGCAAGCATGCGTTTACCTCCTCCAGTGCAGAAACAAAACAATAACAGCCACCTACGAGCACTCAGCATCAGTAGCTCTGCCAGCCACATTACATCTTACTTTTCCATCCTCAGGAGATCAGTGGTACGATTTTTATCAGAGTAACTAGCTCCTTCCTCACATGAGCATAGACACTACTTCGGGCTTTTCTTAATTGAGATGGCAGGAGTCCTGGGCACTGACCCAGTGGGGCTCCTCTGTAAGATCTGAGGCAGAGATCTTACTTTCCTCCATTGCTGGTCACTTGGTCTTTAAAACCGATGGGGAAAAATTGGCAATCTCTACTTGCATTCAGAGATGAAGCCACATTGTCAGGATACAGATAACAAAGTCAGCTCAGAACAGTCTTGCTGAAATTGATGGATAATAAGAAATCTTTCATTATAACCAGGATTGAAGGAATCTGATTCTCATCACTACAGAATTACTCTTGTGTCGCTCTAACTCAGTAGCTGGATTCTAACATAGGGTTAGTGAGGATGGGACGGGCCCTTCACTGTTGATTGGAGAGGTGAGCAAGTGTATAAAAATGGGCCACCCCTTGATTACATGGGCTGCCGTCTCTACATGGCTCATGGTCTTGCTTTCACCCTTCTTCCTTTAATGTCTTTTCATCACAGCCTTAACAACTCTCACATCAACACATCAACATACCACCTTTAGAAACATTCCTGAAGGCTATGCTGAGAAAGAGCCTTGTTACACTTCTGGAATGGACCCATGTTTTCCTAGTTTTCTTTCAAACATCTGGTTTTATAACAATTCTGGTTTAATCTATAATCTTTAAAAATTCTTCTTTCCTGAAGAAATAGGAAGTCAGCCTTTCCTTGTTTCAGGATTTTCTTTGGCCTGGAAATGTCTATAAGATAATAAACACATTCACTGTTATTTAGTCATCATCAACTAGTTAATTAGTGGTTACCTATAACTATCACTAACGTTTATTTGGCATTTACTGTGGATTAAACATTGTGCTGAGCCTGTCCTCATGCATATCATCAGTTGGCATATGGATCACGTACCTAAAATGTGACGTAACATGAAAGGTAGTATGGACAAAGTAAGTCTTGTAGACAATGCAGTGTAGGGACTATGGAGTTAGACACACTGGGTTTGAATTTTGATTCACTCACTTATTAACTTGGCAAGTTTAATCTCTCCTAGCCTGATTTTTTTAATGTAAGCTAAGGAAAGTAAGACGCATATTGGAGGGTGGCAGTGAGAATCTAAGAGCATTTATGGAGATCTTAGAGATAGTAAGGCTCAAAAGCCTGGGATCTCTAAATACCATCACAGATGAGACCAGAAGAAGTGGTGTAGGAGGGGTTCACTGAGCAGGAGGGGTAAAGAAACAGAGAAGTTGTAGGAAGCCAGCCTTTGAGTGAAGAATGATATTTCTATGAGAGTAGAAGAGGAGGAAAGGCACACGGATTAGAGGATGTACCGGACCAGAGAGGGGGGAAATTTATTGCTTGTTGAGAGCCAAATATGAGTCAGGTACTGGGCAAAGTACTTTGTGCATATTATCTTTAATCTTCTCTGCAAGTCAACAACAGGGAAAATAAGTGCTCCATTTTTTCAGGTGAGAAGTTGAATCTGAGGAACTTCAAATATGTTTCTTAAGATGACACAGGTGGTAAAAGGTAGCTCCTGGATTGCAACCCATTCTCTCAGGTTCCTAAGTGCTCCACTGAAGCAGGGCAATGCCGTGATCATTAACTTGCACTGTGGAGCCCCACTTTTGCGGCACATTCAGCTCATTCTAGTTTTAGTCCTAAGAGTGGAGGTGCGGGCGTGCTGTTGTGGTGGTGGTGTAGGGTTGGGACTGAGCTTGTCCTGAAGCGATTCCAACCGAATATTCTTCTAGCCATTGTCCCTCTGCAGAGGAAGGCGAGGGAGCAAGCAGTGCACTGCCCTCCCACCCTGCAGGGCCCTGCCTGTTCCGGGGCTGGGGGCTTGCCCATTCTTACTCCACAGCGCTGTGGAGTCTGTAGGCAAATCTGAAGGAGAGAGTGAGCCTCCGTGCCTTTCACTCATGCCTTCATTTGCCTTAGATCCCATAACAGAAAATGGTGGGCTCCGTATGGAAACAAATGAGATCTGACCAGAAATTTAAGATTTCTGTCAATGGAGAAAAGAAGCAAATATTTATCTCACGTTGTGCGCTACATGAAATTCACATATGACATACGTGGTCTCATTGAATCCTCACGAGAAGCTTGGGAGGTGCACATTATCATTGTTGGTATGATATCAAACAGCTTTCTCCAGGTCACGCAGACAACAAATTTCAGAACTGGGCCTCATACTTAGGATGATGTAAGAGCAAATATTGAATTGGCACAAAAATATGAGGATTTAAATGAAAATGCGTATGTGCTGAGAAGCTATAAATAATGCAGATGAGTTACAATAAATTGTAGTCCTCATTTTCTACCCGCGGATTGATGCTGTTTATTTCATTCTGTGGTGTTCCTGCAGTAGAAAAAAGATATCACAAAGGATTTTTTCAAATAAATCTTCATCTTTTCATCTCAAAAAATAGAACTTCTGGTGATGTTTTGTATATCGGGTTTGGCTTCTTTTAGCAGTGCAAATGGTGTCTGTTGATCAATGGCAAACTATACCTGTGAATGAGCTGTGCCCTATAAAGGCTCCAACACTCTTTGGAAAAGAAGAGATAGAAACCATTCTGTCTTCTGAGTCTAAGAAAACATGGGATGCATCTGAGGCTTAAGGATGTAAAGATGATCCACATCTTCCATGTACCCTTAGCTGCCTAATAGAGCTGTTCAAAATGTAAGTGTTTAAAATATATATATATTTAAAATATTTATATATAAAAATATATAAATATAAATATATATCAATGCTACTAGCATATTTGATGTTGCCTATAATCTACTTTGAAATACTTCATGATTGACATTGTGATATATATAATGTGATATATATAATAGTTAGTTTCAATCTGCTCCCTGGTGTGGTTAGTACCCCTTGTTGGGAATGCATATTTCACGGTATATTAGTTTCCTAAGACTATTGTAACAAATTGCCACACACAGGCTTAAAACAGCAGAAAATTATTCTCTTACAGTCCCGGAAGCTAGAAGACCAAAACTGAGGTGTCAGCAAGGCTGATTCCTTCTGGAGGCTCTGAGAGAGAATATACTCCATTCCTCCCTACTGGCTTCTAGTGGTTGCCCACAATCCTTGATATTGTTTGGCTTCTAGATGCATCAGTCTAGTCTCTGCCTCAGTCTTCACAAAGTGTTCTTGTCTCTGTATGTGGTTGTCTCCAAATTTCCCTCTTCTTATAAGGGTACCAGTCCTTATAAGTTGGCTCTAATCCAATATGACCCCATCTTAACTTGATTATATCTGCAAAGATCCTATTTCCAAATAAAGTCACATTCACAAATTTCTGGTGGACATGAATTTTGAAGGGACACTCTTCAACCCAGTACATGGTTAATCAGTTAGCATGTAATTAGAAGATTCTGCTCCACGGTTAGCTATCGTAAGAAATTCAGCTGCCCAACGAATGTCAGTTTGTAAAGTGGCATAGCAAACATTAGAAATAGGTTTCCATTCATGAAATTAGTGGTCTTTGGATATGTGGACTGGCTAGAAATATTAAAGAAACAATCCTCATTCTTGCATGGATGAGACATAAAAATGTAGAGAGCCATGTAGTCTGTGCCCTCCAGCATGGCACCAAGGCTTATCTCTGACAGCCTCCAGTTAGCTTGCTGATTCAGAGTGCTTATTTGCCTGAATTTAGCTAAATCCTGCCTCTAAAACACTGTTGCATTTGTTTTAGGGAACTTTTCTTACAGGATGTGGGCCAAGCACCTAAAAGCTTAGAAAGCTGGAACTATATAATGCTTATAGTACCGGTTGTATGATTCTTTTTGTGACTGCTTGATGATTAATGTTTGTATAGCAGAATTCAGCTTGAGACTTGCTATCATACATGGTAGCAAGGTTGAAGGAAGGAGACCAAGAACACTCACGTACCTGTTACTATAGGACATACCTCCCCAAAAGAACCTCATAGTTATGAACAGCAAAATTGGCTTAGGTTAATTCACAGCTCGTATCCACCAACATTTTTCTATAATTGCAGATCCTCTAGTCGCTTTTGGACTGCCATTCTTACCCTCTTTTTCAAAAATTTTTTTTAAGTATGTAGATTTACAATACTAGTTTCAAGTGGACATTTAATTCTTATTAAACAATATAACCCAGTGTTTAGATAATTATGCCAATATTAGAAACACTCTATTATTGAAGATTTTCAATAAGAAAATAGATTTGGCAAAACTTGAACTCTTCACCTGGGATTTTCCCATATCCCTTGCCATGCCCAACAGTGGCAAATTGGCTCCCATGTCTCTGGCTGACTCAGTGTCTCTGGAATTCCCTCCTTCATGCATTCCATGGGAGCCTCTGGTGTTTAGTACGTGGTGCCAGGCATCTGTTGTTTTGGCTTGAGTTTAATCTGAATCTTTGTTGTTTGACTGGGTTTTGTATTTCTGAGGGAATTTTTTTTTTTTTTTAATCATAAATCACCAGCTCTGCTAAGCAGCATGTGAGGCTGTTGGGAGTGAGAGTTTAATGTATTGTTACTACTGGAAATAAAACTTGAAAAATTCTTCAAAAGTGCACGTCATCTGGATTTTTCAGAAGTAATTCTTTTGGAAAAGAAAAGATCTGCTGTATGGTCTCCTCATGCTATTTTTCTTTCATGCATTTCAACAAATAAGCAAACATGCAAACAAAGTAATGGTACCATGGCGTTTCTCCTTGGTTGAGGTCCAGACCGTTGACCCCCACTGATCTGTGCTTCAGTGAAGAAGCTGTGACAGTGGCAGGCAGGAGTCCTGAAATAAATGAAACAGTTGAGTGGACCGTGGGAATAAACGACTTGCCCATGTGGATCTCTGCTTTTCTTTCTACCCAATCTCTTTGTCCTCATTCATCCTAATGAAAGGATGCTGGAGGAGAGAACTACAGGGATGGAAAACCCCTGAGAGAAGACAGTACTAAATACAAAGCCAA
This sequence comes from Delphinapterus leucas, assembly GCF_059928025.1. Lineage (NCBI taxonomy): Eukaryota > Metazoa > Chordata > Mammalia > Artiodactyla > Monodontidae > Delphinapterus > Delphinapterus leucas. Next base: position 46,374,638 of record NC_143131.1, read on the forward strand.
AATGTGAAACTGGTTCTGAAAAGTGATAGTTGCTTGTTTGTGCTGCATAAATTCTGAGTACATCTGTGAATATGCTATTGTGTATCAGGCTCCCCAAGAGTAAATATGCCCAGACTCAGGGATTATGTCACCTGATCAATACCAGTGATAAACCAATCAGCACCATGCTTATGGGGGGGGGTGGGGATGGGTGCGGGGAAATGTGGACCCAAGTAACCGTGGTGATAGCGAAGGTTGTTTTAAGGATTGACGCTGTCAGGTTAATCTACCTGTCAGTTTTAGGTAGCTGATAATATTTTAAAGGAGTTTTTTCAAGTTGAACATAATTCTCATATTTCACAGGCCACGCCTTTGGAACAGGTACCTGATTTCTTATACATAGCAGCTTCTTTCTCTGTCCCTCCCGTAAGAAGACTAATCGTTAACTGTTGAACACTTGGTTCCTGGGTGACGGTATATTGTAAAATCTAAGGCAGTAAATGCATGCCATCCTTTATTCCCTTCCGAAGATTTTTTTGGTGATTTGGTACGTTGGTGATTTGGTACTTGCTTAGTTCCTTAGTAAACATTGAATGAGAACCTACAGGGCAATAAATATGAAAGTAAATAAATGTGTGGGGAAAAGAAAAATGAACAGAGATTAAGAGAGCTGCCACTGATGTTTATTGACTGCCTTCTGTAGCCCAGCACTCACTTTTTTTTAATATATATAACTTTTTTAAAAAACTAATTAATTTATTTATTTTTGGCTACATTGGGTCTTTGTTGCTGCACGTGGGCTTTCTCCAGTTGCGACGAGCCGGGGCTGCTCTTCGTTGCGGTGCGCGGGCTTCTCATTGAAGTGGCTTCTCTTGCTGCGGAGCATGGGCTCTAGGCACACGGGTTTTAGTAGCTGTGGCTCGTGGGCTCTAGAGCGCAGCCTCAGTAGTTGTGGCGCACGGGCTTAGTTGCTCTGCGGCATGTGGGATCTTCCTGGACCAGGGCTCGAACCCGTGTCCTCTGCATTGGCAGGTGGATGTTTAACCACTGAGCCACCAGGGAAGTCCACCAGCGCTCATTTTTTGAAAAATACTTTTTATGATTAGAAAATGTACATAGATAAAATAGACAACTGATGGGAACATACTGTATAGCACAGGGAGCTCTACCTACGGCACTGCGGTAACCTAAATGGGAGGGAAGTCCAAAAGGGAGGGTATATCTGTATGTATATGGCTAACTCATTTTGTTGTACAGTGGAGGCTAACACAACATTGTAAAGCAACCATACTCCAATAAAAATTAATAAAAAAATAAAAGAAAAATAAATGTTAAAACAAAACAAAAATGTGCATAGATATAACAGTCAAATCATTCCTCAAGGCTTATAATGCACAACACCAGCCCCTGTCTCACCTAGCCCATCTCAGTTCTCATCTCCTGCAGGAAACCACTTTTAATCCTTTAATCTTCTGGTATTTGCCTCCATAGTTTTGCATAATGCTATACACTGTACTGCTATTTATTTATTTGTCACATTTAGATATTGCCTATGAACATTCTACAATGGAAGACAATGATTTAATTTCCTTAAATACCTCCTCTCACCCCAAACACATACTTCTACTTTCTCTGTTTTTATAATCTAAATTATAATTTTTGGTCAGATTAATATTCAGTCTATACATTGCTAGGTTTACATAAACATTATTCATAGTTAAGCCAGGTAGACACCTGGGTATGTGGGGAACAGAATGTTTCCAGGGTTTCACTCTCCTTGCAAAGACTTTCAATCAGTGTGTTTTCACCCCACCAACACTCACTTGCAAAGTTCCTCCTGCCTCCAAAGCCTGAGCCTTCTGAGATCCTGAAGTGCAAATGAACCTTCGTAGTGACTTTATTTGCTGAAGAGTTTCCCTGTTTGCTGGTCTGGCTAATCAGTTACCACAAATCAGTCCATTGCTTTCTATACATATGTTCTTTTTTTTCTCTCTCCCTCTTATCTCTTTTCCCTTGCTTTCTTTACCCTTATCAGTTTAAGAAGTTTTTGTTTATCACTGAAATTTTAATGTGTTTCTGGAATAAACCATATATGTTTCAATCTGCTATGTTTAACTAAAGCTTCAAATACCCTTTTAAAAGTCTAGCTAATAATTCTCTATGTGATTATTAACCTCATTTTATAGATGAATAAAACAAGGATGGGAGAAGTTAAATAATTTGCTCAAGGTTGTACAAATAGTAAATGGTAATTTCACTTACTAATAAAAATCTTGTTCTTTTCTTTCCAGCACATTGCCTTTTACTGTGAGACACAGTTCCTGTTGTAAGGACTTTACAGTTTTTGCGGGGAGATAAGACAAGTGCATGGCCATTAGAATACAATGCATGAAGTGTCAAGAACAAGAAAAATGGCATGGTGTGCGGTGGAAATTCAGAGGTGAGAGAAATGTTTTCCTGCCCATTTCTTTGTGTCTGAAACCCCATTTGGAATTGGAATATATGTTTTGTAGTACTGTATGGACATTTCCTCATACAGAAATCTTAATTCGATGGGATTTAACCTCTATTCTTTGGTCATTTGGGATTCCATGGAGTCTTCGGAGCGAAGTAGACAGTTAATTTGTATCTTCACGTAATAACTATTCTTAAGATGATATTTTAGGAAGAAGAGGCAGATTTTTGACTCACTAAGTATCTGTGAGTGTACTTGATATTAAAGGCATTCAAGAGAGAATTTTTGCATCTATTTATTTTTGCCATTGATGTTGCACAATCCTTTTTTTTTTTAAGCTTTCTTTGTTTTCTTCTTTGAGTTTTACAGATTTAGGTTTTATGTCTATGATCCATTCTTAAAATGTATTTTTTATTGTGGTAAAAGGTATATAATACAATCTTTCACCTTGTTAAATCTGAAGTGTGTGGACAGCCCTAAATGAAGAAGATGGGTTATAAATTTATCCACATCTGTCCAGACCTGAATTGATTTTTTTTTGCCAGTTTGAACTATGATCACTTTATGCCACTTGTGCTCTGTGGCTCCAAAGCACTGTCTACAGAGTGTCCCAGGAGGCAAGATCCCATAGAGAGTTGGTGCATAGTTTCTGGAGCCAACTGGGCTGTGTTTTCTTCCAGGCTCTGCAGTAGCTGCTGTTTGACCTTGAGAAATTTCACTCACCTGCTCTCTCTCTCTCTGTATCAGATTTCTCATCTGTAAAATGGGGATAATGACAGAATTTAGCTCATAGTATTGTTAGGAGAATTATTTGACCTTATTGGATACAACAAATGTGATGCACTTACAAAAGTATCTGGTACATGGAAAAGACTGTATCATCAGCCATTCTCCTTCTAGGATCCTTGTGAGGAAGCAGTCTCTGAGAGCAACGTATGCTTCAGGGCTGTTTTGTTTGCTCTAATGAAAGCTTCTTCAATCACATGTTTATTATTTTATTTTTCAACCTTTTTTTTTTAACATCTTTATTGGAGTATAATTGCTTTACAATGGTGTGTTAGTTTCTGCTTTATAACAAAGTGAATCAGTTATACATATATATATATATCCCCAAATCTCCTCCCTCTTGCATCTCCCTTCCACCCTCCCTATCCCACCCCTCAGGTGGTCACAAAGCATGGAGCTGATCTCCCTGTGCTATGCGGCTGCTTCCCACTAGCTATTTTACGTTTGGTAGTGTATATATGTCCATGCCACTCTCTCACTTTGTCACAGCTTACCCTTCCCCCTCCCCATAACCTCAAGTCCATTCTCTAGTAGGTCTGTGTTTTTATTCCCGTCTTACCCCTAGGTTCTTCATGACCTTTTTATTTTTTTTTCTTAGATTCCATATATATGTGTTAGCATATGGTATTTGTTTTTCTCTTTCTGACTTACTTCACTCTGTATGACAGACTCTAGGTCCATCCACATCACTACAAATAACTCAATTTTGTTTCTTTTTATGGCTGAGTAATATTCCATTGTATATATGTGCCACATCTTCTTTATCCATTCATCTGATGATGGACACATAGGTTGCTTCCACCTCCTGGCTATTGTAAATAGAGCTGCAATGAATATTTTGGTACATGACTCTTTTTGAATTATGGTTTTCTTAGGGTATATGCCCAGTAGTGGGATTGCTGGGTCATATGGTAGTTCTATTTGTAGTTTTTTAAGGAACCTCCATACTGTTCCCCATAGTGGCTGTATCGATTTACATTCCCACCAGCAATGCAAGAGTGTTCCCTTTTCTCCACACCCTCTCCAGCATTTATTGTTTGTAGATTTCTTGATGATGGCCATTCTGACCAGTGTGAGATGACATCTCATTGTAGTTTTGATTTGCATTTCTCTAATGATTAATGATGTTGAGCATTCTTTCATGTGTCTGTTGGCAATCTGTATATCTTCTTTGGAGAAATGTCTATTTAGGTCTTCTACCCATTTTTGGATTGGGTTGTTTGTTTTTTTAATGTTGAGCTGCTTGTAAATTTTGGAGATTAATCCTTTGTCAGTTGCTTCATTTGCAAATATTTTCTCCCATTCTGAGGATTGTCTTTTCGTCTTGTTTATGATTTCCTTTGCTGTGCAAAAGTTTTTAAGTTTCATTAGGTCCCATCTGTTTATTTTTGTTTTTGTTTCCATTTCTCTAGGAGGTGGGTCAAAAAGGACCTTGCTGTGATTTATATCATAGAGTGCTCTGCCTATGTTTTCCTCTGAGAGTTTGATGGTGTCTGGCCTTACATTTAGGTCTTTAACCCATTTGAGTTTATTTTTGTGTATGGTGTTAGGGAGTGATCTAATCTCATACTTTTACATGTAGCTGTCCAGTTTTCCCAGCACCACTTATTGAAGAGGCTGTCTTTTCTCCACTATATATTCTTGCCTCCTTTATCAAAGATAAGGTGAGCATATGTGTGTGGGTTTATCTCTGGGTTTTCTATCCTGTTCCACTGATCTATATTTCTGTTTCTGTGCCAGTGCCATGCTGTCTTGATTACTGTAGCTTTGTAGTATAGTCTGAAGTCAGGGAGCCTGATTCCTCCAGCTCCGTTTTTCTTTCTCAAGATTGCTTTGGCTATTCGGGGTCTTTTGTGTTTCCATACAAATTGTGAAATTTTTTGTTCTAGTTCTGTGAAAAATGCCAGTGGTAGTTTGATAGGGATTGCATTGAATCTGTAGATTGCTTTGGGTAGTAGAGTCATTTTCACAATGTTGATTCTTCCAATTCAAGAACATGGTATATCTCTCCATCTTTTTGTATCATCTTTAATTTCTTTCATCAGTGTCTTATAATTTTCTGCATATAGGTCTTTTGTCTCCTTAGGTAGGTTTATTCCTAGATATTATATTCTTTTTGTTGCAATGGTAGATGGGAGTGTTTTCTTAATTTCACTTTCAGATTTTTCATCATTAGCGTATAGGAATGCAAGAGATTTCTGTGCATTAATTTTGTATCCTGCAACTTTACCAGATTCATTGATTAGCTCTAGTAATTTTCTGGTAGCATCTTTAGAACTCTCTATGTATAGTATCATGTCATCTGCAAACAGTGACAGCTTTACTTCTTCTTTTCCAATTTGGATTCCTTTTGTTTCTTTTCTTCTCTGATTGCTGTGGCTAAAACTTCCAAAACTATGTTGAATAATAGTGGTGAGAGTGGACAGCCTTGTCTTGTTCCTGATCTTAGTGGAAGTGGTTTCAGTTTTTCACCATTGAGGATGATGTTGGCTGTGGGTTTGTCGTATATGGCCTTTATTATGTTGAGGAAAGTTCCCTCTGTGCCTACTTTCTGGAGGGTTTTTATCATAAATGGGTGTTGAATTTTGTCGAAAGCTTTCTCTGCGTCTGTTGAGGTGATCATAGGGTTTTTCTCTATTGTTCAACCATTTGTTGAGTGCCTAATATGTGCTAGACACACTGCTTTGTGCTCAGGATGTAAGGGAGACCAAAATCAGACATGCCACTGCTTTCATGGAATCCTCAGCATAATGGGAGAGATGGTCACAAATCAACTAATTATACAAATTACAACTTGATAAGTGCTAGGAAAGACAGGCTACATGGCTCTTTGTTACATTTGTATATGCAGAGTTTAACCCTGAGAGAGCAAAACTGTGTGTTTCCTTTTTTAAAATTTATTTTTATTGAAGTATAGTTGCTTTACAATGTTGTGTTAATTTCTGCTGCACAGCAAAATGATTCAATTATAATTCAATTATACATATACATTTTTCATCTTCTTTTCCATTACGGTTTATCACAGGATGTTGAATATATTTCCCTGTGCTGTACAGTAGGACCTTGTTGTTTATCCATTCTCTGTCTAATACTTTACATCTGCTAATCTCAAACTCCCAATTCACCCCTCCCCCTCCCCTCACCCCTTTGGCAACCACAAGCCTGTTCTTCATGTGTGTGAGTCTGTGTGTGTTTCTTGAATAATCCAAGAAGAGCTCTGATGCAAAAAAGGGAAGGGCTGTTCTGTGCAGAAACTGAGAACATCCTGAGAAACTAATTAAAACCTTCCTTTTTGATTACACCCTGGAGGATGGGAATAGCTTCCTCTCTTGCCTTTCCTTGACACAACTTGCTCGGGAGGAATGCAAAGGATGGGTGGGATCTTTCCCAACATGAGAGTGAAAGGAAGCAACATACCAAAGAGATGACGGAGCAAGAGGCACTGCAGCCGCTGAGTTCACCTCCACCCTGTGGGACAGCCACTTTGCAATATTTCAAAGGCGAAGGCAACTTACAGGAAAGAAAGAAAATGCATTTAACAACTTCCTTGTCTGGAGGTCTAGATAGGGGTGGAGCACATTTTAAAGCTGCATTTATGGCAGAAATGTACACGGCTTTACAGATATCTGTGCCTGGGGTTCCCAGAGCCCAAGTGTGCATCTATACATGAAGCACACTCAGTTTTTCAGGGCATTTGTCAAGAAACTTGAATATTGAAATCGTTTGAGTAGCACACTGCTTCATTTCTTGTGTGCTCCTAATGCCAATTTCACCAGAAAGCAATAGCTGGGAATTACATCCAGAATTCCCTCTGCCATTCTTTATTACCAATGCTTGAAAGGCAGGTGTCCTTCTGAACTTAACTGTTAACCTCAGAAAAATACATTCTCTTTTAGTATATTGTAGCACATGAGGAAAAATTGGGTTTAAATATGAGCAAGGACACGGTATTATATACCAATGGCCAAGAAACAAAATGTTAGTATTTTGCCCCCGTTTGACGTGTGTGTGTGTGTGTGTGTGTGTGTGTGTGTCCGTCTGTCTCTCCATTATCTAACTTCATCTTGTTCACTTTCTCTTCCTTCAAGCTGTTACATTTCATGTGGTTGGTTGATGGCTCTGCATTCAGCATGTAAAACAATTAAGTGATTATTTCCTGAGCATCTACTTTGAGTTAGACAGGAATGTCTTTGAACTCATGAAGATCATAGTCTACAAGTAAAGGCAGATGTGAAACGCGTAATTAAAAGCAAGATGAGTGTCAAGAAAAGAGATATATAGAATACTCTGGAATCATATAGCAATAGTAATAGTAATAACAACCAAGATCAAGTCAGTGCTTACTCTGTATGTACCCGGGCACTGTTGTAAGTGTAGGTACTATTAACTTCAATTCCCATATCCCACCTCTATTATCACTATTTCCATTTTATAGATGACGAAACTAGAGCCAAGAAGGATTAATCGCTTATGTACTTTTCAGAGGTTGCCCAGAAAGAAAGGGGTGGACTGGATTTGAACCCATGTAGTTTGGCTGCTGTGTTCTATGCCCAAGTACACGTTCCTAAGGAAGAGAATTGACCCTAGTCCTCTTTGAGGAAGTGTACTGAAGTCTGGAAACGTTTTAATGATTTGTTGCTGTTGTCGTTCGTTTGTTTATTAGAGTACCCCTTTAATAAAATAAATGAGGGCAAGTATTTTTCTCTGTAAGTATTAAGATAGATTGGAAATAAAAATAAAATGCCCCTAGATGTAATATAGTAGGATGCTCGGGGGCAGGGGGCCAGATATTAGGAAAGAATCGTGAAATTCAGGTAAACTGCAGAGTTTGTTAGTGGTCATGTACTAATGTCGGTTTCAATGTTGGTGACAAATGTACCATAGTAACGTAAGACAGTGACAGTAGGGGAAAATGGGTGAGGGATATATGGGGACTCTGTACTCTCTTTGCAACTTCTCTCTAAACCTGAAAATATTCTGAAATAAAAAAGTTTACTTAATGAAAAAATAAAATAGAATGCCTGTCAGTCTGGCCAACCCCCAGCAAGCCTTTATTAGCTGCAAACTGACCAGTTCTGTAGGAGAGAGGTGGCTCCTCTCTGGTGTCCTTCCTGTACTATGTAGGCAATGCGGCACCTTCAGCATCACACAGGGCATCTGTGCCCACTTGTTTCCAGGCCTCTTTCTGGCCAGGCCAGACACTGTCTTCATTCGAGCTGTGCCGTCCTCCGTAGCCTGGGTATCTTTGTGTTCACCATCATCTCCTTGCCCTTTTCCTTCCTGGCCATTTGTGCCTTCTATTCCTTGTCCTGATTCCATCCAACAAAATAGTATCTTAACTTTGTTCTGTTAGGTCTTCATGTAGCATGTTCTAAATCAAGTACTGATGTCCGGGGCATCCAGTTGGGTCGGGTTCGCATTCCCATTTGTAGAGGCTGGCAGTCTGAAGCCTGGGGGACCAGACAGTGGATGATTCCTGTGGAAGGTGAGCCCCCTGAGAAGACTTGTCTGCCCTACCCATGCAGCACCTGTTGTTTTTGATCTTTTATTCTTGTCACATGGAGTTTGGCAACTTCCCATCTCTGCCATACTGCAAATAGCCGGCTAGCTAAGGAATCGGTACAATAAGCTTCAGTTCAGGGATGTGCAAAAGAGTGAGAACAATTTTGAGTTAAGTGATACGAGAAATCTTCATAAAGTCCCAATGATTCTGCCACCAAACTATTTCTCAAATGCATCTCCTCCTGTATCAGTCAGAGTCCAACCAGAAGAAAAACCTCTCCAGATATTTTAAAAGAGAGGTTTTATACAGCAAATCAGTTATACAGATGGTGGAAGAGATGAGAAGCCAAACAGGAGACAAAGCAGCAACTCAGATGTTAGCCACAGCAGGAAGCCACAATCAACCCTGGGCTGGAGGGACAAAAGGAGGAAGTGGGGTTCCCAGAGCCCAGGGCGGGATCCTTGGGCAGAAGCCAGAATTAGGGCCTGTGCACGTGCCAAGGAGGAGATGCAGCAGCCTGGAGGTGTCACCTGAGACCCACAGAGGGAGGGTGAAATACGCCGGATTTTCCTTTCCTCCTGCTTCCCGAGCTCCTGACAGTAACTACCAGTGGCCCAAGCTAATTGGAAAGCAGCCGACATGGAAGGCTAGTAAGCGCAGCCCAGAGAGGTTAGCCCTCCTTCTGCACAGCACAGGGACACTGCCACTGCCTAGGCTGAGGCCTCCACTCTCTCTTCCTTGTACCATTACAGAATCCTCATAATCATTCTCTTGACTCAGCAACTGCGGTTTCCCTCCGTTTCATCCTCTATATGTCAGGTAGTGATGTTGCTAAAATACAAATATATGCGTTAAGCTCCTGTCTAAACCCTTAGCTGACTCCCTGCTGACTACAGGCTCATCCCAAGCTTCTTAGCAGAGTAAACAGGACCTCGCTCCTGCCCGCCTCTCTAGCCTCATCTTCCACAACTCCCAGTATGGCACAGCTTCAGTGCACTGAAGACTCCAGGGGACGCAGGGTGGTGTGGGCTACTTAAGTGTCCGCTTTGTGAATCTCAGAAGAGGCTCCCTGGCCCAGGTGTCAAGGTTATCATGGGGGGATGGCGGGAACAGCAGTCATAGGTGGCACTCTCAAGAGGCTTCTAGGGCCACCATGAGGGGTCCTGGAGAATAGGAGAGGACTTGTAGAGAGAGCCTGTGAGAGCACGTAAGACTCTCTATAGATGCTCCTGGGAGACAGATGGGAGGAGAAATGGAAGGGCCTTGAAGGGATATCAGCTGATGGGGGCATGGGTCAGTGAGATTTGAGCGCTTAATAATGAAATCCATCAAGTTGGTTAAGTTTGAAGAAACTGAGATTATGTTTGAAGGAGAATAAAGTTCAATGTCCAAATATGTTTCTCAGAGCATTGTTACTAAAATTATTCCGTAAGTCAAAAGATCTCTAGCAGAATGAATGAATATGAGGGACTCACTTCTGGTAGGCACTAGAAGCTAGTTATCTGTCATGGGGCCTTGATTAAAATGAAGAAGGAAATTAACATCCATGAGTCTCTTAGGGAATAATCAAGTTTTAGAAGATATGGTGAGGACAAATAGAAGGTAGAAAGCATGAGTCTGGGACATCTGACAAAGTTTCAATGAAGTTTCCATACCTTCTAGGTTTTTAGAAATATCTTGTGACACCATACATATATATCAATCTTCTTTGTATTCCCCTATAGTCTTACTGTAATGTGAACCTCCCTTATTGTGAAGTTAAAAGGTAACGCTACTCTTCAACGTCAAAAGAAACCAAACATTTGTTTAGCTAACATAAATGTGCCAAGCATTGAGCTGGACAGATTACATAACGTATTTCATTTTGTTATAAATTTTTGTGTGACAGATGAGGGAAATGAGACTCAGAGAGGTTAAATGGTTTGCCCAAGGTTGTGTCACAAGTAGAGGCATTGGTATTTAAGCCTAGGTCTTCTACTACCCCACATTTTTATCTGTTAGTAAGCAACCCTCATGATGGAGTGCAGGTAAGAGTAACTTAGTACTGAATTCAGTTTTCTCACCAAGAACACGAAAATAACATTTCGGTTTATTTCCAAATAGGATCCCTAAAATCCTATGTGCAGATTTCTGAAAAATATGGAATTCATTTTGAAGGTTTATTTTCCTATCGAATTATAAAGACCACCCTACATCTCTCAAAATCCAGGCATCACGATGGCATCCTTGATATGTCCAGCCTTTGAACTAATATATTTATTATCTTATCACTTTGAGTTTTCAGTGTGAAACACTGATTAATATCGTCTTTGCATGTTGGGAGAAATCATTGGAAAGCAGGTTCTGAGAGGGAGGTAAGTGTTTAGGGCATCCATTAGGTAGTGCTCTTGGGAATCAGCCCTGCGGAAGAGAGGGCGAAGAAGCAGAATTCACCACAGCATTCACCACAATGACAGATGTAGTTCTTAATAAATCTGTTTGTATACAATAAATGTATATATGTGCTGATATACAACACATGGTAAAATATCTAAATATATACAATATAGAAAAAAATGTTTATATAATTATAAAATATATATTTATTGTATAGACAAGTGGTAAAGGCAATAACTACCTGGATCAGGATGAAAGCTGGACTTAAAAGAATTAATAGATTGGGCAATGTAGTGCCTACAGATTGAAAGTGTGGAGTCCAAGAGGGAGCAGAGGTTCAGGACTTCTTGAAGCTCTCACACTTCTTACCACTGTAGGATGTACTGTTGCTGTGCCAATAATAAGAATGCATTGGTCTGTTGAGTGATGGTGTCCTATGTACACAGAATGGTATTAGGCTTATTGTCTTTGTTTTTACACGTTTGCTGATTCTAAAGACTAATACAGGGCTTCCCTGGTGGCGCAGTGGTTGAGAGTCCACCTGCCGATGCAGGGGACACGGGTTCGTGCCCCGGTCCGGGAAGATCCCACATGCCGCGGAGCGGCTGGGCCCGTGAGCCATGGCCGCTGAGCCTGCGCGTCCGGAGCCTGTGCTCCACAACGGGAGAGGCCGCAACAGTGAGAGGCCCGCGTATCACAAAAAAAAAAAAAAAAAAAAAAAGACTAATACATTATGAGTGGAAACAGAAAAAAATATAAAATCAACATGTGGTAAAAACTTTTTGTAAAAAAAATAAACATTAATTCCTCAGAAATTGCAATGGCCCTTCCTCTGTTTACTTAGTCAACTTTTTCCTATTTTAGCCATTCCCATCTGAGAAGGCAGATATCTAACCACAGACAGTAAATCCCCATACATCCAAGGGGAAAAGAAGGAGAGGCTAATGTAGCTGTCCCTTTTAGTGCACAGATGGTGCACAGATGCTTACGAGACTCTGCCAGGCTATCTCTTCCTTCCGCCCATCCCTGCTTCTGACTCAACAGTCTAAATCCAGAGGACTAAGGCTCTCCCTGGCTCCTTGAAGCACAGGCCCTGATAGTTGGTGCCCAAAGGGTACGGATAACGTGCTCACAATGATTGAAAGGACAAGTGCCTTCAGTTTGTTCAGGGGGAGCTGCAGTGTGGAATGCATACCTAGCATGAGCTTAGCTGCACTTTGAGTTAAGAAATACTGCTGCCTGAGGCAATCTAGAAAACGTTGGCCCTCCTACAATGACAGTCCCCTTCATTCTTGACATTTTTCTTCCATTAGTCCTTTCCTGTCCTTTTGAACAATGAATTAAGTCTGATTTAGCTATTATCTATATCAGCAAGCCTTAATCACGCCCCAAAGATGTGGATGAGCCATATAGGTTCTTTCTTTTAAAAATTATTTTATCTATCCATTCATTCATTCATTTGCTCATTCATTTATAGTTCAGGAACTGTTTTGTTTTGTGGTTAGTGGAGGTATCTGCTGTAAGGCTGAAGTGCAGAACTGGCATCATGCACGGTGACTACTGTTTGAAAATATAGAGATGGATATTTAGAGTGATAGAATTTTGATTCTATCTGAATAATCTATCTGATTATTATCGTAATGAAATAGCAGGCAGTTGGCCTTCCTTCTGTTTATTTTCTTCTTAACTTTCTCTAAACAATGTCACGTAATTCAGAAGGCTGACTCTTTCTTGCCTCTTCTTTTTATCGTCTGTAAAGCCATCACTCAGGAGGGTGCCCTAATTCATTTTCTTTCCACGTGTTTTAACCTTTGTTAAACCTCATATCATCTTGCTCTAATTCCTTTACATAGAATTGTGATTTTATTCCATTTTTCTTGTTTCTATCATTGCCACATACAGGGGGCAAACTTTATCTGGATCCCCAATATTTCATCAGGGCGTTTGGTTTTCTAGCAGCTTACTTATGAGTGTCAGTGGATTAGATTCCCTTGCTGGTTTGTTTTTGTTTTGTGGCCATGGGCAAGTCAAACTCCATTAACCTCAGCTTCTCCATTTGCAAAATGGGGTAATAATACTTACCTTCCACACACCTTGAGTGTTGTGAGAATGAAAAAGATAACGTTTGCAAAGTGCTTTGTAAAAACGTGGAGCCTTTCATCTAAGGAAGGAGCTCAGAGTATTATTATTTTTGTTGTTACTGTTGGTCATGTTCCCACATGGCTTTATTTTGATGGTGTTCTTAACTGCAGTAGAGTTGAATCACAGCAATGAGAGACGGTGAAGACATAGCAGGTCATCTGGTTCAAACGTATTATAGAATTCTTCCCCTGCAACATGCTCTTGTACTTTAGTCTTGCTGTTTTTAAGTCCCAAAGCATCAAACATTACAGGGTCCATTTCTTCCGCTTGACATCAGAACTCTTCTGAAGAACAGTTTCAGTGGCAACTTTTGATCTAAGTATTTTCTTAATGACCCAATTGGAAAAACTTTGAGTCTCTGCCAGGAAGATATTTTTGCCCAATGTGAGGGTTACAGTTATTTTCAGGACTCTTTACTACTTTCCTGGGAGAATGGAGTCACAATCCATTAGCTTTCCTTCTGATGATGTTCTTTACAATGTTTACTCCGAATGTTCAATTTAGAAATTTGCTAATAACCATTGGTCCATGGAGGAGACCAAACCTTGTTCAGAGATATCTAATTTCAAACACAGTTAAACTGCTTTAAATTCAATCTCAGAAGACTAAAAAAACATGTGCTAACTTCAGCCTTGTAAGCTGCATGTATTTTGCTTTTGGCAGGTGTATAATCTATCACTGAAGATAGAGAGATTCTAACATCTGATATTACATAATATTTGTTGAATAAGTGGATCATTCATATTATATATATAATTCATTGTTATTTAATTCAGTAGTCTAATAATAGTCCTTTTGGTCATTTTAGATTTATATATATAAATATATTATAAATATATATTAATGTATTATACATATTATGTGTGTATATTATATATTTATATATATAGTGTGTATATATACATATATATAGTCATGAATAAATTATTTGGAAATATCACCACTTACAACATAAATACAACTGGTATCCTGACAAAGGGACCGTCTAGAATGATATACAGACTTCCAAAATATGTGGAGCATTTACTATTTAGGAGCTGAAATACACTGGTAAAGCCAAACATACTTCTCTTGTAATGCTGATTACTTCAGCCAGTGAGAATTGGTTTTGAAGATACAATGATTCTGTTTTCCCCTTGGCAATTGGTTTTCCATCCTTTTGCTACAGAGGGTAAGGTCTGAGGTTAAATCAATACCCCGAGTAATTCTTTCCTTTTCTTCTACTTGTGGTAGTTTAATTAATTACTCTCCATTAAACTGATCCCTTGATTAAAACTAAGCTTTTATTTTACGCACGAATGATTACTGTTTTGAATGCAATTGTGGTGCCCAGTTAGAATCAGGTTTTAGGTTTAAGCGGAAGGATTTTGTTTTTCATTAATTCCTGGTGAATCCTCAATCCAAGGATTTGAGCAATAATTAGGCTTCCTTAATAAAGAAAGAAGGATATGACTTTTAAGAGAGAACTCCATTCTAATTTCAAGCAGTCAGAAAACTAAAATACGTCTTTGAAAAATCTACAAAACTAATGAGACACTCTGTTGTGAGATATTTTGGAAAACTAAGGAGCATAACTTCATCGAAAACTGCTCAAGTTATTACCTGTTGAAATTGGATCAGAAAGCTTGTGACATTTGACATATTTTTATGTGGCATATTTCCAGAGAGTGGAATCATTGGTGGTCAACTTTTGGGATGCTTTGCTCTTTAATCTCTTTGCCTTTAACGTGGTAGTAACTGGGTAGTGAGATAAGAGGTGGTGATTAGCTTGCTGAGCCAGTGGGAAGGAGCTCTGTAATACTGAACAATTATTTCTTTGATGTGTGGAGTGGTTAACATGCTTAAGAGTCTTAACACAGGACCAGCTGGGTGCCATATCTAGGAAGAGGAAGTAAAATCACTTTTATATGCCGTGTAGAACATGAAATAACAAATCTCAGAGTCCAGACTTGGCCATTCTTTGTTTTCAACTTTTTGTTTTTTTTAAACTTTACACCAATCAGCTTAAGCACTTAATTTGTAAATTCCTGACCCAGGCATATCAAAATATCATTATAAGTCTGTGAATCACCTTACCTACCTTGATCTTTGTTCCAGGGAACAATGGAACAAAAATCTGGACAAAAATATAAAGGCACAATGACACTACTGTTTTAGAACAAAAACATATCTTTCTTAGGGTCCTTGAACCTATAACACTAATGTGTCATTAATGGACTTAGTTTAGTGGATACCAAGTATTCTCTGACATTAGTCTCATCATGCTTTCATTTCCATAAGAGAGATTCCAGTTAGGTCAAGCCCAGGGGTTAACTAAGGAGAATATAGAACCCAAAGTTGCAAATCATTAATTTTGTTCCTCTCTGTAATCACCAATTTATTACCATGAGCTTTGGTGCAATGAAAAATTATTATGTCTTTATAGATCTCAGTCATTTAAAATGGGAAGAATTTTGTTTGAGCCTTTGAGGTTCTAACACTGCATCTCTTTCCTGTCCTTAGCTGCCTTCTTCGGGGTCGGCCACCTCTGATGCCCAAGAGAACAGCAACAAGATAGGATTTGGAGAAACCATGAGGGCCCCTGTTTTCTGAGCCTTATTTCTGGTTGTGGCAGCAAGATAGATAAGAGGAAATATGAGTTGCAGTGAGATGCAGTGGGAAAGAAAGAATTCATACCATCAGGTGAAAATTACAAAACAATTGAATAACATCTTGCAGGAAGTGTCAGCATCACATGGGTTTTTTGCCTCTCATATAATTGGCTAGGAGTCAAATTCAGGTTAAGGCATATTTTTTCCATCTCTACCACTTCACACTATAGATTTTGTTTTTTTATAAAAATAACCACTCTTTTTCCCAAAGACAGCTGAATGGTATTTCTTTGCCCCTCACTGGGACTTAGCATTGTTTGCAATGGCTGTGGGCAGCTGACTTGCATGAAAGGCAGGTTTCCACATTATATCCTCGTTGGCGTGAACTCAGCACGTGGGTAGATGAACAGCAGCCCTTGTTCCCAGGCAGAGCTCATTCGCCTGACTTGACTAATATTTACCTAAACTGCTCTCTACCTCTTCCTCCTCTCTGAGATTCGTTTTTCTCGTTTTCCCAACCTGGATGCTTTCACCTACAGCTCAACTTCCTCAGAACTGCTCTTGGCTCACCTTGTTCAGTTTTCATTTCCACGATTATTATATTTCTTAACTTGAGTGCTTCCCTTTGTTCTATAACATGACATTCAATACTGCTCTCCTGCTTTCTGCCAGGATGCCCTTTGCTATTGGTGTGCTTCCTGCCTACATAGGTATGTAACAAGCTTCTGTAGCTAAGCTCCTGGCTTTTGATATTTCCCTAACATGTGTAGTCCAGCCTTATTTGATTTATCACCAATATATCAACCTCCCCATGACTTCACCTTTCCATTTGCTTCTATGGATGTGAAATGTCCTTCTGGAGAAACTGACTTTAGTCCCAATAAGGAAACAATATCTGAAGACTTTTAAAAAATGACCTTAGAACATCTCACAAACATTACCACTTTCATCTTTCATATTATTTCTATTGCAAAACATAGCTGGAAAGCAAGCATTCAATTTTGAGATGGAAAATTATAGTAAAGGCCAATTGCTTACATCCTGCAGAAAGGGGATACACAACAATAGGATCACTGCCTCCAGAGAGGAAAACACTGGGAGCCATATTCTCTCCATCCCTCACCCAACATTTCAGTGTCCCTTTTCAGTATAAATATAGCTTCCAAAGATCCCATCTTACAAATCATGAATATGCCTTTTCTAGGAGCCATCTGAGTATGGATAGCTCTGTGCATTTATGATATAAAGTAAACAAGATTTCAGGCCTCAAAGAAATGAGTTTAAAGATGATAATAACAAAATGATAGAAATTCTGGTAGTCTGGAAATTGCAACTGGAAAGAAATGAAAACCAGAGAATTTAGGAAGTCATTTTCTGGGTTTTGAAGTTGTGTGTGCTTCACTGAGAAGTATATTGTGAAAATTCCTCATGATGCTTGTTTCTCAATCTTGTGATTAGCCTCCTGAGACAGTCACATGGGCTGATTTCCTCTAAATCAGTATTAGAGAAGCATTTCAGGCAGACCACCTTGAGGTGATAATTGCCTTTTTCAGGAGACACTCACATGTGCTAGGTCCTCTGGGAGGAAATGAATGAATTGCCCATTGTGCATTAAATCTCAGACAAGAAATTTTAAAGGTGAATTTCCAAAGCGTTAAGGCTCAGAGTAATCACCGGAGCTGGACAGCTAGCCTTGGGGGGCCCGCCCTTCCTAGAATCAGCAAACTCTTCCCTTGTAGAAAATTACATAAACATTTGACGGTTTCCTTCTGTCCTCAGAATTCTACTTGTCTGCCAAGATTATGGTCATTTGAGCTGGAAATTTGGCCAGTTACAATCTCTATTAAGGCATTGGTGGCTGCACTCTTTCCTGTGTTTGCTTATTCATGATCCTGTGATTCCCTGGGTCTCTGGGGTCTTTGGGGTCACGTGCTGCCTCTGAGAGCTGTCAGCGTGGAGGAAAGGATATGCCTATGTCTTTTCTATCTAAATGGCAGGGTTGCTCTGGAGTTGACCCAGGGTAGCCTCCCTGAGCCTCTCCTCCATCTCAAGTAAAAGCTTTATGTAGATCTTGGTTGAGCAGAAACCCAGAAACCATTATAGGGCATCTTTCTTCATGACAACCAATAAATAGGTCTGCACCATATACAGGGCTGGTCACATGGCCGGTTCTTCTCTTTCCTGCTACCCCACGTGCCACTCCTCATTCCTTACATCTTGACAGAACTTCTAGTGGAGAGGAATGCAAAGCTTGGACAGCTTCACTCCCTCCTCACTTCCATTAAAAAGCTATTCTTAGGGTTTCCCTGGTGGCACAGTGGTTGAGAGTCCACCTGCCGATGCAGGGGACGTGGGTTCATGCCCCAGTCCGGGAAGATCCCACAGCCGCGGAGCAGCTGGGCCCGTGAGCCATGGCCGCTGATCCTGCGTGTCCGGAGCCTGTGCTCTGCAACGGGAGAGACCACAACAGTGAGAGGCCCGCGTACCGCAAAAAAAAAAAAAAAAAAAAAAGCTATTCTTGGCTCCTTAACACCCTACTGTCATATTGCTTTTAGAAATAAAAAGTATTTTCTTTCTCCAGTAGGCAGATGACTCAGAATTTGTTATTTCTCTCTACAGTCATTCTCATCTGTTGCAGGTTAGGGTACATTGAGAAACTCTGAGATGGAGTTTAGAGTACGGAATGTTTATTATGGAATGTCCTTGGGACCAAGACGCCTGGAAGGCTGGGAAAGGGAACAGGATTGGGAAGAAGAAGGTGTTAAGCTGAGACACAGACCCAACAAAAGCCTTGGTCAACTCCACAGGGATCTCTGGAACTAGATTGGCCCTTCAGATTTGTCCTGAGTCTGACTGAGATGACCAGGCCTTTGTATTCCTGTATCAATCAGTCATCAGATGTGGGCAACCTCGCATGGGAATAACCTCGAGTGAGAGCTCTCTCTGCAGTTAAGGCAACCCTGAAGGGGCTGACAGCTGCTGGCTGTCTGCTGGCGGCATTCCAAATGGCTGGGACAAGAATCTCTTATTGAAGGAATATCTGGATGGATCTGGGTGGTGTCTACCACAGTCTACTCTTTGCTCCATTCAGATTACTTCTCAATATACGTTTAGGAAGCAGCTCTTCAGGATGCTTTTAAACTTTTCTTGGGGTAAACTGAGGACAGGAAGTTAGTGGGCTGACTATAGCCCAATGCTACAGCTGGTCTCAAGGTCACGACTTATACTCATTGCCTCCCTCCTCCACTATTGATTCTAGAGTTTCCTCTCTTCCATCTCTGTCTGTCTCAGTTGCTTACCTGATGGCATAACTGATACCCTCAGCCTTGAGTAGTCTCAGTCCCAGTCACCATGCCCTTCTCAAATCAGGATTGCTGTGCTTGTCCATTATGGTTGGGAAGGAAGGACCAAGAGATGCCCAACTGGATCACCTGGGTGCCAGACTTATTCCTCCATGCCCCATTGTGTAATGGCAGCCCTACTACCTGATGACTGGTCAGCTGCCCTGCCAAAACAATGACTCCTTTTCTTGCCAGCTCCTTGTGGCAAGGAACCTTAATGGTTCCTTGCCAAAAGGAGCCTGAATGCCCAAGCTGTAGTCAGAGGGTTTATTACCATTAGCAAAAATGTTCTCTTTTTAAGACTCAGGATCTGTAAACCCACAGAATCCAGAGCTGCAGAGAAGGGATGAACAAATTATTCAAGCAGGTCACTGGGAAAGATGAGAGGTGGGACCGCTGTTTTTCCTATAACCATGTATTTTTCTTATAGCTATTTTTTTTTTCTTATAACCATGTGTTTTTCCTTTTGGGTATATAGTACCATATGAAGCCCTTTGATTCAAAGAGCATACTAGTCCTAGAGGATGACACTCCATCCTGATAAATCATTGGCACTGAGCTGGAACTTCAGCTGTGCCTTCAGAGAGATATTCCAGTGCTCTCTCAGGCTACTAGCTTCTGTGTAGTGAGGTATTTGATACACCCAGAGGATCCTATGATTATGGGCCAACTTTCACATCTGTTTTCTCTATCATGAGCTCCCCTGATGCAATGTTATACGAAATCCCACACCAGTGGATCAGACGCTCCATAAACCCTTGGATAGTGATGCTGGCTAAGCCCCTACTAGCAAGAAAGGCAAACCTAGTGGCAAGTTGGCTTCCTCAAAGGATGACGTCACAACCGGGAGTCAGCATTGGTCTTCTGTTTCTGGCAGGTTGGACCTTCAGTGGCAGCCATAGCTAAATTAGCCTTGGTAAGGGGAAATCCATGCTCTTGGACATATGTATAGCCTTCATTCTTACCACCTCAGCTACTCTATTCATACACCCAGAATGAACAGAGCTTTGGGATGGACAATGACAAAGGCTGGCTGATGTTAACGGGCTGAGTCATTTTGGCTACATGGTTCTTTAGTACTTTCTCTGTGTTGGATGCTGCTGGTGGGTGTGATCATGTGATATAAATTTTTATAATTTGTGCATGCTCTCATATTAATTCGCATACTTCTACCCTAGATTTCCTTGTCTCTGATCTTCCTATTTTTCTCTTTCCAGGCCCTAATAGCCAAGCAAGTTGCTACTGCCCATGAGTTCATATACGTATTCCAACTTTGGGCCACTCCTCTTTCTACACTAAGTAGATGGCCAGGTACAGAGAAGAGGGACTGCACTATCTCTTGGAGTCCTTGCCAGGATTCTAAATCCTGTATGCTGGGAATGTATACTTTCCTTCTTCCCTTATTAAGCTTGATATGTCTCTTGCTTGCTTATGCTGCAACTTAACCTTAAAGATGATGTGGTATAGTTATATAATGGAATATTAGCCACAAAAGAGAATGAAATTCTGCCATTTGCAGCAACGTAAATGGACCTAGAAAATATTATGCTTAGTGAAATAAGTCAGACAGAGAAAGATAATTACTGTATGATATCACTTATATGTGGAATCTAAAAAATAATGCACACAAATGTATATAGCAAAATAGAAACAGACTCACAGATATAGAAAACAGACCAGTGGTTACCAGTGGGGAGAGGGAAAGGAAGAGGGACAAGTTAAGGGTATGGGATTAACAGATACAAACTACTATGTATAAAATTGATAAGCATCAGGGATATATTGTACAGCACAGAGAATTATAGCCATTATCTTGTAACAGCTTTTCATGGAGTATAATCCATGAAAATACTGTATACCTGAAATTAATATAATATTGTAAATCAAATATACTTCACTTGAAAAACAAATAAAAGTGGCAATTTAAAAAAATATTTTAGCTGTTAGTCAACTGACCAGAATGGGAGGCAGGTGTGTATCCTGAGGGAGGCATACATTGTCTTGCAGAGGGAAGGCCTCTGCATTTTCCTCTTGCAAGAGGAGAGGGATGTTAGCTTTTGATGGTGGGTGGGGAACAGGCACTTCTGCAGTCTATGGGGTTTTGGGGAATCTAAGGACTTTGGATTTTTGTGGGCATCCACTTAGATAACTATTCAATGTGTCAGTGTCCTATTTTTCCTAGCCAGGGCCCTAATCTTAACATAGAAGATCTGTCTTGATTAGGAGTTTAACCTTGTTCAGAGTTTGGCTCCTTTGATGATTATATTCTAGACCTGGTCCTCGGATTTCTGTGCCTTCCTGCAGCAGAAAATGAGATCCTTTTTGTCTGCTACCAAGAAGGCTCTCTACTTTCACAGTTGCACTTTTTAAAAAATTTTATTTTTTTTTCATACAGCAGGTTCTTATTAGTTATCCATTTTATACACATCAGTGTATACATGTCAATCCCAATCTTCCAGTTCATCACACCACCACCCCAGGCCCCCGCTGTTTTCCCTGCTTGGTGTCCATACGTTTGTTCTCTACATCTGTGTCTCAATTTCTGCCCTGCAAAGTGGTTCATTTGTACCATTTTTCTAGGTTCCACATATATGCATTAATATGCAATATTTATTTTTCTCTTTCTGACTTACTTCACTCTGTATGACAGTCTCTAGATTCATCCACGTCTCTACAAATGATCCAATTTCGTTCTTTTTTATGGCTGAGTAATATTCCATTGTATATATGTACCACATCTTCTTTATCCATTCATCTGTCAATGGGCATTTAGGTTGCTTCCATGACCTGGCTATTATAAATAGTGCTGCAATGAACATTGGGGTGCATGTGTCTTTTTGAATTATGGCTTCCTCTGGGTATATGCCCAGTAGTGGGATTGCTGGGTCATATGGTAATTCTATTTTTAGTTTTTTTAAGGAACCTCCATACTGTTCCCCATAGTGGCTGTATCAACTTACATTCCCACCAGCAGTGCAAGAGGGTTCCCTTTTCTCCACACCCTCTCCAGCATTTGTTGTTTGTAGATTTTCTGATGATGCCCATTCTAACTGGTGTGAGGTGATACCTCATTGTAGTTTTGATTTGCATTTCTCTAATAATTAGTGATGTTGAGCAGCTTTTCATGTGCTTCCTGCCCATCTGTATGTCATCTTTGGAGAAATGTCTATTTAGGTCTTCTACCCATTTCTGGATTGGGTTGTCTGTTTTTTTAATATTGAGCTGCATGAGCTGTTTTTGAAGATTTTGAAGATTAATCCTTTGTCTGTTGATTCATTTGCAAATATTGTTTCCCATTCTGAAGGTTGTCTTTTCGTCTTGTTTGTAGTTTCCTTTGCTTTGCAAAAGCTTTTAAGTTTCATTAGGTCCCATTTGTTTATTTTTGTTTTAAATTTCATTACTCTAGGAGGTGGATCAAAAAACATCTTGCTGAGATTTATGTCAAAGAGTGTTCTCCCTATGTTTTCTTCTAAGCGTTTTATGGTGTCCACTCTTAATTTAGGTCTCTAATCCATTTTGAGTTTATTTTTGTGTACGGTGTTAGGGAGTGTTCTAATTTCATTCTTTTACGTATAGCTGTCCAGTTTTCCCAGCACCACTTATTGAAGAGACTGTCTTTTCTCCATTGTATATCCTTGCCTCCTTTGTCATAGATTAGTTGAACATAGGTGCGTGAGTTTATCTCTGGGCTTTCTATCCTGTTCCATTGATCTATATTTCTGTTTTTGTTCCAGTACCATATTGTCTTGATTACTAGCTTTGTAGTATCATCTGAAGTCAGGGAGTCTGATTCCTCCAGCTCCGTTTTTTTCCCTCAAGACTGCTTTGGCTATTCGGAGCCGTTTACGTATTTATACAAATTTTAAGATTTTTTGTTCTAGTTCTGTAAAAACATGCCATTGGTAATTTGATAGGGATTGCATTGAATCTGTAGATTGCTTTGTGTAGTATAGTCATTTTCACAATATTGATTCTTCCAATGCAAGAACATGGTATATCTATCCATCTATTTGTATCATCTTTAATTTCTTTCATCAGTGTCTTATAGTTTTCTGCATACAGGTCTTTTGTCTCCCTAGGTAAGTTTATTCCTAGGTATTTTATTCTTTTTGTTGCAATGGTAAATGGGAGTGTTTCCTTAATTTCTCTTTCAGATTTTTCATCATTAGTGTATAGGAATGCAAGAGATTTCTGTGCATTAATTTTGTATCCTGCAACTTTACCAAATTCATTGATTAGCTCTAGTAGTTTTCTGGTGGCATCTTTAGGATTCTCTATGTATAGTATCATGTTATCTGCAAACAGTGAGAGTTTTACTTCTTCTTTTCCAATTTGTATTGCTTTTATTTATTGTTCTTCTCTGATTGCCTTGGCTAGGACCTCTAAAACTATGTTGAATAATAGTGGCAAGAGTGGGCATCCTTGTTTTGTTCCTGATCGTAGAGGAAATGCTTTCAGTTTTTCACCATTGAGAATGATGTTTGCTGTGGGTTTGTCATATATGGCCTTTATTATGTTGAGGTAGGTTCCCTCTGTGCCCACTTTCTGGAGATTTTTTATCATAAATAGGTGTTGAATTTTATCAAAAGCTATTTCTGCATCTATTGAGATGATCATGTGGTTTTTCTTCTTCAGTTTGTTAATGTGGTGTATCACATTGATTGATTTGCATATATTGAAGAATCCTTGCATCTCTGGGATAAATCCCACTTGATCATGGTGTATGATCCTTTTAATGTATTGTTGGATTCTGTTTGCTAGTATTTTGTTGAGGATTTTTGCATCTATATTCATCAGTGATATTGGTCTGTATTTTCTTTTTTTGTAGTATCTTTGTCTGGTTTTGGTATCAGGGTGATGGTGGCCTTGTAGAATGAGTTTGGGAGTGTTCCTTCCTCTGCAGTTTTTTGGAAGAGTTTGAGAAGGATGGGTGTTAGCTCTTCTCTAAATGTTTGATAGAGTTCACCTGTGAAGCCATCTGGTCCTGGACTTTTGTTTGTTGGAAGATTTTTAATAACAGTTTCAATTTCATTCCTTGTGGTTTGTCTGTTCATATTTTCTATTTCTTCCTGGTTCAGTCCTGGAAGGTTATTCCTTTCTAAGAAATTGTCCATTTCTTCCAGGTTGTCCATTTTTCTGGCATAGAGTTGCTTGTAGTAGTCTCTTAGGATGCTTTGTATTTCTGCGGTGTCTATTGTAACTTCTCCTTTTTCATTTCTAATTTTATTGATTTTAGTCCTCTCCCTCTTCTTTGTGATGAGTCTGGCTAATGGTTTATCAATTTTGTTTATCTTCTTGAAGAATCGGCTTTTAGTTTTATTGATCTTTGCTATTGTTTTCTCTGTTTCTGTTTCATTTATTTCTTCTCTGATCTCTATGATTTCTTTCCTTCTGCTAAACTTGGGTTTTGTTTGTTCTTCTTTCTCTAGTTCCTTTAGGTGTAAGGTTAGATTGTTTATTTGAGATGTTTCTTGTTTCTTGAGGTAGGCTTGCATAACTATCAACTTCCCTCTTAGAACTGCTTTTGCTGCATCCTGTGGGTTTTGGATCGTCGTGTTTTCATTATCATTTGTCTCTAGGTATTTTTTGATTTCCTCTTTGATTTCTTCAGTGATCTCTTGGTTATTTTGTAACTTATTGTTTAGCCTCCATGTGTTTGTGTTTTTTTACGTTTTTTTCCCTGTAATTGATTTCTCGTCTCATGGAATTGTGGTCAGAAAAGATGTTTGATATGATTTCAATTTTCTTAAATTTACTGAGGCCTGATTTGTGACCCAAGATGTGATCTATCCTGGAGAATGTTCCGTGCGCACTTGAGAAGAAAGTGTAATCTGCTGTTTTTGGATGGAATGTCCTATAAATATCAATTTTCTCTATCCGGTCTGTTGTGTCATTTAAAGCTTCTGTTTCCTTATTTATTTTCATTTTGGATGATCTGTCCATTGGTGTAAGTGAGGTGTTAAAGTCCCCCACTCTTATTGTGTTACTGTCGATTTCCTGTTTTAAAGCTGTTAGCAATTGCCTTATGTATTGAGGTGCTCCTATGGGTGCATATATATTTATAATTGTTGTATCTTCTTCTTGGACTGATCCTTTGATCATTATGTAGTGTCCTTCCTTGTCTCTTGTAACATTCTTTATTTTAAAGTCTATTTTATTTGATATGAGTATTGCTACTCCAGCTTTCTTTTGATTTCCATTTGCATGGAATATCTTTTTCCATCTCCTCACTTTCAGTCTGAATGTGTCTCTAGGTGTGAAGTGGGTCTCTTGTATACAGCATATATATGGGTGTTTTTCTGTATCCATTCAGGAAGCCTGTGTCTCTTGGCTGGAGCATTTAATCCATTCACGTTTAAGGTAATTATCTATATGTATGTTCCTATTACCATTTTCTTAATTGTTTTGGGTTTGTTTTTGTAGGTCCTTTTCTTCTCTTGTGTTTCCCACTTAGAGAAGTTCCTTTAGCATTTGTTGTAGAGCTGGTTTGGTGGTGCTGAATTCTCTTAGCTTTTGCTTGTCTGTAAAGGTTTTGATTTCTCCATTGAATCTGAATGAGATCCTTGCAGGGTAGAGTAATCTTGGTTGTAAGTTCTTCCCTTTCATCACTTTAAGTATATCATGCCACTCCCTTCTGGCTTGTAGAGTTTCTGCTGAGAAATGAGCTGTTAACCTTATGGAAATTCCCTTGTATGTTATTTGTCATTTTTCCCTTGCTGCTTTCAATAATTTTTCTTTGTCTTTAATTTTTGCCAATTTGATTACTATGTGTCTTGGCATGTTTCTCCTTGGGTTTATCCTGTTTGGGACTCTCTGTACTTCCTGGACTTGGGTGGCTATTTCCTTTCCTATGTTAGGGAATTTTTCAACTATAATCTCTTCAAATATTTTCTCGGGTCCTTTCTCTCTCTCTTCTCCTTCTGGGACCCCTATAATGTGAATGTTGTTGCATTTAATGTTGTCCCAGTGGTCTCTTAGGCTGTCTTCATTTCTTTTCATTTTTTCTTTATTCTGTTCCGCAGCAGTGAATTCCACCTTTCTGTCTTCCAGGTCACTTATCTGTTCTTCTGCCTCAGTTATTCTGCTATTGATTCCTTCTAGTGTAGTTTTCATTTCAATTATTGTATTGTTCATCTCTGTTTGTTTGTTCTTTAATTCTTCTAGATCTTTGTTAAACATTTCTTGCATCTTCTCAATCTTTGCCTCCATTCTTTTTCCGAGGTCCTGGATCATCTTCACTATGATTATTCTGAATTCTTTTTCTGGAAGGTTGCCTATCTCCACTTCATTTAATTGTTTTTCTGGGGTTTTATCTTGTTCCTTCATCTGGTACATAGCCCTCTGCCTTGTCATCTTGTCTATCTTTCTGTGAATGTTCACAATTGCTTTTTATCACTTGTTAACTTCTCTCAGCTATTGTTATCTTTCTTCCAGAAAAGAAGCTTAGAATATAACAATATAATTCCATTGTTTTTATAGTTTCTATTACCTTTTTATACAAATGCAATATATAGCACTGGCTAGTGCATCTCATCCACCTTTATACCATCTCAGTTCACCAGTGAAAACATGAACAGTTGTTCCTTCACCTAGTACCAGGGCTGTCTGTGCTTCCTGTGCCATCAGGGAAGAAGTTCTCATTGCCAAGTAAAGCAGTAAGCGATCGAGCTCCAAAACCCTGTCTTTCTTCCTACATTCTTAGAGCACACCTGGTACCAACTATCACAGGGTGAGGTTTTCCAGGAAGCAGTCTCTGAGATGGAGATTAGAACTTGCTATATTTATTAACGAGAGCTCATGGACTGACACCTATAGAAGGGATGGGGAAGGAAACAGGATTGGGCAAAATGAAAAGTTGAGCTGAAACGCAAGCATAACTATAGCCTCAGCCAGAAACACAGAGACCCTTGGAGCTAAAATGGTCCTCCATAGGTATCTTGAGTTGGGCCATGATGTTCAGGACTGTGTATTCCTGCATTGATCCAGTATTGGATGTGGGTATTCACGGGAAAATGGCATGACTTTGGATGAGAGGGCTCTGCAGCTGAGACAGTTCTTGAAGGGGCTCACAGGTAAAAGCTGGCTGCTGACAACCTTCCAAACAGCAGGAACAATAAGTCTTCCAGTGAAGAAGGATGTGGACACTAGAGTTAATCTTTTTGGGCAAGTAGCAATTTCAGTAGCTATGGAGGTAACTTACAGAAAGATTATGCCATTCTTTGTTATGACTCTGTACCTTTACACATTCTCCTGTTTCTGTCCCAAATGATCTTTCCCCTACTCCTAATTCCTTTCTTAGCTAACTAAGACATGTTCTTCAAGCATTTTTTCCCCAAGGAAGCCTTTGCTGACCAAATTCCCTCTTTTACCACCCCCAATCCCAAGTCTCCTTGCCTAACTCCCTGGCTCATTAAGTGCTTCAGTGAGTCCCTACGACACTTTAAACAAGCCTTTATGTAGCTATCTTAGTCCATTTTGACTGCTATAATATTAATACCATAGACTGTGTGGCTTATAAACAACAGAAATTTATTTCTCACAGTTCTGTAGGTTGGGAAGGCTAAGATCAAGGTGCCAGCTGATTCGGTGTCTAGTGAGGGCCCTCTTCCTGGTTCATAGACAGTTGTCTTCTTGCTGTGTCTTCACATAGCTGAAGGGGAAAGGGAGCTCTCTTCATCCTTTTTTATAGGGGCACTAATCCCATTCTTGAGGGTTCCACTCTTATGACCTAGTTCTCCCCCAAAGTCCCCATCTCCAAATACCATCACATTGGGGATTAGGTTTCAGCATGTGAATTTTTGTGGCAAGAGGAGTACAAACATTCAGTCCATGACGTTAACATTCATCACACTGAGGTGTAATTGTGTACTTACCTGCTTATATTTTTACTTGCACTGTTATAACTTTTTATTTTTTTTGTTTGTACTCAAGGACCAGAACCAGTATGGTACCTTTCATATGTCATATGTATTAAATGAATGAATGCATCAAAAATGCACAAATGCATCAGACCATCATTCATGTCATAGTATAAGGCCATAGATCTAGAGTCAAGATATCCAGTTTGAGTCTTTATTTGGTCATAAACAGATAATAGATGTCAATCTCCTATAACTCAGTTTCACCTTCCATAAACTGTAGAGCTTTCCTTTTTACTTTATATCATTATTATAAAGATAAAGGAAGATAAAAGATATGTGAAAGAATTTTGGGTAATAAAATGGCTATACAAATGTCAAGAATGATTACTGTTTATCTCTTTATCACTCTATGTTCACCTCTGACCTCACTGCCTATAAATGTTTCATTTACTATTACAACCCTGTAGTTAATCACAGACACAGATTCTTTACTGTTGTTATGACATACTCTTCAGTCAAGTATAACTGATCCACATGTGTGTTTGGAAACTGGTGAACAAATGAGCCACTGAAAATTATCACCTCTAAAAGAACAGCCTGGGATAGTCACAGTCTAGCCACAGAGGCTAAAAAGATAATTAAGATACCGTCTCTGAAGATGCGGTCTCTGACTGTAGGAAACTAATAGTCTGCTAGAGGGAGACCAACATGTAACAATTTAGGAGAAATCAAATATTGTAAGTATTTTGCAGCTATAAGTATGAGATGGAATATAGTTCAGATGCAAAGGAAGGAGTGATGGGTGATGGTCAGAAGAGCCTCCATTAAAGAGATGAAGTTTGTAAAAGATGAGTCTGTAAAAGAGGGAGTAGATCTGATCCAGGCAGGCAAGGAACTGGAGGGCATCCAGTATGAGCAGAGGCACTGAGGAGTAAGACAGCTGGAGGACTCTAAAGTGTATGAGCAGAACATAGGGTAGAGGGAGCAGAGAAAAAGAAGGCAGCCACATGTGGCCCCCAAATTGTTGTCATGAAGGCATCATTGGACATGCTATATATGAGATCTTCTCCTGAAAAACCATCCCAGATCCTTCAAGAAGAATTCTTGCTTTTATTCCATGGGCCTCAGGTATAGGTCTATGGGGCCCCCATCTCATTTGTTGTTGTTTGTTTTTATATCTGTCCTTCAGCCTAGACTTTGGGCCCTTTAGGGCTAGGGATTTTCTGTTCCCTCATGTCTCATAATGGTAACAGGCACACAATACATGTATACTGAGAGAGGGATGAAAAGATGTAGTATCTTAGTTTTAAGTAAATAAGCAAGTCATCAGGAACTAAAGAGAGAAGACTTTATATCTTAAAGAGACAAGTTTAGGGTAAAAAATTACCAGAAGTAGAATCTGTGGACTTGAATTCATGTTCTCAAAGTGAGGTACTAGCTGTGTGATTTGGACCCATGGAGAACCTTGCTAAAGCTTCAGGGGATCAATTACACTTGGCATTCAATGTCATTGCAAGAATGAGACAACTTATGTGTGCTCAAGGACACTGCTTTTTCTATCCTAGACCCAGATAGGATATCCTCCACACTCAAATTCTCATCACATTTTAAAAAAATTAGTTGTAGCTTAACCAATGGAGGCAAGAACTAGACTTGACATGGTAAAGATAATGGAATCTGAGAGGTCTTCTCTTAAACTGGAGGCCTGTTGTATGATGGTAGAGCCATGGGTACCAAAGCTAAGGCACCTGAGGTTGAGTCCCCACTCTGCTGCCTGTTGACTCTATCACTTTATACACGTTATTTAATCTCCCTGTGCTCCGAATTCTCATCTGCAGAACCAGGATTTGTTGATTCAGTTGCTATTTTGACACTGAGAGTTACAAGTGTGAACAAAATATACAAAACTGTTTTTATGTAGGTTATGTTCCAGTGATGATGCTAATAGTACCTATTTTGTAGATTTGTTGTGAGAGTTAAATAGGTCTTTATATGTAAAGGACTTGGAACCATGCATACCTGGCACATAGGAAGTGCATAATGACTATTAGGTATTGCTATTATATATGTAACTCTGATATGTATAGTCTTAAAAGCTGTGAGTATTCGTGGTCCAACCATTATCCTTCAACTTGACATCATGTTTCAAAGTTCCGGCCTAAAGAATTCATTGGCCTCAAATGATTAGAATTTAGTAATTTCTGATTTTTCTTTCTGTCCTAGTTGAAGTGGTTTTCTCACTGTCCTTGGTCCCCACCTTGGTTCTCCTCCCTCTGTCCTATGGTAGAACCAAGTTAACTCTCCCTGGAATGGTTCTGGAACCCTCCCCTCTTGCACCCTCCCCATCTGTCTTGAGTGGTATAAATTCTCCTGTATGAGACACCCTACACTCCCCCACCCTATCCCTAATTGCCCAGCCTACGGGGACATCTTTTTCACCTCTCTTCTCGTATAGCACTCCCTTCCAGTACCACTTATTTGACCCTGAGCACTTCTGCTCTGAACTGTAGGCTCTGTTTTTCTATACAGACCTTGTCAACAGGTGAGGAGGAAGGATGGGGCAATGCCTTGTATTTCTTTGCATTTTCCCATAGTCTTTTGCACAATATGTGTGGTTTGTTTCCATTTGGCTTTGATGGACTTTCTGTGTGTAGAGAAACTGTGAGAGGGTTTGCTGCTGTGGATTTTCTCAGCCTAGTGATATGGGGAGCACTTAGGATGGCTCTCGGGAAGAAGGGAGGTATCGGTAATTATGGATGGGTTGAGTCTAAACATTGCAACTTGCACGTCCTTTGAAGTTAACTTGTAGAACTGCAATGAGAAATGGAGAAGGTAGGTCTCCACTGGCTTTTGTTGTTGTGCACTAACCAAATGCAGGTAGAAAAATCAACTTAGCAAATGTGGTAAGTTGCTTCTCAAGTGTTAGCGATTAGTTTCCATCTTCCTGCTCAGTGTTGTTCATGAACCAACAGCATCAGCAACACCTGGGAGCTTGTTACACCCACAGAATCTCAGGCTCCACCAGAGACCTGCTGTACCAGAATCTGCATTTTAACAAAATAACCAGGTAATTCTTATGTACACTAAATTTCGAGAAGCACTGAATTCTAAAGCTGAACATTTAAATATTCCTGTATGTGGGCCCCTCCCTAAAATTAAATTAAATGAGAATCTGCAGGAGGGGACCAGGCCTAAGTATTTTTTCAAGCTTTTCAGGTGATTCCAATGTGTAACAAAAGTTGAGAACAACTAATATGGGATGATTTCTGGATTGGTAAATATTGAGTAAAGGAGCAGATATGAATCTGTTTATCTTTGGGATAGCTTCTCTTTCCTTTCCTTTTCTTTTCTCTTTTTTTCTTCTTCCCTTCCCTTCCCTTCCCTTCCTTCTCTCTTCTTTTTAACAATATGCCGAATGCGCACTAGGTGAATTGACAGAACTGGTTCATAAATCCCCAGGCAGACTGCATTTTTTTCGGTCCTGTTGTATTGATTCCATAGGTCTAGCCCAATGTCCAGCCATAGCCTTTCTGGGCTGATCAGCCTCATAGCCTGTTGACTGTTGAACAGGGGCCAATCCCCCTGCAATAGGCCCAGTCAGATATTGTCAAAGCATAAAACAAAGGACATGCCACTGGCATTGGCTCTGGGGCTGGAATTAGATCAGGAAAGGCACTTCCTCTGTGATCTGAGGTAGAATAAAACTTGAGTTTGAGTGTCCAGCTGTGTCCAGAGGTGAGGGTTAACAGCAGAGAATGTATCCAAGAGATACGTACGTGTATGGGGCCAAAATTCTGTAATAAATCCAGGGTCCTCAAGTCAGGTGAATGCAAGACCAGTGCAAGACCAGTGTGAGGGTCAAGGGAGAAATGAAGCCAAGGCTCCCAGAACACTGAACATGAATTGACCTGTGTTGTCTAGAACTTGTTTTTATTTGGCCACAGAATAAGCTGGCCAGAGTTAAAGGCATAGGGTTTGTGTAAATAAATAACAGCTATTAAGTTCTGAGATCCTCTGATCTGCTCCAATTAGTACCTTATCCTTGGTGCTGGGGGACCAACTCCGTTATGGTAATAGTCTCCTGCAATGAATTTTCTTTCCTTACTGGAAATATGATTTATTCTGAGAATGTTAAGACTTTGGTGATAGGAGATAAGAATGTCTTATCAGGACTTCAAAGGATCCAGACGGCCATTGTTTAATGGTACGATAAATGTAATGTCAGGTTAAAGAAGAAGACTGCTTTGAAAAGTAGTTAGATGGTCATGAATTGTTTGTGAATGAGGCTGAGGTAGAGTAGGTAGAGAGGTTCTTTCCTTGTCCGTTAGTATAGAAGCAGTTTTTCCCTTTGTGAGCCTTGAACACAGCAAGGAACATCAAGGCATTTCTAGGTTGGTAAAGACTAAGAATTATCTTCCTTCACACCAAAAAACACATCAAAACATAATATATGGTTGTTTCTATAGGGCCATGCCATCTTAAAAAGCTGCAAAGAGCTGGAATGGTAGGGAATGACAGTGCTATCCAGTCATTTATTGGTGGTGGTAAATACATTTCTACGTATTTCTGATATTACAGATATTCTGTGCTAATTCTAAAAGCCATAAGAGAACTCAGTAGTGTGGAAAGACTGGAAGGAAAGTGCACTTCTCCTTCTGAAAAGGGCATAGGGAGGCATAAGCACCATCTTTCCTTCCCCAATGGATTTGCAAATAAGACATTTTCCCAAAAGTAGATAATCAAAGAGGAAAATATGAGAATTTAATTCCCCAACTCTTCCAGTGAAGTTCAATAGCAAAGTCATTGTATAAATGGCAGTCCAAAGGTTGTGATAAAGAATTCAGGTATATTAGGGTACTTAAAAATAAATAAACTGAGTCCCTTGCTGGTGAAGAAATTGAAGCTCCAAAATGTCAAGTGGTTTGCCCAAAGCTACTGATGGCCTGAAGTGGTCCCCAATACCGTAACACTTAATGGGTTGCCAGGCTGATTGTTTCATAGAACAGAGGTCCTTCTAATCAAGAGGGTTGTGTAGAACAAAGCATCTTCCTCATTCACCACAGGAAAGCTGTTTCCTTCTGAGGCCTACTGCTTAGTCTTGATTTATTCAGGTGATCAATTATCTCATGGCTCCTCCCATTCACTGCTGGTTTCTTTCCCCATTCGTAGTCAGTTCTTGGGAGGAGAGAAAAATAAAGGGGGTAAAACACATAGTCATTCTTCTACCTATTAGTGGTTTGGTAGGGAGCTTGTGGGGAGAGAGCGTTGGTGGAAAGATTAAAATAGTTTGTGGGGCTTCCCTGGTGGCGCAGTGGTTGAGAGTCCGCCTGCCGATGCAGGGGATACGGGTTCGTGCCCCGGTCTGGGAAGATCCCACATGCCGCAGAGCAGCTGGGCCCGTGAGCCATGGCCACTGAGCCTGCGCATCCGGAGCCTGTGCTCCGCAACGGGAGAGGCCACAACAGTGAGAGGCCCGCGTACCGCAAAAAGAAAAAAAAAAAATAAATCATTTGTGGTGATTACCTGTGGATTTTATTTGTTCTAAAATATTAATGACAGAACAGAAAAATTGAGAGTTCAACTAAAAATACATTGGTACTCATGTTGCAAAACCTCCAGTGTTTCATGACTAAAAGTTTAAATGTTGAATCTTATTCAATCACATAAATCACTAAGTTTTAGTCTGAGTTTAGTTCATGATTTATACTCCTGTTGGAAACAGTGTTTTAGACGTTAAGTTTTGCATTTGTAAACGCGTATAGGAGTGTGAGTGAGTGAAAGAAGGTAAGTTCCCAGGCTTTTCTAAGCTGAGAATGTCAACCTATGTGTGAACAAATGCCTTCCTAGCCGATACTGGGTGTAAACCACTTGAAATTTTGGAGGAAGGCCAACATTTCATCATCTTGGCTGATCTTTCTGTATAATACTCTTGAGTGCCACCAGGGCAATAAAATGCCAAAGGCTTGTTCACAATGCCAATGATAATACACCTATTTTCATCTAGCACAGCCACTGTAGTTCACGAAGTTACTTTCCCAACTGAAAAATGCTGGTGAACCAGCGTGGTGAGGCCCAGATAAGTACCTGCTTCCAGTTACTGGCAAACAGCAAAGACAATGAAACTTCAGTATTGAGTCACTTGTCAGCTGGGCAGGCTGACTTCAGCTCCTACCACTGAGTTTTCAAGCTGCTTAGAATTTTGCCATATCGAGCTTAACATATTAACTCTATGTTAATAGAGTTGTGCTGTTAAATTCTAGAAGAACCAAATGCTTTTAATAGAGCCTGAAGGCCTATATTCTGGAGCATGTGCAATACTTATCATCCTAGTTTCTGAACTGAAATTGGGCTGTCAATGCCAGGAGGGGAGATTATTATGTGCATTGATGCATTGTGAGCAGACAAAAAAATGCAATTCCTCCTTGTTGGTTAAGAACCTTTGCAAATACCAAGTCAGTCTCCCACACACATGAGTCTTCTTCATCACTTCAGTGGGAGTCTTATGTGGGAATTAAGAAGAGAAAAATGTCACTCAGGGTGTGTGTCTGATCATGATTTAATATCTAAGCCAAGAAGTCCTCAGAGAGTGAAAGCTCCTACCCACGTAACAGTAAATCATGAACGCATGCAGCAACGGGTCTTAGAAGAAGCCTCTGCAGTGTTTGGATGGAATGAGCTATAAGCTTTGTCATTTTATATTTGATAAACCTAAATGGACATTTACAAGAGAGCTTTATATTAGGGTATTTAATTGAGTACAAATGATAGAATGGTCAATCCTTTGTTCTCCCTTTGTAGGAGGACCATAAAAGTTCCAGCTGATATTTGCTGAGAGAAAAAAAAAAGCCTAAAATAACTTAAATGCCTTCATGGCCTAAAATAGCAGAGTGGGAGGAAATGAGGGAGACAAGAGGGGCAGAATGTGTGTGAGAACTGAAGGCTTCCTTGACTAACCAATTAATTATACCTTTCTGTATGATTAAGATGCATTCATTGAAAATTAGAGTCCATATAATTTTGATTACTGTTAAAACAAATACAAACACTAAATAAGCACAACCATGTTTTATTAAAATAAATAATGGAGCTTACAGGATCCATTCATGGTATTTAAATGCAATACCACCTTCACGGGGCTGTTTCCCATGGGGTAATTACATGACTCAGTCCACCGGATACCCAGCTGAGCCGAAGAAGCAGATTTACAGGGAGTGAGGAGAGGTTGGCCTGTGATTCCTTCTGCTTGGCTTTTGAGTTGCTGAGTTAGTGTAGACCTGGGTGTGATCTCCAGCCTGCACCACTAAGCAGTCTCCTCAACAGGAAGGGGACGTTTGTAACTAAAGAGGCAGTCATGCTGTGACTCTGGCCCTATTCATGTTTGAAAACTAAAGAAATGAGAGAAACACTAAGAATGAAGCTTTATGTAACTTTATCCAAGAGACCTGGAGAGGCCATATTGACTCTACAAGGGCTGGCACCAAGGATGCCCCTCTGTAGGGCATGCTGTGGTCCCACCAGGATGGAATCCACCATTGTTCTTTAATGGAAACACATTCCAACTGTGCCCCTGGCTCCTTACACTACGATATGGTAGGTTTCATCACCTGCAAGGAGAGATATCTTGACTTATAACTTTTAAATATCTTGGCTGTAGCTCCCAGAAGCAGTCCATGCAACATTTTGCAGGTAGAACAGATCACGTTTAAGACTTTACATGAGGGCCCTTAAAATTATATTGGGGTAACTTTTTCAGGCAGATAAATAAAACAGAACATCATGTTTCACATAGGATTTTACCAACACAGCAGCATGCTTGTGCTGATTTTATCTAGCATGGCAGTTTTTGGTTTCTTACCATCATAACTGTGGACTGAGTTCTGGCTTTTTTTTTTTTTTTTTTTTTTTTTTTTTGGCGGTACGCGGGCCTCTCACCGTTGTGGCCTCTCCCGTTGCGGAGCACAGGCTCCAGACACGCAGGCTCAGCGGCCATGGCTCATGGCCCCAGCCGCTCCGCGGCATGTGGGATCTTCCCGGACCGGGGCACGAACCCGTGTCCCCTGCATCGGCAGGCTGACTCCCAACCACTGCGCCACCAGGGAAGCCTGAGTTCTGGCTTTTATATATGCTGCTCTCAACCACTGGATTCTCTAACTTTAAACTGGATAAGTGTGCATGCACATGAGTGTGTGTGATGTGTATGTTTTTAAAGACTTTTGTTTTCTTCAGAACAGTTTTAGGTTCACAGCAAAATTGAGAGGAAGGTACGGAGATTTTCCATGTGCTCCATTCCTCCACACGTGCACCGCCTCCCCTATCATCAATATCCCTCACCAGAGCAGTGCATACAAATACAGCAATGCAACTGATGAACCTACGTTGACACATCCTAAGCACCTGAAGTCTGTAGTTTACCTTAGGTTTCAGTATTGGTGGTGTACCTTTTAGGGGTTTAAACAGAATGTATATTGACATGTATTCTTCATTATAATAGCATAGAGAGTATTTTTGCTGCCCTAAAGATCCTCTGTGCTCTGCCTAGTCATCCCTCCCTTCGCCCACAAGCCCTGGAAACCACTGACCTTTTCACTGTCTCCATAGTTTTACCTTTTCCAGGATGTCATATGGTTGGAATCATACAGTAGATAGCCTTTTAAAATTGGATTCTTCTGTTTAGTAATATGCGTTTCAGTTCCCTCTTTTTCATGGCTTTATAGCTTATTTCTTTTTAGCACTGAATAATATTCCTTTGTCTACAATGAAATGTACCATAGTTAATTTATCCATTTACCTATTGAAGGACATATTAATTGCTTCCAAGTTTTGGCAATTATGAATAAAACTGCTATAAACGTGTGTGTAGGTTTTTGTGTAGATATAAGTTTTCAACTCCTTTGGTAAGTACCAAGGAGCCATAATTGCTGGCTTGTCTGGTGAGATATATTTAGTTTTACAAGAAACTGCAAAACTGTCTTCCAAAGTGGCTGTACCATTTTTTATTCCCATGAGCAGTGAATGAGCATTCCTGTTGCTCCACATCCTCACTATCATTTGGTGTTGTCAGTGTTCCGGATTTTGGCTGTCCTAATAAGTGTTAGTGGTATCTCATTGTTTTAATTTGCATTTCCCTGATGACATATGATGCAGAGCATCTTCTCATATGCTTATTTGCCATCTGTATATTTTCCCTGGTGAGATGTCTGTTGAGGTATTTGGGCCATTTTCAATTGGGTTCTCTGTTTTCTTATTGTTGAGTTTTAAAAGTTCTTTGTATATTTTGGATAACAGTTTTCAGATGTGTCTATTGCAAATATTTTCTCCCAGTGTGTGGCTTATTTTCTCACTGTTTTTGCAGAGTAGAAGTTTTTAATTTTAATGAATCCAGCTTATTATTTCTTTCATGAATCATGACTATGATGTAATATCTAAAAAAATCACCACCATACCCAATGTCATCTAGTTTTTCTCCTACAAGTTGTGTTTTTAAATTGGGTCTCTCCACAAGTATAATATTTTTCCTCTGCAGATATAAGCATTGCCATTCTCTCTTCCCTCACCCCAAGATGGAATTATGAGTGGGAAGGAAATCTAACTGGCATGGACATTGTTACACAAAAACCCAAAGCAATGCCAATTGGCAGAGGAAAGGAAGATTCTTAGTGTTTGACAATTAAGTCTTATCCTTTTGGCCAAGAAAATTTATCCACGGAAACATTGTTTGAAAAGCCTACAGTGCTATACCTTTCCTAGGTTCCTGAATATTGCTGGGAAAATCCAAGTCACATGAAGATACTTTTTACTTGTCTCCAGGGAAATCAAGCTATTGGATTATTAACTCTGGGTTATATCATAACTATACTGTTTGATGATGTGTCTGGGCATTAGAGGAAGGACTGTTGCAGACTAGCATAGGTGCTGGTTTACTTTGAAGCTGAGTTTATTGGAAAAGAACTCTTTACAAGCTTCTGTGTGTTGTATTGTTTGGCCCAGAGAGTTGATGCAAGTCTTGAAGCTGGAGGTTGTGAGCTAAATAATGCAGGGTAGAAACTTGCCCCACTAATTAATCAGAATCTTGTGAATCCAAGTGGAGTGAGTCACAGACAGCCAACCAGGTAAAATAGGACTGTAAGACTGTTCTAGATCAAAGACAACAACAATTTTGGATCTAGTTGCTAAACAAAGAAAGGAAAAGAAACGAAAAAAGAAGATTCAAAAGTTTGTAACTGATTCCTGGTGAAAGACATTGCCACTCAACACAATTTTATTCACAGGTTTATTCAATAATAAATGCTAATTAAATCATAATCAATTAAATAGAAGGAATGATAAGAGTTATTATTTGCATCAACTTGCAAGTGTGTAAACACATCCTTAATGTGACAATTTCTTAGACCTTATCAAATCCCTCATCAATTAATTTTTTTCTCAAACAAGCGTGTTTGATCCTATTAGAGAAGTTTTTCATATACTGTTTTTCTGGTCGGTTTTCAATAAGTTGGCACTTTATGCTTCCCCTCTTTTTTCATCCATTGTCTTTATAGTTTATTTTCTGAGTCTCTACAGGAAACAATTTACAGTATGCCTTTATTAAAAGAAAGAGCAGGGTGGAATGCCTTAAACTTAAAAATATCACATCAGTGAGAAATACTTGCCCAATATGCAGAAATATCATCAAAGTGTTATTAATAAGCAAAGTGATGGATAAGCAAAGTGATGGATCCTAATTACATAAAAGACTTCTGCTAACAACCGCCAGTCAAGTTAACATAAAATAAAAACTGATAATGGCATTTTTGACAGTTGAGTGGTCTCAGATATTCTAAGATGCTCAAGTCTAATATCAATGGTATTTCTCCCACATTCTATATCTTGTAAGTTTGGGTGAAAATTGTATTTAGGATGTTTATGAAGCCAAAAAGTAGACATATGTGGAAAGAGAGTTTTAAGGTCTGAATTATCTGAGGTGAGTACATAGTGATGCTTCCTGAGACTTAGGTTGGAATCAAACGTTTTGAAAATTTCCTGATATGAAATAAATGACTTACTAAACATGTTCTAAAGTTCAGTCACCCTCTGCAGGAGACTAATTTTTCCCCAGTGTCCTGAAATGCACCTTAAAAAATAAAACTCCTTTGAAATATGCACCATCCCTGATGGAAATAGAAATTGCAGTAATTAAACAGTGGAATAAGAAGTATGCTTTACAAGGTACTGTTAAACTAGGAGAGACCTACTCAACCTCGCCAAGAACCTCTAAGCATTAATGGAGCTTTTATTTAGATATTGTAGAGGATTCTTTTGTAAGATGCCTTTATCGTCAGACTATATCCATTTATTTGAGGAGTGGTAATATCAGACAATTATTAGATACAAAACATCTGATTTCTGGTCTCAGCCCCCATCTCTAGCAAACTCTGACCTGGTCCAGGAAAAGGACAGCCTAAATCCTCCTGCTAGCAATGGACTCGGTGACTTTGGGCAAGCCACTTAGTCACTAAGTCTCCATCTATTCATCTTTAAGCTGGACTCCTCTTTGCTGTCTTCTTTATGTGGATTAAGGAGATAATATTGGTAAATTGTTTTGAGTTTCTAAGAAGAAAAGCACACTTCAGATACAAGCACCATTATGTTGTTTTGAAATCAAGCTATACCTTTGTTTCCTTCAAACATCCCTTCTACTATTGTGTTTACTTCAACTGTCAGGTGTGTCTACTATAACTGTTCAAGCCAATACTTACCTGTTATGCCTTTCTCTATTCCTGTTACTTATCCTATTTTGCATATTATTCCCAATTCAATTTCTTTGGGAATAATCTATGAATGAGCAAGTCATATCGACCTAAGAGCATGGTTTTCAGAAACAGGCTTGCGCTATAATATTTGTTAAATGATGGTAAAACAACATCCAATAGCTTCTTGTAGGCACTAGAATACTAATTTATCAGTCAATACAGAGTCTGCAGCTCACATCAGAATCCTTATTTCTTTTCAGATGATTATCCCACCTGATTTATCATTCTGTCCCTTCACTATTTACATGCTTACTGCACTTCAGTACCTGCCTTTAGATGGGTCACTGGAGAATTTTAATTCTTCTCTCACTAATTCTATAGATTATTTATTTCAGGGTTACCTCTTCATCGGTTTTCCTATTTCTAGTTTCTTCCTTATTCAATCTATTCATCACAATTGCTGCCCAAAGTGATCAAAGATGAAAATCCCAGAATATGATGATATCATTGCTCAAATTAAAAGCCTTCGGAATCTCCTTAGATCTGCAAAGGAAAAAAAAAAGTTTGAACTTATTACCATGGCATTCATATCCCTTCAAAATAAGCACCCAACCTACTTTTCAGATTTGATCACAGATTATCCCCCCGCCTAAAAACACTTTCTACTTCGTGCCATTCAAGCAGTCAACATTAGTATTGATGTGGCAAAACCAAACCGCTTTGAGAGGTGATGAAAGAGAAAAGTCTGTGGGGCACACCAGGTTCTAGCACATAACAAGAAAGAGACTGAGGACAAAAATCAAACCCAGAGCCCACATGGCTTGATGAAGAGACTAGGCCAAAAGATGAGGAAGAATACATGGCAGGTTAAGAATTTGCATGCACTTATGATTATCGTTATTATTGTTACTGCCACAATTCTAATTGATTTTTTATTCTATTAGCTGGTCTCAGTAGAATACAAGCCTGAAAGCAACTTTACACTTTCTTACCCACTCCTTAATGTAGACTGCATAAAGCCCTTGTACCCCATGCCTGGATGAAATAGCTTTCCCAGTCACTCTTAAATAATAAAAAGACTCCAGTTAGTTTCAAGAATTAAAGAGTTCAGTCCAGTTTTAAAGGAGGTCTTGGCCATGGAGTTATCAGAAAGGGCAGTTAGCAAGTAGAGAGAAGGTAAGCGAGGCTAGTCTAGTCGTCACCTGTGTTTCTACCCTGTGGATGAGGGACTCATGACTGTTGAATTTTTCTTTGGGGGATACATTTGTGGGATCCTTGGAGTTCCTTTGCTCATGATCTCAGGCTGCAGTAAATTTTATGAGTAATAATTATCAGTTGCTGGTCACTTTCAATTGTCTGCCGCATCCCTTGGGCTTCTCGAGGGCCACCCCACTACAGGGAGCACAATAGCCTCTTGGAGAGGGTCTGTTTTGGATTGAGTCAGAATGGTTTCTTTTTCCCCCCCATGGGATTCACATCTAGAAACAGGGAAGTAAACCCCTTTGCCAAGTCATAGCTGAAGAAACACTGCCATCCCACACAGCTCTCCTTTTCTTTGTTATGAAAGAGCAAAGTCTTTCTTCCCTCTTTTTCACTGTCCAGTCTTTCACCTTTAAATGTTTTCTAAACCCCAAACACCAGTCCCTATGTCCCCCAGAATCCTGGAGATGAATGTCAAGCTCTCCCTTTAGTCACTTTTCAACCTGTTAAGCTAAGTCTGAAGTGAGGCTGCAGCTCTTCCCTACCTTCATCCAAGGAGAAGTAAAATACTCAGCATCTTTTTCCAAAGAAATTTTCTCTTTTGATTTTTTTCAACCTCAATTTTTATATAGCTGGAGGAAGTGATCACCTGATCCTGGTAGCACTGGCTTGGAGCCAGTTCTCTTCTAATCTTTTTGAGATAGTTTAGCACCCTACTTTAGACTTTGCAGATAATGTGGTATCTGCTATTTTGTTCTTGGCCTTTGCATCTCTGCCAAAATTCCAGGGCAACAGAAAGAGTTACATTCAACATTCAACATCCCATGACTCTCTGGTGGTAGCTGTGGAAGTTTTTTGGTTTTTTTTTTTCTTATTGAAGTATAGTTGATTCACAATGTTTCAAGTGTACAGCAAAGTGCTTCAGTTATATATGTATATATATATATGTATATTCTTTTTAAGATTCTTTTCCATTATATGTTATTAAAAGATATTGAATATAGTTCCCTGTGCTATACAGTAGGTCCTTGTTATTGATATTTATCTATTTTATATATAGTAGTGTGTATCTGTTAATCCCAAATTCCTAATTTATCTCTCCTTCCACACACACCCCCCTTTCCCCTTTGGTAACCATAAGTTTGTTTTCTATGTCTGTGAATCTGTTTCTGTTTTGTATATAGATTCATTTGTATTATATTTTAGATTCCACGTATAAGTGATATCAATGATACTTGTCTTTCTCTGTCTGAATTACTTCACTCAGTATGATAATCTCTAGATCCATTCATGTTGTTGCAAATGGCATTATTTTATTCTTTTTTATGGTCATTTGGCTGTGGCACTTCTTTTGAAGGCCCATGTTTCGCCTCCCTCTGATGGGCCCAGACCTCCACGGCTGGCCTCTGCTAAATACGGTCAGGCCTTTGTTAGTTGCTTAGATAGTTCTTTCTGCCTGGGATGCCCTTCCCCACCTTGCAAAGGTCTCCATCCTCTAAGATTCTGCTCAAATACTGTCTCTTTCATACAACATTTCTGAGCTCCCTTGGTCAGAAGCAATACTAATCCAAGCTGTGTTTACCTACTATTTAGGGATCACATAATGAAAATTCTAGGCTTTAGAGTAAGACAGACCTGGGTTTAAATTTGAGCTCGGCATCTTACTAGCTCTGTGTGACCTCAGACAAGTCCCTTCATCTCTGTGAGTTCATCTGAACACACAAAGGGAAAGTAACCTCTTATTATTTGTGGTTGTATAAATAATCATTTATATAAAGCAGTGTACAACATCTCAATATGGTCAGTACTCAATATGATAGGTAAGTACGTAATGTAACAGTTAGACTGTTAATACTATGAATAGTAAGTACTGCTCCTATGACCACTTCTAGTACTGGTACTTCTGCTATCACGTCAGAAGTAAAAGAATCTGAACACAGCAAAATGGAAGACTATAGCTACACATCTAGTTTGACTTTTCATTCACTGCCATCTGCCAGCCACTAGACCAGGTTCTCTATATATGCTGCACAATTTAATTCTCCCAACCTCCCTATGACGTAAGTGTAATAATTTCTTTTTGATGGTTGAGGAAACTGAGGTTCAAAGAGAAGAAGTAACTTACCCAAGTTCCCACAGCTAACAAGGGACAGAGCCGAAATGGAAAACCTAGGTCTGCCTCGCATCAAAGCTTGTGTGAGTAACAACCACGTTGCACCGTGGAGTCCTAAGGCTCTTCTTGTGTATTTGCTCAATGCCCAGGTTATACAAAGCAGCATCACCTACTTTAGTGCTTTCTGGGCCTGTTAATTCCAGCACAGCTCTACCTCTAATGTGATTTCAATTCTGCAAAAATTTCCTGGCATAAAATAACACCTAGAGGGGTGGGATAGGGAGGGTGGGAGGGAGGCTCAAGAGGGAGGGGATGCGGGGATATATGTATGCATATGGCTGATTCACTTTGTTGTACAACAGAAACTAACACAGTATTGTAAAGCAGTTATACTCCAATAAAGACCTATAAAAAAAAATAACACTCAAAATTCCCATGAGTGTATGGTGGGAGAATCTTTGTAAGCCTTCCTGGTTTTAGGCTGTGAGTTCCTTAAAAGAGCACCTTCCTCCATCTCCCCTCTGCCCAGCAGCCTTTACAGTGGCTACCTGGGTCTCCCTATCTGATGGACTCTTCCCTACAGTACCTGCAACTTTAAATGAACAGCCTGAGCTCATCCAGGCTGTGCTGTTAAATTGTGTCATGCTTGCTTAATATGGATGGCACATCCTCCCAGGAAACTGGAAGTGCCAAGTGTTATTAATTTCCCTTCAGTGTTCCAGTTTTGTCACTGGCATAGCTTTCCTTTCCAACTGTGAAAGATACTGCATTTTCAAGTGCAAAGACTGAGTAAGAACGTGTGAGGGTGGAGGCATCAAACCCCGCATCTCCCCCCTTCTTGACCTGTACGGTCTTGCTACCTGATTACCTCCAGAGCTATCCCAGACTCCTTGGTGCTCTATGTGATCTGGCAGATGGGAGACCCTGCTGTTAACCTGAGCCCCCTATTTCTCCACGAACATGCGAGTTGCATTTTTATGTTGTTTTTTTTTCCTTAACGAGGATGTTGCTTGCTGACAGCTTGAAGTGGCCCTCAAATTCCCAAAGATTGCAGTTCAGTTTAATTTCAGGTAGATCAAAATATTTGGCAAGGACACTTTCCCTCTCTATATGTAGATCAACTTAGGGACTCAGAGAAATGACAAATGGTTCACCTGAGTTCTCAACAAAATGTTTGTTAAGATTTATTGGTAGATTTGAAATAAATGCAGGGGCTGGCTTTTTGGTGGGTAACCCTGAGATGTACCAACTTAAAAGCTACAAGTGCTTTATGGTTCCTGCTAAACATTTTTGGTATAGAATACTCCCATTACTAAGGAGCCTATTAATATTTTATTTTTCTCCTCAACTTGGGGTAGGGGTAGATATGGGGAATAATTAAAAACCTTGAAGAAACTCAACATAGAAATATCTGTAATTGAAGAGAAGATAGCATTATAAAGAATAATTGGATACATATGTGTGTGTGTGTATGTCAGTTGTATTATATATTTTATACATTTATATCATATATATCAATTGCTCTCTATGTGATATATACTACTGATTTTCTGCATAGTATCAAGCGATTTTCCCTTCTCTCTGTCTCTATAGTAACAGTTCCAGTTATATATATAAAACTGGATATATATATGTAATTGGAGATGTATATATATGAAATTGTATATGTATATTTTTGATACCCTGTGTAGAAGACTCCATTCCTTTTGCCTATGAAGCTTCTTATCCATTCTTTAAGAAAGACATGGGTGGAAGAGCACGTCTTCTGTACACCTTCTCCATGCTCCCAAGCAATCTTGCCCACTTCCTGTTTTCTGTTCCCCTGGCACTTTGCACAAGCAAAAGTCTTCTTCAGCTTGTTACACGGTA
The DNA here is from genome assembly GCF_059928025.1 of Delphinapterus leucas. Classification (NCBI taxonomy): domain Eukaryota; kingdom Metazoa; phylum Chordata; class Mammalia; order Artiodactyla; family Monodontidae; genus Delphinapterus; species Delphinapterus leucas. The sequence continues at coordinate 46,419,583 of NC_143131.1, forward strand.
ATTCTCTACTGACTGTTCTGTGTACTCACCTGACCCGTGTCTCCTTAAGGGCAGGGACCGTGTTTACACTTGGACTTCCCAACACGTGGTAGGTGCTCAATAACTATTATATTAACATGTCCCTTCGTAGAGTAATTTGAATTTTAACAGCGATACCATGATAAACATTAAGTTGCAATTATATATAGTATCATTACAGTTTGGTGTATCTCAGTTCCAAAAATGTTTGGCTTCAAAGAGGAATACAATTTCAACATAAAATGTGTTTGGTCAGTCCATTCATTTACTACTGATATTGAAGAGTGAATATAATCGTAAATCTATGAAATATCTTTGGATTTTCTGTGTCTCCTTTTTTATCTTGGAAATTTGGAAAAGTAAAAATAATCATACACATTCCTCAGAATTGTGGTGGTGAGGATAATTTTATGAAATTCTTTGACTTTGCATCCTGCACTGAGTTTCTTCCATCTCAGATCAGGCTCGTGCCTGTCATGGAGTTAAAGGTCTAGTGGGTGGGTCCCACATGTGCTAATGCAATGTCATTAACTGTGGGGAAGGCAGAGGCTGTATTGCTTAGTTCAAGGAGATTAAGCAATAGCTCTTTATTCTAGAGAAATGGACTTTGCATGGTGTAACTCCACATATCCTTCCAAGAATTCTGCAAACTTTCTTCCTGAGGATTGGAACATGGAGGCCTACATCACTCAGTCTTCCCTTCAGTTAGTTCGGTCTGTTGTCAGTGCTGTTTAGTTTGCCTTTTCAGATTCCAAATCTTTGGCTTCCCTGCCAAACGTACATACATAGACACATACATACACATACACAGATTGCATACATACAAACACACATATGCACATACATTAAACAAACATGTATACACTCAAATACACTTACCACCACTTATACATACAGATATACACACACAAGCACGGGTACCCATATGTAGATACATAATTACTCAAACACATGATATATGCAAATGCATACACACACAGACGTGAATACACATGAACACACACACACACTTATGTAAGCACATGTACACGTGCACACATGCCTACATACCCATATGAATCACCTTAGATGCTTTGCCTCATTACTTAAATTTTTTTCCTACTCTTCTCTTAACATCCCTAAGAAATTCTGGGATATGGGGAAGGAACAGAGTGCTGTTATTTATTCTCTCCCTTATGATTCTAAGAAAGGTTTGCTGGCATTTCCACACCCACTTGGGGTGAGTTACCTGCAATCTCCAGGCTAGTGGCTGTCAGGAAAGGCCTTCCTCTCCAGCACTGTGTGGTCAGTCCTAACGTGTCTCCTCATGGCTTTGCTAGACTGGCATTAATATTGGCTAAGACCCAGGCTCATTCATTTGCAGCTCTTAAAATGAAGCCACTGGGGACCAGGGGTCTCAGTGAACACTAGGCAACCCTGAGGCCCAAACCCATTACCTGTCACTGGCAGGATGTGGACTTTTATTTGTCCCTAGTCTTCCTGCCCAAATAGGTGGAATGGGTTTAGACTGCAATTTTAGTGACATATATATCACTTAATATAAATACCACATTTCTTCACAGCAAAGGCTGTTAACTGTTAGAATTGTTTCCCAAGAGAGTTTGCTGAATCTGTATAAAAGTATTTGAAAGTGGGGGCATTTTCTATTTATCTGGGAGAGTATCTAAGTGGGTGAATTATTCAGACAGCCTTTTAATGTCCTAAGCACAAACATTACCAGAAGCTTCCTGGGAAGTCCTTTTTTCGCACTTGGCAAAATATTTTATGATTTCAAACACCAAACCAATGGACATAAAAACCTAGACTTAAGGTGGTTTTCACCTCGTGCTCTTCAATTAGACATTTTATGTCAGTGGCAGAACTGCTTAGCCCCTGTTGCACCTCAATGTTATTTCAAGAGAGAAGTGTGCAGTGGCTTAACAGCAAGGAGCCATTTGAAACCTCAAGTCTAGTGACAGTTGTAGTATTCATGTCTTTGGCAAGTCCCTCTCTCTCTCTTTATGCTCTTTATTTTTGTTTCTCAACAGGCAGACCTAATGTCTTAAAGGTATTCTTTGAAAATTTCATTAAGCCCTGTTGGTATAGCGCTCCAAAGATTGTTCTGCTTTGTGGGAATGAAGTTACAGAATGCCTTTGAAACCACTAGCTGTAACTCTATCACTGAAAAATGATTCACTGTTTATTGTTCACTGCTTAGTATTGTGGTCACTCAGTATTGTTTTAAAAATATAATTTGGGAATTCCCAAGAATTTCTGGGGATTTGAATTTCTCATTGCTGAATCTTGAAGCCTAGTATGTGTCAGGAACTTGCGAACACCAGATCTTGTCATTTGCTTTTTCCTCTGTGTGAAACACTCTTCCCCATCACTGTTTCTGGCTAATTCTGATTCATCCTTTCTGTCTTAGTATAAATGTCACTTCATCTGGGGAGCCTTGCCAGATCTTTAGACTATACCACTCCCCTCACTGGTCTTCTAAATTGTGTATCTTAACTCACTTCACCCTTTTGGTAATTGTTTGAATAATTGTTTAATTGCTACTCCAGTCCCTGTGCAATGAGCTCTGTGAGGGGAGACCCTAGGAGTGGCCAGCAGTCTTGTCCATCACTATATCCTCAGTGTCTGGAGAGTGACTGACCTGTACCTGGCCCTTAAGTGGTGAATGAATGAATGAGTAAATGAATGAATTTACTGAGCATGCACTGTTTGCCAGGCACCAAGCAAGGTGCTAGGGGAAGAATTGATAAATGAGACTTGAGGAGCTTGCCTTCTAGTGTAGAAGAACACAGAGGAACTGAGCATTAAGGTGTGCCAGTTGCCGCATGCAGGTATGTACCGAGGCCTGAGGGGGGCCAGGCTTGCGCCTCCCCCTAGACATTAGGACACATTTCGGGAAGCTGGGTGAATAACTTTCTAAAGTTCAAACTTTGAAAGGCTTTGTAGTATTGAGGTAAACTTAGGCATTTAAAAATATATGCATTAAGCAAATGTTTATCATGCACTTGTTGCAAAGGAAATAATTCCTAGGCGCTAGGAAAATGACTTTTATGTTCCTTGCCATTTAAGGAATGACTTAAATGTGAAAAACATGCATTTGTTTTCTTCAAAAATTAGCGTCTAGGCTAGGCCTAAGTATGATTTAGTAGAATTAAGAAAAAGTGTTCTAATAAATGTGTCTCTCTGTTTAAACTATAGCAATTTCCCTTGAAAAACCTTTGGCTTTTTCTTTTTGTTTTTCCAAATAAACGAAAGCTGCTATAAAGAAATCCATTGATAGGAAAATGGCTGATAATTAATATCAAAGTTCTGTCACTCTGGGATCCTGTTATCCACCAGAAGCCCTCGAAAGAGGTGAGCTGGTAACATAGATGGTGAAATGTATGCTTTCAAAGGTAAAAGTGACGTTATGTTTTTGAGACTTGTCTGAAAGAAGAGGCCTCCCTGAGAACATGAACACACACTTAGAGTTTTCTCATTCTCAGCAGGCAGTCTGGTCTGTGGTCTTACTCCATCCTTTCCAGGAGAGGCATCCTTCTAACTGCACCAGCCCACTGCATATCTTCCCTCCTCCAAGAGGGACCGGAGATGTCACGAACGTATCCTACCCTCCTTACCCTGGGGCTTGCAGTGGCCGTTCCTGAGAAGCAGGTGTGGACTGGAAAGAAGCTGTGGGGCTCTCTCTGGCCACATGTGGCATCTGTGAGAAAGAATCCAGCCAGACAGAATAACTGAGCTCTCTGAGAGAGCCTGAATCTGCTTTGAAGAGAGGAATTGCACAAAGGAAGTTTCTGCAAAGAACACACTTCTCATGGGCCCTCTCATTTGTCCTGGAAGTGTCAGCCTCTGTCTTAAAACCTCCAGGCTCAGAACCTGGGAAGATTGCTGCCTGACTACTGCAACCTGTAGGACAACAATGATATAATTCAGCCTCTATGCCTGCTTCTCTGGACTTTGAGAAGGAAAGATGACAAGTCCCTCTGCATTCCATCTACCTGCTCAGCCAGCATCTCTTAGTACTTGCTATGGGCTGGGCACCGTGTGAGGTACACACCTAATAAAATCGAAACAAGTGCCTGCCCTGATAAGCTTATGCCCCAGTAAGGGAGAGAGACGGTATCAATGTAACTAGTAAACTTCTCACGTTAGGTAGTGATGAGAGCTAAGGAGAAAGCGATAAAGCAGGTGAGAGGTTATGAAATGTCCCAGTCAGGGAGAGTGAAGCAGCGTGATGTGTGAGTGCATGCAATTTTAGATAGGGTTCCCCAGGAAGGGACCTCTTGGAAGAGAGGGGTTAGCCAAGTGCATATTTGGATGAAGATGTGATGTATGAGGAAGCTCTAAGAACAGTGGGGAAGCTGGTGTGGCTAAAGCAGATCAAATGTGGAGAAGAGTAGAGGAGATGAGGCAGAGGGGAGCCAGTTCCTGTGAGGCCCTGTAGGTCCTGGCCAGGCCAAGTCTTCTGGTCTGAGAGCTGTAAAGCCTTTGCTTCATTCCCAACACATGGGCTCTGACCCAGAGCTATCTGTGGAAGCATCTTCCTTAGAAGGGCAAGTCTGCCTTCAAACAGCACCAGGATATATTTGTAATTATTTTCATGTGTTAACAGGTCTTTATTCGTTTTGGAATTGCTGATTACTGGGATTTGGTGGAACCATCAGTAGGTAGTTTCCTAAATATGGAGGCAGTTTCCCACAGGTTTCCGGGATATAGCCAGGGAGATCTTGTATTGAAGCAAAAATTTAGGACAGTTGCCTTCTCTTACACATTCCACTCCATGCTTCTCTTTGCTTGGAACTAGGCCTTCTATTCCCTCACTATTCCATACAACTTTATTCCACACTTCCATCCCCAACTCTTCCCTGTTAAGAATACAGTTGGCAGATTTAGACTGTCCCCTCCCCCTCCTGAAATGAAGCGTGATGATTATGTTTGTTATTTGGATTACAGGGGCTGGATGAAAGCTGCCCTTGCTTCTTAAAAACCCCTTCACCTTTCCTCTTCTGTGAAGTGGGTATAATGATAATCTCCCTCTGAGGGCCTCTGGGATGAACAGAGGAGATATGACCGTTAAAAGAGTGAGGGCATTTCCTGGAGCTTTTCTTTTTAGTTTCTTTCTCTTTCCGTGAAATAGTTTGACTCTAACCCATTTCCCTTTTGTTTCTAGCCTTATGTTCCACCAGTGTAAAAACAACGTCAATCTACTGTACAGAAAGCGGGTCAGACTTCTTTGGGGCCTATCTATTATAATGAATGGTATCCTTTTTGAAAACCAATCATTGTGTTAATTCATCTGTTAATTATGGATGTAATTCGCAAATATTTGATAAGTGTTACACTGTACCAGGAATCCCAGACAAAGGGCTGCCATTCCCACACGTAACAGAGTATATATCCCAGCAGGAAATATAGACATTCAATAAGCAATGGCAAGATTTCTTAGCGGCAGAAGTAAAGAGCTCCACAGTATTGTTAGAGGTGGCTAAGGGGACAGCTTAAAAGAATCTGCACCTTCTGAGGCTTAGAAACAATCCTTAGCGGTATTTGTTGTTGTTGTTACTATAAAAATCTTCCCATTTCACTAATGTTTCCCTTTACCTATTTCAGCATATCGTTTGATTTCCTATTTTAAGCTTTAAAATATGCTGACTTTGTATGCATCATTATGATACACCTCAACCTTGCCAATGGAGGTGATAAAAACCCACGTCCATACTTTCAGAGGCCCACAGCCGTCCACTGTTAGAGGCAGCTGCCTGGAGCAGGTTTTGGATTTGCTGAGCACAGTCAAAACTGGCAAGATCAAACCACCCATTTTCCAAATTACCCCAGCTTTCCTCACTGTGACTTTACCAGAAACCTGTGTGGCAAAAGTTTCCAGCTTACATTTTGTACTACAGTAAATCACATTCTATTCCCAAGGATGCAAAACAGAAAGTTTCTTAAATTGTTCAACAGCACAGCATGTCTTTCCAAACAGCCTGCCTAGGTTTAAAAGCTACCACTGACTATTTATTAGGAGCACCGTTCTCACTGAAATGAAATTCTTGGTCATACAAACATATAAAAAAATGAAGCCCAATAGTGGTTTTCTCTATCCTTGATTATCTCTTCGCTGTGCAAAGAATCATGTAGCTCTCCCCTATGTGAAAGAAGAAGAAAGGAAAAGCTCTGCAAATGCTGTGGTGCCTGAGAAGGGGGCTCTAACACTTGGACATCTTGTGTGTGAGGAACGATTCCCATCCTTATGCCGCTGTCATGGAGCTTGGATATTTACAGACCTCCTGCTCTTGACAAGTTTGTGCTAATTTACATAGTCTCACACCACTCCCAATTTATGGCAGAATACATCTCACATTTGTAACATACTCAGGGCTCTTCGGAATTCTAACCTTGCTAGCTAGAAACACAGTTTCTAGGCAGGCAAGAAGGAGAAAGAAGCAAGGATTGGCTACATCTCTTGTTCCCTTTTCAAAGTCTGATCCCAATCAACTCTCGAAATTCTCAAGAATCCTTGAAGTTGGGGACCTGTGGCTGATGGAACTCGAGCCAACCCATGTATTGTTGCCTTTGGAAAGTGGCTGCTGTGATCAGTTCTCCTTGGCCGTGTGCTGGGTCGGAGCCCTCCCAGCCTGCCCTGCCTGATGGAAGCTGTGCTTGCTCCAGGTTTCCACTAGAGACCTCTAGCTGCTCACAGGACGGCTGGGGAGCGTTCTCAGGAACGGGCGTTCCTGCAGAAGCAGCAGAGGTTAAGAGTTTGCCAGTGGCCCCTGGGAGGAGGGGAAGTTCGCCATCAAAGGAAAATCTGTATTATCTCTTTCTTTCCTTCTCATTTTTTTTTAAACAAATTGAGGCTTATTCAAACAGCTGTGTTGTGACAAAAAAAAACTGAAGAAGAAAGAATTTCTGTGCCTTAAAACAATGCCATAGAAATGCCAAAAGAGGGATTTTTTTTTCTAGGTTGAAAAGCCCCTTCTTCAGTTGGAAGCCAGGTTCCATGCTCAGCCTTTGAGAGCCTCTCCTGTCAGTGTGAGAGAGAAAGAGCTCTGTTCACAGGTAGTGAGCTACTGGATGTTATTATGAAGCTGAACTAAATGCCTTCCATATCCCCACATGCCCCAACCTTTTACTGCAACCCCTGGGTAGGCTTCTCCTGGGTTCTTGCCACCTTCAATGGGAGTCTGTAGCTATAATCCCATGTAACAGCAACAGATGGGACACATCTGTAAGGAGAGACTAGCAGATGAAGTTTCACCATTTTTCCAAAAAGGCAAAACACATTAATCTCCATTTGCCTTTGAATGGTATGTAATAGAAACAGAGGACCAAAGGGGGAAGTAATCTCCCTTCATTTAACCTGTGCCCCTGTGAAAAATTGCTGTAGCTTATATTTCAGAATCTGAGTGTAACTAATTTTGCTCTCTACCCATGGTCTTTACCATACGCAGCATTAGAAAGAGAATCAAAACAGGATTAGGTCAATGGGTCTAGAAAGCCTTGCAAGAGTTGATCAAAACTTCTTCAGAGACTCTCTAACATGTTTTTCTCTGAGATAATTGTGGATTCTCTACATCTATTTTTAGGAAAAAATCTTGCCATTCTCTTAGGTAGACTGTTATTTGTTCACTCATTTATTCATTCATTTATCAAGTGCCTACAATGTGCTAGTCACTGTGATTTACACGGGGAACATAAATAAAGATGCACAAGAACTTGAATGGGGGTTCCTAACACTGGCTCCACAGATTCCTAAGAATGAATGACTCTTTTAAGATGCCTGTTAATCCTCCTAGGGGTTGTGTGTGTGTGTGTGTGTGTGTGTGTGTGTGTGCACTTTAACTGGTGAGAAAAGGCCAAGATTTAAAACAATCCTTAAAGAGGTTGATGTAAAAAAAAAAAAAAAAGTTAATAACGATTGCAGAGGCTAACAGTTATGTAAGCGGATAATTAGAAGACTACATTAAAATTGCCATATAATAGAGCTGCTTGCAGTATCATATGAGCTCACGGGTGGAGTTATCACAAGTGTCCCTGACGCAGAGGTCAGGGAGGGCTGTAGAGAGAAGGTAGCATTTGTGTTACCTATGGAGGATGGGTAAGAATTTGCCAGGTGGCTGGAAGGGAGAAGAGATGGAAGCCATTGTGCCCTGAGGGGCAGCTCACCTCCGGAGTCTGAGGCTACCCTACAAGCTGGAGCATGATTGGCATTTTTTTTCACTGTAGCTTGACAAATGGAGCCTGCTTTGCCATTAGTCAACTATTACAGGAATAGGAATTCCACAGGCATGCCCTGGCTGACCACAGATGGCTGAGAGCACATGTCAGTACGGAAACGCCCCAAGGCTGGTGTGGCATGATCCAAAAGATCTCCAATGCTTGGTGCTGGGCCAGGTTGCAGGGCTGCCTGACCTTAACACAAAGTTGCTGCTCTGCAGCTCTGACCTGCACTGTGGGTGGAGTACCCACTGTGGTGGACAGAGCCCCGCATGGAGGCAGGAGAGCTAGCCCCAATTCTGCACCTGGCCAGCTGCCTGCTCCCTCACTACCGCCAGCCACTCCATCCTCTTCCACATAGAAGAGTCACCATCTATTGAGAACTTCTAAATTCCAGCTTCTGTGCGAGGTGAATTACCTGCCTTGTTTCACTTAACTCTCCCAACATCCTACAAAGTAAGAGTTAGCTTCCTCATTTTCTAAAGAGGTAAACTGTGGTCAGAAAATGTAATTAACTCCTTTGAGGTCTTGCAGTTAAAAAGCTGTGGTGATACCAGCATGAGAACCATAGTCTTTCTGACTCCAAAGCCCATAACCATTTTGGTTCATCTCATTCGTTCTGGATAAGTCTCCATCTTGATAATTCAACTGTGTTTTAAATGTCATCATCTTGAGGCTATTGACTTATTAGTGAAATAACAGCTGCAAATGTCCTTTGACACTTAGTTCTGCAGAGCCAGAGTAATGTATTAGGTATATAGTGCTTATCTGGGGAGTCACAAAGCTGAATTTTTCTGCAGTTGTGCTAAATTTTGACAGTAATGACAGAATTTGATATGAAATTTACAGGATATATTTGAGGCTAAGATTAAATTGTCTTCTCTTTGATCTGGATAGTATCACTGAGATCTGATTATACCTTTAAAAGTAAATGAGTTTCACACTGTACAAGCAAATCCAGATTTTAATCTGAGAATTATTACTTTATCAGGATCTATCAATAAAGTATACCATTTGACATAATACAATAAATTGTAAGTCACAGGTCTTTTTAAGAGAAGGAGGTTGATTGGCCTAACTGATAAATATTTTAAAATTTATCTAGCACATTGTTGAATGCAATATTTAATATTTTTTCTATATTTAAAGTAGCTTATTCAATATATTTTAATTATGCCTACAGCAAGTGTTATAATCTGAGAAATTAACAGTCAACAAATGCAGTCCTTTGATAACATCTTTGGCAACTTGAGTTATTTCAAATGAAAAAGGCAGTTCTGTATCACTATTTCCTCCAAATCTTTAAACTGAGCAATTGTTTGTGGGAATTCCACAAATATTAAAGAATTCTGGTTATTGTGTTTTTCCATATTAAAAATTAGACTATAACCATATTAAAAGAGACTTCCTTCTGCTGTATTTCCTAATCTTAAATTTGAACAGTTTGTACATCCATTATAGCACGTTACGGAAATACCTTTCTAGCAAGAATGCCAGTTATAGAATCCAAGTCTAATTTGTGGATATTGTGATGTAGTAGCAATGAAGAGCCCTGTTATAGAGTAAGACTGACAGTCATTCAATTAACTTTATAATGGGAGGCTCCAAAATCCCAGGTAATATTGTTAGGCACTATGCTTTAAGACAAGGCAGTTGACAAGGTATTTTTCTTTCTTGAGATTTGCAAGTCTCTCTAACTTTCAGAAACAAAACAAGTAGGTGGATATAACTCTTATCCAGCCTTTTAGTTGAAAAGTAAAAAGGCAATTAGTTACTCAGCCAAGCGTCTGGCTCTTCAATAGGAGATATATATATATATATATATATATATATATATATATATATATATACTTATCTCCTATTGGTTCTGTTTCTCAGAGGACCTTGACTAATCTAGACCCTATTTCATTTTATAAAGGGAAGGCAAGGTGGACTTGGCCATAGATCCCAAGAACAGTATAACTGATGTACCTTTGTTTACATTTGAATTTTTGTTTTTCTCAGAAGGGTGTAAGCTGTCCTACACTTCAGGACAGTGTGCAGATGTGACAGCAAACAAACCAGATGTTGACCCGTGGAGTGAAGTCTTAGAGATTTTACTGACCCAACAGAGTATATAGAATAGTGCTCAGGGAGCTGTTATTATGTCATCAGCAAGGGATTAAATCCTCCCTAGGTATGCAGTGACAAAGCAAAGAAGAATTGAACCACACCTTAGAGGATGAATTTGGGCTCCTGGAAACATTCTCAAGATTTTAGCCAGTTCTCTGTTTGTAATCAGAGCCATTAGAAACACATTTGGAAAAAGTCCTTAACCCTGATGATTCCTTCTTCTTGGCGGAACATATCAGCAAGATAGGGTAAAGTTAGGAAAGAAAGCAAGGGGCTTGGTTAAGATCAGGGAGGATCAAATTATATTTATTAATATGATATCAAATACTGTTTTGGCTTTTTGTGTATGATGAGGTTAACTTTATTTAAATTATGCATGCATTTATTTATATGAAAAATGTATGTAAAGGTACTAAATCTATTAGAGAATGAAACCAAATAATGTCCCTTAATGCTTATTTATATAACCAGTGGAGAAATTTTCTCTGGTTCCTTGAATTTACACTATGCCCACACTGCTATCTTGGAAGCTGTAATGAAATCTGGCATATAGATTCTAGCTGTGTTTATGCAGAATAACTTGAATAGGATTTAATGTCTAAAAAGAGAGTGGGTGTGGAATACTTAAAACACAGAATCAAAGGCCTATTTCCAATAACTTTCAACTCTATTAGGATAATAAGATAGGTTGTTTAAATCCATCTTTTATTTCATAGAATATTCTGCCATTGATCTAAAATCAAAATACTCTTTCCATTGGTATGACATCAGAATAAAGTCAAAGATGGAGTATGTTTTAATGATTAATGGAAAAAATTTAAATAGCTGCTAATTAGAATAAATGATACAATAACTTTCTTTTAAGGATGAGAGAAAACTTTTGGAGGTGATGGATATATTTATGGCCTACATTGTGGTAATGGTTTCACAGGTGTATGCTTATTTCTAAACTCATGAAATTATATACATTTAATATGTGCGGCTTTTTGTATATCAAGCATACCTCAATAAGGTGGTTTTAAAAAAAGAACTTTCTTTTATAACTTAAAATTAACTTTTTTTTTCTGATTATAAAATTAGTAAATGTTCATTTCAAAGAATTTGGAAAATACAGCAATTTACATAAATATTTTGTCTTAGAATATTGCTTGTGCTTGTATATTGCATCAAAACTGAAAGAATATCGTATAAATAATTGTTTCCTAATTAAGTAATTTTTAATAAAATTATACTTATGATAAATAACACTCAATTCTATTAAAAGATTAAAAGTAAAATTCACCTCTCACTCCACCCTCTATTTTCTTGAGGTAGTTGCTGTTGAGTATTTCTTCTATGTTTGTTCCAAATTGACCAAGAAATATCACAACTGTATCACCCCACAGAAAACATTTTCACCATATGCTTGCAGTCATGCTGTCTCATGGAGAACTTAAAAATCAAAGAGATAAGTGCGCTATATAACATATAATCATGTGCAATGAAGTTCCCCCTTTTTGTAAGACTATCCAAATATATAATTTTACCTTAAGGTATTAAATCAGTGGTAACAATCTAACACATTTCCAAGTCCATGCACCAAGTCTGTTTCTATTAATACATCCCTGGCAGCTCTCCACCTACCAAGTTGAATTAGTCACCTCAAAAGCCACCCTCTTCCATATAGCATTGCTCCCTTAGCTTCTTGACCACTCCTACCACTGAAGAGGTAAGGCACCTTCGTACAGAGGCCATGGTCACTTTGCCTTGGGCTCCCACAGGCTCCAGCCTCTTCTGTTCTCTGTATCTGTGCAGTGAGATGCAACGTCTGACTCTACTCATCTTGCCAGGCTTTAAAAATCTCTTCCATGAATATGTTGATCATCACTAATATTAAGTTCCTTAATATTCTGTGTTCCAAGTGATAGAAACTTTCTTCTCCTTAAATTCTTCTTTTCAATTCCTTGCTATAGTCTTAAATACTTAACATCAGAAGAGAGATAACTGCTCATTCTATCCTAATATCTTTGCTTTGGTTGGAATAACTGTCAGGCACTTCCAAAGAACAACATTCCCTATATATGCTGCAATTTTATGGCTGGGAATTCCTCTATGTATTCAGCTTCCTAAGAAGAACACTCAGATTCTTCTTACCATTAAATCTTAGTGCAAGTTCGTTCAAAGAAAGTTTTGGCTAATTAAAAAAATTATGTCCTTTAATTTAACTCTATATTACCTATACATCTATGATGTGGTTGATCATGAACACTTTCCATTGGTATGTATTTTCAACTAGCAACATGCCTATTTTGAGAAGCTGTGTTCCACTCTCTTGAAGTGCCCTGGATTGTGCCAGAAAGATTCTTAGTAAATGCTTGTGATAATACATTGAAATCTTAAGTGGAATGCTACTATGTATAGGAACTTCTGTATTACCAACTTCCTTTGTTGGTGGGAATGGTACTCTATATCGCCTGCCCACTATCATGGATAATTCTTCTGGAAATGCCTAAAATTCCTGACTTTATTCCATCATCTCCATTATATCCCCACGTTCCACCTCTTACCTCTTTTTGTGGTATATATCATATGGGCTACAGATTCTTTATGTAATTTCGTAGCTTTTTGAATCTCAATTACTCCAATCAAGCCTCTCAGCTGATGAAAATGTGTAAGCAGGAGACCTAATGCTCTCTGGTCCAGGATGGTATGCAAGAATAACGTAGTTCTGCAGCTTAAATTTTCCAAAACATACAGAAAATAAAGAATAACTCCAGGAGTAGTGAGAGACGCACAACTTTTATCATGATCCAAAGTGACTTTAATAATTGTGTCCCAGACTACAGGAGCCTTCTACTTACTATTATTTCTGTGAGTATATTTTTAAAAATAATAACTTCAATTAATACATTAAAAATAATAAAATTAAATCACTCAAAGTCAATCCAAGGCTGATAAACTTCATATGAATTTCAATATATCAATCATGTTTTATGGTTCTGGGAGAAGATAACATAAAAATTCACACTGGGCCACATTATTGTTTTTAAGGTTTCCAAAAGATAAAGCTTGAACTAGATCTGGATTGAGTTCGTGATAAGTAAAAATGGAAACAACCCATGGATTTCCCCTGATGTATTTAGTTAGTTAAAAATAGGTGGCCATTCATTTTGAAAATATTACCCTAATAGGAGCTCTGTGCCCTTCCAAATTCGATGGCATCTTGTCCCCTCTCGACTTCATCCAGGTCTAATTTTTCTCTGCACTCTTTCTTCTTCTCTACCTATCACAAGGATCCAGCCCCAGAGGAAAATATCCTCAAATCTAATCTATCCCACTGAGGACTTGCCTTAGAAGCTGCAATAAAAAAACAAAGCCATAATGTAGAGAATGTATATGAAATTATCTCTATTCACCAACTTGTTTGTTTCAGGTTTACATGTGAGAGCAAAGCATACTTTACCAGCTCACAACCTTGAACTAGTGAAATTTGTTTTCATGATGGGACCTTTTGTCCCTGTTTCCCCCTTGTTAACCTCCTGCTTCTTAATGCTTCCTGCTCTCCTCTCAAGTTGGCAAATTCAATTGAAAACTGCTCTGATGGAAGAATCTGCCATGTACAGCATCACCTCTGCATAAGAGAATGGCAACAGTTTAAAAGTATCAGCTATTCCACAGGCATTTGTGCTTAACCCAGTGCCCCTTCAGAGTTTGCAAATTGTCTTCTATGCATGGATTTTGAGAAATTCTCACAGCCCTTTGAAGTAGGTATTCACAACCTCATTATGCAGGTGAGTTCACCATAGCATAAACAATTCAGTGCACTGTCCCCAGTCACAGAGCCAACAGGTGGCAGAACCTGGGTTTGAGTATATTTCTTTTTTTAATTAATTTTTATTGGAGTGTAGTTGATTTACAATGTTGTGTTAGTTTTTGCTGTACAGCAAAGTGAATCAGTTATACATATAGATATATCCACTCTTTTTTAGATTCTGTTCCCATATAGGTCATTACAGAGTATTGAGTAGAGTTCCCTGTGCTCTACAGTAGGTTCTTGGGTTTGAGTATATTTCTTAAGGTGCCTTTAACAGTGCTTAAAGCCTTTGTCTAAGTAGAACAGTTCTGATGTGAGAGAATTTCAGGCAGATCAGATTTGGTGAAAAGGGAAAGGCAAACCTTTCTGGAATCTGTCAGACTTGGATACGTTGTATTTAATTTGATTGTTATAAATGTTATAAATTGTTATAAATGTATCTTTACAAATATCCAAATATAATTATCTGATACTAAGGTAATGAACAAAGGATTCAGATACTCCATTCGATGGATAAATCAAATTTTATCCACCCCACTCTGTGAGGTGTCTGCCTGAAAGGACTCTTTTTTATTTTTTTTTGAGGTACGGGGGCCTCTCACTGTTGTGGCCTCTCCCGTTGCGGAGCACAGGCTCCAGATGCACAGGCTCAGCGGCCATGGCTCATGGGCCCAGCCGCTCCGCAGCATGTAGGATCTTCCCGGATCAGGGCATGAACCCGTGTCCCCTACATCAGCAGGCGGACTCTCAACCACTGCGCCACCAGGGAAGCCCGAAAAGACTCTTTTAAGTCTGAGCTTTTACCTAGCAAGTCATATTGAAGCCTACTGTGTTTCTTAATGTACAAAAAGTCTCTCTCCTAGCTGTGTTTTTTTCCCCTCTCCCTTTTTCAGCGTTGCTTTTTGTCTCCATATCTACCTTTATTTTATTTGCGTAAACTCCTCATGCTTAGCTTAAGAAAATGATGAACAACTCTTTAGCTTGTTTATTTCACTCTGCTGCTGCCCAGCAGTTGCTACAGAAAAAATTCAGGGAAAATGTACTTTTCAGCAGATGTAGTATGGGCTGAATGTTTGTGTTCCTCCGAAGTTCCTTCATGTTGAAGCCCTAAACCCTCATGTGATGGTATTTGGAGGTGGGGCCTTTGGGAAGTAATTAGGTTTAAATGTATCATGAGGGCTCTGGCTTCAAGAAGGAATTAGTGTTCGCTTAAGAAGAATAGCGACCAGAGCTCACTCACTTTCTGCCATGTGAAGACACAGTGAGAAAGTGGCCCTCTGTAAGTCACCAAGTTCTTGACCCTCACCAAAAACCACATTTGCCAGCACCTTGTTCTTGGACCTCCGTGAGAAATAAATGTCTGTTGTTTAACCCACGCAATGTACAGTGTGCTGTGATAGCAGCCCAAGGCAGCTAACACAGTGTGGTTTGTAGTTTGGCCTGTGAGGTTGTGCCACAACCCTAGTACCTTTCAGAAACTCGTGTTTTAAGTGACACTTTCTGTCCGTACATCCTTATAGTCTTAACTCACCTTGGCTAAGTTTGCAGCAGCACTTTGAACATTGTAGTACAAATTCATGTACTAAGATGCTATTTATTAAATTATTATTCCAATAATAATTAATAACATTATTAAGGCAGTATGAAGTAATTCCTATGTTTCCTGATGCATGGTAACTCTACCAAACTCTCTCTATATATCGTTTCATTTAAATGCCTTTGATAATCCTAAGGGGTCAGTACTATTAATATCTTGATTTTATAGATGATAAGTCAGATTTGGAAAGAAGTTTCTTACCTATTTCATGTATGGTATTCAGCGGATGCAAGATCTAAACCCCGATAGTCAGACTCCACTGTGCAGTTTGTTATAGTTCACTTATGGATAACCATTGGCATGGAACACAGCAACTTACACATAGAAAATAACTTATCCTCAAGAATTAATTTATTACCATAAAAGATCCTAGCATCCAGCCCGAACTGTGCAATATTTCTTTAAGTCTGTGTCACTTTAAAATGCTGCATTGTAATTACATTTTCTACTAAGTTGTCCCCAGCATAATTTAGACAGCTGAAGATTTCATTTTGATCCCATAAGTAAGCTGAGATGAAGCCTAGCAATACCCTCAGTGACAAGTGTAGGACATTTGCAGTGGAAAATCCAGAACCATCACGCGGCCCTTGAGCGGAGTTTGGCTTGCTCACCTGTGGTTGGCTCTCACGCTAGGAAGGGAAGTCCTGCTTGCTCAGGCATTTGGCAGAAAGCCCAATGAAACTGCTTTTGTTCTGGTGAGAGCAACTGATCTGGGAGGAATGTTTGAATACGGAAGAGATAAATAGGGCATTTTCCAAGGTCCAGGGAGCTGTAGGAACCCATAAGGACAGCATTTTTGGAATAAGTGTGCAGGACCTATGCGGTTGGATGCCTGGGTGGGGATGACTGAAGTTTAATTTATAGGCTCTTTCAGATTCTAAATGGAATCATTGAATAGTATTTTTTCAAGATTAGAATAAGATTACAAAAATATATTGACCTGAACACTGTTTACCTTTCGTATTATGTCTAATGCTGCAAGGTTAAAATAAAAGAGTAAGAAAAGAAATAATAGCTTCTATGTAATGAACACCTCTAATAGACCAGGCACAGATTTAGGCTTTTCGTATTCTGTCTAATGAACTCCTTACAGAAACCCACAGATTTCTATGCTCATTTTATATATCCAAGAGAAGTGCTGGCTCAGAGAGGATAACTTCTGAGGATCACATAGCTGTAAATTGTAGAGTTGAGATTTGGACCTGTATTTGTTTACTCCAAAATCAATCCAAGGACAGAAACATTTGGTGGTAACTAATGTATTGTATTCCCTTTCCCACATAGAGTTCAACCCCTGTAGGCATAATGGTTTTCTCAATAGACCAATTAACTTTTTTTCATTGGTGTCACCTTTCTGATTTGTTTTAGTCCTAGGAGTAATCTAGGGGTCATTTTTATCACCTACTGTAATCATAGTGCTTCAACTCACCACCATTTTTGCCATAAGTCTGGGAGATCATACACCTCCCTTATTCAAACTAGAACTGGTTACATTGTTCTCATTTGTAAGGCAGATTTTATGTTCGTTATCAATCAAAATGTCTGTTAGATTGCAAGTATGCACATGAACAGTTTTAGAAATGTGTTTATATTCCATTATGTTCTTTTGGGCTAGGTTCGTATATGGTGGTTGAGTGATAATGACATATTGTTCAGGACATCTCAAAGATTGAACTGAATGTCAAATTTCTCTTCATTTCATGAACTCTTTAAATCATATTTGATCAAAATGTTCCTATTTCAGGTTTTGGTACCGGGTTTCATTTACATACAGTTTGACACTGTTTCAAACTCACATGAAGCTATATACATTGAGGCGAAACCGCTGGTATTTGTGAAAATTGCTTTGTTGGATTAACCTATTCAAAACCCCTCAGCCCTGAGAGATAGAATTTCAGTCTAAGTAGGTTAGCTCCACTGGATTTATGAGTCCCAAATCCTAGTCTTTGGCAAAATTCCCTTGGATAGGAACTCAATATTGAGCCTTGCCCATAAGCCAGATAAATGAGCCTTGTGTTTGGAATATAGTATATATCTAAAGTAATGCTTCTTAAACATTTTCATCTTTTGGGTGGTGGTCCAGGTTTTGTGGTTACTACTAAAAACACTGCCATTAAACCTTCTTGAGCAGCAAACACAAGAATGTGTCCTTCCATCTTGTTATGGACAAAAAGCAATTTCACCTGGTATTTAAAGAAACAGCAATGTTCCAATCAAATAAAGGGGAACATAGAGTAATATCTACTGTTTATTTGATGAATCCTGGGATCTAATCTTATGTTTGCCTTCATATCCACCAAGTTAAGGATACTAGAGGTGATGCAAAATGCAAAAGAATATTTAAGAGAAAACGGATATGCTCTAGTTTATAGTAATCCATTTTTACTACTTTTTCTTGATAATCAGTATCTGAAGAAGGAGAAATAACCGCTTATTTGAGATGGAAGGTCTTGGCCAGACCTGCCCATAACAGAGTCCTTTGGTAAACGTAAATAAAGCATTCTTGAGCCCTGAGGTATAGGTAAGGGGAGATTGGCTGGTGCTGGCATGGCAAACATTTCAAGCCTTGGAGCCTGGGTAGCATGCTAAGTAGTAGATCTAATACCTTTTAAGTTATGTCTGGATGTTGAAATGCCCAGGATATAAAGGAGAGCAGTGCTGTACTCATCTGACCTTGAGGACAGCCTCCCTCTAGGATGTCAAGACCACCAGCATCGGACATGCTCCCATGAGAACACAAAGAAAGCAATGGGGCTCATACCTACTCACATCTTTGCCCTCTGTTCAATCTTTGCATTCTTTATTAGCTACTTTTGGAGTAAACAAGAGTAAAACAACATTGAATTGAGTCCAAGTCATCATTCTTATCCATCACCAAATCATGAGCAGATTTTGAAATGTGACCACCCTTGTAATGTATAGATTGTTGTATGAGCTAACAAATGGCTTGAACCCCAACTGATTTAACTTTTAAGAAAAAGATAAATTTACAAATATGATGATACAAAAAGAAATAAACAGGTATTCCTTAGGAAAGAAACACAATGTTTGCTTCCTGACTCTGAAATCCAGATTTTCTAAGCTATACACTAAATGTTTCCAACTTTAGGATGCATATAATGTGGACAAGTAGTAGGAAAAAGATTTTAAAGCAAGATTTTTAAAAATATAAAACACATTACACAAATAAGAACAATAAAGGTAAAAGCTATGAGTAAATGCAATTCAAATTTAGGAGCATATTTTTTCATGCCCATGGATAATTACTTCAGAAATATACCAGTAACTCTTAAAAGGTGGAAAGTGTATAGTAAAATATTATTTTTCACAATAACAAAAATCTATGTTTTTATGAGGCTTTGAGGTTGCCAAGGTGCTGAAAATAAGAATTTCCAAAAATATCTTGGCTATTCTCTTGTCCCAACTACTTTCCAATCTACAATGCACCTATAAAACCATTATCCATTATAGCAGGCTGCTCCAACTGTCTTATTACGGGTATATTTTTTATTTACCTGATGCTTCAGTATCATGATTTCATTATTGTATTAATCAGGATCCTCATGGTTGCAAGAGATAGCAACCCAATTCATATTGTCTTAAGCCGAAAGGTATATGTATTTGAGGCCAAATATGTATTTGAAGAGTCAGTAGCTCCATCTTCTCAAAACACTATCATGTTTTTGGTATACTTGCTGGAATGAGGAAAGTGATATGTTTGTTACTAGCTATTATTTTTGTTGTAGAATGGGGTTTAGAGTCAAGCAGACATGGGTTCAAGTCCCAGTTCTCTCACTTAGTACCTTTGGGATCTTGGTACATAACTAAACTCTGAGCTTCTGTTTTCTCATGGACAAAACTGGTTTCACAGGACAATTTCATGAGAGGAGAAAAGAAACACTACCACCTACCTTCTCTTTTGGGGTTGTCATAAACCTCTGGAAAAGGCCAGGGCAGATATAAGAGCTTGTGTGGAAACCATCTGAGCAATATACCAGGTAAGGCACAGAGGTATTCCAGAGCATCTTGCTCTGTGGGTTGGGGTGTCTTTAGACAATCTGATGCCAAAGATATAGCTGGAATGAAATAATGGAGAAATGGTGACCAAGGACATAAGCAAAAATACTTCTACTCCCATCTACTGAAATGAAGAGTAACATAAGTTCTACTTAGTGACAGCACAATGAGTTCTGCTGTCTCTAAATCCATAAATAGTCAATGGTAAAATAATGCATATATCACAAGCGCTAGGAGTATATACTAATATAAATGTTTAGAGACACTTTTAGATTTCAATTGATTTTTTAAAATTTTGACATGTATTTTCAAGTTTCTGAATTACTGAAAGAGGATGCTGAATTTAAAGTTAAAAAAATATACACATGAGTTAAATTATACAGTGAACATGGGCCACAGATTTAGATCTGTGTTACTGAAATTAGATATGTAGAATTTATTTAGGAACCCTCAAAGCCTGAAGCAGAGTCATGTACAAGGCCCAGATCTACAGGAAGAAAAGGAGCAAAGAGGATTCTTGAGTCTGATCATATACCAAGGAAAGTTCCTAGCTCAACCTTTTAGTACGTGATCTAACGCAGGGTCACTCAAGAAGAAAATTGCATATATACATGGCGCTTTTTCCCTCTAGTGAATATCTAAAAGCAATTCACCTTTCACAGTATGCAAAAGCAATAGAGTATATTTTTGAAGAAAAAGTTATGTTGCTTCAGGGAGGTGCAGCTCTTGAGACATCGCCAAAATATGTTTTAATTTTATTTTCTAATTTATAGCTATTTTGTTTCCTAGTAGTCCAATGGATTAAAAGCTATTAAAAATTTTTAACCTGAGGGGGTACCTTCAAGATGGCAGAGGAGTAAGACATGGAGATCACCTTCCTCCCCACAAATACATCAGAAATACAACTACAGGTGGAACAACTCTTACAGAACACCTACTGAATGCTGGCAGAAGACATCAGACTTCCCAAAAGGCAAGAAACTCCCCCACAGACCTGCGTAGGGGAAAAGGAGAAAGAAAAAACAGACACAAATGAATAGGGATGGGACCTGCACCTCTGGGAGGGAGCTGTGAAGGAGGAAAAATTTCCACACACTAGGAAGCTCCTTCACTGGTGGAGACAGGGGGTGGCTGAAGGGAAGCTTCGGAGCCACAGAGGAGAGCACAGCAACAGGGATGCAGAGGGCAAAGCGGAGAGATTCCCGCACAGAGGATCGGTGCCAACCAGCACTCACCAGCCCGAGAGGCTTGTCTGCTCACCTGCCGGGATGTGCGGGGGCTGGGAGCTGAGGCTCAGGCTTCGGTTGGAACGTAGGGAGAGGAATGGGGTTGGCGGCGTGAACACAGCCTGAAGGGATCTAGTGCGCCACAGCCCGTAGGGAGTCCGAGAAAAAGTCTGGAGCTGCCGAAGAGGCAAGAGACCATTGTTTCCTGGTGCGTGAGGAGAGGGGATACAGAGCACCACCTGAATGAGTTCCAGAGACGGGCGTGAGCCATGGCTATCAGCGCGGACACCAGAGATGGGCATGAAACGCTAAGCCTGCTACTGCAGCCACCAAGAAGCCTATCTTGGAGCACAGGTCACTATCCACACCTCCCCTCCCAGGAGCCTGTGCAGACCTCCATGGCCAGGGTCCCATGATCCAGGGACAACTTCCCCAGGAGAACACACGGCACACCTCTGGCTGTTGCAACATCATGCTGCCCTCTGCCACCGCAGGCTCACCCCACTTTCGTTACCCCTTCCTCCCCCTGGCCTGAGTGAGCCAGAGCCCCCTAATCAGCTGATACTTTAACCCCATCCTGTCTGAGTGAAGAACGGATGCCTTCAGATGACCTACACGCAGAGGCGGGGACAAATCCAAAGCTGAACCCTGGGAGCTGTGAGAACAAAGAAGAGAAAGGGAAATCTCTCTCAGCAGACTCAGGAGCAGCAGATTAAATCTCCACAATCAACTTGATGTACCCTGCATCTGTGGAATACCTGAATAGACAACGAATCATCCCAAAATTGAGGTGGTGGACTTTGGAAGCAACTGTAGACTTGGGGTTTGCTGTTTGCAACTGATTTGTTTCTGATTTTTATGTTTATCACAGTACAGTTTTAGTGCCTGTTTTCACTGGTGAATTTGTTTATTGGTTTGGTTGCTCTCCTCTTTTTTTATTATTTTTAAAATTTTATTTAGTTTTCTTTCTTTTTTTCTCCCTTTTCTTCTGAGCCATGTGGCTGACAGGTTCTTGGTGCTCTGGCCTGGTGTCAGGCCTGAGCATCTGAGGTCAGAGAGGTGAGTTCAGGACATTGGACCACCAGAGACCTTACAGTCCCACATAATACCAATTGGTGAGACCTCTCCAAGAGATCTCAGTCTCAACACTAAGGCCCAGCTCCACCCAACGGCCAGCAGACTCCAGTGCTGGATGCCCCATGCCAAACAACTAGCAAGACAGGAACACGACCCCACCCATTCACAGAGAGGCTGCCTACAATGATACTAAGTTCACAGACACCCTAAAACACACCACTGGATGTGGCCCTGCCCAACAGAAAGCCAAGATCCAGCCCCACCCACCAGAAGACAGGAACCAGTCCCCTCCACCAGGAAGCCTACACAAGCCACTGAACCAACCACACCCACTGGGGGCAGACAGCATAAACAACTGGAACTATGAACCTGCAGCCTGGGAAAAGAAGACCCCAAACACAGTAAGTTAAACAAAACAGGAAGACAGAGAAATATGCAGCAGATGAAGGAGCAAGGTAAAATCCCACCAAACAAATGAAGATGAAATAGGCAGTCTACCTGAAAAAGAATTCAGAGTAATGATAGTAAAGATGAGCCAAAATCTGGGAAATAGAATGGAGAAAATAAAAGAAACGTTTAACAAGGACCTAGAAGAACTAAAGAGTAAACAATGAATGATGAATACACAATAAATGAAATTAAAAATTCTCTAGAAGTAATCAAGAGCAGAATAACTGAGGCAGAAGAACGAATAAGTGACCAGGAAGGTAAAATGGTGGAAATAACTGCCAGAGAGCAGACTAAAGAAAAAAGAATGAAAAGCATTGAGGACAGTCTCAGAGACTTCTGGGACAACATTAAATGCACCAATTTTTGAATTACAGGGGTCCCATAGAAGAAGAGGAAAAGAAAGGGTCTGAGGAAATATTTGAAGAGATTATAGTTGAAAACTTCCCTAACATGGGAAAGGAAATAGTCAATCAAGTCCAGGAAGCTCAGAGAGTCCCATACAGGATAAATCCAAGGAGAAACATGCCAAGACACATATTAATCAAACTATCAAATATTAAATACAAAGAAAAAGTATTAAAAGCAGCAAGGGAAAAACAACAAATAACACACAAGGGAATCCCCATAAGGTTAACAGCTGATCTTTCAGCAGAAACTCTGCAAGCCAGAAGGGAGTGGCAGGACACATTTAAAGTGATGAGAGGGAAAAACCTACAACCGAGATTACTCTACCCAGCAAGGATCTCATTCAGATTTGATGGAGAAATTAAAACCTTTACAGACAAACAAAAGTTAAGATTATTCAGCACCACCAAACCAGCTTTACAACAAATGCTAAAGGAGCTTCTCTAGGCAGGAAACATAAAGGAAGGAAAGACCTACAAAAAGAAACCCAAAACAATTAAGAAAAATGGTAATAGGAACATACATATTGATAATTATCTTAAATGTAAATGGATTAAATGCTCCAATCAAAAGACATAGACTGGCTGAATGGGTACAAAAATAAGACCCGTATATATGCTGTCTACAGGAGACCCACTTCAGACCTAGAGACACGTACAGACTGAAAGTGAGTGGATGGAAAAAGATATTCCATGCAAACGGAGATCAAAAGAAAGCTGGAGTAGCAATTCTCATATCAGACCAAATAGACTTTAAAATAAAGACTATTACAAGAGACAAAGAAGGGCACTACATAATGATCAAGGGATCAATCCAAGAAGAAGATATAACCATTGTAAAAACTTATACAACCAACATAGGAGCACCTCAATACATAAGGCAAATGCTAAGAGCCATAAAAGGGGATATTGACAGTAACACAATCATAGTAGGGGACGATAACACCCCACTTTTACCAATGGACAGATCATGCAAATGAAAATAAATAAGGAAACACGAGCTTTAAATGATACATTAAACAAGATGGACTTAATTGATATTTATAGGACATTCCATCCACAAACAACAGAATACACTTTCTTCTCAAGTGCTCATGGAACATTCTCCAGGATAGATCATATCTTGAGTCACAAAACAAGCCTTGGTATTTTTAGGAAAATTGAAATTGTATCAAGTATCTTTTCCGAGCACAATGCTATGAGACTAGATATCAATTACAGAAAAAAAAAACTGTAAAAAATACAAACACATGGAGCCGAAACAATACACTACTAAATAGCCAAGAGATCACTGAAGAAATCAAACAGGAAATCAAAAAACACCTAGAAACAAATGACAATGGAGACACAACGACCCAAAACCTATGGGATGTAGCAAAAGCAGTTCTAAGAGGGAAGCTTATAGCAATACAATTCTACCTGAAGAAACAGGAAAAATCTCAAATAAACAACCTAACTTTACACCTAAAGCAATTAGAGAAAGAAGAACAAAGAAACCCCAAAGTTAGCAGAAGGAAAGAAATCATAAAGATCAGATCAGAAATAACTGAAAAACAAATGAAGGAAACAAGAGCAAAGACCAATAAAACTAAAAGCTGGCTCTTTGAGAAAAACAAAATTGATAAACCATTAGGCAGACTCATCAAGAAGAAAGGGAGAAGACTCAATAGAATTAGAAATGAAAAAGAAGTAACAACTGACACTGAAAAAATACAAAAGATCATGAGAGATTACTACAAGCAACTCTATGCCAATAAAATGGACAACCTGGAAGAAATGCACAAATTGTTAGAAAAGCACAACCTGCTGTGACTGAACCAGGAAGAAATAGAAAATATAAACAGACCAATCACAGCACTGAAATTGAGACAGTGATTAAAAGTCTTCCAACAAACGAAAGCCCAGGACCATATGGCTTCACAGGTGAATTCTATCAAACTTTTAGAGAAGAGCTAACACCTATCCTTCTCAAACTCTTCCAAAATATAGCAGAGGTAGGACACTCCCAAAGTCGTTCTACGAGGTCACCGTCAACCTGAAACTGAAACAAAAGATGACACAAAAAAAGAAAACTATAGGCCAATATCACTTATGAACATAGATGCAAAAATCCTCAACAAAATACTAGCAAACAGAATCCAACAGCACATTAGAGGAACACACACCATGATCAAGAGGGGTTTATCCCAGGAATGCAAGGATTCTTCAGTATATGCAAATCAATCAATGTGAAACACCATATTAACAAATTGAAGGATTAAAACCATATGGTAATCTCAATAGATGTGGAAAAAGCTTTCAACAAAATTGAACACCGATTTATGATAAAAACTCTCCAGAAAGTAGGCATAGAGGGAAACTATCTCAACATGATAAAGGCCATATATCACAAACTCACAGCCAACATCGTTCTCAATGGTGAAAAGCTGAAACCATTTCCACTAAGATCAGGAACAAGACAAGGTTGCCCACTCTCACCACTATTATCCAACATAGTTTTGGAAGTTTTAACCACAGTGATCAGAGAAGAAAAAGAAATAAAAGGAATACAAGTCAGAAAAGAAGAAGTAAAACTGTCACTGTTTGCAGATGACATGATACTATACATAGAGAATCCTAAAGATGCTACCAGAAAACTACTAGAGCTAATCATTGAATTTGGTAAAGTTGCAGGATACAAAATTAATGCACAGAAATCTCTTTCATTCCTACACACTAATGATGAAAAATCTGAAAGAGAAATTAAGGAAACACTTCCATTTACCACTGCAACAAAAAGAATAAAATACCTAGGAATAAACCCACCTAAGGAGAGAAAAGACCTGTATGCGGAAAACTATAAGCATTGATGAAAGAAATTAAAGATGATACAAACAGATGGAGAGATATACCATGTTCTGGGATTGGAAGAATCAACATTGTGAAAATGGCTATAGTACCCAAAGCAGTCTACAGATTCAATGCAATCCCTATCAAACTACCTATGGCATTTTTCACAGAATTAGAACAAAAAATTTCACAATTTGTATGGAAACACAAAAGACCCCGAATACCAAAGCAATCTTGAGAACGAAAAATGGAGCTGGAGGAATCAGGCTCCCTGACTTCAGACTATACTACAAAGCTACAGTAATCAAAATAGTATGATACCAGCACAAAAACAGAAATATAGTTCAATGGAACAGGATAGAAAGCCCAGAGATAAACTCATGCACATATGGTTACCTTATCTTTGATAAAGAAGGCAAGAGTATACAATGGAGAAAAGAGAGCCTCTTCAATAGGTGATGCTGGGGAAACTGGACAGCTACATGTAAAAGAATGAAATTACAACACTCCCTAACACCATACACAAAATAAACTCAAAATGGATTAAAGACCTGAATGTCGGCCAGACACTATAAAACTCTTAGAGGAAAACATAGGCAGAACACTCTATGACATAAATCGCAGCAAGATCCTTTTTGACCCACCTCCTAGAGAAATGGAAATAAAAACAAAAATAAACAAACGGGACCTAATGAAACTAAAACTTTTGCACAGCAAAGGAAATCATAAACAAGATGAAAAGACAAACCTCAGAATGGGAGAAAATATTTGCAAATGAAGCAACTGACAAAGGATTAATCTCCAAAATTTACAAGCAGCTCATGCAGCTCAATACCAAAAAAACAAACAACCCAATCCAAAAATGGGCAGAAGACCTAAATAGACATTTCTCCAAAGTAGATGTATTGATTGCCAACAAACACATGAAAGGATGCTCAACATCACTAATCATTAGAGAAATTCAAATCAAAACTACAATGAGGTATCACCTCACACCGGTCAGAATGGCCATCATCAAAAAATCTACAAACAATAAATGCTGGAGAGAGTGTGTAGAAAAGAGAACCCTCTTGCACTATTGGTGGGAATGTAAATTGATACAGTCACTATGGAGAACAGTATGGAGCTTCCTTAAAAAACTAAAAATAGAACTACCATACAGCCCAGCAAACCCACTGCTGGGCATATACCCCTGAGAAAACCATAATTGAAAACGAGTCATGTACCACAATGTTCATTGCCGATCTATTTATAATAGCCAGGACATGGAAGCAACCTAAGTGGCCATCAACAGTGAATGGATAAAGAAGATGTGGCACATATATACAATGGAATATTACTCAGCCATAAAAAGAAAGGAAATTGAGTTATTTGTAGTGAGGTGGATGGATCTAGAGTCTGTCATACAGATTGAAGTAAGTCAGAAAGAGAAAAACAAATACCATACACTAACACATATATATGGAATCTGAAAAAAATAATAGTTCTGAAGAACCTATGGGCAGGACAGGAATAAAGATGCAGATGTATAGAATGGACTTGAGGACACAGTGAGGGGGAAGGGTAAGCTGGGTTGAAGTGAGATAGTGGCATGGACATATATACACTACCAAATATAAAACAGCTAGTGGGAAGCAGCCACAGAGCACAGGGAGATCAGCTTGGTCCTTTGTGACCACCTAGAGGGGTGGGATAGAAACTAACTCACCATTGTAAAGCAATGATACTCCAAAAAAGATGTTAAAAAAAAAATAGTCATGTACCACAATGTTCATTGCAGTACTATTTACAATAGCCAGGACATGGAAGTAACCTAAGTGTCCATCGCCAGATGAATGGATAAAGAAGATGTGGCACATATATACAATGGAATACTACTCAGCCATATAAAGAAGCAAAATTGCATTATTTGTAGTGAGGTGGATGGCCATAGAGTCTGTTATACAGAGTGAAGTAAGTCAGAAAAAGAAAAGCAAACACCGTATGCTAACACCTATATATGGAATCAAAAAAAAAAAAAGGTTCTGACGAACCTAGGGGCAGGACAGGAATAAAGATGCAGATGTAGAGAATGGACTTGAGGACACGGGGAGCAGGAAGGGTAAGCTGGGATGAAGTAAGACAGTGGCATGGACATATATACACTACCAAATATAAAATAGATAGCTAGTGGGAAGCAGGCGCATAGCACAGAGAGATCAGCTTGGTGCTTTGTGACCACCTAGAGGGGTGGGATAGGGAGGGTGGGATGGAGATGCAGGAGGGAGGGGATATGGGGATATATGTATACATATAGCTGATTCACTTTGTTATACAGCAGAAACTAACACAACGTTGTAAATTATACTCCAATAAAGATGTTAAAAAAGTAAATAAAATGGCTTCTTCTGACTAAAATTATATTAAATATCATAATAATTGAACTTATAAATTATTTGAAGAAAAGTTGAAAGAAAGAGAACAAATATTATTAGTTTTCAATAATAAAAAAATATTTTAGCCCAAAATTGTGCGTTTGCAAACTCAGGTCAAGATTAATAAACAAAATATAATGTAAGAAGAATAATCAACAACAAAAGGGGTTACTGGTGAGACATTCAGGTTCTTCAAACTCTGAGGAAATATTGGACCCATGACTTATTTGTCTTTGGCTTTGTCATTTATTATGTTGAACAATTCATTTTAATGATTTCAGTAGTATGTCCATGCAAGGGAAGAAAGATGTTTTTCAGAGATGCTACTTCTCTATTTCAGTTATCTTTTGCTCTGTAAAAAGCCATCCCCAAACTCTGTTGCGTAAAACAATGAGAGCCTTTTTTTTCTGCTAGTCTTGTTTGGAGCTGCTCATGTTGCTGCAGTAAGATGGCAAGTAAGCCTGGAATGCCTAAATGGCTCGCTCCCAAGTCTGCTGAATGGCAGGGACATCTGGGTGATGATGACATCTCTTTCTGCACATGGGCTCTCCATGTGACGAGATTCGGCTTCTGTGAATGATGGTCAGATTTGTCACAAACTACCCAGATTCAAGAGGAGGGGGAATAAATTCCATCTCTCAATGCAAGGGGTGTCAGGAATTTGTGGCCAACACACCTAGCCTTGAATGTTGTTATTCAAAACCATGTCTTTTTCCTCTTTTTCTTTTTCTTTCTTTTCTTCAAATCATGTCATTTGTAGCCTGTCTTCAGTGAATACAGAGATTCATAGAGAGTTGCCTCTTTCCTTGAAGTGTGCCAGAACTTTGGCATTTCTAGAGGGCCCACTGGAGTCCAGAAGCATGATTTCAACCCTGAGCAGAGATTCAGCAGATGAGGGTGAGCTCAGTGAGGATGGTCCAACCTGTGAGATTGCTTGAAAGCTGTCAGGGCAAGTTGGTCCAAAAGATTCCCCAAATTTGGGCAGGATCCAGCCTGAGTCCTGCATTTGTCACTAGGTGCCTGGGCCCTGCCAGGTCCACAATGAAGATGTCCAGTAAACAGGCACACTACTTACTGCTGACTCTGCTTGCCAGGACAAAGCAGTAGGCAATTCTGCTCTTCCCTCCCCACACCCACAGTGCAGCAGATCCCTGGATAATGATAGGTTTCATCTTTATTAAGTAAATCACATCGGCATTACAGCACTTCCATAAACTCCTTGACCTTACCAAATGGGCAAAAACCAAGCATTATGAGCACTTATCCATGAAGTTTAAACCAATTGCTTAGGGTGTTTATTAAACGTCCATATCTATAGATACATCCTGATCTTAACTATCGCATAATAAATAACATGAATTTTCATCAAAGAGCAGCATTGATTTTTTTTTTTCTTTGAGATAGGTATGTGGTAATGCTTTCCTCTTTTGTTTTGAGAAGCCAGACAAATAGAGATCCTGGAAGTTATGGGTCCAACTATAGATATAAAACCCACATTTTTTTTGTAAAACATTGGACCTCAACACTTACAAATCCAGTAATAAGGTTCTAGATCTGGGGAGGCCTTGTGACTATAAAATGCATATGGAGCATTTTAGTCTTTTTTTTAAACAGTTTTTAGCCCTATCAGCATAAATAAAACCAGTTGCAATAGAAATTATGTAGTAGAAAGTAATGCAGTGGTTAAGAGGGTCTTTCCATATTCACTTGTTTAAGTGAATGACCACAGTTTAGGGATTTTTACTGATTCTCCAAAGAAGAGAGAAATGAGGTGGGAGGAATAAACAGATTTCTTTCCTTGTAATGGAGACAGTAAGTTCCAACAGAACCAGCCTAAACAAAATCACATCCAAGTCCATATCCAATGGTGAAATTAAGGGCAGAATTTTGGTTACATAATGTTGTCGACTCTTCTTTGGTACTGGAATTACAACAATGGAGAATGATAAGTACCAAAATGAGTGGTAAGTTTTGATAGGAGCCTCTTAACAAAAGGTGAGTGGAGGGTAAGGGGGATAGAGAGGCATATTAAAAAAAAACTCCCATTCTTTTCTTTCTTCATCTCATCAGAATGTCTTTGTGACTTCATGATGAAAAGCTTTTGTATTTAGAGATTCAGGAATAAACACCAAGGCTTCATGCAGAAGCTGAAAGAATTAAAGCAGGAATCAAGAGGAAATAAAGGCTATTTTATTTTAGTTTTAAAAAATTTTACTGAGGGCTTCCCTGGTGGCGCAGTGGTTGAGAGTCTGCCTGCCGATGCAGGGGACACGGGTTTGTGCCCCAGTCCGGGAAGATCCCACATGCCGCGGAGTGGCTGGGCCCGTGAGCCATGGCTGCTGAGCCTGCGCGTCCGGAGCCTGTGCTCCACAACAGGAGAGGCCACAGCAGTGAGAGGCCCGTGTACCACAAAAAAAAAAAAAAAAATTATTGAAGTATAGTTGATTTACAATGTGTTACTTTCCTTTGTACAGAAAAGTGACTCATTATACATATATATATTCTTTTTCATAATCTTTTCCCTTATGGTTTGTCACAGGATATTGAATATAATTCCCTGTGTTGTTTTTCCATCCTATAAATAATAGTTTGCCTCTGCTAATCCCAAACTCCCAATCCTCACCACCCGCCCTGCTCCCGGCAACCACAAGTCTGTTCTCTAAATCTGTGAGTCTGTTTTTGTTTTGTAGATATGTTGATTTTTATTGTATTTAGATTCCACATATAAGTGATATCATATGGTATTTGTCTTTCTCTTCCTGACTTACTTCGCTTAGTATGATAATCTCTAGGTCCATCCATGTTGCTGCAAATGGCATTATTTCATTCTTTTTGACGGCTGAGTAATATTCCATTGTATATATATACCACATATTCTTTATCCATTCATCGTTAAAGGCTGTTTTATAAAGAAGAGCTTTATTGGTCTTCCTTGATTTTAGTCCCCCTGATGATTCTGGTATCTCCTTTCTTTATTCTTCTTAGTGTCTTGGTATTTTTATCATCATTTTCCTGTTTCTCTCACTGGTAATTAAATGCATGTATTTTTATGCTGGTCCTTACTTCTTTTTCTGACTGTATTGTGAGAACTTAAAAAACAGCAAATCCCATCTTCTATTCCCACTGTAATTTTTTCCTGCCTAACACAGTGCTCTGGGTTCCTTGGGACTTAGTTCATACTCTTGGTTGATAAGGGGAAATTGCCATATTCTAAATTAACACCAAGGGTGTGAGCTTGTTCACTATTTCACAATGACCACCAAAGGGAAGATAATTACTGATAACTTGTGTGCCACTATTTGTATGTGTGATGGCTACACAAGGAAATAGATCTGCTTTTGAGTGCAGGTTTCAGTGGAAACTAACTAACTAACTATGGTCAACCTACATATTCACTTTAGGCCCAGGGGTCATCACCAATACCACAGGGGTAGTAATAGTATATATCTCATTAGAAGGTTACAGAATTAATTGAGATAATGAATGTAAGGCATTTAAAGTATCTGGCATATAGTTAGATTAAATAAGTGTTGTCTGGGGCTTCCCTGGTGGTGCAGTGTTTGAGAGTCCGCCTGCCGATGCAGGGGACACGTTTTCGTGCCCTGGTCCGGGAAGATCCCACATGCCGCGGAGCGGCTGGGCCGGTGAGCCATGGCTGCTGAGCCTGTGCGTCCGGAGCCTGTGCTCCGCAACGGGAGAGGCCACAACAGTGAGAGGCCCACGTACCGCAAAAAAAAAAAAAAAAAAAAAAAAAAAGTGTTGTCTGTGTCATCATTATCATGATTGTACTGTGCTCATATTTTTTTAAGTGCTTCAGTTCTTGAAATTTACAACACTGACTGATGTTGGCCTATTTTTTTTATAAATGTATTTATTATTTATTTTTGGCTGCATTGGGTGTTTGTTGCTGCACATGGCTTTCTCTAGTTGCAGCGAGCGGGGGCTACTCTTTGTTGCGGTGCACGGGATTCTCACTGTGGTGGCTTCTCTTGTTGCGGAGCTTGGGCTCTAGGCGTGCGGGCTTCAGTAGTTGTGGCTCGTGGGCTCTAGAGCGCAGGCTCAGTAGTTGTGGCGCACAGGCTTAGTTGCTCCGAGGCATGTGGGATCTTCCCAGACCAGGGCTCGAACCCATGCCCCCTACATTGGCAGGCAGATTCTTAACCACTGTGCCACCAGGGAAGCCCAGCCTATTTTTTTTTTTTTTTTTTTGTAAAAGTTCCTGCTAGCATGATCCTGGACCAAATAAATATGTATTTCAAAGTATTTACCTATTTTGAAGAATTGGGTCATTTTACTTAGAGTCATTGCTGTGAAGGCTTTTAGGAAGCTTAAATTGTGTGCCTGCTCAGTCTTTCACATTGAACATATCACCATTTGAAGACACCAACTTTCACGGATTTCAGTCTGTAAATAACTGTTTTACTCTCCCTATTGCACTTTTGTCACAGTACCTGATTGGAATTTTATCAGACTGGATGACATATTTACTGCCTATTGTCCTTTTTTAGGCTTGTTCTTAACCATGCCCAAGCCCCAGGGTCATTTGGTGGTGACATGTTATAAATAACATTATTACCATAATTAAAGGATGGATCAGAGTAGCTTGGGAGGAAAATCTACTCACCTTTGGCTTGCAATCAAGCCTGAGTCACTGGGGTCATTAACATAATTTACTGTAGCTGACCAAATACTCTTCTTTGGGTAGGTGATGTTTTTCACAGTAGACATACCTGACACTTGACTGGTGTGAAGTGACCTAATTCCAAGTAAACTGTAAAATCAAAAATATTCATTGATGGCCTACTGTGTCCTTTTATTGTGCTTTTATGCAGATTCTTCAAACTTTATAAGACTCTATTAAACTATGTAGGTCTTCCAAACCTAACCTTGTCAATATGTAAAGTAAAATGTTTACTTACTGAAGAAATAACAAAATATGATCATAATGAAATTTATTGTTTAATTACTTGGGAACATATTGTCTTGTGCCATCAGTGGGTAAGATGATGACCATTAATCTGAATTTCTTTCCAGCATCTCTCTCTCTCTTGCCTCAGTAGCAGCTAATTTGCCATAGTTCAGGATGGAACAGTCAGAGCTGGAGTGTTCTGGGGGTTGGGTATGTGTGCTGGTCTCTGTAATTTTCCAACGTTCTCCAGGGAAATCTGGTACTCTACTACCTTCCTTCCCTGGTGCCTCTGGGAACTACAGAGGAGCTCTCTCTTTCTCCCTGCTTCTTCTTCTCTTTTTTGGTAGTCAGGTATCTTCTCCATAGGAATAGAGATCATTGCATTAAAAAAAAAATAGGAAGATTAAAATAAAAAGGGCTCTTATACTCTTATAAAACCTAATTGTAAAATTTTCATTCACTTTACGTTTTATTTCTTCTTTCTTTTATTTTTCTATTGATTGAAAGTTAAAAAGAATAGAATCCTGTAATGAGCACTAGTTTGCATACAGAATGAATAAAAGATTGTTTTCGCATTCTCTGAGTAAAATATTTTAAGTGGCCAAGTACAGGAATATTTGCCAGGCTCTGAAACAATTTCAGTGGTACAGTGCACGTTCACAGTGGCAACATAATCAAGGGCCTGTCTGAGGCCCTCCTGGGAATTAACATCTTCATATCTGCTTTTGGCAACCTGACCTCACTGACTGCATTTAACCATCTTTAAATAAGGGTGTTTGAGATTTAATTTGTACAAGTAGAGAAATATTCTGAAGATAAAAGTGTATGTACACGTATATAGAACCTAGCATGTATTTATTCAGTCAGTTTTAGTTGAGCTGGTATATTTGTATTTTCTCATAACAGTTAATATTCCCTCACTGGCAGTTTATAATGCAATATAATATTATACTTTGTGGATATTATAAATAGAATAAACTTTAACCGTTAATAATAAAACATCTATGGCACTCATTTATTCTTGACTTCTTCACTTAGATCATCACCATTTATTAGAACTGCACACAATATTTCTCTAATAGGTTTAAGGCAGAACTGTAATGATTTCAAGCAGAACTGTAATGATTTCAATAGTTACTTATCAAAGGAGTTGAAGATTTCCATGTAATTTCTTCCTAGTCAGGTCTGGATACGAATGAAAGGAACAAGAAAAGATAGAATCTCGGAGCTATGAAAATAATTTGGGAAAACTATTAAAGCAAAGTATTATAATGTGTCATTGATCAAAAAATTTTTAACTTGTACACCAATTTTAGTTTAATTGCATAACTATTTAGCAGTCATATCAATTAAAATGCTCTAAAATGAAATAAGGAAAATGAAGTTAAAAATAGAGCGAATTACTTTAATACCTTATTTAAATTTTAATTTGCCTGTAAGACAATTTATTTCAGGTCCGGGAAATATTCTATTTTTTGGCTCTGTCAATTAAGATCAATCCCCCAAAAGAACTTGTTTGTAAAGACCAACATTTCCAATGTGGCGTCTAGACCAGCATGCAAATTATTAATAAAGTAATATAGTGCAAATGACCCAACAAAAGCATATTTTCAATTCATATTTCAATTCATGCAGGTATTTGATGACACATTAACAAATTATAATAAATTTCTCTCATGAGAATTTGGCCCAATGTCAATCTGACTTTGAAAAAAAGATCAAAGCTGCCCTGTCAAATTAATTCTGACATACTTGTCAGAATTAAATAAATTAAATAAATAAAACTTGACATACTTGTCTTTGGCTATTGAAATTTGACCTCTTAACACTTCGTATATTTATTGCTTTTCATTGCTCCTTGGATTGTACACCAATGGATTTTACTGAGGAAAAACTCATCGTATTTATACCAGCTGAATATTTAGAAATGTGACAGAAATTTTTATTTCTACATAGCCCTCTAGTACACTGTTCTCTTTATGTCTCATACATTCTTTTGTTCTGGCAAAGAACAGGACAGTGAAAGAAGGGAAAAAGAAGGCATTCTGGTATGTCTTTTGCTGACTCCTCAATAGTTGGGATTTGTAAGAGATCACAGATCAGAAAGGATTTTAAACTCTAGTGCATTTGAGCTTCCAACTGCTGCTTGAGCAATGTGACAACAGTTTGAGATGCCCTTCCAAATGTGCCTGGCTTAAGTTACAAAAAATGTTAATAGCTTTGACCTCTTCAACTATTACATGAAGAAAAGGCTCAACTCACTTAAGGGCCACCCTATTGTAATCTCTATCTTTGAAGTGAGTCACGTACTAATTTCCTCTCAGGAAAGTTTAAACCAAAATATGTTTAGTCAGAAGGATTACTTTTTACTTTAAGAACCCCAAACAGCTGAGATTTGGGCAATATGATTAAAAGATAGCAAATTAATTTGAAAAATGTGTGCAAAGTACTGAACTAAATTACAACCCACAGAGCCTTCATTTACTTTCCTATGTTTATATAAATGGACATTCTATTAGTAAATTGAATGCAAATGAATAAAATAAAATTTAGTATCTGTCATAGCTACATGAGACAGTAACTTATACAGTCATAAAAATAAGAGATCTCTACTACAATTAAACAAGCTTATGTAGCTCCCAGATAGTATGTGACCGATGAAAGCCTTGTTTATTATACTCACCACTGGTGCATTAAGACTTAGGAATATTTGAAATGAGGACATCTCAGGATTGTTCACTGTGATACCAGGATTTACAGTATTTTAGAAGTGCCCCGGAGTTCTAACTATTCTTTGATAAACAGAACCTAGTCTTAAATCATGCTTCTGATTGTCTTGTAGTCCCTTTTCATTAAATATTAAGTGATGATTATAATGAAATCTTTATTAAATTTTTACTCCATTAAGGAGTTTTGGTGAGCCTGTAAGATTTAGCCACAGCTGTTGTTCTCTGAGAAAGCTTAAAAACTGACAGAATCATCTCTAAGGTTATTCTAGAGCCTAGGTATTCCTTTATGATCTGTGGCAATGTATGTTGGGTGGGTGGTAGATTAAAAATAAGGACAGATGGAAATGTATGTTTATTCTTCTTCTACTGTATTTAAATCTCTAAAATCAGAATGTAACTTACGTGGTGTTACATAGTTAAATTGCAGTGTTTTTCTTCTTTGTTTATACATACTATAATGGTACATCTTGCAATTGATGGAGTGGTGGATATAATGAAATGTGGCAGCTCCTATTTTCTGATTCACATAAAAGGCTAAAAAGCTAATATTTTACAATTTTTCTATCAGTGAAGATCCATGACTTCATATCAGTCTCTGTGTATAGCTAAGAAATCCTTCCTACATTTCTCCATTTTCAGGTTCTGGGCTCGTAACATTGCCTGTAATAATTTTTATTAATTTGTGCTTTTGTGTGTGTGTGTGTGTGTGTGTGTGTGTATGTTTAGTGTCTGATAAAACTCTTCAGGGATTGTTCTCAGTGAGGATAGTGGAATAGCACTCAATTTTTTTTTATTACCAGAAGTTAGTGAGCCTAACCAAGAAGACATTTATTTAGACAGATTGATCCAATTGATTCTCTCAATATTGAATTAAAATCAATGGAAAGGCAGGTTTACCAGAGAAGCTGAGAAACATCTTGGGCGAAATACTAAGACCCTGAATTTCAGAGCTTGAGCTATACAGTTAATGGAATTGAGTTTAACTAATGATTGCTGTTCTCCCCATATGAATACCTGGATGCATGCTATCATAGAGCTAGTCCTTAGCAGTTGACATATCCTGTTTTCCTCACACACAGTGTTTAATTCTATGGGCTGACATGCTCAAGCAGATAGGACTAGGATTCCCTAGAAAAGTGGATTTAAATATTTTTGACCACAGTGCTAAATACAGTCTGTTCTACATCCTGACATAATACATATGCACACACATAACTGAAAGTCCCACACAACTGAAGTGAGAACATTACAAACAATAATTACTACTAAGACTTTTTGCTTATGATTTACTCTAATATGTTCTATTCTGTTCTATTCTCTTCTTTCCCCATGTCATTTTTACTGCTAACTTCTATTTTTTTCCTTTTATGTATGAAAAAGCTTATGTATCACTTGAAAGATTCAAAAGAATACATATAATATAAACACATTGTGAAGCATAGTAATGAAACAAACTCCATTGCTCCCATCTAGAATATTATGAACATAATGAAAGCCCTCTGTGTGCTTCTTGGTATCAACCCCTGCCTTGTACACAGAGATTACTACTTTCCTGAATTTCTTTTAGTTGTACCCTTGCTTTTCTTTTTAGATTTACCACATAAATTTGTATTCTCAAACAACATATTTAGTTTTGTTTGATTATAATTATTTGACATTCTTCCTTGACTTGCTTTTTTATTCTTTTTGCTAAATGTTACATTTCAAAGATCAACCCATATTCATACATTCATTCATTCAACAAATATTTATTGAGTGCAGACTATATGCCAGTTCCTCTGCCATGTGCTTGGTGTGCATCACACAAACCAAATAAGGATTCCTACTCTCCTAGAACTTACATTCTACTGGGAGGAGACAGGTGATAAACAATAGATGTAATAAATAAGTAAATTAAATCAAATGTTAGAAGCTTATCTTATCTGTATTGCTTTGTGTTTTCATGATTATTCTGCATGCATCTCCCTTGTTAAAACTTTGATTTGGGGAAGAGTGCCATTACTGGAAATGAGTTTAGAGAATTATTCTCAAAAACAGAAGGAAATGGTTCTCACCTAAATATTAAGAAATAATCTCTATTTCTGATAAGGAAACATAGAGCAGGATTAGAAGAATCCAGAGTGCTAAGGTAAAGGTAGATGGCAGTTTTAGAAGGATTGTTCTTGAAGGGCCTTGTAAAGAAGGTAGCGGTTGAGCAAAACAAACAACCAACCAACCCATGGATGAGTGTAGTTGTAGTATTTGTAGTTGTGTAATTACTTTCACTGCTGTATAGTATTCAATGGTGTAGATACACCATTGAATCCTTTCTCTTCTTTATTTAATTATGATATTACAAACATTCTTGCCTTATCTCCTGGGACATGTGCAAGAGTTTCTCTAGACGTAGAATTTCTAGAAGCTTATGAAGAATTTCTAGAAGTGCATGCAATATCTAACTTAAGATACAGACAACTTAAAAAAATTATTATTATTTTGGCTGCACCACGTGGCATGCGGAATCTCAGTTTTCCCCACCAGGGATCAAACCCACGCCCCCTGTAGCGGAAACGCAGAGTCTTAACCACTGGACTGGCAGACAAGTCCCAAGATACAGCCAAATTATTTTCCAGTGGTTAACCAATTTATACTCCCACCAACAGAGTATAAGATTTTCTATGGTCCACATTTGGCTAATGTTCAAAATTATGAAACTTTAAAATTGTGCCATATTTAATTTTGCCATATAATTATCTTTGCATTTATCTCATTTCTATTGAAGTGAATACTTTTTAATATAACTATTGGCCTTTCTTGTATCTCTTCCGTTTATGAGTTTTGCCTATTTTTCTGCCAGGTTATTTCTATTTTTTCTCATTGGTTTGTATAATCCAGATGATCTCATCTCAAGATTTTTAACTTAATTACATCTTTTTCAAATAAGGTAATACAGGTTCTGAGAATTAGGACATGGACGTATCTTTTTTTTTTTTTTTTTTTTTTTTTTGCGGTACGCGGGCCTCTCACCGCCGCGGCCCCTCCCGTTACGGAGCACAGGCTCCGGACGCGCAGGCCCAGCGGCCATGGCCCACCGGCCCAGCCGCTCCGCGGCACATGGGATCCTCCCGGACCGGGGCACGAACCCGCGTCCCCTGCATTGTCAGGCGGACTCCCAATCACTGCGCCACCAGGGAAGCCCTGGACGTATCTTTTTGAAGGCCACCATTCAACCCACTAGAGGAGGTTTGGGTATAGTCCTCATACCCCAGCTTTGCTTTCAAGCCAGTGTGTTCCTTTAGTTCTGTACAAAACCTCTACTAATTTGAAACTGATACCATCTTGTTATGTGATTTTTATGCCCCTCCTCTTTGCTTTAATTTGCAGTATTCCTCCTCTTCCAAACTTGTGTCTAAGTGGATAACTCAATCAATATACAGTTTCTCAGTCTCTTCCTGACATCACTACTATCTCACCTCCTCCTCATTTTAGCCAACCCACACCTGTGACTATCCTGGGGGCTTTTTATGGCTCCAGGTTTGTTTTTTAACTTCTTTACCTTTAACTGTCATCTTTAAATTCAACACATCAGGATGTCCTTCCAGATCTCGTGTTCACTTACCTTTCCCCACATGTGTTCTTCAGCAACATTGAGACCTAGAGTCTCTCAATCCCTCATTTTTACCCTGTTTATAAGCCCTCTAAAGTGCTCAGTAATTGCTATCTGGTAGTGGTAGCAGAAGGATTCGTATTCAGATTCATAGTCCATCAGCTTAACCACTTCCTTGCCAATATTCTCAATTCTCTTTTTTTTCCCATGCCAAACTGTATCCAGCTTTTTAAATGATACTTTTCATAAGCAATCGTGGTATTTCAGGCAGGACATGGGAAGGCAATCATTAACAGTATACAACAACTTTCAAACTCCCCTTTTCAATGGACTACCAAAATCAGAAAACCACTATAAAACCCAATGAAGTCTTCATGTGATGCTCTGAACAGGGAAAGTGTAGAGTGAGGGTTGACATTTCACAGTTAGCATGTTATTTAACAACTTTTTACAAGCCAACCTAACTTTCAGGAAATGTAAATGTAAAAGGCAGAATTATCGATTTGAAGATCCACAATCTAAAAAAGTAACCGCTGCTTTTTCATTCTCTTAACTGCCCAACCCCAAACCTAAATAATTTACAACAAAATAAATGTATCTCTTACCCTCATGGATCTCCAGGCTGATTGCAGAGAGAGACTTGAAGAGATAATGAAAAGTGTCAGTAGTGTTCTAAAAGTGAAAGTACAAGAAGCTAGTTTAGGAGAATAATTATCCCCTGAAAAAAATGACATTTAAACTGGGTCAATGAAGAGCGAAGAGAAGAGAATGCTGGCAGTTGGAGAAACATGCGCAAAGGCCAGATTATCAGGTGATTCTGGTCTCAATTTAGATTATTTTCTCTGTGGAGCCTTTCCTGGTTTCCCGTGTCTAAGTCAGGTCTCCCTTCTTTACACCTCCCCAGGAATCATCAGTTCTCCTTAGTTAGCACTTAGAATCAGTAGTTTCTCCTTTCTCAAATATGTTGTATTTGCCTGTTTTTGTTTTTGTTTCTGTTTTTGTTTTTGTTT
This sequence comes from Delphinapterus leucas, assembly GCF_059928025.1. Classification (NCBI taxonomy): domain Eukaryota; kingdom Metazoa; phylum Chordata; class Mammalia; order Artiodactyla; family Monodontidae; genus Delphinapterus; species Delphinapterus leucas. Next base: position 46,459,965 of record NC_143131.1, read on the forward strand.
TTTTTTGCGGTACGCGGGCCTCTCACTGCTGTGGCCTCTCCCGTTGCGGAACACAGGCTCAAGACGCGCAGGCTCAGCAGCCATGGCTCACGGGCCCAGCCGCTCCACGGCATGTGGGAATCTTCCCGGACCGGGGCATGAACCCGTGTCCCCTGCATGCCTGTTTTCTTGACTTTCTTTCTCAGTGGCTCTGGAAAGAGTTTGGTATTTGACTCATTCCCCATAATATCTCCATGCCAGGCAGCATCTGACATATAATACAGGCTTAATAAAATTTGTCAATTAATTTAATAGATCAATGAGAGTAAAGTACTCCAAGGGCAATAACTCTATGGGTACAAATGGAGGCCAAGTGATTGGCTTTGCCTTTGTGGTGATCATATTGATGGGGCCTATTCAAATCAGTTGAATTCAAGGCAATGTATATTTATCGTAGAGTATGGATATTACTGTAGGCATGTTGAAATGTCACGTATTCTTCACTCACATGGTATAGTGATATTGATCTTACCTTTCTGAGGAAATCCCATACAAAATAAATAATGTACAGAGTATGTTTTGGCAGACTGAGTACTCAGTCCGGTAAAGCAAGAGTGTTGTTTTTATATATGTGTATCAAAGCACTTTTTTTTTTTTTTTTTTTTTGTAGGACTCACTGAGTCACTACATAGGTTTCAGGCTCTGTAGCCATGAGAGATTTGGAAATCCATTCCCAGGACCACAGTTCTCAACAATACCTCAGTGTGTCACAGTCAGCTCTGAGGTAATGTCACCAAAAAATGGTGCTAATGTGTTCACAGCTCTTAGAGGTTTATCATGATTTTGTAAGAAAAGGTGGGTAGAATGGGAATTTGAATTAAGACAAACCATTAGCACATTACCTCTGGGACTGATGATAGGTCAAGGGTGTTACCCCTTTCAGACAGATTAATGCAGTTGTAGGCTTAAACAAGAGCCCTTTAGAGGAAAGAGGTTGGGAGAGGTGTGCTGGCAGACAGTTTTCTTGTTTAGATTGTATCTGATGAAAATCTTTACTTTAAAGTCACGGCATTAGTAGGAATTTCACTTCCAAGAGTTAACATTCCTAAGTATTATCAAAGCAAATCTCATAATTTTGCTATAAAGGCATCAAATTTCTAGTCACCTTAGGGGACAAAAAGGTAGACCAACCCACTTCCTGCACTAAAAAAAGGAAATGCCCATCTCTGAAAGGTGCTGACCTTTAGACGTTATGTCATATCAGTGGAAAGAAGATTGGATGTAGGCCTCTTGACATATTTCTTCTGAAAGGTAAGTTAGTACAGGCTACTCTCAGCATTGGTGTTTTCGTGTCAGCATTTGTAACTGATGCCAAAATATTGGCTGTCTGTACACCAATGCTGAACAGAAATATGCAGACAGTTTTGGAGGAAAGAGAAAGAGTAGCTTTATTTCTTTGCCAGGCAAAGAGGGAATACAGCAGGCTAGCACCTCCAAACACTGTGCCCCTTGTAGAGGGCAGTGAGAAGTTTTTATAGTAATGGTTCAAAGAGATCGTGATCAGCTCATGGACACTTTTCTGACTGGTTGGTGGTGAGGTAAGTGGGAGTCAGCATCATCAAGCTTCTGATTCCAACTGGTCTGGGGTCTACGTGCTTGTGGGCAGAATACTATAGTTAACCGTTAACTTTTTCTACCTGGAGAGGGTTTCAGTATCTGCAAAACAGCTCAAAGATATTGCTGTGTGCGCCCGTTGATGGGGAACCAGGACCTTTCCCCAAGGCTGCACTACTGTTTCTCTTGACGGTTTGTTTCTCCTTTGTCTCACATCCCCCCCCTTCTCTAATTAACAACTGCTTGAATTTGCCTTTTAGAACTCAGGGAAGGTCATTGAGGCTGAATGAAGTCTATTTCCTATAATCAAAGAAATGGGGGACAGAGAAAGGCTTTGTGCTCAGGAGCCCCACCGGGCTCTGCTCGGTAACGTAACTTTGGCATTAGTTATCTTCATTTATAATAATATTATTTATAGTAAAACTGAGACTGTAATAGTAATAAATTTCTGTAATAATTAAGGGGCAATGGAGTAGAATGAACACTAGACTGAGAGTTTGAAAATCTGAATTCTTAGGTAGGGAGTAGCCACTAAATAACTAGAGGTTTTAGATGAGCAACCACTACATAACTAGAGATTTTAGATGAGCTACTGTAGGTCTTAAGTATTAAACTCAAAAATGAGAAGAATGGACTAGATCAGCTGATCTAAACTGTGTCCCTCAGAAACATTAGGGATCCCTGGTAACCCTCAAAGACCACTCAGTAGGGAACAGAGAAAATATTTAGGTGGGGTCTATATTTCTACTTCTACTTTAACTGGAATCTCCACTTTGGTCTCCTTTATATATTGGACTTCCTTAGAACATTTTCATAAAATGGTTCTTCTCTTCATTTCTTTTTAAGCAGTGGACTAGGTGACTTCCAAGTGTCTTTGCTGCACTAATATGCAGCTACTCTGTCCTAATAGAGGTTTCGTAAATTCACATATTAAATACCTTAGAAATTTAGCTTAAGGTGTTTCCAGAATAAGACTTAAACATTTTGTCCAGAAAGAGCATTTTAAATTATGTCATAGATGCCCCAATCTGGAGTTTATCTTAAGAATAAAAGTGTTTTGCTTATTTTAGAGCATATCATGAATATTCATCTGAAAATACATGTTATCCTCAGAATAGAGTACCAAAAAGCACAAGAAGTACCTTCTCCTTATTCTGAGAATAATTTCCTGAAGGTTAATTAAAAACATTTATTTTTCAACCATCATTGTTTGAATATCTAGTATATACTAGCCAGGTACTGTTAGGCTTTAAAAATAAAAGAACCAGAAATGTCCCTCCTGACCTTAAGAATGTAGTCTAGTGGGGAAGACAGACACATGGACAATTAACCGCAAAGTGATGAGGTGTATGTAGGGATAGACATATATAGTGTAGATTTTAAAAGAGTTAAGCATGGCGATTAGAAGCATAGGGCTTGTTTGTGTTCAAATTCTAGTTCCCTTGTTTAGTAATATTATGGCTTCTAGTTTCATGACTTACTTGAGTTATGGCTTCATTTTCTTCATTTGAAAAATGAGGATAGGAGAAGTAGCTGCCTCTTAGGAATTTTTTGTGCCAATTAAATGTTATAATCAGTATCAGACACACCTAACACGATGTCTGTAGTCAGTACTAACTTAAATGGCAGCTGCTATTGCTATACTGCTTAGTAGATTTTTTAATCTTTATTTTGTATATACGAAGGATTTGGAGACAGTATGTTCCTGCGTGGCTTGCAAGCAGAGGTCTTTGCTTCAGACTAGCTCTTCAACTGTGTTGCAGAGCAAATAGCCTTGGTAGATAGGGATGGTGTCTCCTGCTGGAGCAAAGCACAGGTGTGTTCACAGCCCACTGAAACGAAGACCTTGCCTCCCTCTGGGGCAAAAGTCAGGTGGGCTTACTGCCTGCTAGAAGAGAGTCAGGTTTCCGAGCTCGGGCTTCCTCTGCTGTAGCATAGCCTGCAGCCTGGGCAGGCATCACCTGGCCCTCTTTGTGTCATCCTGTGGTCAGTGGGGCTTGGGGAGCTGGCACACCTGCTGGTACTCTGTGGGTGATAAAGTCTTTAGCCTCTGAGTCAGGAGTCATGTCTTCTTACAGCATCCAGGGGACGTGAGCACCTGCTCTGTTAGCTTGCAGGAAAGTAAAATCTCAGAACCTTCATAGTTCCTGATACTAGAGATACTTCGAGGTAAAGATCTTACCCCAGCCAGAGGATCACAGCTTTTTAAACCATATTTTCTCTCTTTCCCAACAGCTTATTATGAAAAATTTTAAGCATATGCGAAGGTGAACACCCCTATTCCCATGACCTATATTATCCCAAGAACCACTTATTATATTGCAAAACTTTTTGTGAAAATAAAGATTAACATTTTTATTTTTGTTACAACTGTAACTGGCATCTGTACTTCACAGACCTTTGAGCCTCATGATCAGAAGTCAGAATGCTTAGGCTCAGAAAGCTTAAGGATCTTGCCTGAAGCCCTGTTGCTAGGAATCCTCGCAGCTGCTCAGTCCTCTGACTCCGTATTTCTGGCTTTCAGTAAAAGGGTACGTGTTCATTTCACAAGGTCAGGGAAGAATTACGTTCTCCCCACCTTTCTTGTGCTAAGGCAAAGAGTGTTTATACCTGGGATGGGCCTGAACATAGAATCCGGCTCATGGTCCAGTTTAATCTGGATTGTCTCGCACTGAAAATATATACACCCCATTTAGGAACATCCTGAACTTGGTAGTAGATGCTCCTTTGGGATGTCTCTACATCTGCTTTAACTGACACCTCCAGCCTGCACAAGAAACGCTGTTGTTACTCTGATAAGCATCAATGTGGATCCCTAGAGCTTCTCCAAGATGTTCACAAGCAACTGGGAGGCGTTTGGCCATCACCACTAGGAGGAGGATATGAGGGGACTGCAGATGCTCTGGGATGGTGAGGACGGAGAAGCTGACCTGTGTCAGAGGGGTCTATTGTGGTGTGAAATGAAACTAGAGTATGAAAGATAATTTACCTACTTGTGAATTAAATGGCATTTATGACCTGGCCTGAGCCCCATCCAAAAGTTGTCATATTGTTTTATAGGAAACACATTAATTTATAAGTAAGCTTTTGGCTGATAATATGTAAGTTGGAGATAAATGATAAGTACATATGAACCTTAGGCTTTAACACTGACATTTATAACCTGAAAAATATGTTATTCTTATTACATGCAAGTGTATCATGACACACCAGCCAGAAACATGCTTTATTGAGTTACTTGCATAATGTGTTCATTTTGAACCCCAGGATCTTTTTCACGGTTGTCAGGGGGTCCACTCAATGAGATTCTTCTCTCAAGCTTCATAAAAACAACCATACTATTGACCAATAATATAAAATTGGCACTTTGCACAGGTACCTGGCACGTTGGAAGTACTAAAAATATTCATTGACTAAGTGAATGAATGAATGAACTAACTTATACTATACAAGAATGGTTACAGATGAATGCAGTGATATATACCATGTTTCATCACTTCTAAGATATAATTTTCCACACTGTAATTAATATATCTGATATTAGATGTTTTAAATTGATACAGCTAGCAGTATTTTTTCATATAAAAGTAATGATACATCTTAAAATAATTTTTTTTTTTTTTTTTGCGGTACGTGGGTCTCTCACTGTTGTGGCCTCTCCTGTTGCGGAGCACGGAGCACAGGCTCCGGACACGCAGGCTCAGCGGCCATGGCTCATGGGCCCAGCCACTCCGTGGCATGTGGGATCTTCCTGGACCGGGGCATGAACCCGTGTCCCCTGCATCCGCAGGCGGACTCTCAACCACTGCGCCACCAGGGAAGTCCTTAAAATAATTTTTTATGCTCAATGAAATGTACTTTATATCTCTACTTTACCTGTATATTGTGTACTCCTGGTAGGTAGGCCTGTCCCTTCATTACATTAAGAGGTACTATATTCATTTCTAATAACTTTACAATTTAAAATAGAACATTTTTGTCAGCTTTTCTTTTAATAGCTTGGCATATGTGTTCTACCTACCTACTACTATTCATTTACATGACGGGTAGGGCCTAAAACTTTCTCTCTCCTCTGATAAGCACTCTGCAAAATTGTCAACTGCGACTGCTTGCTGACACAGGAATGACAATTTAGTCTGCACTAGCCTAGGGTACAGTGTAGGCATTCATGAACCATCTGGATTTTAGCAGACTGAGCTCTACCTCAGGAAAATTTCCCATTACACAGTGGTCACTTCCTATGTCACTCTGCTAAGGGTTCCATCACCTCTACAGTATCTGCAGTTTAACTTCTTAGCTTTTGACACCCACTTCTGTGTGGGCTCCACTGTCTGTCTTTATGTTCATTATTTAAGTGTTGCTGTCAGAGTGGGTGGTAGTACGCTCTCTCAATTGTCATGGCAACCAGAAAATCATTTTTCTAATCTTGTCGTTGGCTATTAATTGTTACTTTACAAATCTATTATATAAAACGTCTCCACATGCCAGAGTGAATCAATCTTGTATGGATTACTTTTTTTTCAAATATTTTACGATCAGATTCCAAACTAATTTCTTTGTTGATTAGGTGTCAATAGTCTAAAGGTGAGGTTGCGTACAGTAACATGGCAATTCAAAGCCCAGATTCCCTGGCTATTTGTCTGTTTTTCCCCCCCTTTTACTTTTCTGTGATAATTAAACATAATTCCAGAGAATTAGTAAAAGTAGAGTACTTATATCCTAGATGCAATACTTTAATATGTCAGCCTGGGGAAATTCGCTGGCTTATTCTTTGTAGATTGAAATGAGTTCTTTTAATTTTGTGCAGAATTGTATAGCTTTCCCTGCCGATGGTGTTAACGATACCTTAAAAGAGGTACTAAGTGCTATCTCTTCTTTAATTCCTGGAATAGAGAGCAGCTGAGGAGATGGAAGACTATGGCTAAATACCTTACTAGAATCTAAGTGGAAAGTAGAAATGTTTGTGCTTTAATAAAGGATTTAGGCCTCCCTGGTGGCACAGTGGTTGAGAGTCCGCCTGCCGATGCAGGGGACGCAGGTTCGTGCCCCGGTCCGGGAAGATCCCATGTGCCGTGGAGCGGCTGGGCCCGTGATCCGTGGCCGCTGAGCTTGCGCGTCCGGAGCCTGTGCTCTGCAACGGGAGAGGCCACAACAGCGAGAGGCCCGCGTAACGCAAAAAATAAAATAAAATAAAAAGATAAAGGATTTAACTTACAATGGTTCAAACTACTGAAATATTTGTGTTTAAATTATTGCCTTTGCGTTTGATTATCGATTGTTTACTTTGATCTGATTCATGTTAACCTCACTGGATGTCAGATTGATGGTGCGCATACTTGTCTGAGATTTCCATTGCATGTCAGCAGACTCAGCATGGGGGGAACAAGATTAGGATTTTTGCACTTGTAGCTCAGTGGATGGGACAGTACAGAGATACTTTGTGCTGTGTGCTATGTACTTTGGAATGTGCATTCTATAAATATTTTATGAGCCATCAGCTTACTGAGCAATATCGTAGTGATTTTTTTTAATGGAGAACATAGCATCTTCTTTAGTTGTTTATTATTTTTTATGCCATATGTTTTCATTTGAAGCTCTCTGGATAATTCAGGCAAAAAAAGAAGTGAGTGTGGCTTAAAAATACCTGAATTAGCTGCTAGGCTTAAATTCTCTGAGCTTGTGATGCTCAAACAGAGGTGCACATCAAAGAAAATCCAAGGACCTTTATACATAAGAATGTTAAGACTCTCAGACCTCCTGATTCAGAAGCCTCCAGAGGTAAGACCCTGAATCTGTCTGTTTAAATAGATTTCAGGTGCCCCTGGCTCTTCATTCTGGCTAAGAACCACAGACCTGCTAAATACTCTGTTCCTGATTTATATGGTGCATACCTTATAATTTGTGTCTCTTGAATTAAAATTTTTGAGAAATCCTCATGCATGGAATCTTTCTAAATTTCTGGTTTGAAAGGCAACTTTTGATTACATTTAAGCCTATGCATTCGCTTACATTTATGGTGCACTTTACATTTAGCAAAGTACCTTCATTTCATCCTCACCATCATCTTGTGAGATAGGCCATGGCCAAGGTGCATGAATGTGCAAGTTGGCTCGCAGCACATGAGCCCCTGGTTGAGGGGACATATGGGGCCTCCAACCTGGTCCATACAATGAACACTAAATTGTGAGCCTGCACCAGGCTGGATTAGCTCAGAGGGGACATCTTCTTCTAACTCTCACAGAGGCGTGCCATGGGCCAGAGGCTCCCCTGAGGTAAACAAACCAGGGCTTATTATCCCCTTGAAGAGCTTGAGAGGCTCTGACAGGATCAATAGCTCTTCCAAGGTTTCACAGGTAATGAGTGGCCAGCTGAGACGATGTTACTTGGCTTTATCCAGTGCTTTCCTGTCATACTAGAAATTATTCTTGTATATTCTTTGAGATACCCATGTAATTCCACCAGAGTAATTTACAAATGCTCTGGTTGTTCATTAAAACTGGTTCCTGGCCATATAACTATGTAGAATGAGTTTCTTTTTCTTTTTGATCAGGAGCAATTTAGTCAACGTTGGTTGTGACTTGTATTTGAAAACAAACACTCATACAAACAAAACAAAACAACGGCCTGATAACCTTTGAAATTCTAGGCTATGCTGAACATCTAGATTAAAATATGGAAAATCAATACAACTTCTGGGAGTTTTCATAAAGATGATAATGTATGTAAGATCATCCTTCAGGACATGACTGTCTTGTGATGTACTGGAAACAGTAGGAGCCTGGAGGTGGGGAAACTCAACGTCTAGTCCTGATATTTTCCCTGATTTCATGCATGCCTAACCCAATTCATGATGAAATGATAAACCTCTGGCTTTTTTTTTTTTTTTGCTGGAAATTAGTCTTGCACAAATACGTTCCTTGGCTAGTCTGCATGGTTCCAATGGTGGGCCTTTGTATTCTTCTAGCCATGTCCCTGTGTCTTCACCAGCTGCCACTGTGCTCACCGGGTCACTCTCAGTGGGACATGGCTCTTCTCTCCTGACCCTTGCTGCTGCCAGCATCACTCTTGCCTCTTATTTCCCAACCCTGAATGTAAAACCTTCCTCTCAACTCCTCATGTAAGACAGAGATCAGGCTGTAAGTATTGGTGTGTCTTTATTAAAGGCTTGCAGTAGTGGAAAGGAAGTTCAACACCAAGAATAACTCATAATGCTCTCTTTCTGGGCTGGTGCGCTATCTCACTACCAGCCTGTCTCTGCGTTCCAGGCACAGCTCGCTCAGAAAGACTGGCAGAGCCCCAGGCCTCTCCAGACGCGGGAGTCCAAGCATAATGATTCTCATCTACAAAAAGAGGAGGAGGGTGTTTCTCCCCACCTCATCTCAAGACCTGCCTCCCTGGTTTTTAATTTCTGCCCTACGTTTCAAATTTTCTAGGATTATTAAGAGTGGTAGCATCTGCTTACTTCAGGAGAAACCTCATTTCTGCCCAGAAGGATGTGGTATCTCCCTAGAGTCCCTATAAGACAGTTCAAAGGCATTAGTCAAGTCAGGCTCCAGTAAATTAATCCAAGTCTAAATTATTCCACCTTTAATGCTAGTCCCTGTGGGACACTGATGCTCTATCAGTGTGTATCTGTGCTTTGACTGGTTGAGTTCTATCTTATTCTCTCCTCTGAGGATTTCAAGTAATCTGGATTCCAGGATCGAGGGTCTCTTTTTAGACTTCTCTGTTCTTCTCATTTTCCAATATGTCAAATGGAGATGAAAAGTCCTTTATAGGGTTTTTAAAGGATCATATGTAAAGCATGAAATCATGCTATTTATGTGGTAGATTTTGTACAAATACTAAGTTTTACATTTTGTATATATATATTAATTTTAATTTAACAAATACTAAATAATAATTGCCAGGTACCATGCACTTCTATAAATGCGTTTAAGAATAACACATTTTATAACATCCCTTGGAAGTACTATGATTATCTTCATTTTATCTTTACTCTGAGACTCAGAGAAGTTAAGCAATTTGCCCAAGGTCACACAGGTAGCAGTGGACGAGTCAGTCTGGTTCTAGAATCTATGTTCTTAGCCATTTTGCATAGGCTTAGAATTTTGGTATCTGAAGACATGACCAGAGTGAGCAAAAAAATAAATGTTTATTTGCAATATGAAGGAAGCCTTAAATTAGGATTTTAGTGGAAACAGTTATCCAAGTATATAAATCACCAAGAAAATAAGGATCTGTGTTCTTTCAGATGCCAGTTTTTGTGTGGCTTGTTATTGAATTTTTATGTGTAACAGGTGTTGATAGAAGGCAACAACGAAGGGCCCTATCCTTAATCTGGGGCCTTGCTATTGAAAGTGTGGTCCCAGGACTAGCAATATCAGCATCACTTGAGAGTTTGTTGGAGATGAGGATTGTCAGGTCCACCCAGACCTGTTGAATCAGAATCCGGATTTTACCAAGAACCTCAAATGATTTCTGGGCACAGTAAAGTTTGGGAAGGTCTGGTCCAGAGCAGCATATGTTCCAGCATTGACACAAAATAATATGACGCAGGTATAAGCAGCTGTTTACCAGATGTGCCGGGGGGGCATCAATATGTTCGTATTCCTAGAATGAACTTGTAACACGTCACTCTTCAGCAGCGGGAGAACTCTGTGTTAGTATATCGTGATTGCCACTAGGAAACATCCCTCTGTAAAGTTTCTTCTATTTGATACAGACCTCCCAGACCACCATTGCCAAGCTCCATTTGAAGGCTCTAAGGTGATGAGGGTCCATGTCATCCATTCCAGATCATAACTCGTGGATCTGTTTGAACAGGCACACAAGTTGATCAGTGTTATCCGGGTGACAGAGGCTATTCTGTGATGTCATTCATGTCTTTGAGATTCTCAGTGGCGATTTCCGCTCTCCCGGTTTATGCTTTGACCCTTCTCCTCCAGCACAGGGGCTTTCTGACTCCTGCCTCTTCACATGGCTCCTCCTGTCTGGCCCAGAGCTCAGTGTGCTGGGATCTGGTCTGAATACTCTTATCCTGTTTCTCTCATGCCTTCCTGTCCTGCTTGGACATCTTGATATCCATCTGAGAGCCCCTCTCCAGATTCTGAAAATTGTTGGTATCCCCTAGCTGTACCCAGCAGTGGATTCTCCTCCATGCTGGAGTGACTGCATGTGTGTTGTCTGTGGGACTAATCAGACACGGGGTTGAACCCAGCTTCTGATCTTTCTCTTCCAGTCTTGCTCTGCCTTGTGTCCCTTCACAACTCTACAGCATCCCTTGCCCTGCAGAGAGGTCTAAGGCCCGTAGGCACTATTTCTTGTGGATGAGCATGAGAGTGCAAATGCACTATAAAAAAGGTAAGGCTGTGAATGCATTCAGTCATGGGGGAACTGGATTCTGTTTCAGTTTCTGCTGTCAGAACAGCTATTCTTCTAAATAAAAACATGAGCCAAACACAGTCTAATTTAGTTAATAGAATATCATGATCAAATCAGATTGGATATTTTATAACCTAAATCAGTTGCGGAAATGAAATAACGTGCCTTGAGCTCCTTCTTCTATGGCAGGTGTGTTAATAACTGCTAGTTCTCTTTTTCCTGGCAATCAGTTCAAATAAAATAGAAAAGGTCTGTTTTGATGTGGTGGGTAAACCTGGCTTTGATGTCTGTATTCTAAGTCTGTCTTCCTAAAGGCATGTAGTAAGCATCATAAGAAGTGTCTGAGGCCATTAAATTCTACTGGACAGTCCAACCATTATGGTCAGAAGCACATCATCAAGAAAAGCTGTTATTTTTTGACAGTGTTTTTTCCATAATTGATAAAAGCTACAGAATAGTCTTTGCACAACCCAGGGTCTCTGTAGGAGTGTGAGGCTGGCTTGGGAATGAACAGTGTGTGTTTTGTTCAACTTGGTTCAAATCATGGAGCATCTGGTTTATGCAGATAATAGAGAGCATTTGTCCAGACACCTGGCATGTGCAAATTGCTTCTCATTTTTATACTTGCAAATTAGGAATCCAAGACCCCTGCAAGGTTATGAATAAATAACAGGGCTAAGGGCTTACAGACCAAAGTCATTGTTAAAATAAACAAGCTTTAGCTCAAGATTTAACAAGCCAGTCACCCTGCAAGTAGTGCATTCCCCGCTCTGCATTGTCATCTTTGTGGCTTATATTCACCAGTCATTTCTTTTTCTTTTCCTTTTTTTTTTTAAAGAGATTGTCTCCATTCCCTCATTTTGATGGCCTTTGACAGATGGTACACAAAGGAAATATGGTTTTATATAGTGAGCTTGGTTGGTGTGAGGATGAGGTTAGAGGTCTTTGCTTTTCTACCCTTGGTAAAGTCTCAGAAAAGAGTTGGCTCTGGACAGAATTGTTAGGAAGTGCGTCCTTCCATTCCATGACGTTCCTCTTTCTCTACCCTGACTTTGCCCTATGATGGATTGCCTCCCCTGAGTGTTCTTTTCCTTCTTACCGCATCTGAAAACTTGTTTTCAGGAGATATATGCAGAAAAACTCATACTCATGAGCAGACAGCTGTTAAAGTTGTAATATATTCCTTTTACAAAGAATATTGGTATTTTAAACTCGAGACAAGAAACCACATGTCAGAGGAAAAAAATAGGAACCTGTTAATTGCAAAATGTTAGGCATTAGTGAACAGATGGAGAAAATATTTCAGTGGGGGAAGGAGATCCTGAGTTTCATTAATCCACACAGGCTACTTGCCCTGCCTACGCATACAATAGGCTGTTCTTCAGAGTTGGAAAGTCAGGACTGAAGTGGAAGGGTGGGGGAGAGGAGGGGATATATATGAGGATCAGTGGAGAAGAAGAGCAAGAAGAAATATGTATGTGATGCTAAGGAGTTGGAGTTATCTTTTTATTAAGAAACTGAGGCTTTGGACTAAGAGATGGAAAACAAGGGTGCTTACAATTCCTACTTAATACTGTGGAGTGGAGGCTATCCTGACAATCTGGTGTGCTTTCAATGTAAAAACATACTTTTGAAGAGTGATAAGTCCTTATGTAAAAGCTTGAAGTCATTATTCATTTTGTTAATATTTTCACTTGTTTCGTGTTTGATTTGCTTAAAGTAATGCACTTTTGCACAGAAAATAAACCCTAGGCAGTAAAATTTAATCAGATATGGTGTGGTGGCCCCCAGGACGGCCCCCAGTAACTCTTGCTTCCTGGTATCCATGCCCTTGTGTAGTCTTTTCCCATACTGAGTATTATTGATCTATGAGACAAGTAGGATATTATGGAAGTGACGCTGTGACTTCTGTAAGGTTAGGTCACAGACGTGTGGTAGCTTCTGTCTCTTACCATCTGCATCACTTGCTCTGGAGGAATCCAGATGCCGTGTGATAAGAACATACAAGTAGCCCCACGGAAATCTCATGAGGGAGGAAGTAAGGTCTTCTGCCATTAACCAGCTCCAACTTGCCAGCCAAATGAATGCCTCCTGCTGGAAGCAGATTCTCCAACCTCAGTCAAGCCTTCAGATGAAAATCCAGCCAACATTTTGATTGTATCCCCGTGAAAGACCCTGAGCCAGAACCATGTAGCTAAGCTGCTCCCAACTTCCTGACTCACAGAAGCTATGAGAGATAACCAGTGTTTATTGTTATTTTAAGCCAGTATATTTGAGGTAATTTTTTATGCAGTAGTAGATAACTAATACATATGGATAAGGCAGGGACCTAGGCTGGAAGTATGCACAGAGAAAGAGTGCCTGTGTTTTGCAGAAATTATACGTTGTAGAAAGGAGAAGGGCAGTGTAGGGTAGAACAAACAGTTAATGACTTGTGGAGGAAGTGGCACAGTGGATGTCCCACAAAAGACCTGGGACCACCTGAATGAATGGTCCCAAGAGAAATTTTTCTGGTGGGAAGAATGTGATTAGAAGGCAGAGTGATATGGGGAGGGGGAAGTGTAAGCTGGGATGAAGTGAGAGAGTGGCATGGACATATATACACTACCAAATGTCAAATAGATAGCTAGTGGGAAGCAGCCGCATAGCACAGGGAGATCAGCTCGGTGCTTTGTGACCACCTAGAGGGGTGGGATAGGGAGGGTGGGAGGGAGACGCGAGAGGGAGGAGATATGGTGATATATGTATATGTATAGCTGATTCACTTTGTTATACAGCAGAAACTAACACACCATTGTAAACAATTATACTCCAATAAAGATGTAAAAAAAAAAAGAAGGCAGAATGATAGAAATGAGCAAGCTCTTTGGGGGAGGTCTAGTGTGTGTGTGTGTGTGTGTACATTCATGTAGAAGGGTCTTAAATGCTAGTTTCTGATTTTTTGATCTTGGAATATTATCTAAGAAGTAGAAAAAATCTTTAAAATTCTTAAGCATTAGAAATCATCTTGGAATCAGATTTTAAGAAACCTAATCTGGTTTTAGACTACAGGATGAGTTAGGAGGGAGTAAAGATCACTGAGAGGATCCCACGGTGATATAGGTTTGTGAGAGACTTAGTTGAGGGCAATGAGAGTGGCGAGGAAGGGCAAATCTATGAGAAGACAAAAAGGCCAAGTGACAGCCTCTCTTCCCTTGGACTGCAAACACCATGGTGTCAGGAACTATTCTCGTTGCCAAGCATATAACCGGCATTGGTAAATGCTCAATATGTATTTATTGAATGAATGAATGAAAAAGGGCCAGTCCTTGGCAGAGATGTCAATAAATTAATAATCAGCAGTTGGCAAAAGTAAGACCTCAGGAAGTGTGAACAACTCCCTTCCAAGTCCATCCTCCTGTTTACTCTTCTTTTGTTCACTGGCCTTCTTTCAGGTGTAGAATAGGACCATATTACTTGCCACCCCCCGGGTCTTTCGTCATGATGCTGTCTGTTCTTCCTGGGCAGACTACTCCTGGGTCAGTAAGGTAATGAGAGATGTGAGGATCATTTGATTAGTATGTGGCTATCCTATTAAAATGCAAATAAGCTCCACAAGGAGAGGGAGCTGTCTGCTGGAATCACTCTTATATCTCCAGGTCATTTTACTGTACCTATTTAAGTTAAGGATGAGATACCAAGTAAATCTCTTCTTCTCCATCACATCTCTCACTGCCTAGAATACCCCCATGTTCTCCATTTCTCTTCCTGAACAGCTCTTTATCTCACATCTCATATTCTACCTGTGCATAGAAGAATTAACATAGCCTTCCTGTGACTGCTATCCTTCAAAGGGTAGCTTTCATGGTTAGCCGTTGGCTGGTGTCAGTAACATGAATTTCTGGAGGTTTTCCACCATTCCCTAACTGATAAGGGTGGTTCGTTGTACCTAAATTATTTGTACAAATAGTATTCATATTGGACACTTGCTTTTCTCTGGGAGTTTGGAATTTTTGTACAGTTAGGCAGATGGTACCTATGTGGCCAGACCCCAGTAACAACTTTGAGGACTGAGTCTCTAATGGACTTCCTGATAGACAATATTTCACACACATTGTCACAGTTCAATGCTGGAAGAATTAAACACCTTCTACGTGAGTCCACGGGGAAAGGACTCTGGAAGCTTGCGCCAGGTTTCCTCCATTCTTCCCATGTGCCTTTTCCCTTTGCTGATTTTGTTTTGTATCCTCTTGCTGTAATAGCTCACAGCTGCAAGTACAGCTCTCTGCTGAGTTCTGGGAGTCCTAGCAAATCATAGGAACTGGGGGTGGTCTTGAGGAACCCTGACCCCACCATCCATTGGCAAATTCTGTCAGCATTGCTTTCAAAATCTATCCTGAATATGACCATTGCTCATTTCCTCTACTGCTTCCACCCTTGTCAGAACCATTACTATATCTCTCCTAGTTGGTACTCTTAACCACTCTCCCTATTTCCACTCCTCTTTGTTTTTGAGCAGAGCAAACTGATTAAAACAAAAACATGACCTGTCACTCCTCTGCTCAAACCCTCCAGTGACCAGACCTCCCACTCAAAGAAAAAGCAAAGTACTTACATGACCACTGTAGCCTGGCTGCCCATTGCCCCCTAGCTTGCGTACCCTCCTGCTTCCACCTCATTCCCATTCCTCCACAAGCCCGTTCTCCCCTCAGAGCCTTTACACACACAGTCCTTTTGACCTGGAATGTTCTGCCCGGATGGATTTGTGTGGCTCAGTCCTTCACTTCCTTTAGACTTTTTATCAAATGTGGCCTTAATATGAGGCCTTCCCTGGACACCCTGCCTGAAATGTCAACCTCTCCGTATTCCTCACAGTCCCCATCCTTCTTTACTTTTCCCCCTTAACAATTATTATCAACCTATTATACATGTGTTGCTTATTTACATTATTTATTGTAGGGATTTTTATCTGTGTTCACTGATGTAACTCCGGTGCCTACAATAGCTCCTGACTTACGGAAGGAACTCCAGAAATGCTTGCTTAATGAATGCACAAATGAATGAATAAATAACACACAACCCAGCCCCAAATCTCACCTTTTCTGTATAGCTTTCCCCAATTCCCTAGAACCTTTTGTATGTAACTTTGTTTTTTTTAGTAATTTTCTTTTCTTATTCTTGTTGTTTGCTACTTCTGATTGACAATTATTTCCTAATTCTCTTTGTAGTCCATACACCTGGAACAGTTTCTGGCATGTTGTAATTCAACAACAACAACAAAGTTTTGAAAGAGTGCATGAATAAATGAACTTTTCTTGTCATGCAAAATATCTTTCCAAATGATTATTCCAAATTACACTGACGGCAGCAGTATATGAGTGCACTCCTTTCACGAAAGATAAGGTAAGGAGTTTGTTTTTGCTCCTTCAGTCATGCTAAGTGGCTATATTGTATTTTTGTTTGTTTCTTTGATTGCTACTGTTTAACTGTTTTCAATTCTTTTTGTTAAATCTATAAATCTGTTCTGCTTGTACTAATTTGTAATTTATTTTAGAAACAATGAAAACACAAAGTTTCCAAAGACTATGGAAATTGGTTGTTTCTTTGCATCAGCAAGATTGGAGAGCTTGTGAGTCGGGGCCCCGGATGCCTCCAGGGCCAGAACTGGAAGTGAATGTTCTGTTGGTGGAGATGGGATGTACATTCTCCGCTGCTCCTTGCTGCTAGTATTCGGTACCACTAATGAGTGCCGCGAGGGGAAGTGGGCTCTGTGTTGCCAAAGTTTCCTTTCCAAAATTAAGTTTTTCATCTCTTAGGTCTAAAGGTGAAATCCTGGAGGTGAAAATACAGAGTAACTTTAGCAGTAAAAATATTCACCTTAAGAGATAATGAAATGGTAAAAGTACTAAAAAGTAATCAACAACATGAGAAGCTGTGATATAGATTCACTACCCTTGAGAGTGTTGAACATAGTATGTGCTTCATATTCACGTCTCTGGGAAGTATTAGTATGGCTTATGATGATTAAGAAATCATTTGTTTTTGTTCTTTTTCTCCCTCTATCAGATTTCCAAATTGTAACAGTTGAACCAGAGTTGGCAGAAGGCTACTCCTACATTTGGTTTCGAATTTGGTAATTCATTTACAGCAGCTATTAAATTCCTGACTGATAGGTCAGGGAAGCTTCTGGCCAGCAGAAAGCATGTGTTGTACATATTTTATCAACCACACAACACAGCAGAATTCCTCATTTTCATTGCCAGCTGCCCTATGCCAACACTCTCCTGGAGTTATGTGCCGTAGAACTAGGGTTATACTATTAAAATCTGTAGTCTTGAAGAAATTGCTTTGTTTTCAAAGAGTTGCTTGCTAGAAAAGGGGAATGACATTAATAATACAGGCTGGCCCATCATTTGGACAGTTCCCTTGGTGGTCAATTATAGCTGGCATCCTAGGGTGAGCAGCATCTGTTCTACAGACTTCAAGTTTTCTTCTCACAATGAAGAAGATGGAGAAGCTGTTGAATGCACATTGGGAATCTTCCCTAGTTTTGTAGGTGGCATTGCCAGATCTAAACTGTTAGCGATCACCTTGTGTTAATCTTTTAAATTTTCTTCTTTTTTAAAATATGAGGTTTTCTGTGGCTGCCTACAGGATTTCAGCATAGAGCCATATGTGTCTTTTTGTGAAAATAACTGAAGTGCTTATTGCTACTTAAAATTTCAGAGGAGACAGAATTTGTCAAGTTCAGAGCTCTCAACCAGGTGCTCTGGAAGAATATAAAAGAGAGAAGCTTGGTTTATCATGCCTAATAGGAGATAGCACTAGAAATATCTGGTAGTGGTTCATTTAGTTTGTTTAGGACATGATTGTAATGTTGGTGTATAATGAAAGTTACCCAAAACCCATTTTCATAATACCAAGTAATGACTGTACTTTATCATAGCACCGTTGTCCTGTAGTCTAAACATTATAGCCTTATTCATCATGCCAATAGCATTATTTTCATATCATATCTCTCTTTTTTATTCCACTGTCAAGGCAATAAGTAAATTATGCTGCCTTTAATTTTCTTTGGGCAAAAACTATATAATAATTGACTTTATTTCTCTTTAAGTTAAATATTTTCTAAATTTAGAATTAGTTCCTTGATGTTTCAATTAGGTTTCATCTTGTATATGTCCTGTAAACATGTTCTGTAGACCTCCTGGTAAAAGAGATCAAGCTATTTAGGGAGTGGTTATGGCTTTTTCTTGAAAAAAAACCAAAAACAATCAGAAAAGCAGAGTAATAATAGGCTTCCATGGCTGATTATTGGTCTGAAAGAATATATGATATTCAGAGCCTGCTATGTATCAATTACATGCTTGGTAGTTTAAAGACATTTATCATTTCTACAGATTGGCCTTTTTCAGTGAGTATTAGAATTCTCTTTACACAATAAAAACACAAAAGCACCTGGTAAGGAACAGTACTATTTCTAACAGCCTCACTATGTGAAACTGAATCTTCTCTTTTTGCAAATAGTGGAAGAGATTCAGGATAAATGTAAAAGATAAATTAGCTACATGGTGGCACTGAGGCTTTTTGACATTGCAGAAGGAATGAGTTCAGCAAACCAGTTTGATAGTCGTACCGGTTATGTCGTGTTCGGCTCTAGCGGCCCTTTATGGCGACACTGATTTCTCTTTAATCTCGCAGGATCATGTGCCTCCACATGAGTCTGTGTCCTTTAAAACAGACACCTTGGGGATGCTGAGCATCCAGAAAATGCGCCAAATATTTCAACAACTCATCCCTTTGAATTGCCTTGAGAGTAACTGGCACTTTCTTTGCAACACTTTCAGTGGTGACAGCTCTTTGGGCTTTGAGGACTGGTTTTGAAAATGTGAAGGAAACAGGAAAAAAAGGGAAAAGAAGGAAAAGTTGTCCAGAGCTAAGTCTAGAGAGTGTGGTAATAATTGCTTTACGTGAGCTCCAATTGAGATGTGATTATCCAATAGCAAGCATGATTTTCCCTCCCTTCCTCCCTCCCTTCCTGCATTCCTTCTTCCCTCTTAGCCTCCCCCCAACTCCTTCTCCCCCTCGTCTCCTCTTTTTTTTTTTTTTTTTTGCGGTACGCCGGCCTCTCACTGTTGTGGCCTCTCCCGCTGCGGAGCACAGGCTCCGGACGCGCAGGCTCAGCGGCCTCGGCTCACAGGCCCAGCCGCTCCGCGGCATGTGGGATCTTCCTGGACCGGGGCACGAACCCGTGTCCCCTGCATCGGCAGGCGGACTCTCAACCACTGTGCCACCAGGGAAGCCCCTATCCTCTTTTTTCTTGGCTCATAAAATGCTTTTGTGAAGAAAATTTCAAAAGTGTTTTCAGCATGGAAAATTCATAAAATAAGTAAATATTCTTCCAAAGTGATGGCTTTGAATACTAATATTTTGAAAAGTAAGTTCTAGTGTGTTTGTAAAAAAAAAATCTATCTTACAGCTAACCCCAGTGAAAATACCCATCTCTGGTTATCTGTTGCTGTGTACAAACTACCCCCAGAACTTAGTGGTGGAAACGGAAATCGTTTGCTGATGCAGTTTCGTGGCTCAGGAAATCAGGCAGGGACGGCAGGGGAGGCTCCTCTCCACCCTCACCCCCATGAGAGCTGGGGCCTCCACCGGTGACTCAGTGGGCTGGAGTTGGCTTGGACAGGGCACTTTGCGGCCTCAGTCCTGGCTGTGGTCCTTGGGCCTTGTCCACATCCAAGATGGCTTTTTTTTTCACTCACATGTCTAGAACCTGGCTTGAGATGGCTAGAATGCCTGGCTCTGGCTGGCCTTCTCTCCCCATGTGGACTCTCAAAATACCCAGGTCCAACTTCTTGACAATGTGACGGTTTCAGCAGCTGGATTTCCCACACAGTGGCTGGCTTTTCCCAAAGCAAGGCTTTCAGGAAGCAAGAAGTGGAAGTTGCCAGTGTCACAAAGCCTGGCCTGGAAACTGATGTAACATCTCTTCTGCCATATTCTTTGAGTAAAAGCAGTCACAGAGCCAACCTCGATTCAAGGGCCAGGGACATGAACCTCAGAATTCAATGAGAAGAGTCTCAAAGAACTATGTGGTCATCTTTAATCCACCGCAAAACCTAAAGCTATCCAGATAGACAGGACATATAATCTCTGGATTCTTCTCTCATTTGAAAACACAAGAAATGTTCCAGGTGCTCTGTGAATTAAAGGTGAAATGTCAAGCACAGATTTGTCTAAGGATATTGTATGTATATGCTCAGAATGTACATACATTTATTTCAATAAATATATTTTAATAAGGAGATAATTCTGGTTAATGTTTATATCTACATGACAGACTCATTCTAACAAATAACCTATCAGCAAATTTTGGATACTTTGGAAAACAGTCACCCAATAGATTAATGCAGTTTACCTGTGCTGTTATAAATCATATATTCCTCTGTACCTTATTCATATTCATCTCTTTTCTTGAAATATATTACTTACATTCATACTTGATTTGCTCCCTAAAATGTCTATCTAGCCACCAAAATCCACGTCTTCCATTAAGTCTTTCCCATCCCCAAGTCATGTATTTCCTTTCTTCTAAGCTTCCGTAATTTCTGGAGGCTTAGAAGAAAGAAATTTTCAGGTAAATTTTAGACCTGTCTTACGATTCTTCACATACGTTACCTTGGATTAAAGCTATTTATTTACTCATTGTCTTTTCCCTGCTGATAAGCTCCTAGGAGGTGGGACTGTTTCTCATTTATTTTTCCCCCTGATGCCCTTCTTAGCATGGTATCCTGCCCAGAGTAAGTGGTGGAGAAGTATTGGTCAAGATAAATAATTGAAAGACTAATACATAAGGATTTCTGTTGATTGTGCTAGTTTTATAGAAAGATCCATTATTCTAAAAGATGTGATAAATTGAGCACTTAGCCTGGACAGAACAATGGTAAGTGCTTACGTACAACATCCATTCAGCATTATTAAATGAGGGCCCTGGTACTTGCCTAAACATTATGCTGGGCAAACAACTGAATGCGGCTTCCCCACTCAAGGCACACTCATTCTAGTGGAGAAATTGGACACCACACAAGGAAGGGGATAACCATTTAGTAGAATTGTGGTAAGGGCTATTAAAGAGAAGCACAGTATGCTAGGAGAAGATAGAACATGGAGGTGACTTTTGAGGTGAATTTTAAAGGATGATCAGTAATTAACGAAAAGATAAGGGAGTGGCGTTCCGGGACCTGACGGGGAAGGATGCATGGTCTGTTGGAGAATGGAGAGTAGTAATGTTTCTGCTGAGATCTGAAGGATATATAGGAGTTGACCAGGTGTATAGTGGAGGAAAATAATATCAGGCAGAAGAAGCAGCTTGTGTAATGTATCTGAGGTGGGAAAGAGCAGAATTAAAAGAAATTGAGTGACAAAGTGACAAAGGCAGGACTTAAATTCAGGCTCTCAGATCCAAAGGTCAGAGCTTTTATGTGAAAGAATATTTGCAAGTACCATTCCTGCTTAAGCTTAGGTGTGGACTAGTTCATATGTTGGACACGTGAGTTACATTTCAGGTCCATTAAGAGCAAACTATGTCTTCTCTATGCTCGACGTGGCTTCTCCACACCTCTCCAGTCACATTAGAAATAGGGACATTGTTAGAGAAGACATACAAATCACGGCTATTTCCAGACAGCGCTGGGCTCTATAGAGTAGACTGCAACTGTGAGCTGAAGGAAGCATTTCATGGTAGGCGTGAGTGATGACGTCTTCTGAGAAGCCCTTTATCCACACAGTAAAGAAGCAGGCTGTGGTCCTCTCTGCAGTGTGATTGTAGAGTAACAAACTGCATACAAACACACCGGAAACTGCAGAGAGAAGCCTGGCTTAGGAGCCGAAAAGACTCAGACTAAAGTGCTGGTGTGGTTTAATTTAAAATCCTAGCCTAAAATTACTAGGTCTGTGACGCTCTTAGCTTCATTGAGCTTAAGGTTTTTACCTGTAAGAAGAGTGTCATAATCCTTACTCTAAGAGGCTACTGTGATGATTAATAAGACATTGTAAAATGACTGCACTCTATCAGACACTCTATAAATGATAATTAATATTGCTGTTATTACTATTTCTATTGTACATTTTGCATCCTTTGGTTGCCAGAGCAGGAATAATGGCTGTATAAACATTGACTTACTTCCTTTCCTCTATGTAGCATCTGTGTGTGGTAGACAGAATAATGGCACCCCCAAAGATGGCCACATCCTAATACTTGGAACCTATGAACATGTTAAATTACAAAGCAAAAGGGACTTTGTGGATTAATTAGATTAAGAATCTTGAGATGAGAAGATTATACTGGATTATCAGGGTGTAGTCACAAGGGTCATTGCAAGACTGGAAGCAAGTAGATCAGAGTTAGAAATATTGAAAGATGCTACTCTCTGGCTTTGAAGATGGAGGAACAAATTCTCCCCTAAAACTTCCAGAAGGAACCCAGCCATGCCAACACCTTGATTTTAGCCCAGTGAGATCTATTTTGAACTTCTGACCACCCGTACTGTAAAATCATTATTCTAAGCCATTAAGTTTGTGGTAATTTGTTACAGTAGCAATAGGAATGAATACACGACGGGACAAATAATTTTAGCTAGTAAAATTTTTATGTGCAAGCTTTGTGCACAGGAAAGCATCTTTGTTTATATATATGGGCCTCATAAAATCATCTGCTCATAATTGATGATGCTTTTATTGATGAAGAAAAAGCCTGTACCAAACCTAAATTTATCCCAAGAATCACTTTATTTCTCCTTTTCTTTACCATAATATTATTTTTTTCTTGTTCTTTTTAAGAGTAGCCAAAAAATAAAAACAATACGATAGAAAGTCTTTTGAGAAGAAGATTTCCCGAGATGTTTCTATGCCTGGCATGATGGAACTCCCCCAATGACATTTATAACCGGGAAGCACTGAGTTCTTCAAAGTTCACACGGAATGAGAGCCTGGCCTCTAGAGCAGGAGTATGTCATCGGCCATCACCATGACTTTCTGCCAAAATGATGGCTTGCCTGTCTCGGGAAGGATATTTTTAGGCAAGAATTTCCAGTATAATCTACTCCAGTAAACGTGAGATTTTAGAAGTTTTTGGTGATTCTGCCTTATCTTGGTACTGAATGGATTAGTAATAAAATCATTTAAAAATGGATTTTTTTCTGTCCCTCCATCCTGTCTTATTGTTTTCTGTCCCTCCATCCTGTCTTATTCTTTCCCTCCATCCTGTCTTATAGCCATCTGATCTCCCACTTAAAGCCATTTACTCTGCAGCAAATAGCAGAGCATTTTCACTTGGCTGTATATGTCTTTGATGTTCCTGTTTGTTTATGCATTATGTCAGGAAGTAAAATTTAAAACGTTTAACGAGCACCCTTACCTCTGTTGAATAGACATAGAGCCAAAAGAGTATATTATGAAGTTCAATACAGAAAGAGGAGTAAAATTTTAACTTAATACTAGGGCTTTTTGTGTTTTTCTAAAAGTTTATCAACTTTCTGTACCTTATGCTTAGCCTTTAGCGTTTTTAAGACCATGACAACACTATGAAAATAAAATGCCATGCTAAGTTGCTAATGTCCTTGAATTATTGAATGTTTCTCTCGGAACTGTAGTTATTTCTCTGGAAATAAATCACGGCTTTATATGTAGGCTGTCAATACTGCTCCATTTATAAATACTAAAGTATTTCTATTGATGAAGAAAAAATTTGCTTAGAATGGTAGCTTATGCCACATCTATGAACAAAATAACTACTTTAGTTGAAACTTGTAATGACGTCAAGTTTACTACAATAGAATTGAAACTGCTCTAAAATCACATATTCCCTGAGCAGCACTAAGGCTAGAACTGTGACAGACTGTTTACATTTGAGCCCTTTAATAATTTTTATCTTCTTCCTGACTAAACCTGCCTGTAGTATGCAAATAGACTTAACATAGAACATTGCTTCCCTATATAGGGAGGGTGCAAATTACTTTCAAAACAGAGCTGTTGTAAGTGGTTTGGAAAACCTCATTCGTGATTCTGATCTGGGGCTTCCCATATCTCCACTCAAAAAGTGCCTTTTTAGAATATCTATGAGTTTATGGCAAACTTTAAAGCGACTAAACTAGCCTTTCAGTGAGGCATTAGATAATACCAAATGTCATAATCTCAAGAAACTGGAGTGACTCTCTCTAGAAGGAAATAGCCAGAGAATTATCTCAAAGGTGTGATTAAAAAAAAAAAAAGATGCTAGATTATTTCACTTAGCACAATGCCTTCCAATGATATCACTAATATGTGGAATCTAAAAAATACAACAAACTGGTGACAAAAACAAAATAACAATAACTGGTGACAATAACAAAAAAGAAGCAGACTCACCGATATAGAGAACAAACTAATGGTTACCAGTGGGGAGAGGGAAGGGTGGAGGCTCTAATATAGAGGGTTAAGAGGTCCAAGCTACTAGGTATGAAATAAGCTACAAGGATATATTGTACAACATGGGGAACATAGCCAATATTTTATAATAAATACAAATAGAGTATAACCTTTAAGATTATGAAACACTGTTGCACACCTGTAACTTATATAATAATGTAGATAACTATACTTCCATAAAAAAAAACTTAAAAAGGTTAAAAAAAGAAAAAAAGAGGCACTCGATTAGACACTGTCAGTACTCTGCCCATATCCCCTCACCTTTGTCTGTTCAGTGCACTCTGACCAAATTCAAATGCATTTCTCTACCTAGGGGCTTTTTCCACTTTGTAGAGCTCACTTTGCTGCCCACAGGCTAGGCTGGGAGAGGCAGGGAATTAATGTCCTGCCTGGAAACAGCCTTTGGTTTGTGACTGACAGAGACTGGTATACAAATAACCCAGCTCCATCACCCTCAGGTGAGATAAATCTGAGGCATGTTTCTACACTGGCTCACAGCCTTCTCTAGAAGGGTTAACCTCTAGTTACCAACAGTGGAATCTTGCTTTGTAAAAATCCTTTTTCACCTGTTTTTTTTTTTTTTCCTATCTCACTCCTCTACTTCCCTGTTGGAATTACCTTCAGTATAAACCACCACCTAGGCTCCTGGAATCCATTTCTAGCAAAGGAGTACATACATTTTGATAAACAACTTCTTTTTTTGTCCACCCAGTTTTATTGAGATATAATAATTAACATATAACTTTGTGTGCGTTTACAACATAGTCATTTCAAACACATGTATATTGTGAAATGATTACTATCATAAGGTTATGTAACTACCGTTTTTTCCTTGTAGTGAGAACATTTAAGATCTATAGATTTACTCTCTTAGCAACTTTCAAGTACATAATACAGTATTGTTAACTATGGTTACCATGCTGTACATTAGATGCCCAGTACATACTGTCTCTTCTTACTGTCCTGAAAATATGATTGCCCGTTTGACTCTAAGTAAGATTACATTTATTATTTGGTTTGGGGCTCTTCTCTAAAGTTATCTTCAGATACTTAAATATCTGTCTTTTAGCTTCCTGATGATTTCCATTTTTATTATTTCCTTTCTTTCAGCCCTATCAGAAGAGAAAAATGTTCAAGGCAAACATGTTGGCTGGAGTTGGTTGGCTTGGGCTATAACGTACTATCTAGAAGTTGATTATCCCAGGAACACAGTTGATTCAACACGGCAGGTTTTACTGGCAGCACATTAAATTTAGGTATCTATCTGCACCAAGTTCTATAGAATTGCCCAGTGTGGTGGTGTTTGAGTTGACGTTCCAGTGACTGGAGTATTATACTGATGAGATGAATAGTTTAGTCAAATTGCAAACTCAGGTGTAAAGTGTATGGCATTTCTGACATTCCTGGGAACTGTAAACATACTTAAATTAAGTGTAAATTCTAATTATTTCTTAAAAGTGATATTTTTAACTTGCTTTAATTTTCCATCATGAACATTTAAAAGATGTTTGAAGAGCTATGTAAATTAATACCAGCCTGTCAACTCATGAAATCTTGCTGAGGTCAAGTGAAAAACTTACAATAAGCATTAAGGATACAGTTACCACTGCTATACTGCAGTATTTTTTTAGGAAGCCAAAGGATACATTATTATGTCAGAGTGGTTGTAGCATTGAATGGTTAAGGACAGGTATACATTTTAGGTCCTGATAAAAGTCTTTGCTTCACTTAACTTGGATTAGATTACTGACCTAAGGTAATTGGTTACATTTTTTTAAAAAAATATAGAATAATAAGCCCTAGTAACAAATCATTAAAGGGAAAAAAATTCCATTTTGCAATGGGAATAAAAGCAACATAACATTTAAAATGTTTGGAAAATAGACATAGTAGAAAGTAGATATCCATGAGTAAACTGGCTTAAAATTGATTTGTTTCTGTTATGGTTACAAATAGGAGAGCACTCTAAAAATATATAGAATTGTGTTAAGTGTATAAATTGTGTTAATGTTTTGGCTGGAACACAGGACTCTTGTAGTCTTTCAGTCAGCTGTTTCCAGGGAAGCACAATCCTGCTGTTGGAAAGGGAAGGGGGAGCCAGTTAGAGCCCTTGCAAAAAGTGGTGAAGCAGGACAAATGAGGATGGTAGCCATGGGGGAGATAAGCGGCCACAATGCTGGTGGTGCCCACTGGGATTTGTTAAGTGTTGCTGAGTGGCGATTAAACAGACCAGAGGGAAAAGACCATTTTCTCTAAGATTACCCCACTGCCTAAATCATGGTAATGCTTATAGCAGGCCCACCTGGCTGATCTTCTGAAGCCCTTCCAGGGGTTCATACTTTGGGGAATACTGGGAGACAGGACTGTTTTAAATGGAGCTTTAGATACAGCTAACAGATTCTTCAAGCCTTAGTTTTTCTTATCCATAAAATAATTATAATTTTCCTACCCACTTCCAGGGGAGTTGTGAAAACCAAATCACTTAATCCATGTTAAAAGGCTTTGAAAATTGTCAAGTGCTATTAATTATAAGATGGTATGATGATGACATCTTAATGCATACCATATCCATTATCTGTCAGGCACACTGATGCTTAATCCTTAAAACAACCCTATGAAGTAGGTAATATTATTATAATCATCCCTATTTTATAGATAGAAATGAAAAAACAGAGAGACTAAGTAATTTTTCCAAGGTCACAGTGAGTGGTAGAGCCCAGAATCAATCCTGCACAATAGGCTCTCAGAACCCATGAACCTCTACAATCCACTGCCCCCTGTTCATGGCACACTGTTCAGTGATGAGACGACAGTGACGACAAGGATGACAGAGATGAAGCTATTGATGGCGATTATCTAATCTAGAAAATTGTTTTGGGCCAAAATATAGCTGAACACCTGATAAACTGACACAAGAACTGACTCTCTTGTAAGTTCTAAAATCGATTTTTACAGTGAAAGGAGATAATTGGGAAAATACCCTCAGATAAATTTCCCCTCCTTATTTCCCTTATTCTGATGTATAGACACATATACATTATAAAACCGTAACATTCAGAAGGATCTTAGAGGTCAAGAAGTTCTGACATTTCAGCAAATAGATGTATTACCAACTAGGCTACTAGAACCCTACTTCACTAGAACTGCCATTGGGTCTTTGGAAGAGGGATGGCTCAGGTTTCACTGCCACATACCCATTCCTTTTTTTCCCTGGAGAAAATGTTAATATTCTTGGGGGAGGTATAGTATTAAAAGTTTTAAACTTTTATAAATTAGCACAAATGGAATTTCTCGGTCAAGTTTTTCATGTCACAGCTAAGAAGGGAACAGTCCCCTGTTAGAAAATATATGTGAACTTTAAAGTGTAGGAAAAGCCCAATTTTAAATCTTTGTCCGAAGATGGAAGCCTTGGGTAGACAGGGGGCAGCCCACAGGCATGGGTGATGGGGTCAGGGAGAAAATACTAACTAAAAGCCTGGAGGATTGTGAAGGGGTTGGAGAAGGTGCCACCAAAGCAAACTTCACATTTGGGGAGCTTTGTGTGAATTGGCATCCTTTAATATTCACGGATGAAGACAGAGCAGACTTTGGATGCTTGTGCTGGCAAAATGGAAAACACATGACAGACATGATTAAAAGAGCCAAGAGTCATTTGGCTTTTCAATATTCCATTAGGGAAGGAGAATATTTTATGATGTGTTTCTTTCTCTGTTAGACACTTCTGATTGTAAGAAGAGAGATCTGCTCAAGTTACTTCTAGAAAAAAAAAAAAAAAAAAAGAGTGTTATTTAAGAACATACCAGATCTGGAACTTGAACAGGAAAGGTGTAAAAAGCTAGAGCTATTCTGGGGTTTCTCACCCTCCTCAACAGCACCTGTGCTCTGTCTTCCATCTGCCTTCTCACAGCTTCCTAAGGCCACATGACTCATGCCTCTGCTCTGTAGGCCCTGCTAGCTTAGCTTCTCTGCTAACTGCCTCATTCTTACAATGTTTCCTATTACACATTATAAAGACAGGGAAGCTCAGGGACCATGCTGCCATACCAATTTTCTTTGTAAATTGCTGGCCAACTTATGGATTGACTATCCTTGGGCTGGGTAGGTGGGGAAAGAAAAGTGGAAGCACTTGGTAAGAAACATGTATACCAAAGGGCTGCCCCTACAGGGAACGAGAACAATTTATGACCGGTAGAAAAAGTGTGGCCAAATGAGGTACTATGATTACATAATGTTTCTTGACATCAGTCAACATCTGTGTTTAAATTATGGAGATAAAATGTATTCATGCATAACTAAATCCGTAAGTATAACCTCAAAACTTCAAAGGAAAACATTTAAATATATAATTAGAGGTTGAAACTGCAAGAGGAAAAATAAAGCATTAGATCTCATGTTTTAAGTGAATGATTGATCATCATTTTACAGGGATAATAAACAGATTATTTCCTATAGAGCTTTAGGATTAGCTGGTGTTATGGACTGAATTGTGTCCCTCCAAAGTTCATATGTTGAAGCCCTGACCCCCAAAGTGACTGTATTTGTAGATGGGGTTTTAATGAGGTAATTAAAGTTAAATGAGGTCATGTGGGGGGTGGGCCTTAGGACCGATGTCCCTAATTAGAAGAGGAAGAGACCAAGAATGCACATCCAAAGAGAAAGGGCCTTGTGAGGGCAAGAAGATGGCCACCTGCAAGCCAAGGAGAGTGGTCTCACCAGAAACCAACCCTGACAACACCTTGATCTTGGACTTCCAGCCTCCAGAACTGTGAGAAAATTAATGTTTGTGTTTAAGTTACCCAGCCTGTGACATTTTGTAATGGCGGCCCAAACCAGCTAATACAGTTGGGTTGACTTTTCATGGGTCTGATGTTTATTACATTCTGCCTAATAGAACAGCAAACTTACCAGATTTGACAAGTCCTGTAACATCAACATAGCTAAGTGATCTTATGGGGACACATTTTTTTTAGTATATCATACTCAGCTTATTTCAGAAGGTTGCGTTAATATGCAGAAACATAAATACTGATTATACCTATCATTATTTTATAGGTAATGGCAATACAGTCTTTGCTTATCTATCAGTCTTGCTTATCTATCAGTTTCTATTTCTCACTGGGCCAATAGAAAAAGTTCTATACTAAAGCAAAAACAGAAATTGGTTTCCTTTTACACATGGAAAACCAAGGGATGCTATTTCTTCTTGATTAAAGATAAATTCATTCCGTTATTTCTAACGCATTTTCAGAACAGGATTCATTCCGTTACTTCTAATGCATTTTCAGAACAGGATACATAAATCAAACACCTGAGTCCTCTTACTAAATCTTCCTATACTCTCACTCCCAGACTCCATCAACCTGGGGTAAAAGAAGGTCATACCAATGGTCGTATTTAATAGTCCGGCTGAGTCCTTTCCAGGAATTTTGGGGAAGCTTACTTTCACTTACCTCGAAATCCCCCTTCAATTGTTGTTAATGTTTTTAAATGTGACATTAAATGTTAATATATTTAAATATTAAAAAAGGACCTCTATTTTTCAGAGATATATACAGAAATATTTATAGATAAAAGGATAAAGGATAATATGCTTGGAATTTGCTTCAAAATCCAGGGTGGGTTGAGGGATGGGAGCTATAGATATAACAAGTTTGGCCATGAGTAGAGAATTTTTAGGCTTTGTGGTTGGTGCAGGAAATGTATTATACAATTTTCTAAAATCTTGTATAAATTTGAAAAATTTCATAACAAGTTAAATAGTTTTTCTTTGCAGAGCAAGAAACCTCAGGGGTATGATAGGTGTGCTCTGAAAGGGCATTGCTAACTCATCAAGGCCATCATTGTATATTGCATTTCCAAGTTGCGACCTGAAAAATCTGCATCCCTGTATTACTTGCTCCTGTCATACTAAGGCAAGGCTCTTCAGCTTCTCTCCAGCAATCACCTGACTGAGGTTATGATCTATTACCAGTGACAGGTCTTTCATAACATTTCACCTATCCTTAGACTTTACCTCACTCTTAGAAATACAGCTCTTTTTCTGTGTGTTAGGCTTTTTTAGTTCATAAATTTCACCATTCTAGGATAGAAGTATCAGTTCACTGACAGCACATCTTACTGTTCTCAAAATGATTTCTCTTTGCTGAATCTCCTAACCATCCCTACTTCCTGTCCTCCCTCCTCCACCTTCAGTAAGTATTGGGCAAAGCTTGTGGTCCTTGATTCTCTATAACTAGAACGTACATCCATTCCCTCTAGTATTCTCTCTGGAGAGAAGGGCTGACCTTTATTGCCCAACTTCTTAAAGATAAATCCTTATCTCTCACTCAATATAAGAGCCCTCATTCAAAGCTCCTATTGGCCCCATGCCACGCAGCCCCACAATTCATTTATAGTTATCTGAATTCTTAGTGTCTACATGCACACACACACACACACACACACAGCAATACAATGCTTCTAAAATCTTTCTGACTGTGACTCTTGGTCAATCCAATTATATATGATCCATGGACTGAGTGACACATTTGGAGAGACTGATATTCTGGGTAGCTACTGGTGATACCTCCACAAAAATAGACTCCTACCAACTAAAAGTTAGTTCTGGATTGGTTTTGGAATGGTCCTGGTGTCAGGCTTGTAGGCACAGCCTAATCGTTTTGGGGTACTAGAATTTAAGAATGACTTTCTTCTTTTCTCTAAGAACATGATGTTCTTTGGAGACAGAGGAAGCATTGGGGATGGAGCAGACAGCTTCCCCTGAAAGACCATATGTTCAACATTGACATGGAGGCTGGTATGGTTAAGAGTGGGTGGAGTGCACTGTCATATCAAGCTGGCATCCGTAACCCCAAAGAACAGGCTGTGGCCTTGATGACAGAATTATGCTGCCAGCCTTCCTTCTCTCAAGCTTCCCCTGTGGCCTTTGAAAATGTCTACCTTGCTGAGGTTTATTCAGGAGACAAGACAATTTCCTAGTAACAACTGAATTCTAGAAATGGAAATTAAAGCCTCATTATATGCATTAGAAATGATTAAATTTACTGAACATCCTTCCAAGGAGAAGTTTGTTTCTGACTCATAACTAGTACTTTTTTTCTTTGATTATTCATCCCTAAGAGAGGGGACCATTTAAGACTCATGAAACTTTAATCATACTCTGGTACACATTATTTGGCTATAAAGTAGCTTCTTAGTGGGTGGTGTAAAAGAGTGGGAGAAGCGTGGTTAAGAACATTTTCCTATGAAAGAACAATATTTCTTTCAAGGATGCATGCAGTTGGAAAAAGATTTCAGGAAAAATATGGCCTGGCTTTACATGATAAACTCCCTGATAGATGGTTTCCTTCCTGAAAGTAAAGATCCTTGATGAACCTAGCCCACGCCTTCCCGTGGTGGTAATCTTAGCTGGTGTCTAAGAACATTTATAGCCAGATAGTTCTTCCTCATAGCTAACCTCCCTTTCTTCCTTATTTCCTTTTTTTTAGGCCTGGAGGAAATGGAACCCTCTAGTCACTCTTCTTCATTCAAATAACTGAAGGCAGTTCTTTTGTATCCAAGGTAAATAACTAAAATTTCTTAAATGCTTACTTAAAGGGCTTGTCTTCTAATTCTTTTATTGTTTTTACCTTTTTTTTTTCTTGGACCCTTAATTGGTTTTTATGTGTACTTGTAAATTATAAGTTGTAAGACCCCAAATAGACAAAACACATAGCACTCTAAGTCCTGAATAATGCCTAAAGGAGTGAATAATTTCTCCTTCCTGTTACATTATCTTTAAGTAATGCATTGAAATTTATAGTCAGCATCGTGATGCTTGATTTTCTGCTACAATCCTGGGAAGCCAATAACATGAGTCCCATAAACTTTCTGAGTACTTGTGTATTCAGATTTTAAAATTCTGATTTGCCTGCTGATTTTAATCTGTTAATTCAAAGGATGATTATTTTCTTTTTAAGAATATAATCTGTTATTTTTTTGGTAAAAATCAAGTTTATTCTCCTGAACATTAGTATTAAAGCTGGGAATTAGAATTTAGGCATTTTATTACTGTCTCTTTAAACTCATTTCAGACTGTGAATCTTGTTGACCACACCACTATAAGGGGATAGATGGAAAACCTAAAAATCTCTTCATGACAAAGATGAGCCATCAGGTTTTAATTGTGATATTATTTTGTTTCAGGCAATGTGATTTGCTAGGGGAATATTTAAGTGATGCTGTAATCAAAGAAATACAACCCAACCCAAATATAATTTTGTAAAGTGACAGAATCTATATTTCGTTTCTTATGATGTATCATACTGTCAAGCTGGATATCCAAACTCATTTCTTCCACTCAACATAGCTGCTTTGGTGCCCCTTTCAAATTTGCGTTGAAAATTCTCCACCATTAGCCTTTGTTACTCTTATTCATTCCTATCTTTTAGTACTTAAATGTTCTTTAGTCCAAGATAGTCTTTTTTAAAAATTGCTCCCAGAAACAAAAGGTTCCTATTGGCTTTACATTAAATTTTAGTTAGCATTTCTCATTTTCCTTTTGATCTTTTCTCTGAAACCTTGACTTGAATCAGAGATCAGGGTAGAAACTAAGCATACATGAGCTGTTTTTTTGTTTTCTTCTTTTTGAAGACAAGATATTAGCTCAGACACTTGTGCACAACATTCCCTTACAAGCTATAAAGTTGCCTCAGTCTTATTCCAGGGAAGACAGATATGAACTATAGATGTGATTTTGTATGTACCGGAATTCTCTATTTTTGACCTTTTGGAAACATCAGTAAAATAAGAAGTGCAGGCTAGTAATACGTGTGAATATGGTATTTATCTTTCTGATACCACAATCTAGAGGCCTGACTACACATTTCCAGAGCCATTTGGAGCACTGGGACCAATGCTATGGGAAGTCATCTATAGATGCAGAATGCACAAGTTCACTATCGTTAGTAACATAGAGCACCCGTTAGTATGGCACTCCACTCATCACAAGCCCATTCACATCCATTCTATCTTCTGATCCTCATAACATTCCTATGAAGCAGGTCGGGTGACCCCCAGGTCAAGAGGTCAGAAAAATTAAGGGACTCTTCCAAGTTCAGTCGCTAATAAGTGGCTGAACAGTGATTCAAACACTGTCCAGTGTCCTTCCAATTAGACTTGAGCCTCTCACAAGAGGCTTTTTAAAAAAATTTTTTTAATTGAAGTATAGTTGATTTACAGTATCATGTTGGTTTCAGGTATACAGCACAGCAATCCAGTTATATATATATATATACACATATATGTCTATTCTTTTTTCAGGTTATTTTCCCTTATAGGTTATTATAAAATAACCTTCTGCTATATAGTAAGTCCTTGTTGGTTATCTATTTTTTATATAGTAATGTATACATGTCAACCTCCTAATTTATCCCTCTCCCCACCCCACTTTTCCCTTTGGTAACCATAAGTTTGTTTTCTCTGTTGGTGAATCTCTTTTCATTTTGGAAGTAAGTTCATTTGTATCTTTTTTTGTTTTTTTTTAGATTCCACATATAAGTGGTGTCATATGGTATTTGTCTTTGTCTGACTTACTTCACTTAGTCTGATAATCTCTAGCATCACCTATGTTGCTGCAAATGCCATTATTTCATTCTTTTTCATGGCTGAGCAGTATTCCATTGTACATATATACCACACCTTCTTTATCCAGTCATCTGTCCATGGATATTTAGGTTGCTTCCATGTCTTGGCTATTGTAAATAGTGCTGTTATGAACATTGGGGTGCATGTATGTTTTCGAATCGTGGTGTTCTCTGGATATATGCCCAAGGGTGCGATTGCCAGATCATATGGCAACTCTAGTTTTAGTTTTTTAAGGAACCTCCGTACTGTTCTCCATAGTGGCTGTACCAATTTACATTCCCACCAACAGTGTAGGGTAGGGTTCCCTTTTCCCCACACCCTCTCTAGCATTTATTATTTGTAGACTTTTTAATGATGGCCATTCTGACCAGTGTGAGCTTTGATTTTCATTTCTCTGATAATTAGTGATGTTGAGCATCTTTTCACATAAGAGGCTTGTTAACATAGCTCACAGTATGTTATTATTGCATTGAATCCTCTTGATAGGAATTATCTGGGACATTATTTATTAATTCGAACAATACTATGAGATTGGTGATGAGTAGTGATGCCTCCTTCACAGAGATAGAAATTATGTCACTAAGTGGTAAAAACGGCTTGTCCAAAGGTCAAAGAGAAGGCCAGAAATATATTAGAATAGGTTTGTGTTCGCAGAGAATACTGTCCACGTAGGACTAAACTACACTAAGGAAACTAATTTATGAGAATTCAGAATCCCATCAAACTCAAGGGTCTTCATTGTCAGGCATTTACATGTCATTTGAGCCAAAAAATACACCTAGTAAACTGGAGATTGACATTTGGTTGATATCAGAATTAATTGATGTTTACAACCTGAATATATGGTGGTGGGCTGTGTAGCAGCCCCATTTACACGCTTTTCAAGTATGGAGTCAGCGCATAGTAACTGTCAAAGAGTTCAGGGCTGGTGGCGAGATTCCAGGCACTGTTCCAGCTAAGCTTTCTGGTTGTTGATACCCTCAAGTACTGCTAAGGAGACGATTCCTGATTTTACGTAGTTTCCTCAGTGATCAGGGAGAAGAGCTGTGCTGTATGTCCCCAGATGTTGGCTAAAACCATTGGTGCAAAGTAATCCTTGTTAACTTGGATGTTAATTGACTTCGTGGAGTTGTCTCTCAACCACGTGAAGATTTAAGACTGAGTATGAAAGTGTTCAGGAGAATCTAGACTACATTATAAATATTTTTGTGTAAAAACAATGAGTAAATAATTTTAATTACTTTTTTTAAAACTTATTTATTTATTATTTTATTTTTGACTGCATTGGGTCCTCACTGCTGTGCGCGGGCTCCCTCCAGTTGCGGCGAGCGGGGGCCAGTCCTCATTGCGGTGCGCAGGCCTCTCACAGCGGTGGCTTCTCTTGCTACTGAGCACGGGCTCCGGGCGCATGGGCTTCAGTAGTTGCGACACGCGGGCTCAGTAGTTGTGGCTTGTGGGATCTTCCCAGACCAGGACCCGCACCCACGTCCCCTGCACTGGCAGGTGGACTCCCAACCACTGCACCACCAGGCAAGCCCAACTTTTTAATAGAATTTTGGCCCATTACAGCAACAGCCTTGTAAATTAAAATTAAAATCCATAATTGAGTTACTAATTAAGATTTGTGATCTTAAGAGGAAATCTTATTTTATGTACTGTTTTGAGACATAAAAAACATTAAGTTCCACAATGTTTTAAAGTTGGTTAGATTTATAAGAAAAATTTAATATTCAAGGGAATTTTATTTATTTCAGAGAAGAAAGCACCTGAAAAGGAAGTGAAATATAAAATGCAGTTAAAATTTTTTGAACTAAGTTTTTAAAATGGGAACGCTTTCAAAGTGTTTTTTTATTAAATTTGCTAGACATAGAGTAATAACATTTGGCTAAACTTAAAAGCTTAAGAAATAACTAGATTTTTTAATCTAAAACTTTAATAAGTATTTATTTTTTAAACAAAACTAAACCTCTGAACATTTTTTTGCTTAGCACAAAAATCACTCTCATGGGTAGCATAAAAAGTTCATTAACACTGCATTGTATAATACTATATGAAATCTATTTATTTTAGTATTTTTTTCTTAACTTTTTCTTCAAGTATTTCCAGTTTGTTTGTCCTAGCTCCCTAAGAAAAATCTGGAGAAGACTTTGGTGCTTAATAAGCATGCAAAATTTCACCATACTGAAAAGAATTACTGAAGCCTGTCACTAAAATGATAGCTCCCTTGAAAACATCATTGTGAGTCAAGGAAGTCTGATTCAACTCAAATAGCAACAAGGGACACATAAGGAATGAGTGACTTGCCCTGTCCATCAAATCAATCTCTATAGGCCCACCCAGCCCCTTTCACACATTCCACACAGATGTACACGTATCTCTCACAGGGGTGGCCACCCATATTGAGATCTCAGAATCTCATCTAATTTCAGTTTAGCTTATAAATCCAGGGTTTTGTTGGTGAAAACAAAACATATGAGAATGCCCAATAATTGTGAAAGAGTTATGTTTCAGGAATTTTTTTAATTTTCAAATTCCTTGTTCCATTTTAATTATGCAAAACAAGTTCTTTCGTGGAAGGGGAACATGTGGTTTACAGTTCTAGCCTTTTGGCCACAATTTTGGCTTCTATTTGGGAAAGTTTTCAAGCAATGAACTTGTACTGAGTGTCAGTTATATGAGTAAAGAATTTGTAAAGAGCTTCTCCTTTCTGGGACAAACAAGGGGATCCCTGTCTCTCTACCCTGAGTGTGGCGTGTGTGTCTGTGTGTGTGTGTGTAGATGTGCATGCACCATGTGCATGCAAATGTGTTGTTTTGCGGTAAGGGAAACCACCCTTATGAGCCTTCAAACCGAAGGTAGACTTCAGTAGACATTGTGATCTCCCCTTAATTATCCTCTAGTCTTCAAGGAGCTTTCCTGAGACAAAAATAGATGCTCATACTCTACTCTCCTCTTGACACTCATGGGGCTACATGCTAGTCACTGAGACCTTCGCTAATATTGTTGTAAAAAATCCCAACTCCTCCATGATAGTGTCAAAGCAAGAAGTACAGGAACCTCAGGAATGTGGTCTCTTCCTCACTTTCCTCTTCAACATGCCCTGCACGTGCATCTGATTGGCCAAACCGAAAATGAAGATCCTGACTCCAGTGTACTACACCTTTTTTCCTGATGGGTGTGGCCACATCTGGTCTTCGTGCCTACAGATGGTGACCTCTCCCTCTAAATGGTGTGAACCTCTACAGGTGCTATGTACACAGCCCACGTGGGACTTTTCTGCTTATCTTTTTCTTCCAAGTTCAGGAGCAACAGGAAAGGGGTAAATAACAATGGAACAGATGGAACAATTTTTTTTAGGTTCTTTGAGCTAAGTGTGAATTACACTATTTTTGCCATCTTTAATCCCTGGGAAGTCTGCAAAATGAAGACCTATAACATGCTGACAGTGGAGGTCAAGATTTTCCCCACGGAAAGGGTCCCAGGCATTAGAGCTTACCCCGTTTACTGTGAAGGACCATTTTCTTGTCCTCTGTTTTCCTCCCTAGTTTTGTCTTCCACACTTTCTATCTACATGATGATCAGAAAGCTACTAGTTACTATGTAGGTGAAAAAGCTATTGAAGTTACCATGAGAAAGATGTGGTTATACTTCTAATTGAAGGAATGGAATGAGTTTATGCACTTTATTTTTACACCAATGAGGTAAGCCTACATACCTATATTTTACATCGTATTAATACTATGTGACGAATATAAGTTTGAATGTATGTATTTTCTTACTGGTCCTGCTTTCATTACTAGGAAACATTTGTCTCGCTCTTTGGCATTGATGGATCTTTAGGACAAAGAGTTCTTTCCTCCTAGTCTCCAGTTTAATCCAGTCTCTGTTCAGAGGATCTATGAGAGGCACCATGGTTGAAAGTGCTTGGACTATTTCAAGGCTCTCAGTCTGGAAGCTGGAGGCCGCCCTCCACATTTCAGAATTATCCCTCCCATGTGTGGACATGTAATGGTAAAACACTATGCTCAGGCATTAAATGGACTTTAGGAGAAGGGTTCTGCAAAGTGTGTCCTTCTGTTTGTCTAACTTATTAATGAATCCTCTACTTGAAACTTCAAATTATGGAAATACAGGGGGAATTATATAATAATTAATATATAATTATATATATTATATAATAATTAATATATAATATATATATAATAACTCTAATATAATAATAGAGTGGTCTTCATATGAAGTATGCCAGTTTTAATACTTTTTTTCTCTCTATGGTTAAAGCCTTGACAGTATCAAATAAGGTAACTGGATTGACCAATAATCAGGCTACCAGGCATGAAAAATATTGAAGGCATTAAAAGAATAAAATTTATTATAATGGACCATGTAGTTATTGTTTTGGGTTGTTCAGAAAGTCTTCCCATTACCATTTTAAAATATAATGTTACTTTGCCCACTCTTGCCTACCCATTCCTAGTAACCAGCTTCTTAGTCCCTGCCTCAGAGGTAGGGCAGTGACTCAGGCCTGACCCATTTCATTCCTCTGGATTCTGGGATTTGTCCGGCGAAGGGCATGCTATTCAAACCAGGCAGTTAAAAATCTGATCTCTTCTGGCTCATTACTGTTGCTTGACATTTATGGTTATAGATCTATTGTTTTGTCTTGAGCACTGCCTTTGACTTGTTTCAATATACAGATCCTTTTGTTGGGAAGGTAACTCCTTAATTCTGAAACTTAAAGCGAACTCAGTGAATCAAAACTTAACATTGTCAACAAGAGGAGCATGTTGAGGTTGAGGCAGAGAATACGTTGTGGTGGACAAATGATGGGCTTTGAAAGGGGACTGTCCTCCCTGTGCTCTTGAAAACATTCCTTAATGTTTCTAAACCTCACCTGTAGAATGCAATAGTAAAATCTGCCTCACAAATTTACTATGAGGGTAAATAACACAGTCAGAATGTGAAGTCTAACCCACCTGTATGTTAATCCTGATTTACTAGGTTAATCCACACTTACTAGATGGTATAGTCCTAGGGAAGTTTCTTTCCTCTATGAGCCTTAGGTACCTTATTAGTAAGGTGCATATTAACACCCACTTCATAGATGTTTTAAGTATGGAATGAGGTAATATGTAAAAAATGCCTAGTGCTGGACATGGCCTATAGTAAATGCACAACGGTAGCGTTCTATTTTTGTTAAGATCTCTGAATAACTAAGCACAGTGCCTCAAACATTAGGTGCCCAATAAATATTTATTTGCTAATCCTTCTCCCATCCTCAGTCACTGAGTATTGGGAAAGAACAGACATTGAGAGAGAGGAAGAGAGTCAGTGGTGAGCTGAAGCTGGCTGGCACCAACTTGCAAGAACCAATTGTTAACTTTGCAAAAATTTGTGAGTCAGTTTTTAAAGACTTTCATAATTAAAAATTGAACTATATTAACCTACAATTAAGTAAGTTAAAGTTAAGGGCAATAAGTACTAAAAACTCATCCCTTTCTAATTGTTTTACTACATTTTACTATTATCTATGTTTTTGAGGTTATTTATACTTACTGTCTCTGTGTGGGGCAAATATAATGATGTGTTACTACACACTGATCCCAGTTCCATGTTCAGTGACATCATGTTGGTAGCTTGAAATCAGCCTCGTCAATAGTCTTTACCCTGTGGAAACTGGCAAATGCAGCAAATTAGATTGTTTTTCCCTCCAGAGAGCCAGTGGTTAAATATGCCCTGGCATACTGTGGGAAGGACAGTCACTGACTAGCAGAAAAGGAGACTCCTGTGCTCACAGAACTTCAGAATCTACATCAGGCTGCTTTGGGCTCTGAAATGACAGCTTTACTTAGTAGAAATTTTCCAATCTTTGAAAAAATGGTATTTAAAAACTAAGGCACAGAGGTTACCCCCAGATTCTGATCCAGTGGGTTGGTGAGGGGTACACAATTTGAGTACCATGTCCTATGTGTCATCGAGAAATGAGATCACAGTTGCAAGGAAACACCCATCAGAGGCTGTCTCAGTCACCCTCTGCTTCATTATGATACATAAGAAAGGTAGATGAAAAAAATGTTACCACTTAAAATAAGTCATAGACTTTCTAAATAAAGACTTAGATAATTAGAGCTGAAAATACTTGTAGTTTTAAAATGAGAACAATAACACCCTGTTTCTGTATTGCAGTGGCTGCATTATAAAAATCCAATAGTTATCAGCTTTCAACTGTCATCCCTCATGAAAGAGGAGATAAAGATGAAAAGAGAGGGAAAAAGAGGAGGGGCAAAGAGAATCACTTTCAGAAAGTCAGCAATAGTTTAGAGCAAAGACATCGAAGTCCCTGTTAAGTCATAATTATGACGTTTCGATGATGGAGAAAAAGAATTATGGGTGGTTCTCTGCTAAATATATTCTTAGAGCTATTTACATAATTCAAGGTGTCCACCAGAATAGTAATAAAACACATACAATGTAATAAGAGCAGCTATATTGTAGATAATGAACTATTATTCCTCTAGCGTAAAACATTAGACCCATTAACCACACTCTAATAAGAATTTTTTAAAAAGATAAATGAAAAAAAATTAGACCCAAATATTACCAAAAAATCTGAGTGCACATACAATATTTAAGTTCCACACTGTTCAAATCAAGTCACTTCTTTTAACCTTCATATTGCAGAGAAGTCCATAATAAAGCAAGGTAGGTCCTTCTTCATGTTAGATGTGTTAGGTAATGGAACCAGCAAGTGATGCTTGATGAAAAGTGGCCTACTTTATAGATTACCGAGCTCAGTGATTTCTGAAGGTCGGGGAACATGGTAAAAGTGGCCCCATGCCTTGTGCCCGATTGTATTACTGGAGTTACGGCTATCCAAACAGCACAACTATGCTGTCCACATAATCCTGCTTATATCTTTAATAGAACTGCCATTCTATACAGTGAGGGAAGTGTTTTTGGGGTGTTGCCAGCTTTCATGGAATTTTCCAACCTGTGTTTATTCTAGTGAGTGACTGGTATAAGCAGGCCAGGTTGTGATTCTAGAATAAGGTCAAATGTCAGTGAAAGCAGAACCACAAATGGCTTCATCACTGCCCCTACTCTGCCATTCTCTTCAAAAATGTTAATCAGCTACAGATCAAAGACATTTTTTTTTTTTTTTTTTTTCGGTATGCGGGCCTCTCACTGTTGTGGCCTCTCCCGTTGCGGAGCACAGGCTCCGGACGCGCAGGCTCAGCAGCCATGGCTCACAGGCCCAGCCGCTCCGTGGCATGTGGGATCTTCCCGGACCGGGGCACGAACCCGTGTCCCCTGCATCGGCAGGAGGACTCTCAACCGCTGCGCCACCAGGGAAGCCCTACAGATCAAAGACATTTACATGCTCATGTAGAACATAAAATGTATAGATTTATTTTGCTGTGCTGTTGATTGCCTGACGAATTTCATCAATATCCCCGTGCAGGTGCAGAAGTCTGCTCCCCTTCATAATTAATATACTTTTTGGTTAAGTATTGAAGGATACTGATGAGGTTGCAAGATAAATTTTATTCTCATGAAAATCTGTTGTATTTCTTCCAGCTGTCTCTTTCCATTCATGCAAAGTCTTAACACTCAACACTGTTGCCTTCTGTTTCCGCCTACCAGCTCTGTCATGAATCTCTTTGTGACTCTATCAGCAGGAGTCACCCTGACCCTAAAGACGAGGTTGACTGATTTTCATTCCATTATTGGGCTTCTCAGGGACTCCACTATCAGGACCATTGGTGGTGCTGAGTTCTTGCTTCCTCTGGGTTAATACAGTTTATAGAGTATCTCATAGAAGTTCAGTCTTTTGCTAGTACACAAACACACGCATGCACACGCACATGCACACACATGCCCAAGAACAACAAAGGGGACTTGACTGAAAATTGGGAGAAAAGTGCAGGGATTGATGTTGAGACCCACAAACCAAAGTAACTTAAAACTGAATCTTAGCTGTTCCTGTTATGAGAAATCCTTCAGCATTCTACCATGTTATTTGCATATTTATTTGCATATTTTCTCTCTCTTAACTCTCATGTACTTCTCTTTGTTTCTTTTCACTCCCAAATCTTGTTTATTTCTAACACAGCAGTGTTTAGGTCTCCCTCTTGGTACCTAGTCTTCTAATGATCCAACTTTTGTCCCAAGAACCTTATTAAGGTGTCCCCTTCTAAAAAACATCCTGTTACCTCTGTAAGAGAACTCCTGGCTCTAGCTGTTATCATAATTTTTAACCCTACCACATAAGCATGGGTCAATCATACAAAGTCAATAAATAGCTTAATGCACAAGTTGTATGAAGAGTTACATAAATGAGCTTCACCTCTGTGTATATGTGAATATCTGTTCTTGTGTGTAGAAATAGCCGTAGGCAGCACTTTCATTCATAAAAATGTTCATGAAAGTCCCCAGATATTTAGTGTTATAGAATATTGTTGGACCACATTGTACCTTCATCAATCTCTCCTACAACCTTCCTTTCCTTCTTGGGAATATCTGAAACAGAGGAAAAATAATATCTAGCATTACTTGGAGAAGTTCATTTAACAAAACCATAGTAAATGTCATGCACAAAGCATGGACTTCAAAGTTAAACATACGTGCAATTGGATTCTCACTCTGGCTTTGACTTAGCTCCGTGGCCATGAACAAATTGAGCCTTAATAACTCTAAAATTGACGAGCAAGTGTCCATTTCAAAAGATTATGTTAAAAATTAAAATCAAAAAAATGTCAGTAAAATTCTTACCACCATGCCTGGCCTATAGTGTTTAATAAGTATCAGTTATTATTGCTAGTTATATTAAAATATTCAGCATGATGTGGATCAACTATGTAGTGGCAGAGAGAATTCCTCTGAGCCCTCGCTCTGCAAAAGCAGTTATCCTACCTGTGGCATGGCCGCTTTAGTCCTTCCAAGTGGACATGGAAAACTGGGAGGTCACCTTGCTTCTTTGCGTTACATGGCAGCTCTTCACA
The DNA here is from genome assembly GCF_059928025.1 of Delphinapterus leucas. Lineage (NCBI taxonomy): Eukaryota > Metazoa > Chordata > Mammalia > Artiodactyla > Monodontidae > Delphinapterus > Delphinapterus leucas. The sequence goes on from NC_143131.1 coordinate 46,503,017, forward strand.
CTGAATCTCAGAAGCAGCCAGGAATGCCTTTTCTCTGCCACCTCCGCCAGACCATCATTCTCCTTTGGAGGGTGCCTCTAGCAAGGACCAGCACTGTCTTCCTTCCCCAGTTACTTCAGAGGCAGGGATGAGGGGATGCTGTTCCTTTCAGTTTCTAGCACAGATGACCTAGTTGCTGAGTAATAGGTGCTAAATATTATTTTCTATTTCCCCCACCATTGCTATTACTGACCCCATTTTTAACCAGAGTCCACTGTCAGTTTCACACACAGTACAGCTGAAAGGTCTCTAGCCCCCAGAATTTCAGCTGCTTTATCATCATTAAAGCAGCTGGCACAGTGGGCTCTCCATATATACCTGCTGAGCAAAAGAGGGTAACGTCTGCTGTGATTGTTCTGATGTCTCCCCTTCCAGGGACTCTCTCTCCCTCCTTGGGCTGACGCCACTCGCTCTCCGCTGATGCCATCCTCCTGTCCTGCTGTTCCCAGGCAGTGCAGGGGAGCTCATTTTGGTTCTTTCCTCCTCACTAACTCTTTTTCTTCCCTGCGTAGCACTGCTGGAGTCGAGTGATTAAAAGTCTTACTCATAGACAACCATAAACCACTGTTCATCTTCGAAATATTATTACATTTATTAGTCCTTTATTTACAATCTCAACACTTGCTGTATGAAAGAAAAAGTTTTTGAAAACTCATAATTGTTTAAAAGGGAAAATCAATCTTTTAAGAATGATTATTCTCTCCTCTGAGCCCTGGTTAGTCTTTTATCTGCTTCTCCAATTATTACATATTATAAGAATCAGTGATACATATTTAATGGCTTTATTTCCCGCTTCTGAATGGTATTCTCCTTAAGGATAATAACCACATCCTCTGCACAATAGCAATCATAATAGTAATGATGTTGATGAAACATCATTGTGGAATATGGAATAGCGATTTCCACTTATTGAGCACCTACCATGCCAATTATTAAAATATCAAAATGTATGTATCAAAATGATCTTTTATGTAGGAGGAAGCTGAGACTTGGATGTGTCAAGGATTCACTCCTGTAAACTCAAAACGTGTTGAAATTCATGTTCTTTTCATTGTCTCTACATTGCCTCTTCCCTACCCATGGGACAGTGATCTGGATCCTGTATATGGTTGTTAACTATTGGCAGAGTCAAAAGGATGCTAGGAAATTTGGACACAGGGTAGGTGAAGAGGATTCTTTACAGATAACCCTTATTAACAAAAATTTTCTCAAATTTGGAAGTAAGACAGAGAGGTAGGATGGGGCAGCATATCTTTTAATATAATACTGGGGCATTGATAGCACTGCTCAAGGATACATAAGTCTAACAAATATTTTTCCCTTAAATTTTCTTTTATATTTTTAAAAATTATTTTGTATTTTGGTCTTTTAAATTTTTGTCTAACATTCTTATATCAATATTATATAATGGATCAGCTTTATATGACATCTAGTCCAATTTAACTTAAAATATTGAAATATATATATACACACACACATGCCTTTCCTTCAAATTTTTATATATGATTATATATAATATATGTTTTATATATTAAATATGATTATATATATTAAGATTTTACATATATGTACTAAGTATCCTTAGTGGATAAGGTTATTCAAGGAATAATAATGGTAAAGACCTTCAGCTGTATATGTAAGGTAATGTTTGTTTTTGTTTATCAAGGGAAAAAGATGGCAAATTTATGTTAGAATAAAATATCAAGTTGATCCAGAATATGCAAGAGCAAAGAGAAGGACAAAATTGAACATGTAAAATGTTAGAAAAGTAAAAATACTACCAACAAAGAGAGACCTCTTCACACCACTATGGAAAGAAAGAACCTGATTTATTATTAAGTATAACAGAGTACATAGCCCTTAAGAGATGACAAAATCACTGTAAAATTTCACACAATTTATACAACAAAGCACATTCAAAGTTCATGGGGAATTGAGGTAGGCATTTACTCTGTTAACTGTTCCCTTCTGAAAGAATAATATAACCTATATCCTCAAGAGACAGGGGTTATATCATGAGATAAACTCCTAGGCTAACTCTGGAGCTGTATGTTTACATTTGCAGGGGTTATAAGGCCCTAGACCTTGGAGAAATCTATTGTAAAACTGGAGACTGGGCATATCTGGCCCGTGGAGAGATTTAGTTACCTTCCAAAGGCCAACTATGTCTTCAAGGAGACCTTTCAAGAAAGGAGGAACAGGTAAGAAGGGGAGAGGAGGTAGTTGCCAATACTGCCTGTGTTTATGCAGTTAGTTCAAGAATCATCACTTTAACACACAATGACGCGGAAAGGTGTGTTTAGCCTCCGCACTTCTGTTCAAGCAGGCTCTATTTTGATGGGCTCTTCCATTAAATAATGTTTTAAGAAGCTTGTGAATCTTTTACTGTCAAACAATATATTGATTAAAAATAGGTTAGATTTTCTCCTTGTTAAAATGGGAAGTATTTGGTCTTTTCTTAACAAGGGATGGTAAAGCCATACTTGACCTACTGTGTAATCTGCCTATATAGCAGAGATGAGGATTCTCAAGACAAATGTTCTTACTTTGTGTTGGCCTTATCTTCCTAATTATTAAAAAAGATAAATAGCTAAAGTTTCTCAATTCTAAAATAAGCTAGAATTATTTACAATTGTGTTACTTTTTCTGTGTGTATTTTAAAATGTCATCCTGTCATTTTTACAGGTAGTTAAGCTACAACCACTTGTTGTTATCAGGTACCCATCCTTCTATTGTAACCAACTGACCAAATATCCTCTCAAAATCATTTTGATTTTGCCTTCCTAAGATCAGATCCTAAATTTGGAAAAGTAAAATTCTCAAATATCCTTTGACATTAAAACTGTCTTTGATATTTCCCTGCAGGCCCCTGGAAAATTGCAGGGAATTGTCATTTCACCTGTAAAAAGAGGGATGAGAAAAATCACTAGTTTGGTAGGCTCAATAGTTTTTAATTAGCTCAACACTGTTGTAAGAGCTGCATGGGGAGAGCTGTAAATCAAAAGAGAAACTTGGCCTTCCCTGCCATGGATTTTGTAGATAACATATTATTAACATAAATGTTCCAAAGATTGTAGACCTTACAGAATGGATTTGGAGGGCCATGGAACATTATCCTCACTGTCTGTGTTGTTCTCCTCACTGGAAATATGGCTCAGGCCCAGATCAGAGAGCTGTGCTTTGCAGCCCAGCAGAGAATCTTACTTTCTTCCATGTTATTATCATTAGTTACTGTAGGAAACAAACTACAGCCGTTCAGGCTCATCAACAAGTGGTTTCTACTTTTTCACTGATGCTTGTCTGAAGACTCTGCTATATGCTTCAGGTTACAATTTGTTTTTCAACCACATAGGATACTCTCAGTGCCCTGTAAAAAGGACTGTACCTAATATTCCTAACTATTGATATCTCAATGAAAAAGAAATGTGGGTATAGGCTTAAAGCTGATGGCTGCATTTTTTAAGATAGCTTTCTGAGCGTACCAGCAAATTGAGTTTTTTTAGTCGAAAGAAATGATTCCAGTAAAACAGCCTGCTGACCCAAGATCTAGCAGAACAAGAATTACTTACATCAAACTGAATAAACTGATGAAGAAAAATTAACTGAGATTATTTCTTTAAACATTATTGATGTTGTTTAAATGTTCTATTTTCCAATTGGTATATAAGGAAGCACCTCGCCTTTCTTCTTTATTTATTGCTAATCCTCAATTTAGTAGATCATGCTTTTGTAACTGAAGTGAAACATTAAAAAAAAATCCTATCTGATTCTCACTGATTCCTCAGAATTCTGGAACAAATTCTGGGCCTCATTACTTTTCACAGTAATATATTTATTTTCCTTGGTTCAGTAAGAATCTGCTCTCCTATTTACCAGGATATAAATAGACAAATTGATTGTGCAAGTGCTATAGTTGGTGTGTCATATTACAGAGGAATACTCATTTAATCAGCTATGAGAAGCTCATCATTAAGTGATAAGCGTTGCTTTGATATATGAGGTCAATGCCTACGAAGTCCTCTGAGGAGAACAGGCCTGGTAACTGGCTCACAGGGGCCCAGTTTCACGGGTGATGAGGAAGGTCACTTCCTGGTAGGCGAGGGAGCTTGGCTTCTTTTAGGAATTTTGAGGCAAGGGAAGCAGATGAAAAACGTTTCATGGGCTTGGCTTCCTTTCCTTGGGTAGAAGAGCAAATAACTGGAAGTATTTGAAAGTCAAATATGAGATTCTTTATAGAAATGTCCAGGAAGAAGTTAATCCTCTGGCCTCAGTAGTTGCACAATACCAAATAGCTCCAGCTTCGCTGAGCAAATTCAAGGAGGCTCACGGGAGTAATTAAGTCTTCTTGCTCTGCATATGGAAATAGCCAAAATATGAGACTGGCCTTCTTTGTGTGTGTAATCAAGAATACTCTTTGTCAGTTACTTATGACCAAGGTGGGAGACTATTAGATAAATATTATCCAAAACCTAAAACTAAGGCAAAAATGAGGGAGGCATATCCATTGTTACTAGGGTCCTGTTTAACAAGCTTACCAGGTGATTATTTAATTCTCTAGGAGCATGCTCTTGTGTTTAACTCGTTATTTACTATTTAATTTGGCCCCAAAACATGTTAATTGTATATTTATGTCCAGTAGGAAAGATAACCTCAAAGTTTATTTTGTCTTTGCCCTATAGGCCATTAGTAGTTTTTATTTAACCCAACAATCTCCCTTCCTTCCTTTCTCCCTTCATTCCTTCCTTCCCTTCCCTTCCCTTCCCTTCATCTTTCTGTCTCTCCTTCCCCCTTTCCTCCTTCTTTTCTGTCCCTTTTTTCTTTCTTTTCTTTTTTTTTAATGTTTATAAATATCCAGTTCCTCAAATGCCTTTGGAGTAGTTTTGCCATATTACTGTTTTCCTCATTATTAAATTTTTTTGCATGTGTAGATTTTATATTTATAGGAGAGTCATTTATTTAACTTTCTGTAAATTATACATTGATACTCTCAAATAACACGCATCAGAATCTGTTTATTTTGACTCTGAGCAAGCCTCTTCAGCGTCTCTCCTGCAAATGAAAAAAAAAAACAAACAAAACTATGGACATTTACCTATATTTGAATTTATAATATTGTTCTCCTGCTTCTAAAAAAAGGAGATGAGGTAGTTTACATTTAAAATGACAGTGTAGCACGTTTGAGCCCGCATGGAATTTACTGCTGACTTTGAAACATGTCTGGCAAATGAGTGGGAGATATCCATCAGAATACCATTTTCATGATGATCTAAGAAACTTTTTGGCATCTAGTAGATTCCAAAGCACAGAGTGCCATTTGGTGTTATGCTTTCGTTATATCAGCATTTCCAATGGTGGCATCTGCAGTAGTACCCAGTGGAGTGGGTGGTACCCAGTAGGAGCTGGTGATACCCAGAAGGGGGTAGTAGTCACCGCTAGAAGCGACAGTGGTGTCTAATGCGGTGGCGGCACAGTAGGAGCAACCTTTGAAGGAGACAGCTGGTCTGTTGGCACTGGAGGCAGTTGGGAAGGGAATTAAGCTAATGTAGTCCAAGTGCATTCCTTATTAGAACTTGGCATAAATACCGCTCAAGTGATGTCTCTTGAATATCACTAATCTGAAATCCACGTTTGACAGGACTTCTCTGGAGAATGACTGAGGGCAGCTATTTTGAGGTTTATTGTTAACTGTAAAGAAACACGCATGCTTTCAACAGTGAAGCAGCAGTGTTGTTTTTCTGTTCGGAAATCAAGGACCCTGAATGTTTTTACCTAAACAGGGGCAAGTCACAGCACACCTACAGGTGGAGCCAGCAAAGCCTTCAGAAAAGAGATTCAAACCTGCTCAAAAGTGCAAACATTGAAGCTGGGGAGCAATCTCCTCTCAGTGGTTTAGGAATCACTTGATAATTAGGAAGCCTACAGATAGATATTTTCTCTTTTTTCTTTTCACATTTTAAAAGATGGGAGAAAATAAAGTTGTTCATGGGCCTATTCAGTTAAACTGACCAACAGGCTGCATTACCTGAATGAGAAGTAGGTAGGTATAGCAATTACTAGAGAGTGTGTCATTAACAATCTTTAGGGAACTCAGTGGATGTAAGGTATTGTTAATGACAATGAGAGTACATACTGCTACTGTGGAAAGTGCAAGGGGTTTGCTAAGTGAAAGTTATGAAATTACCTCCACGGTTGAGTGAATGGTTTCAGTCCTAAGTATTCCTGTTGTTTTCCTTTTATACCAATTATCAGACTATTGAGAGCAAAATGGAAACAGAGTAGGTAATAATAGCTTGATGGGAACCCAGTGTTTTAAGCTTCCTTGGACTAAAGGCATTATCAAATCCATTGGTTTTAAGGCACACAAATTCTGTTTCTGAGAAAAATCTGCCTTTTGAATTACCTCCCACTTGCGATAACATGTAGCGAATATTGTACCGAAGCAATGCTGGAGTTTAGAAACTACAAGCTAAAACCATTTTCCTTGTCAGATACACTGGTGTTTAAGAGGGTTGCACCCTTCGTGACTAAGGGTGGGAGAAAGAATCTGACTAGAGTGAGAAAGGGAGAGGGATGGCCTGGGAAGAAGCTGTCAATCTGCTGTTCACTTCCATAATAACTCAGCCATTTGATGATCGCCTCAACTCAGTGTCATGAAAGAGAGATCAAGGGGAAATTCCTGTCAGATATTTTAACACGAACGTCTGTCAACATTCTTTGTGTCTTGCATGGTATTCAACGTGTTTGCATAAAAGGGAGATGCAGTTTTTATAGAACCCATAAATCATAATACAATTGATCAGGGTGGTAAGGACTCAGAGAGCTGGTCCATCTGTTTCATAAAATGATGCAGAGAGAAGATGTGCTGGAGGTCCCATATTAACTCAGTTACAAAGCCAGGACAAGAGCCTCAGTTTCCGGATTCACTGATAGTGTTTTTTCTCAGACCACAGTGCGGTACCAAAGAAAACTGAGTAAGAATCCTCAAACAGTCGAGGTCAACATTTCTTCTTCTCTTCTCTGATCATCCAGGGAATAATTAATCTTTCTTGTTCTACATTTTATGTGATAGATTTGATTATGCCTGTGTCCACGTAGATTCTTGCTGTGGTATGGGAACCAGATTCAGTTCTCTGTAAGTTGGGAAAATGTCTTTGACTTTATCTTAATTTCTATTTTTCTTTCCTCCCAAACACAATGAAATCTAGTCCATGTCCACCACCTATTTTAATTCAAACTTCCATTAAAGTATTAACTGATAAAAGGCAAATAATTTTATCACGAGTGCCAGATCAAGTCACAATAGTTTATTCTGGACCTAAGCTCCGAATGATTCTAAGCAGCAGGTGATCTAAGCGAGAAGGAAAGATGCTTATATTGGTTAGTGCTACCTATTAGGATGGTGACATAAGGAGTAAGAATGGTTTTTAAGAATTTCAGTTGCTGCTTCAAAGAGACCAAAAGCAACAGAATTGAGATTCAGAGACGGGACAGTACAGTATGTGTTCTTTGGATGGAAGTAACTCTGATGTACCTGAACAGCTGGGTGTATTAAAGACATGTAAAAGGAGCTGTCAAAGGCAGTGATAATATTGGAGAAGGCCTAGTTTACTGGGCTCTGGAGTTGGACACTGCCAAGACCGTCTGTTACTTAGGTCATGTGCGTGGCAAGATTGAAGTTGTTTCTTTTTTAGGAATATTAACTCAGCAGCAATGAGAAGCAGAGACTATAGGGACAAAAGGGAAATCACAGACAGCAATTGACAGGCTGCTTCAAAAGGCTAGGTGAGAGGCAGTGAACCCTTGGACTAGGGCCTTGATTATAAACCTGGAAAAGACAGAGTAGATATGAATGACACTGTAGATGTAGAATCAGTAGTACTTAGTGTCCAATAAGATGACTGGGTATTGAAAACGTGGGTCAAATAACACCAACGTTTAAGCCTGAAGTGTTATGTTGTTATTGATATTAACTGTAATGGGAAGGGTTACAGGTAGAGGTCAAGGATAAAATCGGGTGAATTTTGTTTGTTAAATTTACTCCTTCCCAATCAAGAGTTAATTACCTCAGAATTGTAGAATATTCATGTGAAAAGTGGCCTTAGGAGACATATGTTGGAAAAAAATCATACTTGAGGGCGCCTCTATTTTTTTCCATATCTGTTATCTTTAGTAAACACATCTCTATATCTTTATTTTCATCTCTAGATAGCTTGCAAAATATTCTAAGCTAATAACTTTTTTTTCTGAGAAATGGTTACACAAGTAGGGAATGAACCACTTTCTAATCTTTAATCTGAAATGTCTAGCTGTTTATCTACATTACTACAGTTGAATGACTATAATCTCACAATTAGTACCCAGTTATAATATGGATTATTTTACACTGTAACCAAGAACCTAACATTTTTACACTATTGGGAACCGTACATGTTGCTCATGACTTATAGGATGACTCCATTTGTAATGGGAACACAAACCAGATACTTCTAATAGATGCCAATACCCAGTTTTGTCAACTGCAAAGGGTAACAAGAATCGAAATGAATTTGGACAAATGAGAAAGACAATTTTCCAGAATAGTGCTGAGCTTAAACATAACATAAATGTAAAAGCTTCTCAGTTTTATATTTTCCAGGCATCCTAGCATTGAAATATCATATTATGAATAATATTTTCTTGAATTAAGTCCTAAAATGTACAGCCACAAAATATCCAGTACCTCAATGCTTTGCTTGCAAATTTCTCATTTGCTATAAATAGTACTGCAAGCAAATTTACTTGGGGCATGCCTTAGCTCTAATAGAAAATATAGTTATATGAATCTAATAACCGTTCAGCTTCAGTGTGGGTTTTATAGAAGGATACTTGGCCAAGCCTTTGTTTCACACAGTTGGACATGGGATAAGCTCTCAGTGCCACAGTAACCAAATCCAAGATTTTAAAATTTTAACCACAAAGAACGTAAATTGTTGAAGGCATGTGTAAAATACAAAACACTTATTTTAAATTTAAAACCTAATGGGTTGTTCCTGACACCGACAACCTACTTTTGCTTTCTAGTACATTCCATTGGCCTTCTTGGCTCTGGTCCAGAGATTCTCCTGGTGAGGGTCTTGGCAGTAACTTAGCATCCCAGACTCACTAGAAGAAGAAACTGTTCTTTTTTTCTTTTTTCATGTTGACCATTCTTTTATTTTTAATGCAACTTTTAAAAGAAACTGTTCTTAGTATTAACACTCTTAGAAAGAACAATAAATGTTAAGGGCTCATAGGAAGGCAGCCATAATGATTGAAGCTTTTTCTTTTCTTTCAAGAGCCCTATTCTGAAGCTCAAGGGGGAAACCTAGGATAGGACAACCAACCTGAATGGAGAAGCCTATGGAAGGCAGAGAACAACCAACAGGAATTTATCCTTTATACATAGGTCAAGGCAAAACAAATATATCCATTCTACTAAAGTTTATAAACACCTAGACCCTGACATGAATAAATGTGCATAAACATACATACACATACATATATCTAAAACAAAATAAAAGTGTAATTTGAAGATGAGAAAGCAGACTCAGTAATAACCGAAGTGTTGGCCTTGAAGAAAAGAGGTGAGAGGGTTTACAGAAGTGTGAGGGTGGAGCCTCTGTATTTCTGGCCTCGTGTCTACCATGGAAGGGCTTTCACTAGAGTGACACCCACACCCAGTTTCCTTCTCCACGTCCTTACTCATCCCTTCCTAGAGGAGAAGGGGTGATATATCTGATTCATCATCGTACTTTAGCATCATTGAACTTTACCACTGGTGTGAAAATTAATCTGGTGAGTAAAGGATCAAAGTAAAAAGATACAACATCTAATTAGATCAAACCTACAAGGCATCTGGTATTGTCTGGGAAAGAAACTGGTGTCAAAGGTGACATATTTCAACTTTGCTGCACAAATTCAGCAAGAGAACACCCACAATCCACACACTACTGTGATTGCCACATCTACATCATGCTGGGAATCAGGAGATCTGGAGTGGTTGGGGCTGAGAAGTTAACTAGAAAACCGGGAATTGCTAGAGTTACTATTGTTTTCCTGTGGAATTCCCATATATATAGGTAAGTGTCCCAAAGGGAAGGTGAGGGTGCTTTATTTGATGACTATGATTGACACTGCTGCCCATAGGGCAGGTGGTGATTGCTCAAAAGTCAACGCTAATTCAATGTCAATAAGTTGAATGACAGGGCAACTGGGTCAGTCAAAAACCTATACATTTTTATTGTTCTTACTAGGTATATTTACCTATGTGTATATATGAATGTATAAATACTTAGAATCAACGTATGCATATTCATATTTATAACATATATACTTATATTTTACATATATAATAAATACAGTACATATAGGAAAATATATTTTGGAAAATTTCAAATATGTACAAAAGTAGAGACAGTGGTATAATGAATTCCCCACATACCCATAACCCAGCTCAACAATTATCTACTAATAGTCAATTTGTTTCTTTTATACCACATTTTAAATTTTGATTCTCTCCTATTTCCCTTTCCACCTTCCTGATTGATTTGAAATAAATCCCAGATATGATATTATGTCATCTGTATATATTTCAGTGTTTGTCTCTAAAAGGCAAAAAAAAAACCCAAAACCCTCTTTTAAATGTAACCGCAATACTGTCATCACACTACATTTTTACTTAACCTTAATCTTATTTTTTAGTACCTTTCTCCGAGACCTAAATTCTGGTTTTCAGTAACACCCACCTAATCACTCAATTTATTTACTTATTATGTATATGACATACCTAACAGGCTTAATACTACCATCAACAGTATGGTCACTGAGAAACAGTTTAAGATTTTTTTTTTCACACTTTTCTTTGTGCTAAGAGATGTACTTTCAAAACACTGTGTTTTATTTGGAATAGTTCCTATGTCACTTCCACCAACTGGAAAGGCAGATTCATTTAGTACATTTTGCTTTTGATGTTTAGGGTTTGTTTTTTAAATTTAAATTTTGTTTTTTAATTATGTAAAATATCTACGTGGTACTGAAATCAAATCCACAAAACAACTGATATCCATGGAAGTTTAACTTCTATTTCTCTCTCTTTCATATTATTCCCTCATAGCTCCATTATTATTATGATTATTGTTTTGTGTTTTAATTAAATAAGCATATCCTGACATAGTTAAATAGTAGCATAGACTTCACACTTCTTTTTCACTTTGCTATTTTTACTTAACAATATATTCTAGAGAATATTCCAAAATAGTATGTAGCTATATTAATCATTCTTATGATAGGTATATAGATTTCCATTGTGTTCATGTACCAGAGTTTATTCAATCTATCCATTATTATTATAAGTTGAATTGTGTCCTCACAAAAAGAAAGATATGTTCAAGTCCTAACCCCTGGTACTCGTGAATGTGACCTTATTTAGAAATAGTCTTTGCAGAGGTAATCAAGTTAAGGTGAGGTCATACTCATACATTACTTGGACTCTAATCCAGCATGACTGGTGTTCTTACAAGAGGGAGAGAGAGACACACAGGGAGAAGATGGGCATGTGACAATGGAGGTAAAGATTGGATTGATGTATCTCTAAGCCAAGGAGCACCAAGGGTTGCTGTCAAAGACCAGCAGCTAAAAGAAGCAAGGAAGGATTCCTCCCTACAGGTTTGAGAGGGAGCATGGCCCTGGTAACACCTTGATTTCAGATTTCTAGCCTCCAGAACTGTGACACAGTAAGTTTCTGTTGTTTTAAGCCACCCACTTTGTGGGAATTTGTTGTGACAACACTAGGAAACTAGTATACCCACTGATGGCCATTTGGGTAGTTTCTAGTCTTTCACTATTGCAAACAAGGCTGCCATGAAAAGCTTAATAAACATCCCTTTTTTTTTTTTTTTTTTTTTGCCATAGTATCAATACTTAGGAAGGAATCTTAGAAATGAGATTGCTGGTCAAAGAGTAAATGCCTATGTAGTTTTGGAAGACGCTGTCAAATTTCCTTCCATAGGGGTATTATCATTTTGCATTGCCACAAACGATTTTCAAAAGTGCCTATTTCCCCACACGTAAAATTTTGCCAGTCTGGTAGGTGAAAATGGTTTCTCAGTGTATTGTAGTTTTAATTTTGATTCTCTCCTATTGGTAAGAATGATCATATTTTCATATGGTTAACAGCCATTTGTATTTCTTTTTTTTATTCATCTATCTGGCCCACTTTTCTATGGGTATATCTCCTTTCCCATATCTAGAAGTTATTTTTATATTAGGGCTATTAATCATCTGGGGCCTATTGAAATTGTTTTTCTCAGTTTATTTGTCTTTTTATTTGCTTATAAGGGGTTAATTATTTATTTATTGCCATGCTTAAAGCATTTTAAGCTCTTTAGTTCTTAAATTGAACAGTTTTGATCTATAATCAGTCCACGGAGAATGTAAATACTTTTATTAAGGATAAAAACCAAAATAGATGACTTTTTAGACGTTTAATTTTTTAACCTTATTGTACGTTATTGGCTCCATGCTTAAAGTTAATTTTGAGGAAGCCTGATACAATTTTAAGTTGCATGGCCTATGGCAGTTAGGTTAGGTAAGTAAAGGGATCTTTGCTTGAATTAAAACTTTCTCATCAGATAGATGTGTGTGTGTGGATAGAAAGTGTCAGATTGCTTATTAGTAAGGAATGAATCAGCAGTTAAACATTTAAAAAATGCATTCAGTTTTAAAAATACATTCCTTTGACATTTAAACATACCATATATATATATATGTATATGTATATATATGGTATAACAATTCAACTTTTATCAAACACTAAAAATTTATTAAGTCTGGCACACATAAATATATATCTTCTTTCCAGTGAATTTGTCATCTAAAACTGATCTATTTTATCCAGACTCTGCAAGTAATTATCTCTATAACTTTGAGCAAATGTGCTTCAGTTCCTATCTCTGTAACATGAGGTGACAGGAATAAAATATTTCTAAAGCCCATCCAACTCTAATGGGTATTAATCTGCTTCTGTGATAAAGATCTGAGATGTTTCTTAGAAAACCCTTGAACCAATTTTACCTGATTATTAGTACTTTTAATTTGTGCAAAAATCCATTTCAGCACCTCTTACTTGATAGATAGAAAACTGAATTTCACATTGTTCTATGCCCCTCCTGTGAATGGCCCGAGTGAACATTTACAGTAGAATGGTGCTTACGAGTGCAAGTGAGGGGTGAGGATGCGAGGTGAACTCATTTCAGGGCTCTTGATGTCTGTGTATATAAGTACCCCTGGCAGAAGTTCTCCTTCAGGATGAGCTATGGGGTGCTTCTTTTCTCCCTAGGTGATAAGGAAGAGAGGGAAGAGTGGGAGAGCAGAATCTCCAGATGTTTCCTGCATTGACATTCTTATTGGTAACTTCCTTTGCCCAGTTTGGAGGCAAAAGTTCAGTTAATGCTGACCACCCAGGGTAAAAGGGCCCCCTGAGTTATACCCCCTCATGCCTTTTCCTATATACAAATTATATATTTTTGGTTTGTTTATAAATTTTCTCTTTACCTTTGGGACTAGATTGCAAGCTCCCTAAGGACAGGGATCAGATTTAATAATTTAAACAAATGGATATTTGATAAAAATTTTTTTTTTGCTTATCATAGGTTTATTTATTAATTATTATTTTCCACATACTTTGTGAGAATCTGCACTCTGTCTCCAATTCTTTTAAATTTATTTTTATGGTGTTTTTATTTGAATTTATTAATTATTTACTTTAATAATTATAGTAAATGTAATACGTAGTTTAATTGCATTTGTTCCTCATTATTTGTGGATTCCATATTTGCGAACTCACCCACGTGCTATGGTTTATTTATAACCCTTAAATCAATACTTAGTGCTTCAGTGGGTCATTCATGGAGGTGCACATGTGCAGAATGGCAAAAAAGTTGTCACTTGATACACACGTTCCCGGCTGAGGTCAAACAGGTTGATGCCTTCTTGTTTCAGCACTCATGCTATAAACCAGTATCCTTTTTAGGATCTATTTAGGGTCACAGTTTTTGAATTTTTGTTTTTGTGGTCTTTTTTGTTGTTGTTGATAGTTTTGCTGTTTAAAATGGTCCCTGGGTGTGGGGCTGAGGTGCTGTCTAGGGCCCCTAAGAAAACAAGGCTGGGTTGTGCCTTACACGACAGATACATGCGCTAGAAAAGCTTCATTCAGGTAAGCGTATGGTGCTTTTGGCTGAGTTCAATGGTAATGAATCAATTTATATTAAATAAGGTGTCTTTAAATGGAAACGAACATAAAATAATGTTATGTATTGATCTATTGATGAAAGTGTGAGCGGCGGGCTTGCAGGAAACCTAACCCTGTATTTCCCCTGTGGCGCAATGATTCAGTATTTGCTAATTCAGTGTTTGTAGCGATTTTATAAAACATAACTCCAGTGAATAATGAGACTCAACTGTGTTTAAGTTTAGTTTATAGTTTAAAACATGAAAGCTAAACTAATGCATATCTATACTTAGCATTACAGTTGATCCTTGAACAACATGGGTTTGAACTGCACGGATATACTTATATGTGGATTTTTTTCAGTAGTAAATACTATAATACTACACAATCCACAGTTGGTTGAACCTATGGATGCAGAGGGTTCGGAGGGCCAACTATAAATTATATGCAAATTTTTGACTGCAGGGAGGGTCAGTGCCCCTTACCCCTGCGTTGTTCAAGGGTGAACTCTAGTTGGTCAATAATAAGTGCCAAACAGACGATTGAACGATGATGATTGTAATCCTGATCATGATCTTGAGAAAAGGACTTTTTCAGGTAGATTAGTGTTTATGGTCAGTAGTCACTAAATGGGATGGATTGTGCCACATGGAAAGAACACGTCATAGCTTATCTCTACCATTTACTGACTGAGTTGCCTCCAGTAGATTCTTTAATATCCATGCCTCTGTTTCCTCATCCATAAGATAATGATTATGAGACTCATTTTGCAAGTTCACTATGGGGTTCTAGCCCAAAGCTTTCTGTAAATTAATATGAGAGCACTGACAAGGCTAGTTATTATTACTGAAGACAAGATCACAGTTCTGGAAGCTGGACCTGCAAACCAGCCTGGGGTCAAGGAGAACTCACTGTGAGATGCTGACTTAATGTCTCTTACCCATCAATGTCTGTCTTAGAGTTCTACTTTTATAAAATGGTGTTAGACTGGATGACTTCCAAGGTCTTTTCTGGCAATAGACTTCTAAGTTCTTGTGATATAATAGGCTTGAGCTCTGAAGGGGTTTCAAAGAAGTTGTGAATGGGTCATAGATTAATCATATCCAGGACAAGGGCAATGCCATGATCATGGTCCTGGTCCTTGGAATGATCTTGAGTTTGCTCAAGCCCTTGTGAACTGATTGTCTCCTTGGGAAGCGCTCTGTTAAACCCCTATTACCATGACATTCTCTCCTCCAGGAGTTAAGGGTTAATAGCACTGAAACTTGAGGTCTTCCCTGGAAGTATAAAATGATGCTCCTAAAAATTAAGGGGTATTTGAGAGCTCTTGATACTGGTTCCCAAGAGGATGACCAAATTAGGAAGTTAAAAATAAAGATAGATTGCAGCTCTTGATTTGTTTGTATAAATAGAGCTCTAGAGATATAGGTCAAAATATTCACATATATCAATGAACTGTCTAAATTTTATAAGGCTTAATTCTAAAGAGACATGAACTAGTTATGGCATATAGATCAGATCACATCACTCCTGAACTTTCCTTTCTTTAGCAGTGAAATGGAGGTGACAGGAGCCTGCCTTAGCTAACTCATAGTGTTGATCAACAAATAAGACATCTTATAAGTATCCTTTACTGTAACCTAGTGGAAACTTTGTAAGTATTATGTAATGACAATGGCAAATGACTCTATCATGTAGAAATCAAGTGCCAACAAAAGACTTTTAAAGTTTCATTTTGGTCCATTGTTTAAGAAATTGACCAAGAAGAACGTGAGAAGCAGCAGAGATTTAGTGAAGAAAAATAACGACCTAGAGGATATTTGGGGGCTCTTCTTATACCAAGCCTTGTATTTCAAAATCTGGTTCTGCCACGAACTGCATGATTTTGATAAGTCACTTAGTCCAGTGTCATAATTTCTAAGGTTCTTTCTAGCCCTAAATCTATGATTTTTCAATGAAAATACCATCCATAATTATGATCAATTTCAGTTAATAGTGAGGTTGGGGGAGAGAAGGAAAGCATTTCTGATAAACTGTAAATAAGAGCTTAAAGCATCCTATTTCCTAACTAGCTAAGTTAATTATGAGACTTTATTAAAGAAGCTAGTTAAAAAAAATAAACCTACAATACTTCGATATTTTAGTGACCCTATATAATGGTTCATTGGGTTCAATTTTATGCTGTGTAGCAAAAATGGGCATCTGTTGTAGATAAATAAATACTTTTTCCAGAAAATGCAGGTAATCTCGGCAATGGGGCCAGTGATCCAGAACAGCTGGGTAGACATGTTTCTTGTGGTTGTCTTAGCAGAGGATGTAGATTCTTGCCTAAAGTTTCAGTTTGAATATCAGTCCTGAAGATAGACACAGTGAAGCAAATGCATGCGAACACAGCCTTGGAACATACAACTACGTGGCATTATAAATTACAGAAGGATTAAATTCTTGCATAAAGTTGGGAATGGTAGTGTTAAGAAGCAGTTCTCTATGGGATCCATTCTATGACAGTCCCTAGATTTTCTTCATTCCATTTGCTCTTAAAACTTAGCGGCTGGCTCAATGGAGTATCTGTCTGCTGGCACCCTTGTCTTGTGTCTTGACAACTGTGATCATCTCAGACTCACCTGGGGCTCTGGAATCCAAACCCAACTCTACCAGACTCCAAACTGGGGCCATTTTTGCCACTTTGAGATGCACATGAACTCCGACACTCCACTGCAGGTATGGGTTTTGGCTTCCCCATCAGAGGAGTTGGATCAGTTAGAGATTGGGCATGAGAAACTTCTGCCAGAAAAATGCTACTCCTTTTCTCTCCCTGTTGGACTCTTGGAAGATACAAGCGCTTCCAGTTGCTATGATACCATTTTACTAACCAAATTCTAGAAAGTTCTTGGGACAGGAATAGTATCTCGTCAATTTTCACATTCCTCATCATTTAGTCAGTGCTTTACACAGAGAAGGTACCCAAGAAATGCTTGCTAAATGAACACAATGCAACCTTTTTCTTCTTTCACATTTGGACTCTGACGATATGACCAGATTAAAACTATTGCATGTAAAGTGATCGCATATTGCTAATGATGCCGATGGTATCTCAACCTGGTGACATATGATTCAACAGAATACAATACAGAGAAAAGCAAATTAGGCTGACAAAGCAAGCTAACGTGAGGTATCCATAGTTTCCTGACTCTAACTAGTACTGTGACAGACCTAACCTTTGAGGGAATTAATGAAACATTTAAAATGACTTTTTAAAGACTTTAGTTTTCTTCCCTTTCCACTTACTTCTCATTCCTTGATAAAGAACATTTACTCTTCTCCCCCCACCTCCGACTCCAGGATTCCCTGAAATTCCTTTCACTTTTCAGTCTGAAGGGGACTTCTGCCAGCTGTGTACATGTGCCAGTGTTCGGGTGATGGTTCCCCTCTGCTCAAGCCAGCCAGGTTGTACATTCCTTTGAAATGTACAACCACTGTTCCTCCTGGTTATTATGACCCATGTTAGATTTTAATTCTCCTCTCTTCATTCCTCCAATACTGCTGTCACTGCTTTAGGGGAACTTCATGGAAGAGCATTCCTCAGCTCCCTGGGCTCTGTGTCGGGACCCCTTCACCTGTGATTCATTTCTCTCTTCCAGCCCAGCAATGTATCCACGTCCCAGATCTTGTGATGACCAATAGCTGTGCCTCCTCTGAAGTCTTGATTTCAATTTTCTACCCTCCCCCTTGCCCTTAACCAGCATTTCTTGTCTTCCCACCTAACTTATTCTAGCTTTTGCTGCCTGAAGCCTTTCCTCAAGCCCATCAGGCCCTCAGTCCACATGCTCACCTCCTCCCATGAGGTCATCACTTTCTTTCTCGTCCAAGTTAGGTTTCATAGTCTCTCACATGCTCCTAGCTGCTCTCTGTTATATTTGCCTATAAACTTTCAACCCTGTTCAAATTTAAGGTTTCAACTGCTTCCCTCTTGTAACTGTGTGGATGAATATGGCTAGAGAAAAATCACCCAAACATAATGACCAATTTATGATCACGAATCCCAAAGGAGCCCTGACCTGGCCAGGCAGCCCTACTCTACTGCCCTAATCCATTCCCAGTGCCCTTCACTCCCACCCCCCGCCCCAAATCTTTGAGATGATTACATCTCTTCTCAAAATTCCCAAACCACTTCCTCTTACTTTTTTTCTTTTTAAGGTAAACCCACCCACAATAGCAGCAGACAAAACGCAAGTTCAAAGTTAAAATTATTAATAATTTCAGGACTGCAACAGCAAAGCATTGTGCCACAGGTGGGCCCCTTCTAGAAGCTGGACCTGTGTGACTACCGTGGTTGCTGGCCCATTGGCCACCTGATTGGGAGAGAGGTGCGGGAAGCCTAGCTCCACTGCAGGGGTTGGCAGTGCAGATCCCATCTGTTCATTTGTCTTCCACATGTTGGAACATAGTACAATTTCCTTGGGCCCAGCTAAACATGTTTCTAGGTAGTATTATCCAGTTGTAACAAAATGAATCACTGCAAACAGGCAACTGGGAACTTAAGATAATACTGATAATGCAGGCCTGTGAAGGGGGAAGGGCAGAAAATGGCAGAGCTGATACCAAAAACATTTATCAATTAATGAGATTTCATAAGCAGATAATCAAAATTTCAAAAATAATAAAAAGACTTTAAAATAGAGATTTATAACTACAATTAAATTATGTTAGCCATGAACTTTAATCTAAATGTATTTTGTGCCTTTACAAATTAGATAATGACACGACACTATGTATATACCTATATTTGAACTGAATGCTCATTTTCTTATTAATAAGGATATGTGAGCTCTTAATTTCATTAATATCTGTAACTAGGTACAATTATAAATGAGACAGAGACAGGGTCAGGGCATACCTTAGAGAATTGGAATTCTTACATGTCAACTAATTTAGTCAGCATCCTCCATAATATAACCTTGTACTTAATACATATTAAGGACTAAAAAGTACTGTGGACACATGTATGAATGAACTATTCACTTGCTAATAAATTTCCGTTTGAAGCATCTTTACTAAGTAACCAACTCGTTTACACTTGAACCTTAATTAATGGGAAAACTTACTACCTCTGAAGACAGCCTTATTATTAAAATGTTACCACACCGCACCCTCCCTCTCCCCCCATGTATGTACACACGCACACAGAGAAAGGGAGGAGAATACTCTGAGTGTGCATACAGTGTAAAATATGCACACCCAATTTTTCCCCCAAAGATACTGAAAGATTAGTTCAAATAAATCAATGTCCTTCCTCTACGGTCTCATTTAATGGAAGCATCATGCTTAAAGCCATGAAAACAGACAAAAAGGCAAAAACCATAAGCAGAGGGAAGATAGAGTTGCACTCTACAAAGATAGATAGATGAATAGGTAGGTAGACAGACCCTGAACAATATAAGTATGTGTGGCTTTATTAATTTGTGAATTTTAATGTACAGAGATCTATGTCTTTGTGCACTAAGCTCTCCTGGTCACCACAGCCGTGCTCACTAATGGTCGTGGGATGTCTTGCATAGAGCAGATGCTCCTGATGCATCATTTCCAGAGTTCCTGGCATAGGACTGTGAAAGGTCTTCTGGAAGCTGCCTAGCAGGAAGCCCTGGTGCAGCCCACAAGCATGTTTCTAAGGGGTAGTCAACACACAAGGAGCCCCACGTGAGAGCCATCTCAGGGCCCAGTGAACATGGTGAGGCCAACTCCAGCCAGGTGGGCTGGAGAGAGAACTCCTTCTGAGAGTGTTGCTCTAGAGCTCAGAATGTCGAGCTTAACAAAAGCAGGTCTTTTCGAAAACCAACCACAGTTCTTTTCAGTCATTAAAGCATTATTTGAAAGCCCATCTTTTTCATGCTGGGATTTATCCTAATTATAAAATAATCCCTGTTCTTGAGATGCCTTCCTCTCAGAATGTCAGTGTCCGTGGTGGAGACAATCTAATTATGCTTCTCCGCAGCCCTGGGCTGGGGCATCGCTGCATCACATAGAAGAGGAAACTAACTGAATGGGGCTCCTGACTCCAAGCGAGAAAGTGGATTTTTGTGTTAGCAGATTTGCTGTTCACCCCATGCAATCCTCCTAAGTACTGGAGCTACTAGTAAATGAATATCCTTAGGTACCATGCCTTCGTCTCAGGGCACGCTTGTCTATTTAATTTTCACCCACACCTAGGTGCCATTGATTTATATTTCTAAAACTATAGTTTCTCTTCAGGCTAAAATATATATCCTGTTAAATAACTGAGGCCATTTTTTCTTTTGGGAAAATGCAGTTATTTTTTAATATCAGGAAGGTGTCACTTTAATAATCATGTTTATTTTTGTTTCTTGCTTTTCCCTTATGACAGCAGGCAGAGGATTAAATTCAGTTATCACAGGGATGCAAATTGAAGCAGCGATTATCCCAGAATTTTTCCATGTCTTTCTATCTTTTCTGGAAGGTGAAATTATTTTCCCACATTGTACACATTTCCTCCACATTCTTTTTAAAAGAGTTAACATGCATGTCTTTGTTGCAACCTCTTTTTTTTTGGCAGGGGGAGGGGATAATCCAGAAAAGCAAACCAGTGGGTGACACAGATTTCCTCACTGGAGGTGGCGCAGAGCTTCTGCTGTGGCCCTGCCTAAAGGAAGTGACGGTCTTCCTTGTAATAAACACGCTTTGTTCATCTTCATCTCCCTCCCCCACCACTGAGAACTGAAATAGTTGGAATTCACTGAAAGACAACCAGGAAGTTTGCACAAGGCACCTGGCAACCCTGTCCTTACTCTGAGAGATGTGTTTTTCAAATCTAGAGGTGGCTGAATATAAGAAAAGTAGAGGGCTTCCCTGGTGGTGCAGTGGTTGAGAGTCCGCCTGCCGATACAGGGGACACGGGTTCGTGCCCCGGTCTGGGAAGATCCCACATGCCACGGAGCGGCTGGGCCCATGAGCCATGGCCGCTGAGCCTGCGCATCCGGAGCCTGTGGTCCGCAACGGGAGAGGCCACAACAGTGAGAGGCCCGCGTACCACAAAAAACAAAAAACAAAAAGGTAGAATTTGATTCCAGGTGGCAGTTAATTTCAGTCATAAGATTCTACCTGGCTACTGTGCAAACTGACTTACATCGAGTAAACAAATAGCCAATAAGAGATCAAAAATTGCGTTTCTAAGCAAAATATATATTCATACCTGAAGAAATGGTTGACTTATTTGAATGGTATTTCAGGTCTCACACAGGGAATATGTGAGACTCAGCCCTGCCCCAAATCTCTATAGGTTGACAGACAATTTGCCTATCATGTAACCAAGAACCCTGAGCCCTGTTAGCCTGCACTGCCTAGCCTGCACTTGCTGTGGAGGCAGGAGTCGGGAGTGTAGCTCAGCCGACAGGGAATCACGATATTCTAAAACCGCCTTACAGCCCATTTCCTAAGGACACTCATCTGGGGCAGCTGGTCTCTGGAAGAGGACATAGACTTTGAAGCAATTCCTGAGTTTCTACCTCAGCTTTCCCATTTATTAGCACTGTGACTTTAGGCCAGTTAACTTTGGTCTCAGTTTCTTCATCTATAAAATGGGAGTCATAAAGCTTACCTTAGAGAATTTCAAGAATTACGTTTTTCTTATGCTGCATATAACATGTCTCCTCTACATTCCTATTTAGTGGGAACAAGTTTAAAGCCACGAGAACAGAGGCAAGAAGGCAAAAAGTACAAGAAGTGGGAAACGATAAGAGTTGTGTTCTACCAAAATAAAGCCCTATTCAAGGTATCACCCATTTGGGATGTTTAAAAGAGCTGGTTTCTGTACAGATAATTGGGCAAGTGAATCTACCCAACCACAAAAAACTGCAGTGTAATTATTTGTTGTGGTTTGATCTCTTGAAGTTGCTAAAACTTAGAGCCAGAATATTTCTTAAAGAACATCTAATTCAAACTCTTTATTTGAAAAGTGGAAAAACAGACAAACAAAACAAATCAGGCAGGAAGGTGGCTTTCACCAGACTTAACAACTCCTAAGTGGTAGCTCCAACCTCAGATTCCAGGATTCCTGACTTTACATTCACTCGTTCTCCCACCACACCCTGCCTATGACAACACAGAAAGAAAACTGAGTCTACACTCATTAAATATTGCTTTTAGAATTATGACCTTTTATGTTGCTGGCAGACAATTTAAGAAAAACATTAAATTTTTTCTAGTCTTTGGCTACATGTATTCATGTAAAAATCCCCATGGGTTAGACTGTCTTTCTGCTACTAGATTTTCAAATTCCTGCTAGAGTGTATTTATTGGCTTATCTATTTGAGGGACTAATCCTTTTTCAGAAGTTTATTTCCCTAAGCCTAAATCATAAACCCCCTCCCCCGAAAATATAAAGAAGAAGGTATAGGGTTTCCTTTTTAAATGTGGTATCTTTGGCAACAGGACTCACGATGTCAGAGAATTCCCTGAGAGCTGTTGTGAGCTTCTTAGAGACTGATGGATCAACTTGGGTCTGGGGTAATTCATTCTGAGTAACTATCTTTTATTCCCACTTCAACCTTTTCCTCTTCCATTTGTCTAGCCCTCCAGCCTCAAAACCAATGGACTTGCCTTTACAACTTGAGTCACATAGTTGTCCTTTACTTTTTTATGTGTCTAATGTTTTGACTCAAATGACGAAGTAAAAGCCTTTTAAACAATCATCAGAAAGCTCCAGCCCAGCTTCCTGTGAGCTTCTTTTA
Source organism: Delphinapterus leucas (assembly GCF_059928025.1). Taxonomy (NCBI): domain Eukaryota; kingdom Metazoa; phylum Chordata; class Mammalia; order Artiodactyla; family Monodontidae; genus Delphinapterus; species Delphinapterus leucas. The sequence goes on from NC_143131.1 coordinate 46,526,045, forward strand.
ATCACACATCTGGACTCGTTACATCTTATCTGCGACAAAAGACGCTGCTCAACATTTCCTCTCCAGCTGAGACTTTGGCCAGAGACCCTCCAAAGAACTAACACTTTGAGTCTGGGCCAAGCTGCAGACTCGGCAGCAGTCAGAGCCCCGGCGAGGAGAGAGAGCTGATGAATGCTGGGGTCACCAGGGCTTTCTCCAGCAGGAAGCCAGAGCTCCTGTGATGACACGCACACAGGATTTATAAAGTGGGAGGGCTGAACCAGAGCTGAGTGAAGGACACAGATTGTGTCACAAGTACTTAAGGGGCTGGGCTCTGCCTCTGGTAGCCTTGGCTGAGGTACAAGTGTGCTTGGAAGTTGTACGCACTTGAGACGTGGTAAACTCAAGCCGATGGATGTTTACCAGTTTTACTCCCATGCATCTCTCTTCGTTCATGTTGCCATGCTTTCTTCTCAGAGGGATTTTGACACCTGTTGGAAACAAGTGGGTAGAGAAAAGGACTCTCAGATTTATTGAATATCCATTGTCTGGACTGCAGAGGTTTGGTATTTCCTTCACCTTGTGCCCACCCTGTACATTTATCCCTCTGGGACTGGTACCACAGCATGCAGTGTGTGACTGTCATCTAGCGCTGGAGGCCGCTTTCTGCATTAAAGGGTCTCGTTCTCTGTGTGCACTGCGTGAACCTAAGGTGGCGATCAGCAATATTTTGCTCTAGTGATAGAATTATGGCTTGCGTGGTCGCTAAACCTCATCTGATTTAGTCTGAAATGACTCTAGCAAGATTTACGTGTTTGGTTTGAGAATATAAGACCTATATAGGCGTGAGTCAAAAGCTCTCTCTTGCCAGTGTCTCTTTCTCTCTCTCTCTCTCTCTCTCTGTAAACTATTTTACATAAAGATAGTACAACTACAGAGTGAATGCTCCTGGATATTATTTTTAGAGTATTCTATGCTCCAGAAAATTAAAAACCTCCAATTAGGAAGTACAAGCTATTACCTGATTTGAAGTATCATTTTTTTCCAGTATTTATTAGTAAGCATACCCAAGGTTATAACAATAAAGCTATTTTCTCTAAATCAAAGAAATATTCTAAACAGCACAAAGATGCCATCTTACAGTCCTTAAATCACAGACAGTAACTTTAATGCACATATATTTACACATAAAGACTCTTTGACCAAAAGAATGCCTCCCAGACACTAATAAAGCGTATACATTTAAAGGCATCTCATGCCATTTCTGATGTGACTCCTTTTTTTCTGGAGAGGTAGGTAGAGAGAGCAGCCAGAGAGGAGAAGCATTGACTGAAAAGACTATAGTCATGCTGGTAACTTTTTCAGAGAAATCACAAAGAGGTCTGCCTGGTTGAGGTTAAAAATCAGAAATAAAAAGGTGAGAGCTTCCCTGGTGGCACAGTTGTTGAGAGTCCGCCTGCCACTGCAGGGGACACGGGTTTGTGCCCCGGTCCGGGAAGATCCCACATGCCGCAGAGCGGCTGGGCCCGTGAGCCATGGCTGCTGAGCCTGCACGTCCGGAGCCTGTGCTCCGCAGTGGGAGAGGCCACATCAGTGAGAGGCCCGTGTAACGCAAAAAAAAAAAAGGAGGTGAATTGTGAGATCTCAGAGTTGCTAAGAGATTGACAAGTATATCTGGGCAGAGTGGCCATTTTGCTGCTTCTGCCAACACCAGATTTTTTCCTGCCCGGCATCTCTTCATTCTTGCAGTTTGGATCTATGTTGTTCCAGGGAAGTTGACTGTACAGGGGAGCATCGTCCGATGGACTAAACCGATCAGACCATCCTGTCCGCTAGCTTGGAGTGACTGAACCAGTACTGGGCAGGCGACCTTAACGGCCCCAGAGCTTCTCCTTGGAGTTGCTGAGTCAAGGATGATCTTTCTCCACTGCAGATACAAATGGTAAAGATTTAGCTCAGGGAGCTGTTGGCAGCCATCTCAGGACCATAACGTGAGGTCCTGCCCAAATAAAATAATACAGAAGAACTGCAGCTAAACAGAGGGGGGAAAAAAAAACCTGAGTATTTGTTATGTATTTTAAGCCAGGAGATTAAGTATCACTTGAAAGTAGCTCTTCCAGGGACTTTTTTGAGACCACAAATCAATGGCTACCCTTCTTGCTTATGCCACTTTTAGCTAGGTTTTCTGATTCCTGCAATTGAAGGCATCCTAATAAACTCTTGAGTAAGTCCGTATGAGAGCCCTGAATTCTGTCCCCCATCCCCAACTCTGACTTCTTCCCTGGTTACTACCTCGACCTCACAGAGACAGCCAGCTACCAGAACCCAGCTGGTTAGGATCCTTCCCAGAGGTTGGTGCTCCATGGAGACAGAGTGCCTGGCGGAGACCATCATGGACCTGCTGCCGCAGAAACAGCAGAGGTATCAACGTGCTCACATCCCTGAGGCTGGACAGACTGCTGGGCCCATCTGCAGGGCAGGACAGCCAGGAGGGAAAATTGAGTGAAACGCTAATGAAGAGCTACAGGAGAACCAGAATACAGAGGACTTGGAAATAACGTGAATTTCAAAAGAACAGTGAGCCCAGTTACTTGACAGGGGGGCGAGGAACCTGCTGGAGACTGTGGAGAATAATCAAACTTCTGAGCAAAGAGTGTGTTCGCGCCTTAAGAAAATCGCACTTTGCTGCCATGTCTGTTCCCACCGGGGCCTCCATCCTGCCCCCCTCTCACAGGGGTCTAAGGAATGTACAGGAAGTCGATGGAGAGTTACTCGTGCTTCTTCAGCGTCCCTTCCTGTGCACGAGGCAGGGAGGAAGATCCAACCTAAGGCACGTGGAGAGCAACCTTAGTCTTCAGGGAGCCCCCCAAGTAGACTTGTGGAAACTTAAGCCCCTAGTGCTTTCCTTCCTGCACTTGGAAGGTCCCCAAGGTATCTATCTCCCTGTCTCTTTTTCCACCACCATCAAATGAAGGCACACAATTGACTCGATTCTAAAGTACTATTGTCTATATCAGTATATTGTGACTTTCACTTATCAGAATATTCAACAACTTGCTCCAGGGAGACACTTGGCTTTCTTTCTAAAAAGTCTTTGTCAGCCTTAGGACATAAGAAAGATAGTGGGCTTCCCTGGTGGCGCAGTGGTTGAGAGTCCGCCTGCCGATGCAGGGGACACGGGTTCGTGCCCCGGTCCGGGAAGATCCCACATGCCGCGGAGCGGCTGGGCCCGTGAGCCATAGGCCACTGAGCCTGCGCGTCTGGAGCCTGTGCTCCGCAACGGGAGAGGCCACAACAGTGAGAGGCCTGCATACCGCACAAAAAAAAAAAAAAAAAAAAAGCAATTTTTAAACTTTCTGAAATGAAGTATTTAGTAACCAGCAAAGAGTAGGAATGGGATGTATAATTAAAAGCTAGTAGAGAGGAAAAAAAGAATGACATAGAAAACTTGATCAATTTAGTAAAAGATAGGAAAGGAGAAAAAGGCAAAGAAAATCCACAAAGAAAAAGGCACAAAATAAGATGAAAATAATTCCATTCATATCATAAGCATGAATGAACTACACTCATCAGTTAAGAGACAATAGTTATAAAAATTAGGTTTTAATAAATTCAGCCATATACCACTTATAAAACACACACTTAAAATATAATGACCAAGAAAGACCAAAAGTAGAGAAATAAAAAAAAACCCCAAACATCAGACAATTCTAAGAAATACTAATAATGCTTAGATAGACCTTAAGGAAAAAACATTATCAGGGATAGAAAGGTTTGTTACATGGTCATGAAACAAGTTGCCAAGAAAGCAGAATATTCTTGAATGTATGTACTTTGAACAACCTATCCTCAAGATATATAAAACAAAATTTGAGATTATTGCAAAGAAAAATGGACAAATCTCTGTAATAATAGGAGGTTTCAAACATATCTCTTTGAAATGAGAGATTTAACAGACAAAGAATTATTAAGGTTACCAAAACTTTAAGAAATTCAGCTAACAAACACCATCTTATGGACATAATGCACCTAACAATTAGAGAATATACGATATTTTCAACATACATTGAATAGCTATGTTCTGAGTGAAGCCTTCCCTATCTTTCTAATAGTTTCCCAATTGTTGATATTCCTCTAAGTTGGTTTACTCTGAAGTAAAAGCGTAGCATGGATGATCATGGAAGCTTCAGAATTTCAATACATTAACTGCTGAGACATGGGTCTCCTTAAAGGGCTGGGTTGGAGGAGCCAGTGGTTAGGAAACTAGTCCTGTGAGGTTCTTCTGCACAAGAAGAACATGTTTTTACTTAGACTGTGTGTTCTTTGGATTAGTGGAGATTATCAGGGGCTAAGTCAATTCCCCCTGCCCCGTGACAAAACCATTACTTGGTGATTCTACTGTTCATTCAGACTCTTGGGACCAACCTATTTATCTGTTTCTTGCTAAATTCTGAAGATTCCTGATCTGTAGCTGACATCTACAATGCAGTGTCTTCTATTGCAAGGTTACATGAATGGAACTAACAAGTTTCTGCCTACTGATTCCACATCTAGCTGCACATCAGAATCATCTGGGAAACTCTAAAATGTAGACTTCCTGACCCCACAAGTGATGTTCTGAAGCAAAATCTCTTGGTGGTTGGCTATAGAAATATGATTCTTAAAAGCTCCCATGTTATTCTGATGCAGGTGGTCAGCTGGACAGCATTTGAGAACTGCTTTAGCCAAAAGACCCAGCCTTGAGAATAAAGAAACATTCGTTTTCATCCTAATTCTGTAGCTACTTGATGCCATACAATTTCCTTAACCTTCCAGTGTGTTTCTCAACCTGTGGTGCATTTTCTAAATTTGGAAGTTGTTGTGCAGTTATCCTGTGGCTCACCTACCAACCCCAGTAAATTTTTTGAAGGATGAATTAAAGTTAGAACAACCAACCTAAAATCACAAAAATATCAAATATTTTATGAGAAAAATTTCTTCCTCCTAAATCAATTTATTTGTTTTTCATTGATAGAATGATAAAAAGAAGTAAATAAGTGATCCGCGACTGGTTTTAGGTCAAGGCTTAACCCCAACTTGCCCATGCTAAAGCAGAAATGATATGACTTGTAGGGTAAGATATTTGCCAAGGAACGGTAAAGAACCTACCTAATGACTACATATTTGTATAGTCTGATATCTGAGGTGTATCTATCTATCTATCTATCTAGAGAGAGAGAGAGAGAGTCTGAGATCTGATTTATATATGTGTATATACTATATGAAATACACGTACTGTATGAAATGTACATAATTTGAAGAAACTTGGATGGAAGGGGCTGGTTATAATGTGTCTATTCTTCAGTGGAAAAATTCACAGATTTAATCACCTGCATAAAAATTGGCAACATGATAAAATTAGATGTGTCTTTTATATAAGATGTCACTTGGAATGATTGGTTTTCCTAATCTTAACCTTTCAGGTTGCAAAATGGTGTAATTCCTGTGAGAGATGGTGGCATGATTTCTCACCTGTCAGTATTACCTTACATCCACTTTGCTCCAAGTTATGCTCAGGGAAGGACAAGGGAATGCAAGAATGCAATACGGTTAGATGAAGAAGAGCATGGCTACCTGGTGCTAAGGAAGGGAACAAATCAGGAGCTATCAAGGAAGAGGTGGGTCATTCTGAGCTATGACCTTATGCAGGAGAGAGACTAACATTACAAAGATTGCAATTACTAGAGGGTGAGTTGTCCCAGACAGCAAAGGATTACAGGGTTCTGGCTGAGGGTTTATTCACATGCTAGCATGCAGTGACACATTTCAGAGTGACACCTTTCAAACAGCAGATCTAGGTAGAAAGCTCCTCAACCCTTTTAGGGTGCAGCATGAGCACAGATGTCAGGCCCAGGCAGAGCTCTGTGCACAAGCTTACAGCTTTGCCGTTTATAAAACTGAGCCATCAGATGCAAATAAGATCTGAATGTTGTTTTTCTTCCAAGTCAAACTCAAGACTTGAGAAATTAATCTGTCGTTTTTGCTTTGAAGCTGAAATCTGTAGATTGCAAAAGTTGAGACGAAGCCTCTCTTCATTTCTTTCTTTATATCCTTATATAACATAGCAAGCTTTCCCGGAAATAGATGGTGAAATTTTCACATCAAAGGTACAGAGTAAAACTCTTGCAGATTAAAGAAGTTTCTTCCTTTGCAGAGGAATAACGTTGTCAGTGATCTGTTCTCCAAACAATGATATTTCTGCTGGAGTCCTTGGTGATGAGAAGGGATACAATGAGTAAAGGAAAGTATTCAAAGGCAGTACAATGTTCAAGGGAAACATAAGTTCATACTCTACTTTTTCCTTCAGTAGTGTTCTACAGTTCTTTAGAAAAATTAAGGAAGAAAATGAATATTCAGTCATTGATTTGTTTGACAAACATTCTTACATAACAACTGTGCGTTTGGCACAATGTTAAAACCTGAGGATGCAAAAATATGATCAAGTCTCTCCTTTCAACGAATTCCATTCTAGAGAGAGCTTGACATAATAATAACACTGGTTATTATTAGTGTTATTATTATTCTCAAATATAATAAATGCTCTAATCTATGTGTTCAGGATTTTAGGGAAAGCAGAAAGGAGAAAGCACTTGCTTGCACTCAATAGATGGGGGTAGGATAAATAGGGACAATTGGAGAAGACATCAGAACAGGAGAAATTACACTGGGTGGAACAGAGGGCCACAAGTTTCTCATGTCAGTTAATACACCTGTTATTTTCATTTGGGGAAATTTTTGCTGTCTTCTCTATGGACCTTAAGACAGTAGAGCTAAAAATGATGAGCTAAATTTTATCTTCATGGTTGTTATAGGTTAATGATCTGTAGTAGTATATATCTCATCACAAATCTGAAGGGTGGAATCTTTCATTGGAAAAACACCTTAAAATAGATGACCATGTTTGAAACTTACCCTGTTGGGGGTACTCTAAAGATCGAAGCCTTGGTGGTGTGGAACAAAGATATTCTGATAAAATCGATTAACGTTTAAGTCAACTAATCTGGTCGTTTAAATTAAACAGTCAATTCCAAGTCAATGAAGAGGATCCTTTGATAGGACCAGCCTGGTTTCTTGTCTCTGGATTTGACAGTTTGCTGGCTTTCCCTGTCTCTGACCTATAGCTAGAGGTATTTACAGAGTTCCAGCTTGGAGCTCAGAGACCTAGCTTTGACCGTGAAGCCTGGTTCTGCAAGCTGGGATTCTGACATACTCCTATGACTTTGACACCACCTTGTTTCAATTCTTACAACAATAGTCTTTTCTTGTTCTTATGTTTAAGTATTAGTTTTGAAACTGTATCCAGTGCAGAAATCCCCTCAGTGCCCGAAGTGTGTTCCTGAAAATTCACTCTTGTCTGGGGTCTTACTCTCTGAAGAAAGGCATCCTCAATAGCGATAGCCTACAACCCTGATTACCACTGGATCCTGGAGTCCTTGTCAACAATCCCTAACTGCATCATGGAAAATTCCTCTGCTCTTGTTTACAAATCCTTGATACAGATGGTGGTTCTGGACCACGACCTGTCAAGAGTAGTGTTTTAGATATTGTGGCTCTAGATGTCATGCTTTGCCTACCAGACTGCTATTCCTTGTAGCAGTAGAATCAAGATTTTTTTTTGGTAAACTTCTACCCTTCATTGGTTTGATTTGCTATTTTTAAGAACATGAGCCTAGCCTAGCAAAGGAGAGCAAACATGCATTATTAACATCTTCCATACCAAGATTCTGAAACAGCTATACTTTACCTCCTTGCATTGGCCATTCCTCAACTTCTGCCCTTCCAGCTGGATGAACTACTGGATTGATTCTCTCAGCTCTCCACCCAGGTAATAATTGGACTTCAGCTATTATTCCATATGTTTTTAAGATGGGATCTCTATGGGATATGTTGGATCTCCAGCAACTGGAAATTGCCCTTTTTCCTAGTCCTGTCCGGATACAACCAGACCACCTGGCTCTGAAGGCTTTCTGGCTCAGTGGCAATGCAGGTGATGGGATGACTAGTTTTAGGCCCTGAACGTCCTGTCTCATCACAACTGACCTTGTATACCTTGTTACTGTTTTATCACCAATCCACAATCCCGTTTCTGGCAAACAGTAAGGACTTAATAAAGATTTGTAAATAAATTAATAAATCAACAAAGTCCATTGCAAGTAAAAATAACAGGTCTGATTAGGTCTTAAGATACAGCTTCCCCCCACCACCACCACCTTTTTAATTTTCCTTTTAATTCATGTCCTGGCTGGATTTTATAGAATTTATTTAAATATTAGTGTGGTACTCCTTCAAAGAGAGCCTGGAAAGACTCACGGTAAAACAATTTGAGGAGATTGAATAATTATTTATCAGTTTTGCCATGCTTAGACCAGTCATCTCCATGATTTTCTAAATTCTCCTTTATATGAATGCTTGCTAAAATGTGAACTCACGCAACCTGTCTGAATGTTGTCCACTGATGAAATATGATACGCATCTGCTCCCATGAACAAGCATTATGTTCTAAGACATTTGGGTGTTCTAAAAGCACAAGGACACAGTGTTTGCTTGATGTATGACATTTTATAAAATTGAGTATAGCACTTAGCACAGTTGAATCTCCTGACTCCTATCTTACTCTATAAACTTTTTTTTAAAGACTACTTTTTCAGAGCAGTTGTATGTTCACAGCAAAATTGAGAGGACGGTACAGATGTTTCTCATATACGTCCTCGCCCCACACATGCATAACCTCCCCCGTTATCAGCATCCCCCAACAGAGTGGTACATTTGTTGCAAGTGATGAAACTGCATTGACACATCATAATCACTCAAAGTCCATAATTTACCTTAGGGTTCACTTTTGGTGTTGTGCATTCTGTGGGTGTAGACAAATATATAATGACGTGTATCCATCATTATAGTATTATACAGAGTATTTTCACTGCCCTAAAAATCCTCTGTGCTATGCCCTAAAAATCCTCCCCTTACCCCCAAGCCCTGTTAGCCAGTGATCTTTTTACTGTCTCCACAGTTTGCCTCTTCAGAATGTCATATAGTTGGAATCACAGAGTACGTAGCTTTTTAGATTGGCTTCTTTCACTTAATAACATACATTTCAGGTTTCTCTATGTCTTTTCACAGCTTGACAGTTCATTTATTTTTAGTACTGAATAACATTCCATTATCTGGATGTACCACAGTTTATCCATTTATTTACTGACGGTCATCTTGGTTGCTTCCGAGTTTTGGGAATTATAAATAAAACTTCTGTAAACATCTGTGTACTAGTTTTTGTGTGGGCACAAGTTTTCAGCTCCTTTGGGTAAATGCCAAAGAGCACAACTGCTGGATCATATGATATGTTTAGTTTTATAAAAGTTGTTAAACTTCCAAAGTGGCCAGACCGTTTTTTCCAAGGTGGCTATACTATTTTTTTATTCCCACAAGCAATAAATGAGAGTCCCTGTTGCTCCACACCCGCACCAGCATTTAGTGTAGCCAGTGTTTCAGATTTTGGCCATTCTGGTAGGTGTCTAATGGTATTTCATTGCAGCTGGTTTCAGTTTGCATTTTTCTAGTGACAAGATGGATGTGGTGCATCTTTCCAAATGCATTTTTGCCATCTATATATCTTCTTTGGTGAGGTGTCTGTTAAAATCTTTGGCCCATTTTTTAAATTGGGTTGTTTTCTTAGTGTGGAGTTTCAAGAGTTCTTTGTATAGTTTGACTAACAGGCCTTTATCACTTGTGTCTTTTCTCTCTGTGTGTGGCTTGTCTTATTCTCTTGACATTGCCTTTGGTAGAGCAGTTTTAATTTTAATGAGGTCCAGCTTATCAATTATTTATATCGTGTATTATGCCTTTGGTGTTCTACGTAAAAGTCAGTGTCATACCCAAGGTCATCTAGGTTTTCTCCTATGTTATCGTCTAAAATTTTATAGTTTTGTGTTTACATTTAGTTCTGTGGTTCATTTCGAGTTAACTTTTGTAAAAAAATAAGGTCTGTGTCTAGATTCATTCTTTTGCTTGTGGCTGTCCAGTTGTTTGAACACCATTTGTTGAAATGCTGTAAACTTTTAGAGACATGACGTTACCCAGAGCTGCTAACACAATCTTTTATGCAGCATAAATAGTTGTTATTCATTATTTTCCTAATTCATTCTTTTGATGACCATTTCTAAGAAGACCTATAATATTGAATAATCTCCAAACTTTCAGCAATTTGATTGCATTTGTGCTATGTTGGGATAGTTGTAGTAGACATTCCTATCTTCAAACCAATTAGGACTTCTGAGTAAATTGAAAATGTCAGGGGCTTCCCTGGTGGCGCAGTGGTTGGGAGTCCACCTGCCGATGCAGGGGACATGGGTTTGTGCCCCGGTCCGGGGGGGTCCCGCATGCCACGGAGCGGCTGGGCCCGTGAGCCATGGCCGCTGAGCCTGCGCGTCCGGAGCCTGTGCTCCGCAACGGGAGAGGCCACAACAGTGAGAGGCCCGCATACCGCAAAAAAAAAAAAAAACAATTATATAACCGAGTTCAATATATGAGCTGTTTTTAGGCATTGGACAATATATGGGACATGTCTGTGATCCCTGAGAAAGGGAAACAAACATGGTGATGCCTACGTTTATTCCAGTTGTCTGCCTTTCCAACCATAGGACTGGGAGATGAAGACCGAGCAGACACAGAGGCCACACTGACCAGAAGCAGGTACTGGAGAGAGCAGCGGCCGAAGTGGCAGGAAATTGAGGGACAGGGTGCCTGAGATGGGGAGGCTGTGCAGAGGGGAACCGGACATGAGGAGGCTGTATGGAGTGAGCACCCTGAAGTCTGCTCGGGTGGTCCCAACAGGTCTATGACGGTTAAATTTTCTGTGTCAACTTGTCTAGGCTATTCTGCCCAGTTGTTTGGTCAAACCGTAGTCTAGATTTTGCCATGAAGACATTTTGTAGTTGTGATTAACATCTACAATCAATTGACTTAAGACTGTACTCCATAGTCTCAGCATTTCGTATGTGCAGCGTAAAAATAGAACACCAGGTGTTGATGGATGTTGAATTTACTAAATTTTTTTGCCGTCAGGTGACTGAGGTGAGATTACAGATTGTCATCTTCACTACCATTGTAACAATGATTCTATGGGTAGGAAGTACCTCAGAGACATTGTGGTTCAGGATTGTTGTTAAGTGTGTAAGATGTTGCCCACTTGACATCAGAGAAAAGTAAGATCCACGGAAGATTTGAGTTATGGGCGCCAGGCCTAAACCTTTTAGTGATACTTAATGGAACTCTGCTTTCCTTTCAGTTTGCTATGCTCTGTACTGTATATGGATTTAAAGTTGCAGCTCAGGGTAGGCAGGGATGAGTCTTTACTGATCACTACTTGCCATGCTAATCAGTGTCATTTGAGATCCACCAGATGGCAGAGAGCACGGGGAAACGTGATGTGACGCTGTCAGTCTATTTCCCATTTTAATTAGCTTCTTATATGACTACGGTCTCATTTCTGACTGTCACATTGTGTTAAAAAGATTTTAAAAGAAAAACTTCTCACTCGTGGACCTCAGACTTGAGGAGGTGAAGGAATATGGAGCTAGAAACTATCCCAACTCATTAAGTTTAACCCCTGGCTAATAATTAAAATACTGCATTTCATTTTGAAGTTGGAAAGGCATAAAAAATCTTCTCATCACAACTGTTTATATAGGAAGAAGGAAAAGAAGGCAAATGTCTGGGTTACTGAATGATTAGGAGAATAAACAACCTCGGTAAAATGCCAGTGAGGTTATTAGACATGCCTGCTTAAAATACACTGGCAACTCCGCTTCAGTCATTCTCTTCTCTGTCCATACACCTCAAACTATCATTGAGCTGTGGCACCAGGCATCGCTGAAAGGTGATGTCATATCAACCCAGAGGTACCTGAGTTATGGTTTCCCTGAAATAGGTTGGAAATAAACAGTACCCTGCAAGTGCCTGTCATTTATTATTATTTAATAAAATCTGTCAGGACAAATGCATTTACCAGGGAGCTATTTCACAGGCTAAGTCAGAAAGGTATGACTGGTTTTGTCAATGCAAGCTTCACTATTTGTGTGTGCGTGTTCTTTCCACTCTGCGGTTGCACATACCTTCTATTATAAATTGTTGGGACTCACAATTGAGGGAAATTTTTCTCAAGAGCACAATGTTATTTCAGCATTATTCTCCCTTTGCAAGCAAAGCCCACCACAAAGAATTCTTCATTCTACTCCTGAGGCTAAGCTGCTTCTATTTGGAAAAATGCTGGCCATTTCTGTTCTTGCAGCTGCAGGAAACGAGCATCGCTGCTTTTACCTTACTTTGCCTTCTCTTTCCAAGTTGGTGGCTCACATGGCACAAACAGCAAATCTCCTCTGCAGCCTCCCTCAGGAAAACAAACAAACAACAAACAGAAAGCAAAAAAAACTTTGGAAAAATTTCCAGAGAAACCATGTGCTATGCCTGAGCAAGACACTCACCTTGCCCACTGACTCAAAACTTACTGCAAAATTTCTTAAACTCTTTTAAATTCACCAGAAGCAATGGGGCAGAGCAAGTCATTCCTGAGTGTTCCATCGCTGGGAAAGGAAACTCTGGAGAAAGCAGAAGGAAAAGAGAAAGCAGAATTGTGTTGTAAAATTTGACTTGATGGTCCATTCTTTCCATTCCACCATTCATCTGGAGCCAGTTCCAAGTTCAGCTCCTGCAGGAAATCCTTTTTTTACTGCCTCTGCCCCTCTGAGCTCACCCTCTCTTCCTCCTGGGATTCAGTGCTCACTGCCTGCTCCAGCCCCTTGGTTTTAGGCATCTCTGCCTGCTGCCTATTTGGTAGTAGTTCTGCATGTATAAGAACCCCAAGCCCAGAGCCCCTGACACAGCAGGGGGGCTCAGTACACTGAGGGTTGTGCCCTTCCCCTTCCCCTCTGCCCCGTCTCCTCTCCTAGAAATAAGCTCCATGACAGGAAGGAGCTTATCATACTCCAGTGGCTCCAGTGGCCTGGCCCAGTTCCTTCAGTATCTTGGTCACAGCCAATACTCAGTGAAGACTTATAATTTGGGGGAAAGAATCATAAGCAGCATTTATTAAAGATGTAGATTCTCGGGTCCCACCCCAGACTTATGAGTAGGAATTTCTGGGAGTGAAACCAGAATAGACTTGTGAACAAACATCTGGTGATGCTTAGTTATATATATTTTGAGAGGCACGATTTTGGAGAATCACATTCCCTTTTAGGGGTGGCATTCAGGGCTGGACTTCAGATTTAGAACTAAGCCAGAATCAGAGAGGGAGATGATTTTTTTTCCCTCTTATTCTTAACTCCTGCCTTCCAAAGGTATACAGTCAGTCTCTACAAATTCTTAACAAGTCCTTCATTTCCACAAAGAGAGATTCTTCTGGTGTGTGATCTGACCCAAGCAGTTATTAGAGGAATCTGGGTAACAGAGCAGTAATACGTAGCATACTTGGATTATCAGTTTGCAAGGAAAATAAATTCAAATATGCTTGACACTGAATTAACAAGAACCCTCCTCTGATGTCCAGTTTCTTAGCAGCAAGTCAACCAAGCAAAGTGCCTGACTCTTAGGAGATATTTAGTGTGTTGAGTGAATGAATATACACATGAAAGGATCCTTTATTCTCTCAAGATCAATATTATTTTGAGTTATCATCGTTCTCTAAATATATAGGATTATTAGTGAATTAAAGTGTTATTTGACAGCATAGAGAATAAACTAGGTTTTACTGTAATGGCTTACTATTCACTAGGAACTATTTTCAGTTCTTTCATTTATTTTCTGTGACAGCAATTTATGTAAGCTACTCTCTTATGCTTCATATATTCACCTCTAAGAACTTAAGAGTCTATGGTAATGAAATGTCTTTGGTAATAAAATGAATTAGGCTTATCGGTGATACATACACATAATACATGCATATTTATATATACATATAGTCATACATATATACATATATATAGGAGGGAATGTTTGTGTTAATATTTATTTAGAATATTATCTTTATGACTTTTCTGAAAATGAAGAAAAAATGTAAGTTTCTTGAAAGACTGTTTTGAAAGTCCTATGTAATCTGGTATACATCAACTTTCCTTTGAGTGTTTTCTCCATCCTCATTCTCTCTTGTTTTGGCAATGATCATCTCCATGTGTTCTCTTCTGGCATTATAGGTCAAAAGAGTATAGCTGATTAAGATCACTCATAAAAAAGTCTTTGATTCCTGTAACTACATGCCTTTTTGACCAGTGGACAACTAGTGCAGGTTGCCCCTTTCTTTCTAAAGTAGCTCCATACTTAGTCCTTAGACATTTGGAGTTATATGAAATTAATTTGCATTGCTAATTAATTGTAATAATAAATTGCTGATTATCAAAATTCAAGGAATTAATGTTTCCTGCTAGTGAAAATCTGAGAAGGCTTTATGTAAAAACTGAGAAGTTGATTCTAAAGTATATGTGAAAATGCAAAAGACATAGGCCAGCTAAGGCAAACTTGAAGAAGAATGAAATTGGAGGAGTTAAACTACCCGATTTTAAGATTTACTGTAATCTGAAGTAGTTAAGAATGATCTTATATTGCCATAAGGAGAGAGAAATCGATCAAAGGCACAAGATAGAGGATACAGCATGTACAATGACTTGATTTTCAGGAAAGGAGCCAATGTAATTCAATGAGGATAGGAAAGTCTTTTCAATAAATGGTGTTGGAGCAACTATCTATATTGAAAAGTGAATTTTGGCACCTCTTTCACAGCATATACAAAACTTATTTTAAGGTGGATCATAGGCCTTAATTTAAAAGCTAAAACAAGCAAGCTTCTAATTATGCTATCTAATACTGCAGCCACTGATCACATGTAGTTACTGAACACTGCAAATGTGGCTAGTGAAATCTAGAAATAGATTTCAAAGACTTACTACAAACCAAGAATATAAACTAGCTCATTAAGAATGTTTATATTGATTAGATTTTTAAGTAATATTTTGATATGTTGGTTTAAACAAAATAAGTTATTCAAATTAATTCATCTGTTCCTTTTTACTTTGGTTTAATGTGACTACTAGGAAATTTAAAATCACATAGTGGCTCATGTTTGTGATTCACTTTATAGTTCTATTGAACAGTACTGCTCTAGAGGAAAACATAGGAAAATATTTTCAAGTCCTTAAGGAAGGCAAAGATTCCTTAAACAGGACATACACACACACCTACACAAAATACTATCCACATAGGAAAAAAAAAAATATCTTGGGGGGAATTCCCTGGCGGTCCAGTGGTTAGGACTCCATGCTTTCACCGCCGAGGGCTCGGGTTCAGTCCCTGGTCGGGGAAGTAAGATCCCTAAGGCCACACGGCGTGGCCAAAAAAAACCCCAAACAAACAAAAAAACTTCGACTTCATCAAAATTAAAACTTCTGCTCATCAGAAGACATCATTAAAAAAGTAAAAGGGCAAGCCACAGACTGGAAGAAAGTATTTCAATACGAATACCTAATGAAAAACTTGTATACAGAATCAGTTGAAAACTCCTATAAATCAGTAAGGAAAAGACAAGCAACCATAAGGGAAAAAAGAATGAGAAAAAGACTTGAACAGGTATTTTACAAAAGAAGATATCTGAATGGTCAATAAGCATATGAAAAAGTGCTTTTATATTACTGTAAATTAAAATCCTAGTACGTTCGTGCAAATATAGTCAACTGTTTTTGACTCAGAGGCACAAAAGCAATTCAATAAAGGAAAGATAGTATTCAGCAAATGGTGCTGAAACCATTAGATGTTGTGGTAGGTGGAGTTTGTTGATCTTCAGAAAAGTCCATATTTTAATTCCCAGAACCTGTGAATATGTTAGGCTACATTGCAAAGGGCAATTAAAGTTACAGATGGAATTAAGTTTCTTATTCAGCTGGCATGATTAGCAAAGGGGATGATCCTGGATTCTCCAGGTGGGCCCCATGTAATCACAAGGGTCCTTAAAAGTAGAAGAGGGAGGCAAGAGTAGGAGAACCAGAGAGAAGCAGCCTGAGGAGCACTCAGTTTGACTAGTATTTTGTTTTTTTAAATTTTCTTTCCTTATTTATTTTTTATATCTTTATTGGAGTATAATTGCTTTACAATGTTGTGTTAGTTTCTCTTGTACAACAAAGCGAGTCAGCTATAAGTATACATATGTCCCCATATCCCCTCCCTCTTGAGCCTCCCTCACATCCTCCCTATCCCACACCTCTAGGTGGTCACAAAGCATCAAGCTGATCTCCATGTGTTTTGCAGCAGTTTCCCACTAGCCATCCGTTTTACATTTGGTAGTGTATATATGTCCATGCCACTCTCTCACTTATTCCCAGCTTACCCTTCTCCCTCCCTGTGTCTTCAAGTCCATTCTCTATGTCTGCATCTTTATTCCTGTCCTGCCCTTAGGCTCTTCAGAACCTTTTTTTTTTTTTTTACATTCCATATATATGTGTTAGCATACGGTATTTGTTTTTTGCTTTCTGACTTACTTCACTCTGTATGACAGTCTCTAGGTCCACCCACCTCACTACAAATAACTCAATTTCATTTCCTTTTATGGCTGAGTAATATTCCATTGTATATGTGTGCCACATCTTCTTTATCCATTCATCTGTTGATGGACATTTAGGTTGCTTCCATATCCTAGCAATTGTAAATACTGCTGCAATGAACATTTTGTTATATGTATCTTTCTGAATTACGGTTTTCTCAGGGTATATGCCCAGTAGTGGGATTGCTGGGTCATATGGTAGTTCTATTTTTAGTTTGTTAAGGCACATCCAACTGCTCTCCATATTGGCTGTATCAATTTACATTCCCATCAACAGTGCAACAGGGTTTCCTTTTCTCCACACCCTCTCCAGAATTTATTGTTTGTAGATTTTTTGGTGATGGCCATTCTGACTGGTGTGAGGTGATATCTCATTGTAGTTTTGATTTGCATTTCTCTAATGATTAGTGATGTTTAGCATCTTTTCATGTGTTTGTTGGCAATCGGTATGTCTTCTTTGGAGAAATGTCTATTTAGGTCTTCCATCCATTTTTGGATTGGGTTGTTTGTTTTTTCGATACTGAGCTGCATGAGCTGCTTGTATATTTTGGAGATTAATCCTTTGTCAGTTGCTTTGTTTGAAAATGTTTTCTCCCATTCTGAGGGTTTTCTTTTCATCTTATTTATGGTTTCCTTTGCTGTGCAAAAGCTTTTAAGTTTCATCAGGTCCCATTTGTTTATTTTTGATTTTATTTCCATTACTCTAGGAGGTGGGTCAAAAAGGATTTTGCTGTGATTTATGTCAAAGAGTGTTCTGCCTATGTTTTCCTCTAAGAGTTTTATACTGTCTGCCCTTATATTCAGGTCTTTAATCCATTTTGAGTTTATTTTTGTGTATGGTGTTAGGAAGTGTTCTGATTTCATACTTTTACATGTAGCTGTCCAGTTTTCCCCACTCCACTTATTGAAGAGGGTGTCTCTTCTCCATTGTATATTCCTGCCTCCTTTGTAAAAGATAAGGTGACCATATGTGTGTGGGTTTACCTCTGGGCTTTCTATCCTGTTCCATTGATCTATATTTCTGTTTATATGACAGTACCATACTGTCTTGATTACTGTAGCTTTGTAGTATAGTCTGAAGTCAGGGAGTCTGATTCTTTCAGCTCCATTTTTCTTTCTCAAGATTGCTTTGGCTATTCAGGATCTTTTTTGTTTCCATACAAATTGTTAAATTTTGGGTTCTAGTTCTGTGAAAAATGCCATTGGTAATTTGATGGGGATTGCATTTTATCTGTAGATTGCTTTGGGTAGTATAGTCATTTTCACAATGTTGATTCTTCTAATCCAAGAACATGGTATATCTTTCCAACTGTTTGTACAGTCTTTGCTTTCTTTCATCAGTATCTTATAGTTTTCTGCATTCAGGTCTTTTGTCTCCTTAGGTAGGTTTATTCCTAGGTATTTTATTCTTTTTGTTGCAGTGGTAAATGGGATTGTTTCC
This sequence comes from Delphinapterus leucas, assembly GCF_059928025.1. Classification (NCBI taxonomy): domain Eukaryota; kingdom Metazoa; phylum Chordata; class Mammalia; order Artiodactyla; family Monodontidae; genus Delphinapterus; species Delphinapterus leucas. The sequence continues at coordinate 46,544,083 of NC_143131.1, forward strand.
TTGATTTCTCTTTCTGATTTTTCATCATTCATGTATAGGAATGCAAGAGATTTCTGTGCATTAATTTTGTATTCTGCTACTTTACCAAATTCATTGATGAGCTCTAGTAGTTTTCTAGTGGCATCTTTAGGATTTCCTATGTATAGTGTCATGTCACCTGCAAACAGTGACAGTTCTACTTCTTTTCTGATTTGTATTCCTTTTATTTCTTTTTCTTCTCATTGCTGTGACTAAAACTTCCAAAACTGTGTTGAATAATAGTGGTGAGAGTGAGCAACCTTATCTTGTTCCTGATTTTAGAGGAAGTGCTTTCAGTTTTTCACCATTGAGGATGATGTTTGCTGTGGGCTTGTCATATATGGCTTTTATTATGTTGAGGTAGGTTCCCTCTATGCCCACTCTCTGGAGAGTTTTTATCATAAATTGGTGTTGAATTTTGTCAAAAGCTTTTTCTGCATCTATTGAGATTACCATATGTTTTTTATCCTTCAGTTTGTTAATATGGTGTATCACATTGGTTGATTTGCATATATTGAAGAATCTTTGCATTGCTGGGATAAAACCCACTTGATCATGGTGTATGATGCTTTTAATTTGCTGTTGGATTCTGTTTGCTAGTATTTTGTTGAGGATTTTTGCATCTATGTTTATCAGTGATATTGACCTGTAATTTTCTTTTGTTGTGACATCTTTGTCTGGTTTTAGTATCAGGGTGATGGTGGCCTCATAGAGTGAGTTTGGGAGTGCTTCTCCCTGTGCTATATTTTTGAAGAGTTTGAGAAGGATAGGTGTTAGTTCCTCTCTAAATGTTTGATAGAATTCGCTTGTGAAGCCATCTGGCCCTGGGCTTTTGTTTGTTGGAAGATTTTTAATCACAGTTCCAGTTTCAGTGCTTGTGATTGGTCTGTTCATATTTTCTATTTCTTCCTGGTTCAGTCTTGCAAGGTTATGCTTTTCTAAGATTTTGTCCTTTTTTTTCCAGATTGTCCATTTTATTGGCATATAGTTGCTTGTAGTATTCTCTCATGATCCTTTGCATTTCTGCAGTGTCAGTTATTACTTCTCCTTTTTCATTTCTAATTCTGTTGAGTTGAGTCTTCTCCCTTTTTTTCCTGATGAGTTTGGCTAATGGTTTATCAATTATGTTTATCTTCTCAAAGAACCAGATTTTAGTTTTATTGATCTTTGCTATTGTTTCCTTCATTTCTTTTTCATTTATTTCTCATCTGATCTTTATGGTTTCTTTCCTTCTGCTGACTTTGGGTTTTTTTTGTTCTTCTTTATTTAATTGCTTTAGGTGTAAGGTTAGGTTGTTTATTTGAGATTTTTGTTTCTTGAGGTAGTATTGTATTGCTATAAACTTTACTCTTAGAACTGCTTTTGCTGCATCCCATAGGTTTTGGGGCATCATGTTTTCATTGTCATTTGTTTCTAGGTATTTTTTGATTTCCTCTGATTTCTTCAGTGATCTCTTGGTTGTTTAGTAGCACATTGTTGAGCCTCCATGTGTTTGTATTTGTTACAGTTTTTTTCTTGTAATTGATATCTAGTCTCATAGCATTGTGGTCAGAAATGATGCCTGATATGATTTTAATTTTCTTAAATTTACCGAGGCTTGATTTGTGACCCAAGATGTGATCTATCCTGGAAAACGTTCCATGTGCACTTGAGAAGAAAGTGTATTCTGCCACTTTCGGGTGGAATGTTCTATAAATATCAATTAAATCTATCCAGTCTATTGAGTCATTAAAAGCTTGTGTTTCCTTATTTATTTTCTCTTTGGATGATCTGTCCATTGGTGTATGTGGAGTGTTAAAGTCCCCTACTATTATTGTGTTGCTGTTGATTTCCCCTTTTATGGCTGTTAAAATTTGCCTTATGTATTGAGGTGCTCCTATGTTCCGTGCTTAGCTATTTACAATTGTTATATCTTATTCTTGGATTAGTCCCTTGATCAGTATATAGTGGCCTTCTTTGTCTCTTGTAATAGTCTTTATTTTAAAGTCTGACTAGCTTTGAAGATGAAAGAATGAGATCACAACCATAGGAATGTGGGCAGCCTCTAGTAGCCAGAAAAGGTAAGAAAATAGATTCTACCCAGGGCCTCCAGAAGAAACACAGCCCTGATGACACTTGATTTTTCATCCAGTAAAACCCAACTCAGACTTCTGACCTCCAGGACTATAAGTTTGTGTTGTTTTAAGCCACTAAGTTCATGGTATTGTTACAAGAGTAATAGGAAACTAATGTAGATGTCCACGTGCAAAATATTTAACCTAGGCTGAAATCCTAGTCCTCAAGAAAATAAGGACATACATTCTCACAAAGACACAATTTTCATAGCAGTTTTATTCACAAAACTGAAATAACACAAATGTCTATCACAGGAAAATGGAGAAACAAATTGTGGTAGAATTCTACAATGAATTATAAGACAGCAATAAAAGAATGAAATTGAGATGCATGAAGCAACATGGATTAATCTTAAAAATGAGATTGAGCAAAAGAAGCAGACCTAAAACAGCTTGCATACTATAGGGTTTTATTTATGCACATTTTGGGAACAGGTGAAACCAATCTATGCTAATAGAAGTTAGTATAGTAGTTAATGCAGAAATAGGGAGATATTAATGGGAATAGCAAAAGGACAACTTTGGTGATGGTAGAAATACTTTATATCTTGATCTGGATACTGGCCATAGGTGTGTACACATATATAAAAGAGACTTACACTTTAGATGTGTACATTTTACTATGTGTAAATTTCACCTTATCATAAAAAACTCATTGAATTTCAAAAATGCAGTATTTTTTATTTTTATTTTTTTAATTTTTTAATTGAAGTATAGTTGATTTACAATGTGTTAGTTTCAGGTATACAGCAAAGTGATTCAGTTATACATATATATACACACACACATATATGTATATAAAAGAATCTGAAAAAGAATATATATACTTCTTCAGATTCTTTTCCCTTATAGGTTATTAAAAAATATTGATTAGAGTTCCCTGTGCTCTACAGTAGGTCCTTGTTGGTTATCTATTTTATATACAGTAGTGTGTATATGTTAGACCCAAACTCCTGATTTATCCCTCCTCCACCCCTTATTTTTTAGATGGAACTTTTTTCATCTTGTCTGGTGGAGGCAGGGAGGAAGATTACAGATTCCCTAGGGAAAGTTCAGTCAGTTAGGTGTTGATGTGGCCAAAGGAAGGAAAAACTAAAGTGGTGAAAGTGGTTTTGGGGAAGGTCTAAAGGAGGGCCCAGCAAGATCTGCCAGCCCAACCCTGCTTTTCCTCACCTGCTCCCCAAGTCAGGATGAGAACTTGGACTATAGTCCAAAGACTCTCATTTCCATTACCAGCTGGGTCTTTTGGACCCATGCCCTTCAAACTGTTGCTCATAAACTTTCTCAGTTGCAAGATTACATTTTTACTGTCTACTGATATCAAAGCATACTCAAGGCTGCAAACCCATCAAAAAAGTTTCTAAAGGATGACTTTGGATTTTAATAAACATTTATTTTTCAGTCCTTGCTCAAGCATATCCATGACTCATGATAGAAAAGTGGCTCCTTTAGGTACTAACTAATCTCCACCCCCACATCAATAGTAAAGCAAAGAATAGATAATTACATCTTTAGAATCTTCCTTCAATTGCCAGAAATCAGTAAATGCATAGCAGCAGCTGTATCTAATGGAAACACCTGAGGCACAATCTCCTTGCCTTTGTTATTATTGTATTTTTTTTTTTAATTCAACATAGCTTAATTTTGTTCAGCAAAATTGAAAACCATTTTTTGAAATTAAAAAAATCCTCTTTATATATTCTAACAAATGAAGGCAGCTTGAGCTCTTAATGTTGAAAATTGCTTAACTATTTGAAAATAGATCACTATTTTCCCAGTATTTACACTTCTGTGTGGTTAGTAATATTCCTTAGACTGGTGGGGGCTCTTAGCTCCTACTCAGCCTAGTTAAACCCAAGCAGGTAGACTGAGCATGACCACCATCCCAGGTGACTACATAAAAAACCCAAGAATCACTTTGGTTCTTTCTTTCCTTTATCCCTCACATCCAACTAATCATCAAGTCTAATCATGCCAATTTGTTAACACTGCACTCTGAGGGTAATCCTGTTGTCTTGATTTCTAATTTTTACCCCCTCTACCTACCTGAACTGCTGATTTTTAATAATGCACTTTCTTATCAAGATGAGGCAAGAACATGTCTGACATATTTGAGGAGCAATAAGCCAGCCCATGTCACTGAATCTCGGTGGGTGAGCAGGACATGTGCAGCTCATGAGCTCAGGGAGGAAGCCAGGGTTTTGATAAGGTAGAGCATTGCAGGCTGTGGTAAAAAAGTCTTTTGTTTTCCCTAGGAGTGATGGGAAAGTATAAGAGTTTAGTTTTAAGCAGATAAGTGAAATGATTTGAGTTGAATTTTAAAGAATCACTTTGCTATGTGAAAAATAAACCATGGTGAGAAAGAGGAAGCCCTGGCAGATAAGATTGTTCTGTTCCAGGGAGACATGATGGTGGCCCAGCCTCTGTTGACCGTAGTGAGGGTGTAAGACATTGTTAGTTTCAGGATGTTTGGGGTGGTGGTGTGGATAGGTAGAGTCGATTAGAGGGGCTCAAGGCCACCAGACATTTTTTTATCTGAGCTGTTGACTAAATATACCATTTCTGAGATAGAGATCACTAAGAGAGATACAGGTCAAGGTTTCAGTTTTGGATATTTAACTCTTATGTGCCCAATAAGTATCCTAGTGGAGATGTCAAATAAACAGTTATATACAGGTCTTGAGTTTAAGGGAGAGATTGGTGCTGAAGGCATACATTTGAAAGTTATCAATATATAGTTGTTGATGGGACTGGATGATACCATCAGCAAGTGAGTATAGGCAGAGGAGAGAGGAAGTCGAAGACTAAGCTTGGGGAACTCCAACTTTTGGAGCTCAGGAAGCAGAAGGGGAGTCAGGAAAAGAGACTGAGGGGTTGCAGGTAAGTCAGGAGAGTGTGGTGTGCTGGAACCAAGATGCAGAAAATGCTTACCAAAAGAGGAAGTGATCAACTAGTTAGTTCCACTGTGGCTGAAAGTTCTATTAAGATGGAGATGGAGATTGATCATTGGATTGAGCAACATGAAGACCATTGGTGGCCTTGAAAAGAGCAGTGTGTAATTGGAGTGTGTGCTATCATTTGTGGAATGCTCGCCACCACTTTCAGCATGCCTGGCTCTATGTTCAGAAGCCACAGAATCAAATTATGCCAGTAATTTGGTCAGGTTGGCATACATAGAGGAAGCTGTGGCAAAGTACTGGATTGGCAATCAGGATACCTGAGTTCTAGTTCAACCTCTTCCCACTAATAAGCCGTGGGGCAGAGGCAAGGCATTCTGCCTCTCAAGGCCTCTGTTTCCTCACAAGTAAAATGAGGGGGCTGGAGACGAGAGCATTTAAATGTGCTGTGCTAAGTCAAAAAGCAGGTGTGCTTTACGTTTTAAAAAAGAAGCTTAGTAACAAAAAACAAGTGTCCACTTGATTTATATTCAGTGGGGAGATGCATTTGAGAAGGGACCTCCAGGGTCCTCTCACCTGCGGTGATGCCCCCTCCACTCATCTGCCCGAGTTTATGATGCTCAGAGAATCCACTCTCCAGCTTCCCTCCCTCTCTCCTTCCTCACACATACACACACATCATCCTGGTCACCACTATACACAGGTCTCACCCAAAGAACTGAAAACTGAAAACATGGTTGAAGTAGAAATGTCACAGTGAATGTTAGAAACCAGAAAGATCTCCAGTGTTGTTGGGTTTTTAAACAAATTTTATTGGAGTATAGCTGATTTACAATGTTGTGTTAGCTTCAGGTGTACAGCAAAGTGAAACAGTTATACATGTACATACATCCACTCTTTTTTAGATTCTTCTCCCATATAGGTTATTATAGACTACTGAGTTAGAGTTCCCTGTGCTCTACAGGTGCTTATTAGTTATCTGTTTTATATATATAGTAGTCTGTATGTATTTAACAGCACACACGAAAGCTGTGCACGTAACTCCTTTCCCTGCATGCAAGTACCATCAGAAGATATGAGTATGAAATGATTGCTCAATTATTTTTGGTCTGCCATGAGGGAGGAATTAAAAGAATCCAGAAATCTCATTTATAAGTTACATCAAATAAGCATAATGTTCTTTTCTGGAACTTCAGGGAGACCCACTTTGATGACTTAGCTATTAATTTCCATTAAACTAAATGGAAAGTGGATAAATGAGTTGGTGTGGTTAAACCACAGGAGTCTGCATTTTTGGTGAACTGACCATTCCTGACTCCAACTGTGGATGAGCTGCTGGAGAGCATCTTCCCCTCCTTGCTGGGGAAGGAAAAGTGTGGTGTGAAGGTCATTCATTTGACTGGCTACCTTCTGTGTGCCGATTCTGTGTTAGGTGGCTTAAGCCGGTGAACTCATTTGATCCTGACTACTTTCTGAGGTCTTATTCCCATCTTTATAGATGAAGACCAGAGTGAGAGAGATACCTTAGCTGTAGCTTTTTGGAGGTTTTGTTGCTAAGGGTAGTTTTACTTGATTGTACCTCAAACCATGTACTTCACAACTAACTCAAGGATTTCTCTTTGAGGAAAGTTGTACCTGTCCTCTCTCAGGCTCTTACAACGGTGTGCTGAAAAACCCTTCATTTATTCATCTTCGCATCTATTCATTTATCCATTTCCTCATTCACTCATTCAGTAAGTACTTGCTATGGGCTACAATGTTCTATTTTCTCTCCCATTAAAATTTCTATTTTTTTAATTCCACTACAATCTCAAGGAAAAGAATATTACCCTTTCCAACTATTCTTGTCAAAAGGTAGTTTAATTCTGCAAATGGGAGTGAGGCATGAATGCCTTTGTAAAAAGGGAAGCAAGCATTAACATATAGAAGGATAAGGTGTGGCTTCTGTCCTTGGGGGAAAAAAAAAGCATCCTTCTATACATACTACTGTCTTCGCTGTCCTTAAGTCTTGTTTGGGGTGATTATTATTTTTTTTAGAATAATGTACCTTTTCATAGAATTGTATAAAACATCATACTAAATATTCTAATATATACCAGATGCTTCCTTGGATGAGTGAACTTAAAAACAATACATATTGCATCCATGCTATTAGAATGTGTTTGATGAATTCGGGTTTATACCTTTCAAGCTGGGAGCAATGGCACAATTGGTCCGTGCTATGTCACCAGGAGTTTGCTAGTTTCTTGAGCATTGGATTATAAGAATCAAGCCCACTTCAATGGATGTTGTCTTAATTACATTCAGCAATTTAGGGCATGATCCAGGTAGGTGTGTAGTAATTGTTTCAAAAGCATCAGTGAACTGATGCTTTCTCACCCTTGAAATTAATAGCATACTTTTACTTCAGGAAAGTGTGAGCCAGAGGAAAGTTAAGTGATTGCCTCTGAAAGTTTTCACTTGGGGAAGTGGGTGGGTGCAGTGTATGGGCTGCTGACTGCAGACAGGAAATACTGGTGGGGATTGTTTAGATTCCAAGGTGCCAAATCATTTGCCACAGAATTACCAAATGTCCCCACTGGGTCCTGTATCTTTACCTAGAGGCCTATGCTGGGACATTCCTTTAAAGCAAACATATTCTGTGTATTCATTGAACCAAAAAATAAAACCAAGCATGACCAGAATATTTCTAGAAATGCTCTAAGATAAGCTTAATTTAGATGAGGCAAGACATGGTGATTCAAAGTATGGCTTAGTTGCCTCTGAGTTCATCATTTCACAAGAATAGAGGGCGGGAGACAGAGCATAGACAGATGCCATTCTGTCCCTGGAAGAGCAGTTACCTTCCATCCTCAAGATGGAAGCTACATCCGGACCATCTTGGGAGTTCCTATGACATTTCCCCAGAATTCAGATTGCTCTTTACTACATTAAAATAACAGCCCCATCAAAAACAAAAGCCAGCTCCCCTATTTCCTACAATACACAGACATCGTTTCAATGACTTCATTTCTCATGCAGTTGTGTTGACTGGGAGCTGTAGTCACTGTCCTCACAAGCGTCTGTTTGTGAGTTTTTCTTTTACGGCACTTTCATCATAAAGCTTTCTTTATCATCCTGTTGCTGCTACTTGGGAATAATGAATTCTTTTGGTTTAAAACTGACTTTGTGTTTCTTAAGCTTTTTGGAATACTTAAATTACATAAAAGTTGGAAAATCAACTTTTATGTAATTTTTGACAGGCTGAATAAACTCTATCCCTCTGTTTGTCCATTTATAAAAGAGAATTTTTGGTGAAAGAGCCCATGAAAGAAAGGGATCACAGGAAACTGCCTTTGCCTTTTTTTCCCTAGGCATTTGGAAAACTGAATTCTCTGTACTTGACAAATCTAACTTCTCCTTCCTTAAATATCTCTCCTGTAGCAAATGAGAGGTAGCATGGTGCAGAGGATAAGTGCAGAGCCTTGACCCAGATTGCTGGGATTTAATTCCAGTCCCGCTTTTTGCTGGCTGCATGACCTTGGACATGTCAATTAACCTTTCCATGCTTCAGTTTATTCATCAGAAATAGAGGATAATAATAGTAACTTCATAGGATTGCTGTAAAGATTATATAAAATTAATACATGTAAAGCACTTAGAACACTGCTTGGCACAGAACAGGCACTCTTAAGCATATTAGCCGTTATGTCCATCATAACTTCCCAACCTCCATTCCGTCCAGGTCATCTCTCCAAGCCTTCCACCTGCTGAGTCATTAGCACCATTGCTCAAATCATCTCTCCATCATTTGACTTCATTACAACTTTGTTATTATCACTCTTGTCTTCAACTTCAAAGCTCTTCAGAATCTAGGTGGACTCTACGTAAGAGATGTATCCCTTTGAAAAGAGGCAAAGCATGTTCATGAATCACTACATTATTTTAATGAAATAATCATAGAAGACTGAACCAAGAAGAGATTTGAGTAGAGATATAAGTGCAGTGAAACATATTCTACCTCTGAATTCACATCCACTTACTTTCAAAAGATTAATATTCACTTACCTATTCATTCTTCAAACTTCTTATGGGTATCTGATATGTAAGTAGTGGGCTAATTTTAAATATTATTAAGAAATATGAGACAGTGTCCTATAAGTCATCTATCAGTTGGTGGCTGAGGGGTAAAAAGACTAGAAGATGATGAATCAGTTTAAGAAATGAGTAAAATGTTGGATAACGTTTGCCTTTGGCTCTCCAATCCTAGGACTTATCTGCTTTGCCTAAATTAAAAACAAAAAATACACTCTGTCTTTTTGTTTTTTGTTTTTTGTTTTTGCGGTACGCGGGCCTCTCACTGTTGTGGCCTCTCCCGTTGCGGAGCACAGGCTCCGGACGCGCAGGCTCAGCGGCCATGGCTCACGGGCCCAGCCGCTCCGCGGCATGTGGGATCTTCCCAGACCGGGTCACGTACCCATGTCCCCTGCATCGGCAGGCGGACTCTCAGGGAAGCCCAACGCTGTTTTTTTTGTTGTTTTGTTTTGTTGGTTACATTAGAGTTGCTAAATCCATTTTACATTGATTAATGCACTGAGAATAAGTAGCACTTCGACTTTTTGCAAAGTTAAAGTTAATTTATCTCCAGACTGGTTCAAGAAGTCACTTTCTAAAACTTAGCTCTGAGGTCTGAGTTTTCAGACTTAATTTTAGAAAGATTGCCACTGTTCAATAAAATCACAGGGTTCATTAAAACATAATCTTCATATTAAAAACAAACAAATACCACAATGTATCGATGGGCTGGAGAATAGGGCCTCTTGAGGTCCTCAAATGGAATGCTGGAAGGATGCACTGTGGCAACTTGCAAAATCCACTTGAAGTTTTTGACTTTGAACTTCAAATTAAACTAGAATCTTTGGAGATTTGAATTGTTTTTATTCTTGGTAAAATTCTCCACCCTTATTCAAAGGAAAAAAGAAACCTTAATGTCCTCCATAAAAGCTTAAAAGAATCTGGAACTTCTAATAGCTCATATTAAACATCACAACAAATAGAATGTAAGTGAATAAGAAACAGATGTGTTACCCTCCTCTTGAAATATTAATATTTATGAATTTTAAAATTAGGAAAGTTGAGAGAGAAAAGAGCTGGTGAGAGATAAATTGATCATGACTGTGCTATATTATCTTGATATCAAAATATTCTTCTCCAGTTGAACATAAAAGAACAATTTCTAATGAATTCTGAAGTTTGAATTTGCTCCAGGATCCCTAGTGTTACAACACTTAGCTTATTTATAAAAGCTTTTGTAATGCTTTCTAAGGATGTATTCCTAGAACAATAACTTTCTGTTTTTTTTCTAATTAACTACACATTCAGCATTGTTTGCCGAACCTAACTGTTGATACAGAATTACCTGACTGTACATGGGGACACAGCTACACAGGACTATGCATGCATAATTTTCAGCCACTGGATCCATAATATGAAGGAAAGATATTATAATATTTTTATTTTTCCCTTGCTTTGCCAACTTTTTTTTTTTTCAATGCTGTGAGTATTTTGTGAAAGTTGAGCTCAGAATCTAGTTTTGTATTTCCAAGGCCACAGATGAAAAAAAGGAGCACTCGGTGTCTATCCCGTTGCTCACTGAGAGGTTACTTAGAGAACAGGGAGAGTTGATCTACTTTTCAGGTCTATTGTGCTTGCTCAAATTCAGATGAGTATAGAAAACAAATTACACTATTATGTTTGTGGTTTCTATGCTCTTATGCTGGATGAGATTAACTGCTACTATGTCATGAAGTTGTAGATCAACCATAAATATACAAGAACTCAGAAGTATAGACACCCTGGTGGTGTAGACACTAAGCAAGGTCAACAGGCCCAAGAGGAACTTAGTTCTCATCAGGGTCTTCAACCCAGTTTCCCTGGCCTTTACCCTCATGCAGTCTCCCCTTCTCAGAAATTCAGGTTTGAATTAGAGCCTTTGTGTGATAACACACACGGTCTGAATCAGTCTGGACTAAAGGAGAATGTGAAGGGTAGCCGAATATGCACCCCCAAAATATGATTGTAGAAGTTCAAGATATGCCCCCCCTAAAATACGCCACTTTGGCATGTTGATCATTTTGAGCTGTGGGAAAAACAACAAATGCAGGGACAGGCTTTCTCTGAACTCCCTTAACTGCCTAAAGACAGAATCTCAAAAAAAACCTGAACTGTCATAAATCTCCTCCCTGGGAGTTTCATCAACCAGGGAAGATTGACTGTTGTCCCAGGAGAGGAGGCTAGAAGTGGACATTCACCCTGACAAGCTTTGTCACAAACTGTCACATCTCCCATCTACCCTTCTAAGTGCCCATTCATCTTTTCTAAAAATCATTTACTCCCCTCTAAGAGGCCTACATCCTCCCTCCCTTTGCCCTATTAAGATGGTATTTATGTCTGGATTCTAAGCCACCTTGGGGAGTTACTCATTTTCCCCTGGGCATCTCCCATGTATACATGAGGTATATGTGTTAATATACTTCTGTTTCTCTCATGTTAATCTGTCTTTTATTACAGGGCTCTCAGCTAAGAATTCAGAATGGTAGAGGGACAATTATTTTTCCTCCCCTATTAATGTATGGGTAATCATGCCTGGAGGAATGTGGCCCACACACCTTAACATTCCATTACTGAGGCTCCACCCTAGAGAATAACTCTCCATGTTCTCACTGCAGGCCTGTCCTCTCCCTTTTAAATTCACTTTAAGGCCCATTATGTCTATGGACATGTGGTCTCTGAGCCTCCTCTCACTGCAAACAATTACCTCTGTGAGGAATCCTCTACTGTCTGGTTCTTCCAGTCTTTCCAAACCTTATATCCTTATGCCCCAAGTATCTGGATTTTGAAGTCTTCCCCTGAATTCATTGTCCCATGATACCACCCAAACTTCATTATCTCATTGTCCAATCATAAAGTTATCCACTGGAATAAAACTATTTACAGTATCAACTCAAGCATTCCCGTCTTTTTTGCCCATCTTTCACTTAGCTGTGTTTTGATATATACTTTGCCTGCTACTGAAAGAGTAAAATATAGGTATCTTGCCTTCTAGATTGTTTTGTAAATTCAATCTATTATACTTAATCAAATTCTTCTGACTTAATATGTCTGTCACTTATAATCCCTCTCTTCATCTCTGCCATATTTCACCTGGCCTTAACTTTTTAATCTTATCAGTAGATAGGGACTCTGTGGGGTTCTGAGTAACAATATTCAATGATACTTGGGCTACAAAATTTTATATTGGTCAAAGTGCAGGGGTAAAAGGGAGGAATCTTTTCGTCCTTTTGAGATGTTGGCCCCTTCCTTTTACATGGTGCACGGTTAGGCGTATGTTTGTATTCACTAGGCATGTACTACGGACTGTCACACAGCCCTCCAAGCACTTCCAATCCAATTAGATTCTCAACCATTTCTTCCCCTGCCCTTTCCTTTTGGAAGATGGCACATTCTTCCTAGGCTTCTCAATTCCTGCTTGTTAATGCATGTTTGTATGTGTAGCAAAATTCTTTGAGATTTGTTTTTATTATACTATTCATCTGGTAGCAAGATTATGACAAGAAGACCTATAAACAGCTCAGCATCCAACCACTGGAGCCTTCTCATACCTGCCAAGAGGAACCAGATTGACTTAGATCCATTGGCAACATTGCCATCCCTTTCTACCATCTTTATCTCTACATCAACTCATTGTGCAACACATTTATATAGATTTTTAGCTCCTTTAAAAATGTGATAAAACTCCCAAGACCTTATCCTTAGAAAATTTACAGGTGCACAAACAGATATCACTTTGCATATAATTTCTAGCGGATTGCTAGAGGCTGGGGGCAATGGATACCTGGTGAATAATTTCTCCTTTATAAAGTAAGCACATTTTGAGAGGCATGGATTCTACCGTCATCACCTCTAGCAACACAGGGACCCAGCAGAAGGAGTGATGATGTGTGGTAAGGGTGGGGAGGTGTAAGAAGGGAACTTCAGATAGAAATTCTCAATCTGTTCTTCCCCCTTCCCCCCACCACTAGCAGGGTCAGTTGTTAAATTCACAGCCAAAGCTCCGGCTGGCATTTGGTTTCCCGGTAAAGCTCAAAGGATGCACTTGGCATTTGCTGAGCCTGAACAGCTTACCAGCCTCTGCTGGCCCGATCAATAGATCCATAACCGTGTGAGAAATGTGAATGCATTTCTGTAGAGGGTGCAGCTGTGGGCCTGGAAAATGTCCAGGGTCAACAATAAGAAAGGAAAAGAAAAAGTGGTTAAAGAAGGAGGAGTCTGGCTTGATCTACATCCATGTTTATCAAATAACATTCCTTTCACTTTCAGGGAAAATTCTGGCCTGCAATTCTTTATTGATGAATCATTCTGACTGTAGGAGTTGATGTAATAGATAATGACTCTTTCCTAGGAAGTGCCCCAGAGATGTATTCTGAGTATATTCTTTAATTCTCTTAAAGAAATGCCAGTCTCTGCAATGGAAGTGGCCTTCCTTTTCGTTTAATTTCTGGAGAGATCAGTTATTGTAGGGCAAAAACATTTGTTTTTTATTGATTTATTCAACAAACATATTGACTATTTACTATAGGTCAGGCCCTGAAGAATGCAACACAGCCCCTGCTCTATGGGAACTTGCAGTCTTGTGGGAGAGACACATATCACCTCTTGTCCTAGTAACTCTGAAATAAACTACCCATTCCACCAAGATAGTGTGTATGAAACCCAAGAGCCTAATCATCTCTCTCGTCACAACTACTAATAAATTCTTACTAAAGCCAACATAACATATGCTTCTGCTTCCAGTACTTTTATATATTTGAAACAACTTTTCCTTAAACTCAGAAAATTCCAAGGGTTTTGACAGTATAAAGAGTGTTTGCAATCTAAACTTTAAGATCTAGGTTACCCTGAGTGTATTGTATAAGTAATGATCCCAGAGATCTATGAATTTGAGTAACATCTCAAAGAATTGCCTACCTTCTATGCAAATAATCTCCCATGCTGAACAGCCTGGGCCTTCTTTACTAACTACTGCCTGGACAGGAGGCTGCCATGGAAGGTCTTTTGTGGACCTGGATCTTAAATGTCATTAGTCATTAGAGAAATGCAAATTAAAACCACCATGAGATATCACCACATACCTTTTAGAAGGCTAAAACATAACATAGTGACAAAATTAATGCTGACAATGGTGTGGAGAAAGTGGATCACTCATACATTTTCAGTGGGAATGTTAAGCCACTCTGGAAAAAAGAATGGTAGTTTCTTAAAAATCCAGACATGCACTTACTATAGGACCTAGCATTCCTGAGCATTTATCTCAGAGAAATGATGATATATGCTCACACAACAACCTATACACAAATGCTCTTAGCAGCAAATGTCTATTTGTAATAGCCGAAACCTGGTAACGGCCCACAGGCCCTTCAGTGGGTGAATGGTCAATCTGAGGTCTGTCCATACCCTGGAATACTACTCAGCAATAAAAAGAAACAAACTGTTGATCAATACAACAACCTTGATCAAATTCCATGATCAATCTCCTTATGCTAAGTTAAACAAAACCAAAAACCGATCCCGAAATACCTATATTGTATAATTCCATTTATATAATAATCTTGAAAGATGAAATTATAGAAATGGAGAACAATTAGTGGTTGCTAGAGTTTAAGGAGGGGTGAGGGTGTAGCTATTAAGTGGCAAGGTGAGTGGTCCTTGTGGTGACGGAAATGCTCTGTATCTTGACTCTAATAGTGTCAGCATCCAGATGGTGATATTGTAGTACAGTTTTATAAGGTTTACCACTGGGGGAAACTGGGTAAAGGATACACACAGTCTCTCTGAATGATTTCTTACAAGTGTACGTGAATCTATAGTTATCTCAAAATTAAAAGATTAATTAAAAAACTTGTGGCTTCCAGTTCTACGTATGGAAATGGTATAGAGTGTTTCTTCTATGAATTTGGATCTAACTTATGAAAAGTCAGGAGTTTAAAATATAACTATTGATAAAAAAAATACCTCCTATATGTGGTAATTTATACTAATTAGTCCCTATTTACAAATACCTATCATAGAATTATTCATTCCACACCAAAGATGAATGAGCACTGACCTCATCCTTCCTCCTCCTATAAAGTGAAAATTCCCTTTTCCTTGTGGGATAGGGACAGTCCCAAGCACCAGTGACAATCAGCCTTTCTCCCACAAGTCTTCTTTAAACACTTGGCTGTGCTGTCTTTTTGTCCTTGAAAAGAATGTCCTCTCCAGGCAGAGAAGTTGCCAAAAGGTATCTTTCTGGGCAAACCATTTTGACAAAAGGCTTCCCTTCCTTCAGACTGACCGCAGCCCTGAGCTAAGATATTGGTTCTGGCAAGCAGATTTCAGCACCCATTTGTCCCCCTTGGCAGTCATCCTAGTATGGGTCAATCTGTGCAATCCCACGTGGCAGCGCTGAATCCTACCCACAGGCCCAGGACCTTTCTCCTGCTGCCGGCAGAGGGAGGAAGAGCACCTGGGCCCTCCCGGGGAAACAGGCCTCTTAGGCTCTCTTTCCTGTGGCAGTGTTTCCCACCCACGTGTCAGCTTCCTCCGTTTCCTGGGTTTCCATGGTGGAGGTTAGGAAAGAGGTGAGAGAGGAAAACTAGCATTTATTGAACCCCTTCTATCTATGTACCTGTAGTTTTTCACGACTTGACAAACATTATGTTGCATTTTATAATGCTTTCTTAACAGATGAGACTGTTGAGGCTCAGAGAAGTGAAATTCATTTGTTAAGGCCACGAACTAAAGAGAGCTTAGCCTTGACCTTGATGGGGTGAGGGCCAAAGAGTGTAAGACTACAGTAATCGACTGGAAGGCCCTGCTGGAGGGAGGAAACTTGGGACCAGCAGGAAATAGGGTGATTCAATCCCTGACTCCTTGGTTACAGTATGGCCTCAAGCCTAAGCCAACAGATTCTGAGAACTTGAAAAAGGAATCTTGAGAGTCAAAGTAAGAAACGATAGGGTAGACCTGAAGAAAACACCTAATATAGCTGATGGACAAGAGATTAATGTTTGTGGTTGAGACATTTTTATCAGAGAAAGAATACTTCTGAGTTGGAGGCAAAATCAGGTACAATAAGGACATAAAACCTCAGCCTCTAGAGTCCTTGGAAGTGGCCAGTGTCCCAAACAGAATCTCTCCCATCCTCTAAAACATTAACTCAACCGTTTTGTCACCGATTTTATTTTTTAAAAATTTAGATTACCAGTGTTTCAGAGATTTTAGATTCTGGAGATGTTTAAGTCTTTATTATATTTAAAAGAAATATATATTCTCCAGCATTACTTTCCCTTATTCACAATTACTTACATTATGAGTTAAATGAGCTTTGGTGGATACCTGGGAATCTAGCCAGCATTTGTGAGATTGCTTCTAAGATAACATGCATTCCCAGTTCCCAATACCCTAGTTACAATAAAGCTCTGTGAACACAATAAGTATTGTCAACTTGACTATTCAATGAACAATAGGGAAAAATACTAATAATTCAGTTTATTCTTCAAGTCTTGATTCTCCTTTCCTGAATTACAATTTTTCTCTTTTCAATTTGATGTACACTCCTTAGGTTTCGTGTTGTGTTCTAGCACCTAGTAAAACTAGAAAGTATGAATATGAAACCTTTGGTTCAAATGGTGGGTGAAAAACTTCAGTTGCAAATGCGCCTATTGTTTGAACGGCCTTGGGAAAGTTTTCTGCCTTCTCTGGAGTAGTCTGCCTTGCACAGGCTCTTGCAGAAGCAAACCTTTAGCTTGTAGAAAGTCATTCATGTTGTGGAGTGATCCATCCATCTGTGACTAACCAGCAAAGGCGTTTTCAAAGTTTGCATTTGAATGAGCTGAAAGGTAAGGGCAGGCCTAATGTCTTAGCTGTCAATTGCTGGTTGGCCGAGCTCAGGGCACTCTGAAGTTTAAGTCCCTTTCTCTCCATGGGGCAAGCATGTCACCTGGCATAGGGACAGTTGCCGCCTCAGAGTCCATCTAGGAGCAGACATCAAAGTGCACATCCTAATGTGGAACTGAACCTACAAGTGAGTTAAGTTGCATTTGTTGACAATGTTCAGGAGTCAGGGGAGTTAGAATAATAGAGAACAAACATTCAAGAAGCACACATTGGGGCTTCCCTGGTGGTGCGGTGGTTGGGAGTTCGTGCCCCGGTCCAGGAAGATCCCACATGCCGCAGAGCGGCTGGGCCCGTGAGCCATGGCCGCTGAGCCTGCGCGTCCAGAGCCTGTGCTCCGCAACGGAAGAGGCCACAACAGTGAGAGGCCCACGTACCGCAAAAAAAAAAAAAGAATAGTACCTGGGCTGTAGTAAACAGTCAGGACTCAAGGTTATAAGGATTCATGAGAACCCATCATGTCCAATGATCAGATCATCAATTTGCAAATCCAAGACTTGATTTTCCCGGTCCAAAACCCATCCAATTAAACTGGATAGTCTTGCACAAGTCACTTGAACTTGTTGGAGCTTCAGTTTTTCATCTCTAAAATGATAATAATGAAAACCACTAATTCCATATAACTGTATAAGTTATTGCTTATTCATATTTTGTACAACAGATATCTTTGGAAAATCTATTATGTTCCAGATGCTGTTTTCAGCACTGAAGATTCAGTAGTGAACGACGTGCCAAACACCCTGTGCTGGAGCTTATTATATTCTTGGGAAAGAAAATCAATTAATTAATATTTATAAAGTGGTATAAACAAATATGAAGAAAAAGAAAGTAAGGAAAAGGGATAGAGAAGGCAGTGTGGAATAGGGTATATAAATAATAGGGTGGCCAGGAAGCCCTCACTGACAAGGTAATATTTTTTGCTGAATCCTGACAAAAACATAGATGCAAGCCAAGTGTATATCTTGGGGAATAACATGACACACAGAGGAAGTCGCAAGTGCAAAGGCACTGAGGAGGCTAGTGTGGCAAGAGAAAGTTAGCGAGGAAGACAGTAGTAGGAGATGGTAAGAGCCCAGACCATTAGGGCCTTACAGACTGTAATGAGGATTTTGGACTTTATTCTGAGTGAGACGAAAAGCCATCGGAGGGTTTTGCGTTGAAGAGTGACGCGTACTATGCTTTAAGGATTATTCTAGCTCACTGCTATGTTACTATACTATAGAAATATGATGAGTTACTTACGTAACTTTAGAGGTTTTACTAGTCACACTAAGAAGTAACAATTGCAGGTAAAATTATTTGAATAATTAACCTAGTATATCACAATATTATACTTTCAATGTGTAATAAGTATGAACTAGCATCAGTGAGCTATTTTGCATTCTTTTTTCATACCGAGTCTTAGAAATCAGGCATGTATTTTCATGCATATCACAATTTGGACTACACACATTTCAAATGCTCAATAGCCATATATGGCTAGTGACTACCTTATTGGATACCACAGCTGTAGTTGCTGTGTTAAGAATTTACAGTAGTAGCCTCCTACATTGCTGATGGGAATGTAAAATGGTGCAGTCACTTTAGAAAGTTGTTCAACAGTTCATTAAAAGGTTAAACATAGAGTTACCATATGACC
Organism: Delphinapterus leucas; assembly: GCF_059928025.1. Lineage (NCBI taxonomy): Eukaryota > Metazoa > Chordata > Mammalia > Artiodactyla > Monodontidae > Delphinapterus > Delphinapterus leucas. The sequence goes on from NC_143131.1 coordinate 46,562,724, forward strand.
CAGAAATTCCACTCCTAGGTATATACCTAAGAGAAGTGAAAACATATTTCCACGCAAAAACTTGCACGTGAATGTTTCTAGCAGCGCTATTCCCAATAGCTGAAAAGTGGAAACAGCCAAACGCCCATCAGTCAAAGAATGGATAAGTAAAATATGGTATATCCATATGATGGACTATTAGCCAGAAAAAGGAATGAAGGATTGATTCCTGCTACAACCTGGATGAATGTTGAAAATTTTGTTTAAGTGAAAGAAGCCAGACATACAAGGCACATATGGTATGAATCCATTTATATGAAATGAACAGAGCAGGCAGACTCATAGGGACAGAAAGTAGATTAGTGGTTGCTGTGGGCTGGTGGTTGGGTGGAGTATGGGAAGTGACAGGTAGGAGGTTTCTTTTTGGAGTGATGAAAATGTTCTGGAACCAGATAGTGGTTATTCTTGCAAAACTTTGAGAATATGCTCAAAGCCACTGAAATGCACACTTTAAAAGGATGAATTGTATGATATGTGAATTATATCACAATTGAAAAATAGATATTAAGGTAAGGGGGCAGGAGTGAAGCATGGAGGTCAGTTAGGGACTATTGCAATAGTGCTGGGAAGAGATAAAGATGGCTTGGACCAGAGTGGCAGCAGCACAGGTTGTGAGACACGGCAGGATTCTGAGCATATTTTGAAAAGTAGAGCCAGGTAATTTTCTGATGGACTTTGGTCTGAGTGTCTGGAAAGATGGAATGTCCAGTACCAATATGGGGTATGATGTTGGAGAAAAAAAATATGGTGGTTAGAAACAGAAGTTTGCTTTTGGACATAAGTTTGAGATGCTCATTAGACATTTAAACCGGGAGATCCAGTAAGCAGCTGGCTGTACAAATGAGGAATCGGGGGAGATGAGTACTGGAAAAAGACATGTGGGCATCAATCCTATATGAATGGTAAGTAAGGTCATGAGATTGGATGAAATCACCTAGCAGAAAAGAAGTGTGAAGCCTGAGTCTTGATTTACTCCCATATTTGGTGGTCAGGAAAATGAGGAAGAAGCAGCAAAAGTGACAGAGAAACAGTGACCAATGAGGTACAAGAAAAATCAAGAATGAATGATATCCTGAAAGCCACATAAGGAAAGTGTTTCAAGGACCGAATGGTCCACAGTGTCACATGCTGTTGATAGGTCAAGTAAGATGAGGACTGAGAAATGACCACTGGATCCATCAACATGGAGGTCATTGGTAGCCTTGGTGTGGTCAGGGTGAAAGGAGACTGTATTGGGTCAAGAGAGAATGGATTATTGCAAATGGAAATAGATTAAAGGGCAATAGGGTCACATTATTGTTTTAAGGTGGAAGTAAGGAGTCTATTTTTATGCTGATGTAGACAATCCAGAGGGAATATTGCTGGAGTGTAATTGAAGCAATAGGTATGAAAATACTTCAAATACTTAGAAAAAGTATTTTAAAATAAAAACAGGGCTTCCCTGGTGGCGCAGTGGTTGAGAGTCCGCCTGCCGATGCAGGGGACATGGGTTCGTGCCCCGGTCCGGGAGGATCCCACATGCCGCGGAGCGGCTGGGCCCGTGAGCCATGGCCGCTGAGCCTGCGCGTCCAGAGCCTGTGCTCTGCAGCGGGAGAGGCCACAACAGTGAGAGGCCCGCGTACCGCAAAAAAAACAAAAAAACACAAAAAACCGCAAATGTATATTATGTCCTTTGGAAGGATCTCCTCTTGATTCTGTTTTAGAGGAGATAGTCGTAGAATGGGCAGACTCACTTGGGTCTCTCATGTACTATTTTATTTCCTCTAAACTTTATAAACTCACTGGGAGTGTGCTCAAAGCAAAGTAATAAGAAACAATTTAGCCCTCTAAGAAAGCAAGTGGATAGCACCATATTGCATGAGGCCGAGGGGGCATGAGGCCCCCTCCACCTGCCTAAGAGAAAGGAAACCAAGAGGCAGTAGATGCCCCAGACAGAAAATGGAAGCAGTGCAGTGTGCATTTGGTATACCGGTTCTCAAGATACAGATCAAAGGGCTTTCTGCCAGTGAACTCAGCTGCAACCTGAGGGCAACTCCAAGGTTGTACAGGAGATATTTTTCTCAAGGCCTAAGCATCAGACTATTCCTGAAGATGCTGGAAACTGTTTATGCATCAAACATTTCCCGAATGATTACAAAATTGCACGCCCTTTCCAAGACTCACAATAAATCAATGGCTTAGGTCAGGAAACGGCTGTAAAGTCTCTTGGGTCACTTCTTTCCATTTTTCTCTCTCACTCTGTTTGTGCAGTTGGATTGAGTCAGTCTTTGATTTCAGATGAAGGAACGGCACTGTTGAGCTCAAATAACAGTCAGCTACTTCCACGCAAAGCCCTGAGAATCTTCAAGGTCCCTCTGAGACTTTCCAGCGATCCCCACACCTCTGTCACTATTTCCCAAGGGACTTCAATTCTGTAGGCTCAATCACCACCTTCTGTGATGAAATAGAGTTCATGCTCTGGAAGGAATGGCTTCCTGTATGAGGGGGCACTGACCCTTGCTGTCCTCCTTTTGTCTTTAAATATCCATTTTCCCCTTAGAGATGTGGTTTTAGGGGGAGTGGTTATTGATTCTTCTTTAGCAACCTGTTCTAGCTATGGATATCATTTTCCTTAACATTCCTTAGTAGAGCCATGACTAGGTTGAATGTCCAAACACATTCTACTAAATACCAGGGCATAACCGAAAGGAAGTGAACTGAAATAAACCAAAGGATAGAAACCCAAAGAATCTGTGTTAGGAAACAGCGTTTTTAAAACTTTCAACCTGAGGTTCATTAAGTGATTGATGCCTCCCTATTTAACCCCCAGGCTGATCACAAGTAAACAAGGATGTCTTTAACATTTTGCTACATATAAGGATTTTGAAATCCAGACCTATGAGATCAAGATCTGGAAAGCTGCAGGAGTTCCCCCCCTCCACCTGCCTAAGAGCTACTCTTTGGGAACCACATATGTACCACTGCCAGGACCAGGTTATTTTCATATTTTCAAAAATGTCTACACCTGGGAAAAAAAGAATTTATAAATAAGATAAACCTCCAGGTGCCTATTCGAAATTCTCATGCCAGCTCTGTGAAAATCGAAACTTTCTTCTCCAATTACCACCTTGCCACCACTGCCCACACCTCCCGCAAAAAAATTAGAACAAGTCAGGCAGTGAAAGGTCTCAAAGAGTCATCACTGACCAGGTGGCTTGTGGATTCCTATTGGCCCACCATCCATGCCCTGGTAGTTACCTCATATTCAGAAAGAGGTGCCTGTCTTCTTTCCCTGGGGAATGGAATGGGAGTTTTGGGTGGCAGCCGTAATGGATAAGAGGGAAACTAGCTTGGAATTGGACTTGTGACTTTTGTCTGCAAACACTGCAAAAGAATAATGACCCTATTCTGCATTACTAAATTAATTTTTTCTCTGACCCTAGCACAAGTTGTAAGCCCTCCCTGAGTGTAGACAACCATGCCTTGAGGCTTCAGGGTATCTGTAGATATTTGGGGAAAGAGATAGAAACAGTGAACTGGGGGTACTCTTCGGGTTCCAGCAGATGTAGCAGTACCCACAGGGGACGTGTAATATCCAGAAGACATGGTGATTTGCAAGGAGATAGCTACAGCAGAAGAAAGACATGTTTCTTTCTACACATAGCAGAACCAAAAGTCAACTAGACTTATTCATGAGCCCATATGGACCATCCCTGGTCCCAGAACTACTCTGAGAAAAATGTTTATAGGAAAATAGAGATAAACAGCATGCAAAGAGAGAAACCAGAAAAACACTGGTCATGCTCAGAAATCTCTCTTAGCCTACAATGGATTTGAGGAAGCAGAGAGACCAATTAGGAGGCTGAGGTAGTAATCAATGCGAGCGATTAGGTCAGCCTCAATTAGGGAAATTATAGAGGGATTCAGTTAATGGGATATTTTTAAACAATACTATTGAGTTAGAATTGCCAGAAGTTGGTGATTGATTTGATATGGGGTGTGACTGATCAGACACGCTGGGGGAAAACACCACTTCCAGGGTGATCTCTAAGGTCCCAGCTGGGAGGTCACAGGTGAGCAATGCCTTCCTCCCACGTTCAGCATCCTTGCAAGCTGCATGCACTCTCCATAGATCCTGAAATGGCCTTCTCTGTATCCTTACAATTCTCAGAGGGGGCCTGCTTTGCTTCCATAAGAAGAGGAACTTTGCCCTAGGGATGGCATAGCTTGTTCTTTCAGGCAGAAGTTAAGAAGCCTGTGGAGCTTCTAGTCCAATCTGAACCTTGTAAAGCCATTCCATTTTCATGGCTTTTGTCTTTTCTAGTTCAGCAACTAGAAACCTGAATTTAAAAAAAAAAAAAGGGCTTCCCTGGTGGCGCAGTGGTTGAGAGTCCACCTGCCGTTGCAGGGGACATGGGTTCGTGCCCCGGTCTGGGAAGATCCCACATGCCGCGGAGCGGCTGGGCCCGTGAGCCATGGCTGCTGAGCCTGCATGTCCGGAGCCTGTGCTCCGCAACGGGAGAGGCCACAACAGTGAGAGGCCCGCGTATCGCAAAAAAAAAAAAAAAAAAAAAAAGAAACAAAATTCTAAAATACCTTGAGACCCAGGACCAGAGAATCCTCCTTGCCAATATTGGAGTCCTGCTCTGGTTACCCAATTCCAATCTCCCTAAGTCAACCATCTGCATTCCTGGATGTTTACTATTTTCTGCCAATAGAGTCCCCACCTTGCTCTTCTACCCTTCCTCTGAGAGGTCTTCTGTGACCATTGCTGGCTCTTGCTGTTGCTAATCAACTGTATAACATTGTTTAATTTTGTCAGTCTCCTGATGCCATGACATCTGTCTCTCAGTTTTTCAGCCAATGATCTGCTATTGGTGTCTCTTCAAGTATCTTCCCACCGTAAGGCTTTCTGACGTCTTAGTGGGTCCTTCCCTCTCCAAGCTGATATGATCAACCATCCAGTCTGATACCTTAGTAGGTCCTCAGGAGCTCTCCCAAAGAATTGGCCATCTGAGCTTCTTCAATTTCTATGTGGGACATAGCATCCTATATCCATATTTTCAGAGATTCAGATTCCTTTTTAAAAAATATTAGCTAAGCAGAATAAGTGAAACTTGAGATTTGGAAATTATATTAAATATTGATCATGGAGAATTCAGCCATTTTCATTTGTAGCAAGATTTAATAAATGACTTTTAAGACATTTGGGAAAAATATTTAAATCTCAAGATATGACAAACTTTCATAAGGTGTCATCCCCTGACTCTTTAAGGAACTGAATAAGGAATAAGTACATTAGAAATAGATCGGAGGTTCTTAACTTTGGCTGCAAAATGCAATCACCTTAAAAACATACTGATGCCTGGCTCCTGCCATCAGAGTTTCTGATTAATTTCTCTGGGGATATCTAGGCATTGGAATTTTTAAAAGCTCCCCAGATGATCCTGGTGTGCAGTCAAGTTCAAGAATCATTTAATTAGATTAATGACACTTAATGGTAATTTTAAAAACATTAAATATTGTATATGTGAGTTTGAGAAATACAGAAAAACAAAAGAAAATTTTTTGTTTTATCCCACACACAGGCACTCAGGTACCTATATGGTATCTGAGGTTTTAAATAATAACTAATAATGTTAAATTACATAAAAGTAATAAAGTGCAAGCTCAGCTCATTGCTAAGCAGGGGGAATATTAGGAAAAATTTTAATGGAAATTAAAACATACTATGTAAAATAACTTCTGATTTATTAGCTTGTTTGATAATTTCTACAACCTTTTGCACTGAATATTATTATCTCCACTTACAAAAGGGGTACATGCATTCAAAGAGGTTGGTTTACTGATACAGAGTGAGCGGTGGAGCCGTCTTTCAGACAGTGGACATTCCCCCGCACTCTGTCAGGTCTGTGTAGGAGGGGAGCACATGGATGGAGTTACCCTGGTGCAGAGTTAACTGTCTACTTTTTTGAAGGCCCAGAAACTTGATTGTTACTCTGCTTAACGCTGTTTAGACTCAGATGAGCTGACTTGTGCTAATCATTTTCACAAGATACCAATGTGTAAAAATGTCGATGCATTATTTAAAAACTGTTAAATAGACCAAGGCATTTGTGTTGGCTTTTTCTCCCTTGTAAAGCGTCAAAACAGGTCGCCAAATTATTATCAAACGTTCACTTAGAAAACTAGATTATTTAGCCGAGACTGCCATTAAGCCACAGAAAACTGGATGCATATGTCTCCACAATAGGGAGACAACCACCATGAAATCATGGGTGTCAAGATATTCTCTCTCTGAACAGTGTGGGATCACGAATTCCTGTGCTTTGATTTTCTCTCCTATTGTCTCCGCACAGAGGGCCTGCCTCACAGTTTGCTTCTCAATCATGTGAACAAGTATGTTAATTTCTCATCCTTGTTTAGGCTATGGCTCCTTTCACGTCTCAAGTCTTGGTTAGGTTTCTGGGACCTACTACTCTTCCTGCTTTGTCTAATGGGACACCCTATTCCTTGAATTAGTTGCTCAAATTGTGTCACATGTAATATCATCATCACAGTCATTTTGAGGTGCTTGTTAAAAAATGTAGAGTCACAAGGTGCACACCAGAAATTCTAAATTAGAATCTCTGACTTGGGGCCTGAAAACCTAGGTTTTAAGGAAATGCCTAGGTGATATGCATGCAAACTATAAGACGACTTCTGCAGAAGGCTCGTCTTATTTATCATATTTGGTTGTATGGGTTTGACCCTGAGGAAATCACCTTATTTTCATGATCTAAGGTCACTTTTAAAGGGGCATCTATATACTGAGTGTAGTAATAAGTTAGCTCAAGTTAAAATGTAAGAGGCGTTATAAAATCTAGCAACTCAAGTCAAGCAATGGACAAAATTAATCCAAGTTCAAGTAATTCTTAAAAAATCATTTTATAATAAAATGAAATAGAATATTATAATGCTTTACTGAATTTTGAAAATAAAGCCCAAAGAAAAGAGAAATAAAAATGAAGATTGGACTATATCTATAGCATCAACAATAGGAGATAAAAAGTCATCTAGGGGTTTTGGTGGGTTTAACATCTGGTTTGTGTCATAGCATGCTTGATTTGATTATCTCTGATATTTAATACTGCTGCAAAAACATGAAGGATCGAAAAATGATCATCTCTGAGGCCCCGCAAAGACAAAAGGAGAAAAAGCTTTATTCAAGGAAAGGGGATCAAGAGAAAAGAGACAGTCTTCTTCATGGTATGTCTAGGGCTATTTAAATGTCCTGAGATAAATGACAAAATGATAAAAGTGACTTTTCTGCGTCATAGGCTTTAATTTACTTAGTCCCTAAAATCCTACCTTGGGAGATGATTATGGGAACGGAGGGTGACCATCTTGAGAAACCAGCAAGTATCAAGAGGTATTTATTAACTTGGCTAAGACAGACTTGAGTATTTGATTAACCTTAGCCTGGAATGACTTGAAAGGTGGGCAGCTCTATGCCATTTCCCTGGAGAACAGTGCAGGGAGAGAAGCCTTTATGTTACAGCAGAGCCTTGCGCTAGCTCAGCAGAAAGGCTTCCAGTCTGAAAGGGTAGTGAGAGGTTGCTAGGAAGGAAACATTTCTCTGTATCTCTCTAGAGATCTTTAGAAATGGATCTGAAGCCCTGTAAGAATGAACAAGTCATTGTTTACTTTTGTGTTTTTCTCTCCTGCCTCATTCCCAGATAGTAGAGGTAGGAATGCCTTACGTCTCCCTCAGAGTCCAGTTGCTTCTTTATTCTCTTCAATCTTCCAGACTGGTATGAGATTTCTCCTTGAGCAAGCCAGAGCACCGTCACCACCTAGTGTGTTTCCACCAATTGTGGTAGATTCGTTATTTTAAAATAAATTAGCATAGAAAAATAGACTCAAGTTTATTGGAAAGTAGGAGAATTTTATTTTTTTAACTCCTGTCTTAAGGAAAAACCCAAACGAACTTTTTGCCCAACCCAATATAACATGTCAGGTACTCATGGGAGCTCTGAGTTGTTAAGATAGACTAAAGTCTGATAAACTCTGGTGAGAAATATATCTAGAACATTTTTTTAAAGCATAGCAGAATAAAGGCTGAGTGGCTGCCTGTATTCTCTCTTATATATCAGTAGCTCAACTTTGCATTACAACCTAAATTACTTGGGTCTTGGAGTATCTTAGCAGGTTCTCAAGGGATTCTTAGAAAATATTTATGCTGCAGTCCGCTGCACAACTTCAGACAGGGGTGGGGGAAGTTTCTGTGATGAGGTGGGATGGTTAAGATCTAGAATAATTCGTTAACTCCAAAATACGTAATAGCATCTTCACTCATTGTGAAATCTCCTGTTCCCAGGTGGACAAATCAACCACCAGGTCTGCAAGTTGGATGCTGCCCAGCAGCCCCCCTACCCTCCACTCTCCCTCTAGATGACCAGGAGTCTCAAGTGGATTGGGGGCCCAGTATTGGGGAATGCAAAGGGAAACAGTGTAAAGTTTACCGAGTAACTTCTACACTGTCACTTTCACTGCTGCACAAGAGCCTCTCTAGAATTTTTAAATCAATTCCACATATTTTAGGTCATTTTAGAGCTGAAGATTGCTCATTCTTCGAGTTATAGGACTATATCAGGAGTCACTGCACCAGATCTAAGACCAGGTGCCTGGGGACACAAACAGAGGAGCTAATTGCTCTCTTCAGGATACCAGGGAGCACCAAGGCCCCACCTCATTCAAATGTCTCTCCAACTTCTCTGGCCTACGTTAGCGTCTTCAGATGAACCCCAAGACTGCTCCCAAATTTCGGGATGTGTATATGACTGTGGAACGTTACAGAAAGCCAAGTGGTAGCGTGGTTCTTATAGGTTATGTAAAGTAAGGACATCCTTAGTTTAGCTTTGGAAATAAACACCAAGCCCAGAAGAAGTCAGAGTTGGCTTAATAACAACAATGACCTTAGCAATTTCATCATTTTCATTTTTATCAATTTCTGTTTTGTTGGAGCAAGAAACTCTAGTTGGTCCATTTTGATCATTGATCTATCAGTTTAATCCAATCCTAGGTCTGTTTAGTCAGATAATCAGTTGATATTGATTTAAATGAAATGACAGGTGGTTTTGAGGATTCAGGATATTGCCTCTGAGGTTATTTCCTCTGCATGTGAGTAATGTATGTGTGTCTGTTCTATACCCACCAGTGTGGCCCTGGGCAGAGACAGAGACTGTAATAGAAAGAATATGGCTCTGTGTAAATATAGGCAGGGCCAGTGCAAACACAGCAACTCAATTACAATCCTATGTGACCTAAATCCTTTTTTGTAAAAGTTCAAACATCAGTAGAATTATTTTCAAATGAAAATATTGACTCTTATTTAAACAACCATATAGATACTTTTAATTTCCTGCCCATATTCCTAAGACTATCTATTCAAAACAATATTAAAAGCATTGCTTTGAATTATATCATGCTTTCAAACATTTCTTGTGTTTGGCAGGTAAGAGTAGATTCAGCTATATCTGTAACGAGGACATATTAGCATCCCTGCTGTCATCAGAAACTGTGTAAAAAATAAGTTGTCAACATTTTGTACTGTTTAGGACATTATAGTGCTTAGTTAGTGGTTTAATTTCAAATAAATTTAAAAGCAATACATAGTGAATATCTTTGCAAAGAGGGATGGAAATGCAGCCAGAGAGAGGCAGAGGGAAGCAAGTAGCATAGTAATGTCTTATTCCTTGTCTGAATGTTGGATACACAGTAATTCATTATATTACCTTAAATCACACTGTATATCTGAAATAGTTAATGGCAATTCTTTAAGTACTTCACAGCCTGTAAAGGCTTCATGCCCTTCTGCATAGATAAGAAAGAGTCTGAAATATATTTGTACCCATTTTTAAAGTGATTGTTTATCAGATCCTTAGTTTCCTCTACCTGTCCGCTCTTTCCCAAAAGGAGACCTACCTACATTTTGAGAGTTTCTGTACCTTACTGAGCCCTAGAGAGAAGGACTGAAATCGTTTATTTTGGGTTTTTTTTTCCACTTAAAAGGTTTTTTATTTTTTAACTTATAGCTTCCATGGAAATACTCTCAGAGTATTTATTTCAGAAAATTTTCATGGATTTTATAAAATTGCAGTAGGCCATTCAGAATAAAAGGGAAGTCAATTTAAAAAAGCCTCACTTTTTTTTTTTTTTAATTTTTCGATATGTGGGCCTCTCACTGTTGTGGCCTCTCCCGTTGCGGAGCACAGGCTCTGGACATGCAGGCCCAGCGGCCATGTCTCACGGGCCCAGCCGCTCCGCGGCACGTGGGATCCTCCCGGACCGGGGCACGAACCCGTGTCCCCTGAATCGGCAGGCGGACCCTCAACCACTGCGCCACCACGGAAGCCCAAAAAACCTCACATTTTTAATGTGACACTGAAGATGCTCTGTGATCTCTTAGTTGCCACAGCAAGCTCTCTTTACCTATATCCACATGGCAACATATTGTATTCACATCTACAAATCAGCAAAGTCTTAAGGCTCTCCTTATCATCTTCCTTCCTGTTACCGCCTCAGACCTTCTCATCCAGCTGCCAAATATTAGATTTTTGTTCTCACCTTCCCCACACATCTTACAAAACATTGGTTGCCAACCGGTCATCACTACACTTGACCCACCTTCTCTCACTGACATCCGTGAGGATTAATTAAGCCTGAGGAGTGTCAAGGAAGTGGGAGGGAAAGGTATTCGGATAATACTTTAATTTGCATTCCTTTTTAATAGAGGAAAGTTTACCAAGCATTTAGCCCATTACACGTATCAATTTGCTCTTTATATAAGTGTCCCGGGAGCAAGATGGTATCCGCTCAGAGGTCGGTCCTTTCATTTCAGGAGTAACCTCCACTTCTGAAGTCATAGGCTCCAAGAACAATGACCAAGGTCACCGGTCCACAGCCTGGCTGTGCTTTTGTTTGAGAAGAGATAGCCCTTCAATGCTGAGAAACCCAGCTTCCAGGAACTCCAGGCCTCAGCCCAGGCACTGTCTTTCACGTAGCCCTGCAGAGAACAATTGTGTGAAGCACAGTGACCTCAGAAGCCCAAAGCCTTGCAGTCTATTTATGAATGCAGTGTGCTCTGAAAATGGGCTCAGGGTGAGGAAGCCCTATCAGAGCCCTATTTAGCTCCCACTCTGCCTGTGTGAGCATCCTATGAGAAAACAAGTATAAGTATAGCAACAACCTATGCACAGGTAGAAGACCAGTTGCATTTGTACTTCTGAGAGCAAAAACGAGAGCTCTCCAGAGAAGTTTTAGCCAGATGAGTAGAATTCTGTGGGCATTTGTCACTGAGTTAGATTATCAAGTTGTCTTTTATGACCTCTTACATGAGGAAGGTGAAAATCTAGCCAATGAATTCTCAGTGGATGTAAGTAAACACACCACATTGAATATGAGGATAAATAATATCATTCGTCTTTGAAATACGTTGGTCTCTTATTTCCAGGGTAATCTAAATAGATTAAAATGACCTCTTTCCTAGCAGTTCATCCATTTTGGTTTAAGGCACCTTATCATCTTCTCTGTGGGAATTAGGCCTGGTCTGAAAATGCCCTCAGCGGGCTTTGTATAACTGACCTGCTGTGACATATCCATGTTAGTAATAATAACAGAGGAGGGTCATCCCTCCATCTTGCCCATGTCAGTCACCAGGCGGAAAGAGAATAAGGGCCCCTTGCATAATGCAGCAGCTAACGCAGAAGGGTGCAGGACCCCAGGTTCCCTGGCTTGAAACCTGCTGCAGTTTTTTCCCTTCTTCATGGACTATGTATTTCCCTCTACAAAGGGCTCCATGCTGCTTAAGATTTAGCGTTCCTTTCATGAAGTGTCACATGCTTAGATTGAGGCAGGTGAAATTTAATTAAAATGTCATAAAACACACGTATCATCCACTTTAACTGGCCTTTCAGTGGGGAGACCATGGCATTTAGTAGCAGTTGCAGGTCGTGGTAACAGGCAAGGTGAAGGTGGGGAGAAGGCTGGGAGTGTAAAACGCTGCAACTCTACGGAGAAGTGACACAGCAGCATGAAGCGGGAGCCCCAAAGGAAGTCACCATGTTGAACCGATAATTCTTTTGGTTCAAATCAAATAAATAAATAATCAATAAAAGACCCAAAGCTTTAAGCACAAAAATTGTTCATTGTAGGACTTCCCTGGTGGCGCAGTGGTTGAGAGTCCGCCTGCCGATGCAGGGGACACGGGTTCGCGCCCCGGTCCGGGAAGATCCCACAGGCCGCGGAGCGGCTGGGCCCGTGAGCCATGGCCGCTGAGCCTGCGCGTCCGGAGCCTGTGCTCCGCAACGGGAGAGGCCACAGCAGTGAGAGGCCCGCGTAGCGTACTGCAAAAAGGAAAAAAAAAAAAAAAGTTCATTGTAATCTGTAATGACCATTCTGGCAGTCCCTAAAGAACAGAAAACAAAATCATGAATATGCATATCAGGGGTATCTCAGTCTAGCCATTGGTATAATCACTCAAACATATGTTAATTTTAAGAATTACATATGGATGTATTTTTAAATATCTGTATCCGTATATCATATATATGTTTAAATATATATATTTCAGTTTGAAAATGTGAGTCACATGCTAGCTATTGAAAGACATTTGCAAAGATAGTACAAATAATCTTGATGCAATTCTCTGGAAAGATTTTAAGACTTGCTTTGAACTCTTCTGTATTCAAATAAAACAAAGCTCTATTCCATCTTCATGTCGTCTGGAAAGGATATAGGATAAGCTTTACAAGATATCATATATATATACATATATATATATACATAATTTTATGTTTTTTAATGTATTTTCCACCCAGTACTAGTAGGAGGATCAGCTACTTACCCTTTGTAACTATAGGCTGGTGAGTTTCTCTCCAGAGTCATAAGTTTATACACAATGAGAATAAATAGGCCTTGCCCTTTTCCTTCTCAGTCTTTACCTACAGATATGGAGTCCATATCCCAGACAATGGAACCATGTGTGAAACAATATAGTTCATAGTACAACAATAGCTCTTTAAAAACAAAGCTTTGCAAGTGGCATGGAGGAAATGACATCACTTTTAGACTGAACAAGGGTCTTAATATTTCATAGGTCATAGGAATATAAGTTGCTTACCTTGATAGAATACATATTATCATAAAGTAATCTTTAGGGTAGGGCTAGGGTAAGGCTAACTTAAGAAGGGATGACGAAAAAACCACCTGTTAATCTTTTTTTTTATTCTGCATAGTTACTCTGGTGATTTTAAAAGTGATTGATGACAATGGCTCACTGATTATCTGAGAATTGTACCTGTCTATAACTTTAAGGAATTAGAAATGCATGAGTGTTTTAAAAGTCAAGGAGAGAATTCAGAACTGTTAAACTGGAAATAATAAAAAGCACTTTCACCAAATTACATTTTACCTAGGGGAATATATTTCAAGTCATATACAAGATTCTGACTGATAAGATGATGGATATGTCTGAACTCCACAAAGGAACACAAATTCAAGGGGAAAAATGTGTTCTGAGGAGGAAAGGGCATATTTAAAAGGCAATGAAATAGATGTTGAAAAACTGTGTGTTCCTGGGGACTAGGAAAGAACAAATTCTCTAACTAGGGCCAAGGATTGGTGTGAAACATGCAGGTAGAGTGAGGTGCAAGCACAGAGAGAGGTTTACAGACTTGTATGTAAGGAGAGTCTCCATCTGCAGCCTGAAGGAGCGGAAGCAGTCACTTTGCGGTCTGACATGTAAGAATAATGTTCTATTCTGCGGCTGTCTCTGTATTACTTAGTATTTTGATACCACAGCTCATGTCTGTAAACAGAAAATGAAATGTCAAATTCACCAAAGTTCCATCAAGAGGTTCATTATAAAGTTCCCAATTCCAGCAGCTTAATTATGAGCTCCATCTTGACAGCAAATGTCTGGATGTGACAATATTGGCTGAATCTGGTGCGTGATAACTGAACACAGTTTAGAAAGTCTAATACAACAGCCTTGACCACCAGACCTAGCGAGTCTAAAGGCAGTTGTGACATAAAGCTTATTTCAAACCAATGAATAGGGTCGTACCCTTGAGTATAATCAGGATCCTATATCAATCTTTTATCACTGCATATGTTTGGCTAAGCCTATTATCTGCTGCCTGAAGCATCTCAAGAATGGGAGCTGTGTGTATTTCATGATTTTTGTTCCAGAATACACTTCAGACCATATTTAGAGAAGATGGCTTTTCATGTACACGTGGGTACATACACATGATCTTCCTGGGTAAAGGAGGGGTATAGCATTGTTCATCTTTGGGTTTCTGTTATTGCTCCTAGCACAATGACCTGCCTTCAATAAATATTTATTAAATGAATAAAATATAACACTTCCCTTATACATTACCCCATTAACATCATTAGAAGTGATTTTTATTTTAATGTCAAGAAGCTAGACATGTATTTCACACCACATAGTGGAGAGCAATGAACTCAGATTCAGGTAGAGCTGTGTTCAGTTTCTGGTCCTCTTTATTAGCTAGACAATCTCCAGGAAGGTTATGATAATTTTAGAGACTCTACTTCCTCAACTGGAAGGCAGGGAAGAAAAACTGACCCGGCTTATTTCATAAGGCTCTTATGAGGATCGATTGAGATACTTGCACGTGTGGTGTAAAATATACAGCCCGTATCAGGGTGCCTCTTAATAACATTTACCAGTCACCTCACCCTTCTAGCCTGCTATGTATCCTTACCATTTTTCTCACATTTTATTTACAAGACCTTTTCCTTTTTCAGCCAGGAACAGAGACTATTCAACAGGGCTTTCACAGAAGGAATATTACAGCTTTTGAAAGTCATTTCTTATTATATTGAAAGCTTTAATTTTGAAGAGAAATTCACGTTTGCCAACCAAGGAGACATGTAGTCTATTGTGTGCAAACAATATGATAATGATTGTTTGCAAGTCTTTTGGGGCCTAATTCTAAGGATTGCCCAAAAAATGGCTCCAAGCTTGTGCTTTACCTCAACCCACCTGCTCTGCAAGCACCAACGTTTGAAGTTGGTTTCTAAATTAAGAACACAGTTTCCTAGAGGTTCTAAAT
Organism: Delphinapterus leucas; assembly: GCF_059928025.1. Taxonomy (NCBI): domain Eukaryota; kingdom Metazoa; phylum Chordata; class Mammalia; order Artiodactyla; family Monodontidae; genus Delphinapterus; species Delphinapterus leucas. The sequence goes on from NC_143131.1 coordinate 46,577,867, forward strand.
TTGGGAGAAGGAGATTTCCCTTGTCTTGAAATACACCCTTTCCGGTGCGCTCTGCAGAAACCCAGATGGGAGTTTTCCTAAAACCAAATAAACAACCTCAATTCCTTTGCTGTTATCTTAAATTTGAACTGAGATCAGTGGCTTTGGAAAAAGCATTGGTAATTTGACATGAGCAGGGAAGTCTTCCAATGCTGTATTTGGAGAATAACGCCCCACTTCTCCTCTGCTTTCCTCACCTTGTACTTTCCTTAATGACCTCACACACTGTGTTATAAAGGTGTTTTTTGTTTTTTTATCTCTGTCTCCCTGCTATAAACTCAGTGTGAAGAGAGTCCTTATGTTTTTGTCTTTAGGTCTCTTGGCCTTAGCATGGGTTTGACACAAGGTATGTGATGAATAAGTATCTGGTTGAAGGGATGAATAAGTAAATTGGGTGTGTGTGTATGTGAATTTATATTCAAACACAGAGTGAAATGAATTTATCAGAAGATCAGATCATACCTATTTACCCCAGCTGTTGAATAACAGAATGTTGGAAATATGGTATAGTGATTAAGAGCACAGGTTTGGAGTAAGATAGAATTAGGTGCCAAGCCAGTTCTGCCCCTTTACCTGGCTATGTGACTGAGCAAGTTATTCAGCCCTCTGTAATAATTACAAGTATTACATCTCTTAGAGCCTCATTCTCCTTATCTGTAAAGTATGGGATGGGTATAAAGATTGAAAGAGGTAAAGCATACAAAGTATTTAGCAGGGGTCTGGCAATGCAACAAGTCCTCGATAAATTGTAACTCTTTTCATTAGAATGGTAGTTGTGGTAGAGACATAAAGAATGTTTTAATAATCTTTTTTTAAAAAGACTTTTAACCACTAGAAGCCCTATACTTTTTTGTTTTAGGTAGTGTCTTCCTTCATACAACTTTTCATTCAATCCTATCAAAGCTAAGTTTTCCTTCTGGCAAATTGTTCCATTTCCAGTTTACCCTAAGGGATGAATCCTTTTTTTCTCTTTTTGATAAATTAAGTAGGGGCAGCTGATAGCCATAGACCACTCTAACTTCCTTTGGAAATTACTTCATTGATTTCTGAAACGACAAAGGACCTGTAATGTACCTATAAATAGGCTCATTAAGTCACCAATTGCTCGTGGCAGCACAGGAAATCTCAGTAAACTGTCCAGGCATCTTCCTCCCCCAAATACACATTTTCCCGAGAGCATTCAGCCTGGACCCGTTATCGTAAGTACAGCTGGAGCTGGAGTCATGAATCAGAGAACAACTTTCCAGTTCCTCTTCCTCTGCAAGTTCCTTTAGTGGGCAGGCTTTCAGGCTGACATGATAGGTTAGAAATAAGAACATTTGCATAAAATGAAATCATTTGTCACTAATCCACTTTTCTGTTACATGATCAGAGAGAGTCTGGACTCTAAAAGGAGTGTCTCTTGAACCACAGAGGGCTCTGGTGAGAAGGTGGTACCTAAAGAGTCAGAGAATTAAAGAATAATTTCTTAGCTTCAGGTACTTCATTTGAAGGCATTTCACTATGGTTCATGTACTCTCCTACTTGGGGGTCTGCTCATAAGGTCCGCACAGTGAAGAAAACAACCAGGAGATGGGGATGACAGTGGTGGCTCCATTGCATGTCAATTAGCTCCCAGATGCCTGCACAATAGCCAAGAGAGTTTTAACATCCCTCCCTGGAGCAGGGCCATCTTCAGATCATTGTGTCAAAAGTCTGGTGGATATACCCTGTGTGAAATCATACTTAGTGAAAATTTAAACTCAGTCAAGCCCTGATCTGGTTGGGGGGAGTTTAACGGTAAAATTCATTCATTTTCCGCTCTTCCTATTGTCTATGTTTCCTTCTCACCCCACACTGGCTATACTTCCCTTCTGGGTTTTATTAATGTTTCTGAGACTGTTTCAATTTGTTTCTCCTCAAATCCTCCAAGACCTCCAGTTTCACAGGTTAGGTGTTTAAATAACATATTTAATGTTATGTGGAAGAACACTCAAACACAGCAGCATCGGAGCAGACACTAGCCTCCATGGCCTAAAAAACAAATCCATTCATGCCTTCTGCTCCTTTGGAACCATCCAGCACACCTAGGTGGCAGCACACACGCTTTCACCAGAATGAATGTCACATGAAAACACAGTTCATGTGCCAATGGCAGGTAATTCGATCCAAGTACAGAATAATCTCTTTCTGATTCCTTATATTTACTTTTTATGTGCTCTGTTTGAACTTTTAATCATCCAACAGAAGCAGTAATTACTACCCACCATCATTCTTTGCTTTGCAGTTTGGAAAGGCACCAGTACTCAAGGATTACCTGAGGGGTGCATATTAAACTCCTGTTTTCACTTTCTTAAATGGGGACCCATTATCTCTCCATTGTTCTTGGCTTTTGTGAAAGGAAAAGAGGCAAAAGCAAGGGCACAGAGTGAAGAAAAAGAAAATCTCCTGAGTAGGGCTTGTTCAAGTCTCTTCAATGGCACACTAATTATATATGACCCCGACGGCAGCTTTGGTGTCACTTTCTTTAGAAAAATTATCAAGCGTTTATCCCTGGGGTTTACGTTGTTTCTTGTGGAGAGAATCCATCAAGTGTCTGCAGTGACTCTAAAGCTGCTCCCCTTGAACCTGCCCTAAGCTGAGCCAGAGTTTGTCATTAACTGCAGGCAGTTACTGAGCCATTAGAACGAATCAGAACCTTAAGTGGAGGGGTTTTCTTCCTCCTCATTGCTGCTTTTCTCCCTGAAGTTCTGTGTTCTTCTATTTGATGCTTCTGTCAATTCTCCTGCATTGGGATTAGGTCTAAAGCTTCTTTAATGATCAGTTACTATAAAATTTCCTTCATGGCAGGCTATGTATATGTATTTTTATGACAGGAAAATTTGGTGAAGACAACCTACTTTTTCAAATAGGATGAAAATGAATCTCTCCTAGTTTTGCCTTCTGCCATCAAAAACATCCACCTCTCTGGGTAGCTTCCTACATCTTTCCTGCTCCAATTTAAAAGCAGGGCCAGAGTTTGTAGTGAGACTGCTTAATTGTTATAGTATCCTTAGTTAGGTCTTGATGGTAAGGAATAATATATACTTTCATATTTAAAAAACAAATAATTTCAGGGCTTCCCTGGTGGCGCAGTGCTTGGGGTTCCGCCTGCTAATGCAGGGGACGCGGGTTCGTGCCCCGGTCCGGGAGGATCCCGCATGCCGCGGAGCGGCTGGGCCCGTGGGCCGTGGTCTCTGAGCCTGCGCGTCCGGAGCCTGTGCTCCGCAGCGGGAGAGGCCACAACAGTGAGAGGCCCGAGTACCGCAAAAAAATAATTAATTTAAAAAAACAATAAAAAAACAAATAATTTCAGAAAGTAGCATTTTTCTTGAGAGCTGAACAATAAAATGTTTTTTGTTTGTTTGTTTGTTTGTTTTGCGGTGGTCCCATACTGCTAGACTTTTACAATCTTTGTGTGGCTTTTGTAAACTGTCTTCTTTATTGCTTCTATTCTTTGCTCCCACCTCTTGATGTGCTCTGCGGATCTCTAAGAGCCCCCAACTAACAAAATACGTGAACTCTGGTGCGTGAACATTAAGGCACATATTTTGACTACCTTGTACCTGGAGAACATTAGATTCAGTTGTTCCACACACCGTTACGATATATGTTACTCTGGCATTGAAAGGTATCTTTCAAACGAACTAGTCAAAATGGTGGGACATCAAGTTTTGGTTTATGATGTGACTTCAAATGAGTAGAGTGTAAAATGCAGAAAAGCAAACAAATGGGTATTGCCTGTAATGATAAACCCAGATGGGTTAGAATTAAAATTGTATCTTTTCTTAAACTTTATGTAAGAACTAAGGTCAGGATTATTATGTTAAAAATACAGATTCCTGGATACTCTCCAAGCCTTCTGGGTCAGAATTTCCAAAGGTAGAGTTCTGGATTTTTAAATAAGCGACCACGGTAACTCTGACACACACAAAATTAATTTGGGACCGTGCTCTGCATAATATTGATGACAGTTTACCATCATAATAACTATTAATGTGCATTGAAGCATAGAGACACTAGTTACAACAAAATTCCAACTGAAAAATAATCAAATTTCTTATCATCAAGCTTCCATTTAGAAAAGTTCTGGGAAATAGAAAATCTATCTCAGGGTCAAAATATTTTTAGTAGGTGTTTTTACTCTCAAGGCTCCAAATGGGCTGCAGAGTGAACCTCTTAGAAGCACATGCAAAAAATATTATATACTGTATGCACTTTTCAAGGAAGAAAGCTGATAACCAAGTTTTTGTTTAGAGTTGAGAAAACGAAGGCAAAGAGAGATTAAGGAACTTGCCTTTGGTTGTTAAGGAATGAATCATTATTTCCCTGAGTAGTTAAGAAACTTCTTAGCTGGATAGAACTAGGATCCCAAAGATAGGTGTGTCTGATTCCAAAACAGTGCTGTTTTCCACTCAAGCACAGGGCCTCTTAAGTTGCTTTAAGTGCTTCCTTTCATTATTCTGGGAGAACCTGCCTGATTTTGCCATGAGGCTGTGCTTCGCATGGCCCTGATCATTCTTTACCAGCTTTGTTCACTGTCTGACAGGTCAACCCTGTCTTAGTCGTTTAATCACAATGTAATCAAGCTCTTTCTTACCGTTGCTCTGGTTCTCTATCCTGTTTGATCTCATTTTGTTTCCTGTTATTGCTAACTCAGTTTCTCCAAGAGAGTTTCTCCAAGATTACCAGATAACAACCACAGCAGACATATTAAGTGTGTTGGGGGCAGCCCACTTCTCCATCAGTCCATGCTCTTTTCTTTCAGCTTATCTGGAATAGCATCTGAAGCAGCTAAGAAACTTAAACTGCCATCTGAGTAAAGCCAACTTGATTTCCGCCTAGCAACAGGAAGCAGGCTCTCTTGCCAATGGCAATGTTTGTTTATCTCACTCAAGTACCTACTCATTTAAGAGACAAACCTCTTGGTTGAGTCACTATTATTTTTTATCATAACTGTTTCTCTTGTATTATTCATCAAAGATGGGCCCTTTTTAACAAGTGGGCTTTTCGTTCTCTCCACATAACTCGGCCTTATTCTCAATCTTTAGCAAGTGTTAGAGCTCTCCAACTACCTAAAGCCTAAGAGCAGCCAAGGGGAGAGAGAAGAAATGAGAGATGTTACTAGAGGATCCAGCAGTGGCAGGGAAGAGACAGACATCTGGAAACCTTGTGAGACCACCAGCTCCCACTTTTGTTCAGTGCAATATATATATATATATTTTTAGGCATCAGCTGTGTGCCATGTGCATGGCTAGGAGCTAGGGGTACAGAGGTGATTAGGAAATAATGTATGTCTTCACAAAGCTCAGTGTTGAATTAAGGAGACAGAGGCACGTAGATATCACGGTGGCTGCAGTCGTACATGCATTAGGGACACTCCTGGTAATGAAGAGTAGAGACAGCTGGTATCTTGGAAGATGAAAGAAGCAACTGCTCCTTTTGGCCAACCTTGGGTTTTCTTCTCACTCATCACCATCCAGAGTTAGGTACATTTGACAGTCTGCTTTAGGAAAAAAAAAAAAAGTAATTCACATGGGACGGTTAAATTTCCAAAGGGCTTGAGGCCTTTAACCATCTAGAGTTGCTCCTCTAAAGAGGCTGAGAGTGCATCAACCTATCATTGAAATCTGCTAGCAACGTGCTTTCCAGACTAGAGGAATTAGAAATTAATCTCTTCCAGAAATCTCATGATTTGAAACTCTGTCCGTGGTTGAAATCAGAACTGACTCCAGGGATTAATGTTCCTGGGAATATACATGATACAATAAAAAGAAAGAGCACAGATCTCTGGCCAGACTGAAATTTTTCCCTGAAATACATTGTTGCATTAGCTGGCTCCTTGCTGTTCAGATTTTCTTCCCAAAATATATTGGAATCATTGCTTCAAATGTTTTATATTCAGATTTGGCCAGAATTATATTATTAAACTAGTTCGATTAACTTTAACCAATTTAAATGCAATCGAGCAAGTAAATAAAATGAATCCTATACAAGTTACTTAACATTGCATTTGAAATGAAATGATATGAAATAAAATACATTTTCTGAATAATGCTTTTGCAAAGCCTACTACAAAAGAGTTTAATAAACTCTATACCTTCGTTTTTGAGAGGATCTCAAAATAAAACATGTTTAAAACCCCCAAATTTATATTTCCTGTTATAAGTATCAGTCTTCCTTTCTTTATTGATTCATTTTGAATTCATATAAAAATAACTACCAGGTAATGGGCTCAATTCTGGGTGCTAGAATATAGATGTGAATAGCGTGGGCCACCTACCTTCTATGAACTCAGTGGTAATAGGGAAGGTAGACTTGCAAACAAACACGTACAAGGTACTGCAATCATTGCTGTAAAAGTGTAATGTATGGAGTATTTCAGGAGTTCAGAATGGGAAGCGACTACTTGTCAGAAGGAGATATGGGCAGAGATGACAATGGACTAGGGCTTTGAGTGTGAAGTAGAAAGGAATTTGATATGATGGGTCCACATTATCTATCAAGGAAAAGAGAATAAAAAATGTTATAACTTTAAACATTTGAAAATAATTTTTGTATCGTATGATTAGCTAGCATGTTCCGCTTCATCAGATTGGAATACAAAATAAAGAGACATTTATTTTGAAGCTTAAACAGTTATGGTTCTGGTTCCTCTACTTTGTCAAAATGGCAGGAGTCTTGCAGGATTTCTCTTCTGGAGCAACGTCTGGCAATCCCTGAGGAATTCTCACAGTAAATATCAACTGATATTAACTGAGCTCTTATTCACTATGTGCCAGGCATGGTTCCAGGAGCTGGGGGTAGAGATGATGACCTGCTTTCACAGAGCTTGCTTTCCAGTTAGGAGAAATAGCCAATAACCGAACAAACCAACAGACTGATCAATAAACAAACATCAAATAAGTAAATGACAAGGAAAATGTAAGCACTAAGCCAGAATTTTGTTTGGGTGATGTGATGAGCAGTGACAAGGTAGTCAGGGCAGGGCTTTCTGAGGGCAGAGGGTATTTGAACTGAAGCCTGAGTGATCAGAAAGAAAGCCCTGTTGGCTGGAGTGCATGAGTGAGGCTGAAAGAGAGGGAGAGAGCAGGGACGGGTCCTGTGGCGCCTGCTCGCAATTTGAGTTTTAGTGCCCTCTTGATGGGAAATCACTGGAGCTCTGTAAGTAGGGAAGTGGCATGATTTGGTTAATAGCTTTAAGGATTCATCTATATGTAGAATGGATTGAAGCTGCAAGATTGGAAGTAGGGTGAGCAGTTAAGAGCTATGATACTGATCCAGGTGAGACTCAAAGGGGACTTGCAAAGGGTGGACCCATGAAGTTGTGTTTGGGTAATGGTATTGATTAGACCTGGATAAAGTATGGGAGGGGGACTGAAAATGACTTGTAGATTATCCCATCAATCCCACACCACTATTATGGCTCTAGAACTCTGTGGCCCCAGAGATTTCCAGATCACCTTATGCAGTAAGGCAAATGGCTTTTCCTGGATACGTCCTCTATCAGTACCAACTCGCTCCTAGAACGGAAGCTATCTCTACCTTTAACGATCCAAATGCCCAGCTATGCTGTTGAACATATTTTTACTGAAAGTTTGGAATTTCAACACTGTTAGTGTCAGGCTCGGAGTTTCTGTCCGAAGACCAGGTGGTAGGTGTAGCTTTCTCTCCTCGACCAAAAGGAAATCTTTGTTCTCATAATATAGAGTCTAGAGACCCCACACTCCCACACAATCTCCCTCTTCTGCCCATCGTAGGTGACATTTCCTCTGCCCTTAGCCCTGGGTGATTAATAGGGATAAATCATTCCCTTGCATGAGAATCTTACGTGTCCATCTACAATATACAGTTAGACCTTCCCTACCCAGAAGAAGCAGTTATAGTAGTGGACCTAAAACCTTGATGATTTATCTTAACTTTGTGTAGGGTACTGACATTCTAATTTTACATACGTATTTGGGGAAAACTTGTATCTAATAATAAACTCCAATTTTCATTACAAAATGAAACATTTAATATATTATTCTGCAACATCTGTATATAGGTTTATGGTTACTTTGTTAGATTCTCAAAGAACAATGGGTAGGAGTTTGCTTTATTTTACACTTTTGACTAAATCAAGTTTTTATTTAATGGTTTTCTCAATGAATGTTTGGCTTGTTTTAGAACAGAGATTCTTCTCTAAAAATAATTGGTTTTCAATCCAGAAACCAATTGTAACAGCACTTTTGTTTGGCAATTTTCCATAAATAAAACAATAAAGAAATTAAAAATTACTCTTCGATTGCTCCTCCGTTTATGATCATTACCTGTGTGTACTGGCTGTTTCACCATTTTAAAAAGTTTTGAAAGGAATCTTATAACAACATTCAGCCAGACAATATTCTTCACACGCACATTCCGTGTATCACTTTTACCTCAGGTATGTTTCCATCAATGGCTCCATGAGCTACCTCATGACTTAATCTAAGTCTTTATCCAATTTCAAAGTCTGAGATCATGTGGAAACACAGATAATGTATCCCCAGAGGGTTTTCTGGATTTCTGTGTCATCCATTTATACTTCTTTCTGATTCTCAGGCACATTTATTTCCTCTGACCTATGCTTCCTCTTGCTTTACTGGCAGTTAAAGCAAGATGCTGTTTCCTACCTGAGAAGCCATCAAGGAAACTCACCTATTTATTCTTTCTTTTTTTTTCTTTCTTTCTTTTTAAATTTTTATTTTATATTGGAGCATAGTTGATTAACAATGTTTTGTTAGTTTCAAATGTACAGCAAAGTGACTCAGTTATACGTATACATGTATCTATTATTTTTCATATTCTTTTCTCATTTAGGTTATTACAGAATATTGAACAGCGTTCCCTGTGCTATACAGTAGGTCCTTGTTGTCACCTATTTTAAAGATGTCAGTGTGTACATGTCAACCCCAGACTCCCAATCTACAGTACCAGTTCTTCTAGGTTCTGGCTTTGCATCCTGACTCAAACTATCTGACCTTTTACCTTTTACTTTTCAGTATGAGTGTTCCATTATCCCTCCCATCCTTCCCAGCACTAGGGACTCATTTAAACATCTGATTTCTAGCAGAAAATAACTTACTTTCCTCAAAGCCCAGAGCTTCGTTTGTACAACGAAGATTGATAGAATTGTTTCTCTAGCTTGGTTGAAAAGTTTTTTCTCTAGCGAGTTGATTTGATGTTTACTACAGCTCTCTGCTACCCCAGTAGTCCTATTTTATATATGAATCACATATAAAGAAACCCAAGTTAGGGACTCTACCCACATTTTCCAAGATGATTTTTTAAAATCTCCCTCATCTTTCAGCACAGAATACCATATGCAAGAGGACCTCTATTTTGCCCCCTACTTAAAACAGAGAAAAATCTAATTTATTCTATTGAAACTAATTTCCTCTGTAAATTTTTGATGATACATGTTTATTTAAATTTAAAAATGGGAAGAGAGAATATAATATTCTGGGAAATTTTTATTTTTGGGGTTATATTTGTTTTTTTTAATTAAAAAATATTTTATTGGAGTATAGTTTGATTTACAACGTTGTGTTAGTTTCAGGTGTACAGCAAAGTGAATCAGTTATACATATACATATATCCACTCTTTTTTTAGATTCTTTTCCCATATAGGCCATTACAGAGTACTGAGTAGAGTTCCCTGTGCTATACAGTAGTTTCTTATTAGGTATCTGTTTTATATACAGTAATGTATGTATATCAGTCCCAATCTCCCAATTTATACCTCCCCACCTTATCCCCTGGTAACCATAAGTTTGTTTTCTACATCTGTGACTGTACTTCTGTTTTGTAAATAAGTTCATTTGTGCCCTTTTTTAAGATTCCACATATAAGTGGTATCATATGATATTTGTCTTTCTCTGTCTGACTTACTTTACTCAGTATGACAGCCTCTAGGTCCATCCATGTTGCTGTAAATGGCATTATTTTGTTCTTTTTTATGGCTGAGTAATATTCCATTGTATATATGTACCACATCTTCTTTATCCATTCTTCTGTTGATGGACATTTAGGTTGTTTCCATGTCCTGGCTATTGTAAATAGTGCTGCCTAGCCCCCATATCCGGGGAAAATTTTAAATCCCACCATTTTCTCCCAAGCACTTTCCCATCTTTCTCTGGTGTTATTTGTCCTTTTACCTTCAGTGTCTCAATTGATGTTATACAGATGCCATATTTCTGTCAGAGCAAACTTTCCTCGGGGAGAATCCTTACCATCCAACTTCATGGGTGTCTGTAATCAAGTGAGTAGCCAGGTGAAGAGCCGAAAGAATCATAGCACACCTGTAGCACTGAGTCAACAAAGTGAGAAGGTGTGTCCATTGTGGCCCAGCCAGCTCTGGCTTACACACTTTTCCTCTGTCCAAATGGATGAGATGCGGCAGTTGTGACTGCAAAGCCAGGAAGTTGTAGGGTAAAAAGCACTCATGCATATGTTTTACTCTCATAGGCTGACAACTCCACATATTCACTCCAACATCTGGATAAGAACAGAAATCTTGGAATATTTTCCATTTCCAAGAGAAGATTCTAGGGTCATTCAGCTAATCAAAGCCATACTTTGATGTCAGGTACAAAGGGATGATGCCTCTAACTTTTTTCTAGCCTGCCAGAGTTCTGAATATGGAAAGTCCAGTGATACCAATCTGTGGGCTGTATAATCTGAGGGGGCTTTTGGGGGACTTAGAATTAGCAAATTATTTTTAAATGTTTCATATCCTTCCTTTTCCCAGGCAAAATAGAATTACAAATGCAGACGCATATCTTTCCACATCATCAAATCTAACTCATAGGTAGAAATTCTCTGGTATTCTAACCCTAAAGATTTTAGATTCTAAAGACACTTGGATAGCTCTAAAGTTTCGTTAACATAGTCCACGGCAATCTATAATCAGGTCAGTTGAAGTTATATTTAACTGCACTAATACTGTCACCCTCAAAGTTCACAATGAGTTTTCCATAGACTTCTGTGCAGACATAATCCTTTAAACTATTCTGCATATTACACAGGATAATACCATGATTAAATGATGTAAAAAGGAATTTGAATTTTGGTGCATGATATAGTCACCTCTTCTTTATGACAGCTAATTTTTAATTTGCGTGTAGAAAAATCAGGCTACCTGGAACTTCCCAGGTTCCGTAGAAATAGCTAAGTGCAAAGTATATTCATCAGCTCTAAACTGGTTTTCCCTTGGACTTTCCCTCCCCAACTCAAAAATAAATATCCTAAAGAACAAATTCTGATGTCAGTGTTTTTCTAGTTTTATAACACATTTAGTAGCATACCAAAATGGATTGAAGACTTCATTGAGAGTCATTATCAAAGATGACTGGAAGGATAAATCAGATTTCAAAGGAGTGATGCTTGCTTTATTTTGTAAAGCTCAGGTCCGTAATCCATGGTATTCCGATTAAGCTACACTATCAATGCGGTCCAGAAAAATTTTCCCCAGACTTGATATGAAAACTGAAATCTAGCTGAGGTCCTCTCCCCTAGAGAAGGTGTTCCATGGCAAAGGGTTGAGCAGAAGAGGAGTTGGATATGGAGGGAGTGGGCACGGTTAGCATCATTTGGAATCTAGGGGATTTGGTCCTCTCTGGGTCTATCACGTGTGATGGTAGGATACGGGCTGGGCCAAGGCTGTGGGGCCTTGCTTGGAAGAAGTGAGAATATTCATAGATGGGTTGCTATGGATTACTACTGCGGTCCACCCAGACTCTCAAAAATGCATCTGTGACAAAGAAGTCCACTTTTCTCCCAATTCAGAGGAGCAGAGAAATGTCGGAGAAAGAGATGATTAATATACATGCCTTCCACTAAAATTCTTCCAAGTCCAGGAGGCTCTCTGTGTGTGGTCTTGCAGAAAAAAGGCAGTGTGGTTGAATTTAAAAGTCAAAAAGGTTAATGGTGGTCAGATCAACAGTCTGAGGGACAAAAAACAACACATACAATTGGATGGGTTTCAAGCAGATCTCAATATTCTCATCACAGATGGTGAATAATAAAGGGAACATGAAAAAACAGGAATTTGGATTCAGTTCAGATGATCTCAAAGGTTAAACGCCTGGATAGTGTTAACTCTCTAACTTAAAGATACTTTCTCATAAAACTTCGGGAACTTTTTTCCCTTTAACATTAGCAGAAATACCATATTTCCTGAGTTGTCTCTCTTAACTCCTTTAGGCCTGCGTCCAGAAGATAAGACAGGTCATCTCCTCAGCTCTGTAGGCCTTTGATCAAGGTCCACAGTTCAAAAACGGCCTTTGTTCTGCTTGTCTCTTAGGGCCTGTTAGTGCCTTGGCTAGTGGCTGGGTGGCTTGAATATGGCTTCTCCTGCCCTTTCTGTCTTTAATGCCGTCCCAGGCTGGGCTAGGCATGTACTAATAGAGCTGCTGGGTTTCACTGCAGGAAGTGGGTACCTTTTCAGGAAGAGTGAGGTGAGGCCCATGTCTAATTTGTTTAATAGGTTGTAAACAGCTTTGGGATATTTCAGGATGAAAAGCTGCATTTAAAGGTAAGGTGTTATTATAAAGAGTGGTAATAATAGTAATAATAGTCATTAGTGTTCTAATAAAATACGAACAAAGGAAATAAGAACATGTATTTTTAATAATCTGATGCTAACACAACAAACCAAACAAAATAAATAAGTGAAACCAGCTTTTTGCGTCTTCGGAATTGACGATGACTTGCCCAGTGAATATATGTACATCTTTGCAGGATGATATGTGAAAGCTATCATGTGTGATAAGGAATTAAAAAAATAACCAAATGGTTCCTATATTCCTTCAGTACATTTGAATCTAACTTCAGCATTTACTAAAAGAAAATAGCAACTTGGCTGGGTACACGGTGTAAACCTACGTGCTGTCAATTGCCAAGAAAAAATAAAGTACTTCCTCCCTTCTAGCCAGTCCTTCCTCTCCTTATGGGGAAAAAAAAAGGGTCGGGAGGGGTTCTATGAGCACATGGATTGTAGCTGATCACCTTCTCTTGCAGGTACTTCTAATTAATGTGGTTTTAGGAAATTCAAATTTTCTTTGGTTAGACAGGGAACTAGCAAAGAGTTTCTAAATCTAGAGGTGTGTGCATAAGGCGATGTAGGATATCCAGGCAGATAGAAACTGCCCCATGGAAATATTCTCAAATGATGATAAAGATAAGCTAATAATAACAATTTGTGCTTACCATAAATTAAGGGGCGTTTCCAACCCTCAAGTTTCCTTCCGCTGACAAATAGGTATTTGAGCGTGTGAGCAAGTGTGTGTGTGAGCGTGTGTGTGTGTGTTTTCTCTCATCTATGTTGACCAGATACTCCGACGAACATTACCAACAGGAAATGCAGGGCATGGGTGTCTGGAGGTGGTTTGCTGGCATTAGACGGAGCAAACCTTTGAAAAGCAGGAACCTCTTCCTGGAAGTAGGGGGATGGGAAATGCCCTGCCTCTTAGTTAGTCTGTTTGTGAAGGGCTGTCTTTGAAACATCTAAGGGTTGAGATTTTCTCCTGGGAGAAAGAAGTAGGATTTAGACAAAGCAAGGCTTGATTCATGGTATAATCTTGCTCCAGAAAGGAATTAGAAATTAATTTCTTCTTATAGATGAATGGTTTGGCTCACAACTAGATGTATATATAAGGTGATGATGTGGATTTGCTGTGTCTATTGTAATGGGATTTTCCCTCTGCTTTAGATAGATGCCTTTATACGTTAAGGAACTACTTACCAAGAGAATAGAGATCAGTATGTCAATTATGCTTATAAGTTCATGTATTCATTATTCACACAATAAACATTTCTTGAATGCTTAATATAAGGCAGTCGTGTTATTTCAAAATGATATAGGTGTGCATAATTCTAAGCCATTTTCTATGTGAAATACGCTAAGATTATCATACTGGTAACTGTGACACATGAAGGAGCTGGATTCTAGGAAGAAAGTAGACAATTTGTGGCTTGCATTTCTGAGTGATGTCTGTTACTGTCACTGTGTTGTGTCCCTTTCTATACATTATCTTGTTAATCCTCATTTAATAGTAGACCATTATTATTTTATTTTAGAAATGTGGAAACAAGTCTTAGGTTGTTATCAGTTTGCTGGGGCTGCCATTACAAAGTCCGCAGACTGTGTGGCTTACACAATAGAAATGTATTTTCTCCCAGTTCTGGAGTTCCCCATTATAGAAAAGTGCCCAGTTTGTCAAGGGGTGAGAACTGTTTCCCTGTACCTTGGGGGTCTTAGCTCTGAAAAGTGGACACCCACAGAAAGTTCTCCACTCACACTTCTCTCATCTGGCTCTGGGGACCTTCCTGTAAGTAAAACCGGCCAGACCGCATGCTGGCCGATCAGGGTGTGCCTGGTCATGCTTGAATTCTCAAAGGGAATACAGCGCAATCTGTGAGCCTTTCGATCACCAGACAATAACTAACTTCACTCGAAGTGTTTAATGAACGGAGGGAGGTGCCTACTTACTTTCGCGTGTGTTCCACTGTGGCAGATGAGTTTAATCACCATGCAGTAGGAGGACGTGAGCGGGGACTGCACTCAGGTAAAAGTTGGAGGGGAAAATATACAGATAGGTGTGCATGTCAGAACTGTGGCTGCAGGTCTCCCGGGGGCCCCGCGTGTATTCACGTGGTACTCTTCGGTCTGAGGAGCACCGTTGTGGGAGTGATCTCGCCCGTGCACAGCAGTAAGCTCTGGGCCTAGGCAGGGTGGGTGCCCTGTGCTGTTATTGCTTCGCATAGGAGGAAGCTGAGGCTCACCTGGAGAGAGTGACCTTCCAAATCCTGCAGCAGTAGGTGCCGAAGCAGATTGAAACCCAGGCCTTCTGATTCCTACTCTTCTACTCCAGCCATTCCCAGCTTCTTCTACTCCAATGCATCACCCTCTGCTTTGCAAAGACAAGTTTCCTGTCGTAACCATGCTAAGCAGCGTGGGAACGTGACCTACCTAGAAGGAGGTCTTCTCTCCGCCTCAGGACCACTCATCTGTAACCTGCCAGGGGGCTGATACCTTCCCTTGTCAGGTCTCAGCGTCAAGATTACTTTCTTAGAGAGTATGTCAGTGACCCTCCTCTCAAAAGGAGATTCCCACTCCCACCCAGTCATGTTTTATCACATCGTCCTGTTTGTTTCCTTTATGGTACTTGATATATTTTTGTAATTACCTTGTTGTGTGTTTGTTTACCTGTTTGTGATCTCTCTCCTCCATGACACAGCAGCTTCATCCAGAGAGGGAGCTGGGGAACCCTGCTGGCCTCTTGCACTCAGTGCCCACAGCAGAGTCCGTGCACAGCAGGTGTTCAAGACCGACACCAGCCAGGGAAGCAGGACAAGTGCTACTACATAGAGTCATCCTAAGGCTCACAAAGTGGAAAGGAGTCATCCTTCATATCCTGGATGAATCTCTTACTCTCTATTTGATCTTGAGAGACTCATTTTAACCTCTGCTATGGGCTGAATTATGTCCTCCCAACCCCCAGATTCATATGTTGAAGTCCTTACACCCAGTACCTCAGAATGTGACTATATTTGGACACAGGGTCCTTACAGAGGTAACTAAGTTAAAATGAGGTCATTAGGGTAGCCCTAATCCAATATAAGCAGTGTCCTAATGAGAAGAGGAAATTTGGACACAGACACGTATGGAGGAAGACAATGTGAAGATACAGCCAGAAGAAGGCCCATCTAAAAGCCCAAGAGAGTTCTCAGAAGAAACTAACTCTGCCAATACTTTGATCTCAGACTTTTAGCCTCCAGAACCGTGAGAAAATACATTTCTGTTGCTTAAGCTACACAGTCTGTGGACTTTGTTATGGCAGCCCTACCAAATTGATACTACCTCTCTAAGACTTATTTCTTCATCTCTAAAATAAAAAAAAAAAAGGTCACTACTATTAGATGAGGCTTAATGAGATAATGTATAGAAAGGGACATAACAGGGACAGTAATGTAGACATCACTCAGAAATGCAAGCCACAAATTGTCTACTTTCTTCCTAGAATCCAACTCCTTCATATGTCATCGTTATTAGTATGATAAACTTAGCAGATTTCACATAGGAAATGGTTTAGAATTATGCAAGCCTATATCATTGTGCAGTAACACAATGACTGCTTTATATTAAGTATTCAAGAAATGTCTGTCTCTCTGAGGGGAGAGTGTGAGGTCATAGGCTCTTTCCAGCCTCCCCGCCTTTGTGCAAGCTGTTCCTTGTGCTTGGAATGCTCTTTCCCCAAATCTTGGCATGACTCGTTCCTTCTCATCATTCTCTTCCCACCTCAAATATCACTCATTAGAGAAGCCTTCTCTGACCACCCGGTTTACCTCCCCCGACCCAAATCACTTTCTACCATTCCCACTTCCTCTATTGTATTCACAGCACTTATCGCTCTGCATGTATTGCAAATATTTATTCCTTTATTGTCTCTTTTACCCTATGAGACACCACACTCCATGAGAGCTGGGACCCTAATGTATTCATCGCTCTCTCCCAGTGCTTGGGTCTAAAGGGTTGGTCATTAAATAGCCAACAAATCAAAAAAAGAGATGACTGAATGTGGGAGACTTCGTCCCACAAAGCTGGGTCCTGGGGAAGGGGTTGATTCTGTGAACTGTACAGTATGACTTAAATCGTATTCTGGCCTTGGCCTCCAGGGACTTGGTTTCCTGGAGAGAAGAATTACTGAGGTGCTGTAGGAGAATAATAGATAAAAGAGGAAAGCCAGGTAGACGTGGATTCCCAACCCAGCTTTGCAACTAAATGGGACGCTCCACTGGGGAAGGCACTCAAGCTCTCCAAGCCTCGCTCTCAACAAAAAAGACTGGAAGTAATGCTGCCACTCTGCAGAACTGTTGGAAAGATTCACTGAAGTAATGTTTTCAAAGCACGCGGCAAATAGAAGCTCAATAAATGGCGTCAATTATTTTTAAGAGAGAAACTAAAAGGGCTAGCCACTCCTCCCTGTGTTTTGACCTAATAGAAGGAGTTTAAGGTAAGTCTAAAAACTTAAGAGCCATGCTGACAGTTTAATGTAAAGAGCTAGTGAGCCTTACCCCATCTGGAAAATGGAGACTAGATTTCTGATGCCCTGAACCCTGAGGGTCCTTCTTTTTTTCCCCCATTATATAAGACTATTTTATTTTTGTTTTGAAGAACATGCTAAATTATGTACAGTTGTATTAGTACACACAGACAGTTAAGCCTATGAGGACAGAAACAGTTTGTTGAAATATTTTTTAAAAATTATTTCAATTGCATATAGTTGATTTACAATATTAGTTTCAGGTGTAAAACCTAGTGAGTTGATGTTTTTATAGATTGTACTCTATTTAAAGTTATATCCTGAGGGTCCTTCTTGATTCTCTATTGACCTCCCTTAGGCCACAGTGAGTCCTACATCTGAAAGCCACGATTCTTTTATCTGCAGAATCATCTTCACACTGACGAAAATTTCCCAATTTTAAGAAGCAAGTTATTGAAATAGTTTGATATTTAATTACTCAATATTAATATCATAGGAAGAGGGCTTTAAAAGAGCCCCAAGGCACATTTCAGTGGCATCAGTCATTGTCAGAGCCAAGCTGCTGTGACATTTCTCATCTGTAACTTGAGGGAGGGAGAGAACTCACAGTGCATCTCGTGCTGATTTATGCTGATTTCAGCAGGCTTACCGGGAAGGGAGCACCTGCATGAAGGATGTGTTCAGGATGTGTGCAGGTGTTCCTCAGGCTCTATTCTTACGACATGTTTGCTGAGTGATGATAAGTCATCATTTTCCTATGAGCGGCTGCCTAGTCCTTTCTCAGAATTCTGAATCATGCCAGGCTTGGGGCCATTTTCCCAGCAGGTACAGTCACCTGAGAAAGATAAAGGACCATGAGCATCCTCTCCCCATAGCCTCTTCCTTTCCTAGATAATCCCAAGGAAAAACACCAGGAACCAAATTTATAAAAGAGTAAATGCCAAAGTGGACCGGGATATTCATTAGGGCTCAGCACGTACCAGGGAAACGATTAATACAGTTCCTGAATTTAGTTCCTGCAACTAAATTGCAGCCTTCGCCCTGCCTTGTCTGAAGAGTGAAGTCCGATTGTCCATTTCTCCACAGAGGTCACTGGACTGTTCTGAAGAACTGTGGGCTCCCCATCTTCAGGAACTTTCCAGACAGCCTCTTTCTTACCCTCTCTCTTCCTTCCCCAAGTAGCAATTCTGTAGATTCTGATGAATGATGCTTTTCTTTTCTGTAAAGCATTTGAGTAAGAACAGAAAAGAAAAGTTGCTTTTCCATCTTCCTCTGGAAGTAAAGAGATTTGAGACAAAAATATCTGGGTCTTGTATCCCACATCCCACGCCTCCACCATTCTGCCCGTGGATTACTTCCAACCAAATGCGCTCCTTGCCTTCCATCTTGCATCTAGTCTTTTGAAAGCAAATTTTATAATGTCACTTTCTTAAACCTCTCACTCACTACCTATCATCCCCCAAAGGTCAAATGTCATCATTTGGCTAACAAGTGTCTTCCTAATCTGGGCCCTTCCCATCCTGTAGAGCCTACTTCGCCTCCTTATGGCCCAGCCACAGAACCAGCCGTGTGTTCTGTTTCTGGCCCTTGTACGTGCTGCTACTAATACCTACTGCAGTGATTCTCAACCCTGGAGAGTCTTTTGAGATACCGTGTCCCAGACAAACTGCTTGGAAATCTCTGCGGATGGACTCGGAAATCTTCTCAGGTGACTTTAAAGAAGTACAGCCAGTGTTGAAAGCCACCAGGCCAGATGCTCAGCTCTGGCTGCAAGTTAAAGTCACGTGGGGGCACTTTTTTGTGTGTGTGTGTGCTCAGCCCACACTCAGGCCCATTACATCAGAATCTCCAAGCATGGGCCTCAGGCATCACTATTTTTTTTTCCTGAAATCTCCCTAGGGGCTTTCAATTTTGAGAAGCACTGTCCTCAAGGACGCTTTCCTATAATCCCTGGGTAACTTTTACTCAATCCTTAGGTCTCAGTGTGGATGGAACTTTCTGAGAAGCCTTCCCTGAGCCAGGTGCTCACATAGTGCCCTCGTGCAGTGAGGACTCAGCACGACTCCCCATCAGGCAGGGAGCCTCTCAAGGGCAAGGACGCTGTTGGAGCTCTCAGCGTCTAGGACAGGGCCTGTCATCCTAAGTGTGCAGCCACCAACAGTGCTTCCTCTGTGCTGGGAGCACCAAAGGGTTTCTGTCCTCATGGAGTTCCCAGTGCTCTCCCAAAATTCTCCATTCGCCCATCCTTTCAAGAGACAAAATGTGGCAGCAAACTACCCTTCTGCCCCAGAAGTATGGTACAGACACCCAGGAGCTAGAGCATAGCCCTGATCAGCTCCTAGTTTTACAGGGACATCCTCCAACAGAAGGAACTCCTATGAGGAATATTTCCAATCCTAAGAACTGTGTCCTTATGCTGTTAGGTCTCCAAATTAAAAAAATTAACACTGAGGACACTAGTAAGGAGAATGCCCAAAGGCTAATTTTCAGAGAAGATTCTGGACATGCTTGTTTCCATTTAAATCATTACTATGAACAGAGGCAGGCTTCATCTGGAAGGTTCTAAATGCAACTTGTGAACAGCTGACTGAAGGAGACATGGTTGGAGTCATGGATGATGTTGTCTATCAACATGGAAGGATGACCATGGCAAGGGGATACTGAGTAAAAGAGTCTCAGAAGAATTGTTTATATGTCATTACTTTTCATCTCTGCAACAAAATACTTCTTTCCAGGCATTACAGGATCGTGCAGGGGGCTGGATTCAAGTCCTAGGTTTCCCACCAGCTGTGTGAACTTGGGCAACTTACTTACCCTCTCTGAACTTCAGTCTTCTGGACTGTTAAATGTGGACAATTAGGTTATTCATTTCAGAGTGTGGTTGTGATGATTAAATGAGACCATACAAGTAAAGTTCCTTAGCATAGTGTCTGGCCTACAGTGATTTAACTGTAAATATTTGCTATCGTTATTACATTCTCTAGCCAAAAGTGCGAAGCCCAGGGAAGAATTGCTCCGGAAGGTAAGTGAGCTAAGACAGAGGCTGGGGACATCATCGGAGACAGCATCCTCTTAGTCTTAGAGCTGCGTGTTCAGACAGAGGGATTGTAGGGAACCACAGGTTGCACAAGATCCATTTCTGTTCCCCATTGGAATTCAGCTCTAGGTTTTTATCAACACCCCTTTCAAGAACTTTGCATGACTACCCAACCATATTTTCCCTTCTTGCATGCTTTATTGCCTTCCCTTTCCTTTTCTCCTTATATCCGAACAGGTACGAAAACCAAACTCTGAAGGTGTCTTATTAGATCCAAGGACTTTCAGGTTTCTTCAAGTTCTTATTAATGGCTCATTGCTCTGGTACAGCCACCATCATTGGTGGTTGCTGGGGATTTTCTTATTTCTGTTCTGTGAAACTATTGTGACTTAATTATCATGAAAGCTTTTTTTATAAAGTTTCCCTTTAAGGAGTTTCCATTTGTTTAGACATTCTTTCTTACTTGGGCCTTTTTAGTTAATGCTTTCTTCTCCACACATGTCAGGGACCTAAGGAAGTGAGTAAGAGAATGGGCTCCACATCAGACCAACCTTGGCTCTCGCCTCCAACACTTACTCATTCTCCGTCCTTGACCTCTACGATCCCCAGGACCATTCACAGCCTTTTCCTGGCTCCACATAAGTCCCTGCATAAGGGGCTTAGGATGAAATCTTCCATATGTTCTCAACCCTCTCCCTATTTTTCCAGCTACAAAACTTTGTCAAAACTCAGTCAGCATTTCAGGAGTGCTATCAAAATATTGTTTATAAGCATGTATGTGAAAATTATCAAAGTAGAAAGTTATTTTATGAGCCAGAACATGTGGTTTCATCTGTATATGTTCAATTCTGTAAACCGTGGAAGATAGTAGTTTGACAAAACGTTAAGTATAGATTGGGGACTGAGATTGTGCTTTTTGAGAAAATAATCCTCTGCACTACTCAGTAAAAACCATCTGTCAAGACATCATCCATAAAGGAATAAAATCATCAGATAAGTCACTGCAGAAAGGAACAGCCTCCGGGACCACCTCTACTTCAGGATCCCATCTGGCACATTCCTACTTTCAGCTTATCTGACTGGAAGACCCTTGGAACTGATTTGAACTCTCAGATCAGCTCCAAGGGGCTCTGCCCAAACATCGAAAATAAGGGCCCATGTTCTCTTCATTTTCATCTTTCATTTATATATGTTTAGTTGTAGTTTTTTGCATAAAAGGTAAAGCAGAGAGGATAGAAGGAATACACAGTATTTTAAAAATTGCTTCCTGGGCTTCCCTGGTGGTGCAGTGGTTGAGAGTCCGCCTACCCCGGTTCGGGAAGATCCCACATGCCGTGGAGCGGCTGGGCCCGTGAGCCATGGCCGCTGAGCCTGCGCGGCCGGAGCCTGTGCTCCGCAACGGGAGAGGCCACAACGGTGAGAGGCCCGCGTACCGCAAGAAAAAAAATTGCTTTCCCTTCCCTTCCTCCTTTTACTCTTGGTCCATTATTGATCTTTATCTTACCTGGACATCTGCCCATTACAAAGAGAATACTAAGAACCTTAATTTGGCCATTTATATTTAAATTTAACAGAGGGCTAGACTTTTCTAAGACTCAGTTTTCTAATCTATAAAATGGGGATAATAACACCTGGATTGTGGGGACTGAATATGACAGGGTACTTTCAAGGTCCTAGCCCAGTGCCTGGTACGTGGTCAGTGCTCACAAATGTTAGCTGTGACTCTGGTTGCTGTCAGCCTCAGACCACAAGTGCTAACCCCACAAACACACAGCACATTTAATTTCTCTTTCAGGTGTGGCAATGCTACTGCGGTTCCATCTTCAGGTTTCTGGGATTTGTTTTTCCATTCATCCATCTACTCATAGATTTATTGACAGCATGTTATGTACTAGGGAAACTCATTATAGCGAATTCTTCTTGTTCTCTCAGGACTTTGATTTACACACTTAAGATTCGTAGAAAAACCTCACTCTTGACAGTGTTTTTTTGGTTTCTATCCTTCCTTGAATTGTACGATCCGTTTAAGAAGATCTATTTGCCATGATTACATGTTTTACTCTTACGTAGTTCTCGGTGACACCACGTTAGTCACTCTAGGTAAACAGGTCTCCATATAGGTCACCATGGAATAGGTTATTTGTTTGGTATCAGAGAACAAAGTACCATTCCTAGGATGGATTTCAAAGGTAGCTGAGATCCTTTCATCCTAGGCCTTGGGCATCACAGCTTAAGGTTTACCCACCTTATTGATCTTAATTTCCCTGCTTCCCTGCCTTTAACCCAGACAGGTTTTAAAAAGAGTGAGGCTTCTCTCAGCAGAAGCTTTATCTTCCTATTCCAGCTTCTCTCCCTCCTTCTCTCCATGACTTTGACTTCTCCTATGCTTACACCTTTTTGCCCACATCATCCACTGTACCAAGTGTGTGCAAACAATAGAACTTTCTGTGATGATGGAAGCACACACACACGTACATCTACATATACTTTAATATATAGCCACATGTCACTAGTGATCACTTGAAATGTAGCTAGTAAAGCCAAAGAAATGTTTTTATTTTTAGTTAATCCCAGTTTAAATAACCACATGTGGCTAGTGGCTACAGTCTTGAACAACACAGCTCTATTTATGAGGTTTCGGCAGGCTGCGTCTAGAAACTAGTAAGGAACTCTCATAGGTCCACGTGACCTAGGTGCCTGCGATCAGACTGAGACCCCCTCCCCTATCATTTTGCCCCTTGGAGGAGAGGGTTGAAAGTAAAAAATAGCAAACTTTTCCTCTTAGTTGTCCCCCTTTTTATTTCCTTATTAGGTGGATTAACAGCTCTTACTTAATGCATTCTTCTTGGCACCTAGATGCACATATTACCTAAGATAGTCACAGCAGCCCTAAAAGACAGTTACTATCCACGTTTTATAGACAAGGCTCAGAAGAGTAAATATTGCAGACTTAATAAGCCACAGACCTGGGATTTAAACCAAGGTCTACCATAAAGAAATCCTGTCTTCTCACTGTCTCCCCTCTCCAGCCTATGACACATCCATCTTTGGGATTATTTGTCGCCATGGCACATTCAGAACACTGCCTGCTACCAAGTAATCCTGACTTCTTGGTCTGATTATCTATGATTCCTTTCACAGCTTTCCTCTGCTCCACATTTTTAATTCCTAGGCTTACCCTTTCTCTTATATTTTCCCCATAAAAGGCCACCTTCTATTCAGTTCTCCCGGTTTCACTGTCCTGCACCCCTATCCAGCTGGCATATGTGTTAAGCTATTCTGGGTCATAGAGCATTTCCTTACTATGTTTCCTATATGATTAAGCAGTGCAGAGCTGAGCTTTCAGTGCAGCTCCACAGATTCCTGTCTTAGTTTCCTAAGTCCATATTTATACTTGAACACCAACAGCTCCAGCTATTTTATATAGTCTCTTCCTAAAACTCACCAGTACCCCCTTAAGGAGATGAGATGCCTTTTAAAGGGCTGAGTCTTTTTTTTTTTTTTTTTTTTTTTTTGCTATCAACTCGCAAGACGCTTATAAAAAAAAAAATCCAATGGATATTCATGTTCAACTGACCCTCACGATTCATCAATGTGTTATTCTTTCCCATTTTGCTAGTGAAGAAACAGAGGCTCAGAATGATCTATTCAGTTTGTAGCAAACATATCAGGAAATCAGAAGGGGGTCCAAAAATAGAAGCTAGTTCAATGTGCAGCCTAAAATTAAGGCATGATACCCAAAACATTGGAGAGTCACCCCTTCCTAACAAAATCAAGGGTATTTATTTCCAAGCGTTTCTTGGAAATGAAAATAGGCAGAACTGGAAATACTATTTCAGACCACACACTCAGCCTGCTTCTCACAATAACCTGGCACTGGAGATTTCTCAAGAGTAAAGTAGCTCTTCTCTTTAAGTACACAGTCTGCTGAGGGCAATGAGTTAGGGGTAGAAACAGCAGTGAACTCTTTTTTTCCTAAGTGTGGCTGGATTTCTGAAAATACTCTGACAGCAGCATAAAGACAGTATCTCCAAGCGTGGATCAATCTAGGGTTCTAGCAACATGAGCAGTCTATAATGGCGGCTAAATGTATTTAATAAATGGGATTGGGAAAGGTTTGATTTAAGCCAGTTCACTTATTTTAGAGGTCTTTTTGGGCAGTTATTTCCAGACAGCTTATCCTTGGTAAAGTCTGAGTTATCTTCCTAAGTCAAAGAGTACTTTAGAGTATGGGAAGTCAACAACATTATCTTCTAAGGTTTCTTCATTGTTTGCGTGAAGCAAACTTCCATTATACTACATACTTTAAATGGAACTTCCTTTTAAATCCTCATTGGATTTTTTTATTACCCTATTGCAAGGTCAACAGCAGCTATCCCAGCATGGGAAAACATGGTCCACTTTTGAAAAGCAACAAGAGCAACGTTATATAAATGTAGATCCAAGAATTTTTCTCAGCATAACTCATCACGGCTCATGAAGAAAACTTAGAAGGATATGGAAGGGCATTGGTATGTCCAACGTCAGAATCCAGGTCAGCTAGTCCGAAAAGAGAATGGATAGAGGCTCAGTGGGTCAGTAACAGGAACAAAATATGAAGGCTTTTTAAAATAATGTTAATAAAGGTATAAACAAATAGCAGTATGCTACTGTATTGGTTTCCTAGGGCTGCCCTAACAAATTATCACAAACTTGTTTCTTAAAATAACAGAAATGTATTCTCTTATATTTCTGGCGACTGTAAGTCTGAAATCAAGGTGTCAGCAGCATTGGTTCCTTCTGGAAGTTCTAGGGGAGAATCTATTCTACGGCTCTGTCCTAGCATCTGGTGGTTTCCAGCAAGACTAAGCATTCCTTGGTGTATCTCTGCCTCACTACAGTCCTTAAATGGCATGCCAGATCCCAGTGACAGTCATCACATGTCCTTCTTTCCTGTGTGTCTCTGTTTTCACATGGCTTTCTCTTAAGGACCTGTCGTTCAGATTTAGACCCCTCATTAAGCCATCATGACTTCATCTTAATTTAACTAATTACAGCTGAAGAGATGCTTATTCCAAATAAGATCACGTTCTGAAATTCCAAGTAGACATGAATTTTGGAGCACACTATTCTATCAGTACAACCACTATAGGAATTATCAGATTCTGACCTCAGATCTCTATAGAGAGACTCATGGCACGGTGGAGGTACTTGAATCGGGAATCTGGAGCCTGCTTATGCTACAAGCTTGCCCTGGTGTTGGACTTGACTGCACCTTTGTCGTTCACACATGAGTGAAGGGGTTAGAAGAGTTCAGAAGCCCTTATCCTGGGAACCTTGAATGGGCTTCAAGGCCTCCATTAATCTGCTAAAATTGTATGCACATCATTGCATCTGTCATGCTTACACTTTCTTTAAAATAGAATTTCCCTGTCTTTCCTGAGGTTCCCCAAGGGATCTTAGACCTGACAGGCTGAGAACAATTGAGGTTCCCCAAGGGATCTTAGACCTGAAAGGCTGAGAACAATTGTATCAAATCATCTATAAAGTCCACCAGAACATTCTGATTTCTGGACATATTTTTGATCTGTTGTTGTGATTCTTCAGTTGTATGATACATTCAGAGTTTCTGGATGTGTGTTAAAAGTACAGCCTTTACTATTATTTTATTTTGAAATGTTTCTGGTTCATTCATTTCTAATCTGCCTCATTCCACGTAACCCACAGGTGGATCATTTTCTCATCTTTTATGCAATAGAAAATGTAAATGAAACTCAGAACTGGGAGAAAACAGGCTAATGTCAGCATGGGGGGTGGTGGTGGGGGAGAAACA
The DNA here is from genome assembly GCF_059928025.1 of Delphinapterus leucas. NCBI lineage: Eukaryota > Metazoa > Chordata > Mammalia > Artiodactyla > Monodontidae > Delphinapterus > Delphinapterus leucas. The sequence goes on from NC_143131.1 coordinate 46,603,839, forward strand.
CAGCTGAACGGGTCTACAACTAGACATGCAGTGTTTGGTATCAAAGAATTTAGAACGAAGCTGGTGAAAGGAAGCAAGTAGGGGAGGGGGTAAGGCTGGAGGCTACGTTGTGGGAATTGGAGCTTTATAGTACAATAGAACCCACTTTCCCCTCAGAGTCTGGAGTGTCACTCGTCCCACATTTTAGTGTCTCCCTAGTAAATAACAACTTCCTAGTTATTAACAATAATTCCTTTTAATGGCAACTCTCATCACACAATCTGTACTGTGTTTTAAAAGAACACACTCCCTCTGTTTTCCCTCCGCACACTTTATGTACATCCACGATCAACAGAGCTATTGAGGAACCATAGATAATATGTTCATAGATCACCTGGTCTCCTTTTAGTTTCCCTTCTTTTTTTTTTTTTTTTTCATCTGCCTGATTTTTATTTCTTCATCTTTTTGGAGCTTTCCCACAAATGGATGAGTGAGAGGAGGGAAACGGATTCTAGTCTACTGACTGTCTTGCTACTTTTCTGTTATTTGAAAACAGTGTGGCCCTGAGGCGCGATTTTAGTTATATATGCTTTTTCTTGTACTGTTACCACAGAAAATCAAATTAATCTTTTAAATTGCTACAATATAGAATTGAAAATTCACCTTTACTCTGGAAGGCTGGGTTTAAAATCACAAAAAGTTAAAAAAAAATAGACGTTTTTTTTCTTCATGTAGTTTGTGATTGATTTTCTTAAGTTAAGCTTCATTTCCATTTCTATGAATATAGTAGAAAATATGAAAAATACACCAAATAATAAAACTATCCTTTACTAGTCGTTTTACTCTAATCTAGTCTAGGGATGTTCCAGAGGCTCATATGTGCTTGAGCAAAGAGTCAATTTCTCTCATGTATTCTCGAATTGACACTACTGAGTGTTCTTTTGAGAGAAACACTCTCAAAGGAGGCCCCAGAAAAAGGCATTCAGAAGTGAGTGTGAAGTCTCTTGTCAAGTGTACACTTTCCGCACATCCTTGTGAAAAAAGAGTAAACCACAGTATAGCCTGAGACCCTCAGGGAATGTTGAGTTCATAATTATTCTTTAAAGGTCAGCGAAGAGAAGGAAAAGCACTGAGGAAGTTTTGAAATGGGATTCTCGAGTACAACAGCCAAGAAATGAATCCCAGGCAGGCAAAATTTGAAATCTAAGAAGACAGGCTTGATCTTTTAAGCTCGAAATAGAAGGTAATGGGGTAGGATGGGGAAAAAGGAAAATGCAATCCCTGAAGAGTTGCTGGAAACCCAGAGGGCACAGAAGGAGCCTGCCAAGGTCCACATGTTCATCACCAGTCTTGTCCTGCCTTTTAAAGACTTAAAGTCAGTCGATGTCTATTGAAAGCTCAAAAAAATATTGATTTAGCCATTTTGGATTTATCTTTTTTTTTCTGATTGTCAGTCTGTCACTTTCTACATAGCTGAAAAGGTCAACCAACCAATTTGCTTTGTATTAGGATAGCATCTAGATGTAAAAAGAATGTTTAAAAATTTAAATATATATGTATGTGTATACATATCTATGTATATATGTATTAATACATGTATACATTATAATGTATATACATTAATATGCATATGAATATATATGTATGTATATGTATATACATTTTATTTTCCCCAAGTGGGGGAATGGAGAGCATATTACCTAGATGAGAGCTTGAAACTATAATTAGTCAAATCCATTTTACCTGCCTTCACTAATCAAGGTCATTTTAAGACTTGCATGTCCTCCAAGAGGCACGGAGCCTAAACAAGATGTTTGCCCAAGTTATTTTCTAGGAACTTGGAGTCAGCTGTGTCTAGTTTGAGCTGAGCTGGTTAAGACTAAATAGGACCACCGGCCCTCCAACTGGGCATTCTTGTGTGTCCTCTCCGTGACCTTTTGAACGTGTAGGGGCTTGTAGGTTAGTTACACCTGGGCAGAAGGATGATTATCACACCTTTCCCCAGTCACCTTTCCCCACGCCCTCTACGCCTCAGAGTGCCCTGCTGCTTTATTCCTTAGTCCATAAATACCCCCAGCCCTCTGGCCTCCAGGGAAGCGGACTTGAGATTTGTTCTCCTGTCTCCTTGCTTGGCTGCCTTGAGAATAAACCCTCTCTTTTCTCTTTGCTGCAAACCTTGGCATCTCAGCATTTTGGCTGCTGCCTTTTGGCAAAATGAACCTGACTGAGGAACAGGCTTTCTAAAAGGGCATCTTAACCAAGTAAATTAAAATTTTTGGTTCACAGTTTTCAATAGAATATTGATACTTTTTGTAATACTATATTCAAGTAAGGGCAGCTCAATCAAAGTCATTTATAATTAAGTCCTACCCTCTACTATCTTTCTTCTGTTTGTTAGTTTAGCTTTGTTTTCTATTTCTAAAGTGTTGGAATTCAGGGGCAGTCACAACACAGAGCTTGAGGTTAAGGAAGTCATATTATGTAGCTAATTTCAAGGATCTTTACTAAGTTCAGTGATCTCTCTAATAAGTTCTAATTTTCCTCCTCTGCTTTCCCTTCCTTTCTCCAAATACTTCAATAAGAGATGGAGCCCATTTTGCAAGATTCACAATATCATCAAAAGGCTGGGAGGGTTTTTCCTACCAACTTGACTCTGCAAGGGGCAGTGCAGTTAAAGTGTAAAAATGTGAACGTGGTGTCAATAGCTCAAGGAATGCATAGTGCCCAAAGTAAGTAAACTTCAACTAAGTTCATATAAGAAAGTATTTCCTAAAGTGGAAAGTTTCCCGCAAGAAGAAAAAAAAGCAATTTACAGAACGTTATGAAAGAAAACCAAAATATTGATTATAAAAGAATCCTATCTTACCCTCACGGAGAATTGGCAATACAGATTACTTTAATAACCCTAGCTTGTTATAAAAACAAGCTAATTAAATATTAATTTAGTTATTCTAAATGACCTCATGTAGTGCTTAAAATAGAAGTAATTTTAAAAGTAAGCATTTTCTCAATTGTAATATGAACATACATATTTATAATTACCTTAAATGTAAATGGATTAAATGCTCCAACCGAAAGATATAGACTGGATGAATGGATACAAAAACAGGACCCATATATATGCTGCCTACAAGAGACCTACTTCAGACCTAGTGACATACAGACTGAAAGTGCAGCGATGGAAAAAGATATTCCCTGCAAATAGAATTCACAAGAAAGTTGGGAGTAACAATTCTCATATCAGACAAAATAGACTTTAAATAAAGACTATTACAAGAGACAAAGAGGGACACTACATAATGATCAATGGCTCAATCCAAGAAGAAGAGATAACAATTGTAAATATTTATGCACCCAACATAGGAGCACCTCAATACATAAGGCAAGTGCTAACAGCCATAAAAAGGGAAGTCGACAGTAACACAATAATAGTAGGGGACTTAAACACCCCACTTTCACCAATGGACAGATCATCCAAAATGAAAATAAATAAGGAAACACAAGCTTTAAATGATACATTAAACAAGATGGACTTAATTGATATTTATAGGACACTCCAACCAAAAACAACAGAATACACATTTTTCTCAAGTGCTCATGGAACATCCTCCAGGATAGATCATATCTTCGGTCACAAATCAAGCCTTGGTAAATTTAAGAAAATTGAAATTGTATCAAGTATCTTTTCCGACCACAATGCCATGAGACTAGATATCAATTACAGGAAAAGATCTGTAAAAAATACAAACACATGGAGGCTAAACAATACACTACTTAACAACGAAGTGATCACTGAAGAAATCAAAGAGGAAATCAAAAAATACCTAGAAACAAATGACAATGGAGACACAACGACCCAAAACCTATGGGATGCAGCAAAAGCAGTTCTAAGAGGGAGGTTTATAGCAATACAAGCCCACCTTAAGAAACAGGAATCATCTCGAATAAACAACCTAACCTTGCACCTAAAGCAATTAGAGAAAGAAGAACAAAAAAACCCCAAAGTTAGCAGAAGGAAAGAAATCATAAAAATCAGATCAGAAATAAATGAAAAAGAAATGAAGGAAACAATAGTAAAGATCAGTAAAACTAAAATCTGGTTCTTTGGGAAGATAAACAAAATAGATAAACCATTAGTCAGAGTCATCAAGAAAAAAAGGGAGAAGACTCAAATCAATAGAATTAGAAATGAAAAAGGAGAAGTAACAACTGACAGTGCAGAAATAAAAAAGATCATGAGAGATTACTACAAGCAACTCTATGCCAATAAAATGGACAACCTGGAAGAAACTGACAGCTTCTTAGAAATGCACAAACTGCCAAGGCTGAATAGGAAGAAATAGAAAATATGAACAGACCAATCACAAGCACTGAAATTGAAACTGTGATTAAAAATCTTCCAACAAACAAAAGTCCAGGACCAGATGGCTTCACAGGCGAATTCTATCAAACATTTAGAGAAGAACTAACACCTATCCTCAAACTCTTCCAAAGTATAGCAGAGGGAGGAACACTCCCAAATTCCTTCTATGAGGCCACCATCACCTTGATACCAAAACCAGACAAGGATGTCACAAAGAAAGAAAACTACAGGCCAATATCACTGATGAACATAGATGCAAAATTCCTCAACAAAATACTAGCAAACAGAATCCAACAGCACATTAAAAGGATCATACACCATGATCAAGTGGGGTTTATTCCAGGAATGCAAGGATTCTTCAATATATGCAAATCAATCAGTGTGATAAACCATATTAACAAATTGAAGGAGAGAAACCATATGATCATCTCAATAGATGCAGAGAAAGCTTTTGACAAAATTCAACACCAATTTATGATAAAAACCCTGCAGAAAGTAGGCGTAGAGGGAACTTTCCTCAACATAATAAAGGCCATATAGGACAAGCCCACAGCCAACATCATCCTCAATGGTGAAAACCTGAAAGCATTTCCTCTAAGATCAGGAACAAGACAAGGTTGCCCACTCTCACCGCTCTTATTCAACATAGTTTTGGAAGTTTTAGCCACAGCAATCAGAGAAGGAAAGGAAGTAAAAGGAATCCAAATCGGAAAAGAAGAAGTAAAGCTGTCACTGTTAGCATATGACATGAGACAATACATAGAGAATCCTAAAGATGCTACCAGAAAACTACTAGAGCTAATCAATGAATTTGGTAAAGTAGCAGGATACAAAATTAATGCACAGAAATCTCTTGCATTCCTATACACTAATGATGAAAAATCTGAAAGTGAAATCAAGAAAAAACTCCCATTTACCATGCAACAAAAAGAATAAAATAACTAGGAATAAACCTACCTAAGGAGACAAAAGACCTGTATGCAGAAAATTATAAGACACTGATGAAAGAAATTAAAGATGATACAAATAGATGGAGAGATATACCATGTTCTTGGATTGGAAGAATCAACATTGAGAAAATGACTCTACTACCCAAAGCAATCTACAGGTTCAATGCAATCCCTATCAAACTACCACTGACATTTTTCACAGAACTAGAACAAAAAATTTCGCAATTTGTATGGAAACACAAAAGACCCCGAATAGCCAAAGCAATCTTGAGAACGAAAAATGGAGCTGGAGGAATCAGGCTCCCTGACTTCAGACTATACTACAAAGCTACAGTAATCAAGACAGTATGGTACTGGCACAAAAACAGAAATATAGATCAATGGAACAGGATAGAAAGCCCAGAGATAAACCCACGCACATATGGTCACCTTATCTTTGATAAAGGAGGCAGGAATGTACAGTGGAGAAAGGACAGCCTCTTCAATAAGTGGTGCTGGGAAAACTGGACAGGTACCTGTAAAAGTATGAGATTAGATCACTCCCTAACACCATACACAAAAATAAGCTCAAAATGGATTAAAGACCTAAATGTAAGGCCAGAAACTATCAAACTCTTAGAGGAAAACATAGGCAGAACACTCTATGACATAAATCACAGCAAGATCCTTTTTGACCCACCTCCTAGAGAAATGGAAATAAAAACAAAAATAAACAAATGGGACCTTATGAAACTTCAAAGCTTTTGCACAGCAAAGGAAACCATAAACAAGACCAAAAGACAACCCTCATAATGGGAGAAAATATTTGCAAATGAAGCAACTGACACAGGATTAATCTCCAAAATTTATAAGCGGCTCATGCAGCTCAACATTAAAAAAACAAACAACCCAATCCAAAAATGGGCAGAAGACCTAAATAGACATTTCTCCAAAGAAGATATACAGACTGCCAACAAACACATGAAAGAATGCTCAACATCATTAATCATTAGAGAAATGCAAATCAAAACTACAATGAGATATCATCTCACACCAGTCAGAATGGCCATCATCAAAAAATCTAGAAACAATAAATGCTGCAGAGGGTGTGGAGAAAAGGGAACACTCTTGCACTGCTGGTGGGAATGTGAATTGATTCAGCCACTATGGAGAAGAGTATGGAGGTTCCTTAAAAAACTACAACTAGAACTACCATATGACCCAGCAATCCCACTACAGGGCATATACCCTGAGAAAACCAAAATTCAAAAAGAGTCATGTACCAAAATGTTCATTGCAGCTCTATTTACAATAGCCCGGAGATGGAAACAACCTAAGTGCCCGTCATCAGATGAATGGATAAAAAAGATGTGGCACATATATACAATGGAATATTACTCAGCCATAAAAAGAAATGAAATTGAGCTATTTGTAATGATGTGGATAGACCTAGAGTCTGTCATACAGAGTGAAGTAAGTCAGAAAGAGAAAGACAAATACTGTATGCTAACACATATATATGGAATTTAAGAAAAAAAAATGTCATGAAGAACCTAGGAGTAAGACAGGAATAAAGACGCAGACCTACTGGAGAATGGACTTGAGGACATGGGGAGGGGCAAGGGTGAGCTGTGACAAAGCAAGAGAGAGGCATGGACATATATACACTAACAAACGTAAGGTAGATAGCTAGTGGGAAGCAGCTGCATTGCACAGGGATATCAGCTCGGTGCTTTCTGACCACCTGGAGGGGTGGGATAGGGAGGGTGGGAGGGAGGGAGATGCAAGAGGGAAGAGATATGGGAACATATGTGTATGTATAACTGATTCACTTTGTTATAAAGCAGAAACTAACACACCATTGTAAAGCAATTATACCCCAATAAAGTTGTTAAAAAAATAGAATTAGAAATTAAAAAAGAGAAGTAACGACTGATACAGCAGAAATACAAAGGATCATGAGAGATTACTACAAGCATTTATATGCCAATAAAATGGACAACATGGAAGAAATGGACAAATTCTTAGAGAAGCACAACCTTCCAAGACTGCACCACGAAGAAATAGAAAATATAAACAGACCAATCAGAAGCACTGAAAGTGAAACTGTGATTAAAAATCTTCCAAAAGACAAAAGCCCAGGGCCAGATGTCCTCACAGTTGAATTCTATCAAACATTTAGAGAAGAGCTAACACCTATCCTTCTCAAACTCTTACAAAGTATAGCAGAGTGAGGAATGCTACCAAACCCATTCTACGAGGCCACCATCACCCTGATACCAAAAACAGACCAAGATGTCACACACACAAAAAAAACTACAGACCAATATCATTGATGAACATAGATGTGAAAATCCTCAACAAAATACTAGCAAACAGAATCCAACAGCACATTAAAAGGATCATGCACCGTGATCAAGTGGGTTTATCCCAGGAATGCAAGGATTCTTCAAAATACGCAAATCTATTAATGTGATAAACCATATTAACAAATTGCAGGATAAATACCACATGATCATCTCAACATATGCAGAAAAAGCTTTCGACAAAATTCAACACCAATTTATGATTAAAAACCCTACAGAAAGTAGACATTGAGGGAACTTACCACAACATAATAATGGCCATATATGACAAACCCACAGGCAACATGTTTCTCAATGGTGAAAAACTGAAACCATTTCCACTAAGATCAGGAACAAGACAAGGTTGCCCACTCTCACTGCTATTATTCAACATAGTTTTGGAAGTTTCAGCCACAGCAATCAGAGAAGAAAAATTAATAAAAGGAAGCCGAATAGGAAAAGAAGAAGTAAAACTGTCACTGTTTGCAGATGACATGATCCTATATACAGAGAATCCTAAAGATGCTACCAGAAAACTGCTAGAGCTAATCAATGAATTTGGTAAAGTAGCAGGATACAAAATTAATGCACAGAAATCTCTTGCATTCCTATACACTAATGATAAAAAATCTGAAAGAGAAATGAAGGAAACACTCCCATTTACCATTGCAACAAAAAGAATAAAATACCGAGGAATAAATCTACCTAAGGAGACAAAAGACCTGTATGCAGAAAACTGTAAGACACTGAGGAAAGAAATTAAAGATGATACAAATAGATGGAGAGATATACAATGTTCTTGGATTGGAAGAATCAACATTGAGAAAATGACTCTACTACCCAAAGCAATCTAAAGGTTCAATGCAATCCCTATCAAACTACCACTGACATTTTTCACAGAACTAGAACAAAAAATTTCGCAATTTGTATGGAAACACAAAAGACCCTGAATAGCCAAAGCAATCTTGAGAAAGAAAAACAGAGCTGGAGGAATCAGGCTCCCTGACTTCAGACTATACTACAAAGCTACAGTAATCAAGACAGTATGGTACTGGCACAAAAACAGAAAGATCAATGGAACAGGATAGAAAGCCCAGAGATAAACCCCCACACATATGGTCACCTTATCTTTCATAAAGGAGGCAAGAATATACAACGGAGAAAAGACAGCCTCTTCAGTAAGTGGTGCTGGGAAAACTGGATAGCTACAAGTAAAAGAATGAAATTAGTACACTTCCTAACACCATATACCAAAATGAACTCCAAATGGGTTAAAGACCTAAATGTAGGGCTTTCCTGGTAGCACAGTGGTTGAGAGTCCACCTGCTGATGCAGGGGACACAGGTTCTTGCCCTGGTCTGGGAGGATCCCACATGCCGCAGAGCGGCTGGGCCTGGGAGCCATGGCCGCTGAGCCTGCGTGTCTGGAGCATGTGCTCCACAACGGGAGAGGCCAAAACAGTGAGAGGCCCGCGTACCGCAAAAAAAAAAAAAAAAAAAAAGACCTAAATGTAAGGTCAGACACTATAAAACTCTTAAGGAAAACAGGAAGAACACTCTATGACATAAATCACAGCAGTATCCTTTTTGACCCACCTCCTAGAGAAATGGAAATAAAAACAAAAATAAACAAATGGGACCTAACGAAACTTAAAAGCTTTGCACAGCAAAGAAAACCATAAACAAGGTGAAAAGATAACCCTCAGAATGGGAGAAAATGTTTGCAAACAAAATAACTGACAAAGGATTAATCTCCAAAATATACAAGCAGCTCAATATCAAAAAAACAAACAACCCAATCCAAAAATGGGCAGAAGACCTGAATAGACATTTCTCTAACGAAGATATACAGATTGCCAACAAACACATGAAAGGATGCTCAACATCACTAATCATTAGAGAAATGCAAATCAAAATTACAATGAGGTATCACCTCACACCAGTCAGAATGGCCATCACCAAGAAATCTAGAAACAATAAATGCTGGAGAGGGTGTGGAGAAAAGGGAACCCTCTTGCATTGTTGGTGGGAATGTAATTTGATACAGCCACTATGGAGAACAGCATGGAGGCTCCTTAAAAAGCTAAAAATAGAATTGCCATATGACCCAGCAATCCCACTACTGGGCGTATACCCTGAGAAAACCATAATTCAAAAAGAGTCATGTACCACAATGTTCATTGCAGCACTATTTACAATAACCAGGTCATGGAAGCAACCTAAGTGTATGTCGACAGATAAATGGATTAAGATGTGGCACACATATAGAATGGAATATTACTCAGCCATAAAAAGACATGAAATTGAGTTATCTGTAGTAAGGTGGATGGACCTAGAGACTGTCATACAGAGTGAAGTAAGTCAGAAAGCGAAAAACAAATACCATATGCTAACACATATATATGGGATCTAAAAAAAAAACCAAAAAAATGGTTCTGAAGAACCTAGAGGCAGGACAGGAATAGGGATGCATATGTAGTAAATGGACTTGAGGACACGGGAAGGGGGAAGGGTAAGCTGGGATGAAGTGAGACAGTGGCATGGACATGTATACACTACCAAATGTAAAATAGATAGCTAGTGGGAAGCAGCCACATAGCACAGGGAGATCAGCTCGGTGTTTTGTGACCACCTAGAGGGGTGGGATAGGGAGGGTGGGAGGGAGATGCAAGAGGGAGGGGATATGGGGATATATGTATATGTATAGCTGATTCACTTTGTTATACAGCAGAAACTAACACACCATTTTAAAGCAATTACACTCCAATAAAGATGTTAAAAAAAAAGACATAAAAAAGAGTTCCCAACCTAAACAAAAAATAAAATAATAAGCGTTTTCTCCTGTTTGTGCTTCAGGATTGTACCACGGCTCTCCTTCCTCCCACAAGGAGAGGGTCTGAGGAATCTAAACACTAAGTTAGTTTAGTTACTCCCAGTGAAACTTCTTCCGTTTCTTCCTCTTAAAAGTAGACTACTATAAGAATGGACTTGGACATTAGCTAGCAAGTTTCCCTCAAGATAACGTGGCAGTTAGGAAACAATGGCTTAAATAACTCAACGTTGGGCGACACAAAACCGTGACAATACTCTTCCTAATACATGTAACTACGTTAATCAAAACTTATCTAGAGACTCAGAATTCTGAAGCTCACTAAGACTTGAAACGGACTTAAAATGCTTAGAAATACTCTCAATCAGTATTTCTCCATCTCAGCCCTACAGAAAACGTAAAGTTGATCGTTCTTTGTTGGGGTGAGGGGGGATGCTGTCCTGAGCACTGTAGGATGTTTAGCAGCATCCCTGGCCTCTATGCACAGTATGTCATAGCATCTTGCCTGCCAAGTTGAGAACCAACATCTCCAAACATTGCCAGATGCCCCTTCAGGAACAAATTCACCCCTAGTTGAGAACCATTGCTTTAAATCATGGCTGAAAGACAAAATAATTCAGCTTTGCAATCTCATTTTTCTTTTCCTCTTAAATTAGTTCACAATAGCTTCTAAACACCATATTTTTCCTTTTATCTCTGGAAATGTTACAAATCTTTGACAACTTTGTTTTTACTGTCTTTCTTTACATGGGTGATGAATCCTATAGATTCCCACCTCCCTGCCTGGTCCATTGCCCAACCCAGACTGCTCAGCCCTACTCTCTAAAGGGAGAAAAGCCCTCTCCCCTTCAAAATAGGGCTCCTTCATTTCGTACTCCTGTCCATCTTGTCACTGTGACACACAGGCTGCTTTCAGGGTGGGAGCTCTCCTAGTAGCACAGACTTTATCCAAAGCTAGGATTTTTGTGTCCTGCAGTTCCCCAGCTGGTGGGGCTCCAAAGGATGCTTTGAAGGGATGTTCTAGCGGTTTCTGAGACTGAAGCTTGGTGGGGAGGTGCTGTGGAGGAGCTTGGAAGAGATTTAAAGACTTCCACTGTGTGGGCCACCTGAACTCAAACAAGACAATGAGACTCATTGTTTACTGAGAAAGGGGAAACAGTTTTTTATTTTCCACACACAAATTTGGGCAGGACCCTAGTTCTGAGCATTCCTAGGTTAAGCAAGTCAACTTTAATACAAAATATTTCAGGAATAAATTTTAAAGTTTTTTTTTTTTTCCCCTGAAAAGACTTTTCACCATTCCCCAACTTATTAAAGCCTGCTGGGAGTGTTTTTCCAATGACTCTGAATAAATAATAAGCAAAGAAAAGTGAACTAGGTCTCCTTCTTGTTTATCTTGCCATTTCTCTCTTAGGTTTACATCTAAAGCTGTGAGGTACGAAAACTAACTCATTATCTGCATTATTAAACATCAGGAAAATGCATGTCGCCTGTTCCATACTACTGCTTTGGACCCTGTATAGTGTATCTAACGCTAGTGTAGAGCATGGATTCTGACAAGGCACCACAAATTAAACAGTTTATAATAATAACATAGACACCATTTGTTGTATATTTACTCTGTGCCAAAGTTTGTGCTAAAGTTATTTAATTTTTTTACATTTAATCACACACTTCTCATTGCTACTATCAATTAGGTCCTGTCATTCCATTGTTGAGATAAGGAAACTGAGGCTTAGAGAAGATAAGATCATATATTTTAAGTGATAGAGTAGGAACTCAGACTCGATTGTGACTATATTCGCAAAGTCTTTATTCATAAGTAGATTGATAGATCGATCGATCACCATGTTACAGGATGTCTACTTTCCCAGGAATTCCCTGCAAAGACCTTGACATGAAAGTTGGCTCCCAAAGGCAGTTTATGAAGACAGGACCCTCATTCTCTATTTAAGGAGATATTTCTCACAGTGTGATCCAATGAATACCTGCTGAATACCTTGCACTGTTGAAGAAGCACACTCATGAGTCCTATCCCAGACCTGATAATTCAGAACCTCCGATGAGTGGGAAGCAAGTCCAGGTATCTGCATTTAAAAAACAAAAACAAAAAACTCAGATTGTTCTTATGCTCTGGAAAGTTTCTAACCATGGACCTATGCTGTCAGAAGAGATTTCCTCTCAGGGCTGGGAGTCTCTGGTTTTCTCCTCCAGACCCTCTCTGTCCTGAGAGGGAGAATGCATGTATGGATTCCTTTAGCAGGTCCCCCTGCCCTCGGGCTTCCTTGTGATTTCAGGCATTGGGGCCAGGGGGCATTAATGAGAGATCAAGGAGGGAGAAATGTGAGGATAAGATCTTTAGCCCTCAGGCTCCCTTCCTGTCCAGTCATTGCAGGTTGGCTGCCTCATGCTCCCAGAGGCCGGAGCACCTCTCAGACAGCCCTCTCCACACAAGGAAATGTCCAGATTCCAGGAACTCCACCCTCCTTTTGTCTATTTAGGCTCTGGGTGATAAATGCTCCTTTCTGCTGCTCCCTCCAGGGTTTCACACTATCTTCCATTGGTTTCATGAAAGTCTGTCCACATCTCTGAACCTTCCCCCATTTGAGAGTGGTTCTTGGCAGAACCTTGATCAATATACCCTAACAAACATGACCCAAATGGCTATAGTTTATCTTACTTCTTCTGGGTTATTCTTTCTACATTGCACCTTTTAGGGACTTGATACCCCTCAGTTGCCTCATCTGTCATGGTACTAGTATACTTTTCCAGCTGTTGTAAGGATTAAATGAAATGATTGTATAAAGTGGTTAACATGTGCCTCCTACAGACTTTCCCTTATTGTTAATCCCTGTCACCTATTGACAGCACACTGCCTCTAGCTCATTATTAACATAACTTGATTGACCTCCAAGGCCACGCTTACTCTCTTCAGGCCTCCTTATTCCTTGCCGCCCTCCCTTCCCCAGCCATCCACCAACTCTTCTCATCAGAGGACCCTTTGTTGGCTCTGACTTTACTGGTTTGCTCAATCTTACTGGGACTTACAGTGTTCACTGTAAGAGCGACCCAGTCAACTCTCACAGTCTCCAAGCCACGTCCTTTCTGTGTGTCTGGGCAACAGACCTTTCCACTAACTCCAGATTGACCCTTATTTCCTCTACTGCACGAATTATCAGGCATCTCCAAATTTAGCCCTTAGAACTTTCCTGAACTAACCTTCAGTTTCATGGGGACCTGTCGTTTTTCAGCTCCCATAGATTTTCCTGTAATCCAGTCATTTTTCAACCCTAATCATGCTTCTAAATAATAATGTCTCACTATCTGGAGCTTTGAAACTCCTAGAGTATCAACTCTGCATCTATCCTCAGGTCATCACACCTGTCCAAATACTCAGGTGCAGGTGATGGGCCCTTCTCAGCCTAGAAGCAGCAAAAAAAAAAAAAAAAAAAAATGTTCTCTAACCTAAAAAAACGTTTAGGGAGATTGAATTATGTATCTGTTCACTTGAGCACCAAACAAGTGCCAGATACTCCGCTAGGCACAGAAGGTTGTTGTTTCTGCCCACAGCACATGCAAGAATGCAAGCAAGGGGTGAGCCAGTCTCCTTATCCAGTCATCCTTTGTAAGTCCTTACAAATTAACCTGTGAATTTTCAAGGAAGGCAATTGGACTAGTGGAGAATCACTGAGCCTAGTTCCTACAATTGAATCACTATACAAGTTACTCTACAAGCTTCTATCCAATGAACTATAAAGATTTACAGTGGGTTACAATACCAGTAAAGTACCTGCCGAAAGCATTCTAGTCCAGCCTGGGTCCCACGTTTTAGCTGGAGTATGCTATTTGCATTGGAACACCTGCTTCCTGCCTGATTCTGATTTCCTTGGTCTCAGACTTTGATTATGCCCTTGTTTAAACACAGTCTGGAAGTATCTGAGCATCGACCAACTGGTAGTGCCACCAGGCTTCCTGCAGGCTTTTCTGTAAATGTTGACTCTTGCTGTCTAGACTCCTGTGTGCTCTGGGGCTTTAATTATGTGCTCTATGACTCTTTATTTTCTCTGGACATCAGTGTCGTTCCACAGTCACTGCTTCGATGTGCTCTTTGTTCTGGCCTTGTCTCTGGAAAGAGTTTAAACTTTTTTATGGAGAGTCTCTTATGATAAGGGATGACTGACACTCCATTTGTGAGCTTTAGGAGCCTTCTAGAGCATACCAGGCAAAAATAGCTTAATTCCCTTCAAGCCCTGTACGCTAGGGGTTACCCACCCATGCTATTTACACATAGAAGAGCATAGTCTTGTCTAAAATGTCCAAAGTTACACCTGTGTTAAATTTTTAGAACTCCTTATTTTACATGTGAATTTTCGTTTGAAGAAACTGAAGTCTGAAAGCTTAAGACGTTTTTCCAAGGATCCAAACACCTTTCACATTTTGTCTCTGGAATGTATTCTGTGGTTATTTAGGAGTGGAATGGGATAAATATTTATCTTAATTGTCTTTATTTAGCCTGTTTTTCAAAATATATCGCCCAGGTGTGCAAGAAGGTAAAATGGATGCAAACCAAAATTCCTCTGAGACAATGAGGGAAATAAACCTAGGATTTAAAAAATATATTAATAATCCACATCAATTCACAAGCTAGATAAACTGTGTGGGAAACTCATTACTGGAAATATTTAGCAGGGTCAGAGGATAAAAGAAACAATACACCCAGCTAAGACGTATTCACTCTGGCTCTAGGAATCTAGGTTTGTAGACTTTTAAGCAAACCCAACTCAAATCAAGCTCCTGATATCTGCATAAACTCAATATCTGTGTAGACGTTAAAAAGCTGTATAAAAAAACTAGTAGTGGGCTTCCCTGGTGGCGCAGTGGTTGAGAGTCCGCCTGCCGATGCAGGGGACACGGGTTCGTGCCCCAGTCTGGGAAGATCCCACGTGTTGCGGAGCAGCTGGGCCCGTGAACCATAGCCGCTGGGCCTGCACGTCCAGAGCCTTTGCTCCGCAACGGGAGAGGCCACAACAGTGAGAGGCCCGCGTACCACAAAAAAAACCCCAAAAAAACTAGTAGTTTATGAAGTAAATCTCTTAAATTTATTTCCCAGTGGCTATTCCAAGCTGCAGATTTTAGTTATACTTTGAGGAAAGTGGAGTACCCCCTCACTCCTAAGGAGAAGCAGAAGGAAAATGATTGTTTTTTAAACTATAGGATGAAAACTTCCTGGAAACCATCTATTTCTCTATTTCCAGAAGATATTATCTTTCACCTTAGATGGGGAGCTAAACATTATCACCAAGGCTACTGCATCTTTAAATACCTGAAAGCAATCTGTGTCTGTCTGTTCTGATTGCACCTGATGCCAAACCCAGGTTAAATAACAACCATAAAGAGTTTGGACATTGTGCCTCAAGTTGAATTTTTCATCCGTACACCCTAGTGGAAACCTACTGAGTTGTCTTCTCAGATTACAATGTCCCCTCCCCTGGGAGCCCCCTTGCTGTTCCACAGAGGTAGGATTCCAGTTGCCATCTTCCCTACCATGTAACCCTATTTCTTGGCCACAAGTAATTGTTCCAAGAGTGGACACTGGATTCAAACTGGGCAAGTCAGAGTCCCTTCAAAAGTAATTTCACATTCATACCCAGAGAGATATTCATCTGTGTATATCTGTAACATGTCAATTTGGGGGCCATGTGTTCTGCCATCTCTACTAAGGAAGCAAAATATCTAGATGCTTGTAATCTCCCAAGTGGTCCTCCAGAAAGCAAGGTCACAATGTGGTCCCATCTGTGATGCTGCTCATCTACACCCAAATGTAGTATCTTCCTATAAAAATAAATATGATCATGTCACTCTACTGCTGAAAATCTTGAATAGCCATCATACAATATGGCTCACATGTCTTCATAATCTCATCTCCACGTATTGTTCATGCCCTATATCTCAACAACCCTCCTTTCCCTCCACCCATTAAATCCTCTCTATGACCCACAGACAATTTCACAGTCTAGTCATGTTCCTAGAACATCTCCTACTCTTCAGATGCACTGTTACCTAACTGCCTGACTTTATGTACCCTCTCTTGATATATATATGCCTGATATATCCTTTCCCCTGTTCTCATTTTGGCAAATTGTTTTTCATCCTTCATGTCCCAACTCAAATAGCATCTCTCCAGAAGTCTTCCACCTTTCTTGTTCACTTCCCCAAAGTGATTCATCTCCTCTGGAAACCCTCTACCAAATCCTCATGGGTGAACTAGATTTTCCTCTTTCTTTCTCTAACTGTAGTTTACACCTGCCTTTCATAGAATTATTACTATAAAACTGTAACTTTCTAAGTAACATGCCTGTCTTCCCTTCAAGAATCACATGCCCTAGTTAGCTATCCCCAAACAATGCTGAGGATTATGGGACATCCTCTGTGTACAGGGACCCAACACATGCTACAGCCAAATGTCCCTCCTCAAGCTGATTCTGGGAAACAAATAGATTGAGAGTTCCTGGAAGGTAATGATATCTTACATCCCAAAGCCAGGGCAAAGCCAAGTGCCTCAGACATGGTGGGCAGTCAATGTATATTGAGCCTGTGTATGAATGTTTTGTGTTTCCAGAGTATAAGACAGAGCAAGAAGTAAAAGTAATAGGGAAGATGTTCAAAAGATTCCTATAAAAAGGAACTTGAGATGGTTTATTTGTCAGCAAAAGGCATTCAGCCCTCCAATAAGGGGCTGCACTGCTTATTAACCTGTGAGTTCCTTGAATTCAAGGACTGCATCTACTCCTCTTTATATTTGCACAGAAATTCCCACCTTATCACATACACTATGGGCACCCAAAAAATGTTCATGATATTTTATGATTTGGGGTATCATAATCAGGAGTATGTGAAAATAAAATTTTGAGTCAAATATATAATCTTGGTTAGAATATTTCTACAAATTAAAATGTTAGATTGAAAATGTTCTTCAATTCACAGATGACTATTTTTCCTTAATAACTGTTTACAAACTTTATTTCATCACAATTTTATGCACAAAGTAGCCATTTAAACTATCTCATTTAGGATTTTTTTTTCTTTATAGTTTGATTGACCTTGCTGAAATAGATGCATATGTAAGGAAATGAAGTATCAGCAGAGAGGAGTTAAATGAAAACATTGTATCTTTCTAGTTATCAGAAATATTCAAAGGGTATTAGAAGTGGGAGAGTTTATGCTGGTGATGAGGGAAGACTGAACTTCCATGCAAGTGTGACTGGAAGGTTTGAGAAGTTAGACCAGCTTCAGAAATGGTCTGTCTAGAGTATTCTGGATGAAAGCAATAGTGGAAAAAGACAATTTGTTCATGTAGTCTTACACGGCCATAAGATCACCTCCGGGTAAATTGTGACTCTTCAGGTGCTCTGTTGTACAGAAGCTATGTACTATTTGGAAAAGGCAAGTGAGACAGAGTTAGGGAATGAGGGTTGTAACCCTAGTTTTGTAACTCTCAAGTAGCTTGTCCCTACAGAAGTCAGCATCCTGTTTATCCCCAGCAAGTTTTTGCTTCATATGTCCATCACCTAACTCCTCATTGGTTAATTTATTTAAAAAACATAATTCTTCATCAGGCTGCTACCTAGCCCTCAATACAACAAATGCTTGAATTAAGTCCTCATGCTTCAATTTTTAAAAAGTTTGAAAACAGAACCAGCTGTTGCTTTTTAGCAGCAATTTTTAAAACAAATTGCAACAAAGCAGAAAATGAAAACGAGTGACTTGACTTCAGACTTCAAAAAAGTCACCCTTACATATGAGTAGTCATACGACCAGATAGTTTACTTGTGGTTTGTTCCGTCTACCACAAAGAGTTGAGAAATAACCTAATTTGCTAAGGAATTTTTTTCGTTTTATCCCGTCTCAATTCATCTTATCTTTATTAGGAATTTGTGCAGCACCTTTGAACTAAACACACTGAAGAGGACATCACGAAAAAATGTAAAACGTCTTTTGTCTTCTTGTTTCTTTTTTTCCCCCAAGTATGAATAAATCTCTAGCAAGTGCATCTGTGTACTTCTGTTCACACTGCATATGTTTAATGCATAATGTGCAATTAGCATTTCTTTAGCATACTATACTTAGTGATCCAAAGAATTAGGACTCTTTAGAATTTTTTCTTCCATAATATCAGTCTTTTGGGTCATTTGAGCCACTACTGTGCCACTTCAGTCATATTAAGTTAAAATACAGAAGTCTGAAGAGGTAATGTTTGCACTCTGTAATTATGTGAGGGCTTGCCATCAATCTTGCACTGTTCAAAAGTAAAACATATGTGAAGCATATAATCTACTGTCTAAAGTGTGAAACTCAATACATAGGTCAGATATTCTTTGTTTAAAATTTTTATTTTCTCTCCCTTTTTCCTAGGTCTTACTATAAAAAAAAAATCCACTTAAAGTTTTAAGTGAAACAGTGCACCAAGGATATTTCCACTTAACTATTGATTGAAAAGCATAAAAGGAGATACTGTATCAAAAGGAATATATCATCTTTCTTGCACGAATGACCCCTGTAATGGTCTCAGTAACAGTCCTGAAGTTTGCTGTCTCAGCTTCCAGGAATTTGAATGGATTTCACCAGTTAATTAACCTCATGTGCTTCCAGGAATCTAATGAAGTCCACCTTCTGGTTATATATGTATAAGCGCATCTTCCCACAGGCTTCCCCGATTATGGCTGATCAAATGGCTCATTAACGAATACCACTTGAAATACCTACACATCACAGAAGCTTCTTAATAGTGATGAGCCATTAATACCCAATAAATAAGTCATTAATAGTGACTCTAAATAGCAACTCCCCTCCTGATGGCGTTGTGAGCTTTTCTGTCAATGCTTTGGAATATTAAAGTGTTCTCCTACATGCTCAGTACACCTTATAATTAAGACCTAAGGCTAATGAACTTAACTCTTAGGCTTTTGGACAAATATAAATTATGCTGCATTAGTTATCTATTGCTGTGTAACAAATTACTCAAGTTAGCAGCTTAAAACAATAAGCACTTATTAACTCAGTTTCTGTCAGGAATTAGGAAGCAGCCTACTTAGGTAATCCTGGCTCAGAACCTCTTGTGAGTTTGCAGTCCATATGTCAGTCAGAACTTCAATTGTTTGAAGATTTGCCTTGGGCTGCAGAATCAATTTCCAGGATGGCTCACTGCATGGTTGTTGGCTGGAGGCCTCCGTTTCTAGGAACATAGATATCTCCACAGGGCATAGGGCATAGGCATAGGGCACTGCGCTGAGTGTTCTCATGGCGTGACAGTTACCTTCTTCCAAGGTAAGAGTCTCAAAGGAGAGAGCAAGGAGAAAAATCACAACGCCTTTTATGACCTTGTCTTGGAAGCCATTTACTGTCACTTCCACCATATTTTAGAGTCATTAAGTACAGTCTACACTCAAGGGAAGGTGAATTAGATCCCACATTTTTAAGGGAGACATATCAAAGAATTTGTGGGAATATTTTAAAACCACCACACATGTAAATTGATTTTTCACAAGAAATGTTAGGTGTACATGGTGGCCAGCAGCAGACATATTAAAAGAAACGGAGAATTGAATGAATGAAGTGCATGGTATGTGAACTGTATCTCAATTTTTGTTTGTTTGAATAAAGAGAAATGGGAAAGGCATGTCATTCAGAGAAGAAAGAACTAAGATTTTTGGAGCTTGTTATATACCCAGTATTTTACTCAGGATAGGTCATTTAAGCCTTATAACAAGCTGAAGAAACAGTGATATGCTGGGGCTGGTACTCCCTGGCTTGTGAGTGGCAATTGTAAGCATCTCTATCCTGTTCCATGTTCAATGACACCATGCTGGAAGCTCGAAATCAACCACGGTGGGACTATTTACACCATGGAAATTGCTAAATTCTACAAATCCTCCTTCTCCTAGAGAGCTGGTTGTCTAAATACTTATGAGCACATCACTGAGTACGACTGGCCCTAATTTACAGATAAGAAAAATTAAAAAGAGGTTTTTTAACTTGTTTTTATTTTTATTTTTTTTGTTTTTGCTTTCCCCAAGGGCCATATGGGTAGTAAAAGAAAAACCCAGAATTTAAAACCAGTGTTGAATGAATATAAATTAGCTTTATTTCTAGTATGTATGATACCTCTATAAGAAGATTAATTGTTATACATTTTGCCCAGACCATTTTCCTTGCCTCCATCATAGTATCAGTGTATTTGTAATGATGAGGAAGTCTATGACTAATTAACTGACCAATTATGATTAGGAAATAATTCTACTTAAGTTTGAGGGTTGCAAAGAAAAACTAGTGAAAGTCAAAAATGAAAAGAGGTGACTGCTGCAGTTTAAGTAGGAAAAAAATGGGGAGAGAAAGGGAGGGGAACCCTACTTTCTATTTAATAGGAAATTGCTAGAAAATGGACATATGAGGTATCTCTGCATTATCCAACCACAATGTGAGAATATTTTCTCAGTACAGAAAACATTAGACCTTATTTCTCTAATTTGGCAGTTATCCCTCAAATCAGTATTCATTACCTCTAGCCTCAGCTAAACACCCTTGAAAAAGTATTCTTTATTTACTCAAGTTTGCCCTATTTTACATATTTAAAACATCCATATTCCATACACACATGCAGTTATGCAGAATTTTCTCTGTTCAGACAAACACTAATTCACACAATCACCAAAACAGAAGCTTGGAAGGTATGGAGGATGGAGAAGGATGAAATTAATTCAGTGGAGCAACTGTTTTTTAGCAATAGCGCTAATAGCTCAAAAGTGATCACATTTATAGATGTTAAGTAAAACACTGTGCCAGAGACTATGGACATGTGGATTAAGACACACATGAAATCTCACCACCTTGCTAGAGGTGAGAACATGACAGCTAGGTTGCCATGGAGACAGAGCAGAGACACCAGCTACTAACTCTGAATACCAATTAACAGCTAGCACTTCTTTTTTTTTTTTTTTTGCGGTACGCGGGCCTCTCACTGTTGTGGCCTCTCCCGTTGCGGAGCACAGGC
Source organism: Delphinapterus leucas (assembly GCF_059928025.1). Taxonomy (NCBI): domain Eukaryota; kingdom Metazoa; phylum Chordata; class Mammalia; order Artiodactyla; family Monodontidae; genus Delphinapterus; species Delphinapterus leucas. The sequence continues at coordinate 46,625,331 of NC_143131.1, forward strand.
TCCGGACGCGCAGGCTCAGCGGCCATGGCTCACGGGCCCAGCCGCTCCGCGGCATGTGGGATCTTCCCAGACTGGGGCACGAATCCGTGACCCCTGCATCGTCAGGCGGACTCTCAAACCACTGCGCCACCAGGGAAGCCCTCTAGCACTTCTTTATGTTACTAAAATTGGTTGTCAGGGCAACTCACAGGATTGGTTCAGGTTATCAAATTAATTACAAACTGAATCCAGAAAGTCAGATTCTTTAGTTAAGATACATAAAATTCTAAAGAAATTATTTATGGAGATTTATGCTACTCTCAGCATAGTATCTGTTGTCTCTTATTCTTTATAATTCCCTCTTCCTCATTTTCTTTAAAATATTCCTAAGGCAGAGATTGGGATATATGTGTTAATATTCTCATTTAGCTGTCCAGCAAAAAAAAGAAAAAGCAAACCTTAAAACTGTCATGTTATTTCAGTATAAACAAAACAGACAACCTAGGTTATATCTACACAAAATGTTTGATGCCTGGGTAGCTATATTTTATCAAGCAGCTACTATCTACTTATGTAACGGATGCTTCACATATGGCATTTAGTCTGCAGAAATATTCTGGACATAATAACATTTTGCTGAGAGCCAAGTGCTAAATTGAATTGTTTGCCACAGGTGGGATTCACCCTGAAGCCTCATTGTCTTCCAGAGTCTGTGGTGTAAGAAAGAGCCGAGCCCAGTGGATAAGAGCCAGCTTGTCTTATGCAAACCCAGCATCTGCCATTGGTAACTAGGTAAGCTTGAACAAGATGCCTACCTTCTCTAGTTCAGAGTTCTCACTTACCAAGAGTTTTTACTGAGATCTGACCACTTCTCACCGCCTCCACAGCAGCCGCTCTGCTTCAGACCACGAACCTCTTTGCCCTGGATGATTACAACAGCTTCCCAACTTATCCCAGCACCCGGTGCGATCCTAATAAAACATAAGTCTGTTTGTGGCATTTCTCCCGTGACTCCAAGCTCTTAAGACTGTAGTTATATTAAAGATATTCCCTGTAAGGGACTTGACACAGTCCCAAATGTGGAATAAGCATTCATTCATTAGACAGACATTTATTATGTACCTACTATATTCCTGGGGCTGGACAGACAGGAGTGAGCAATACTGAGAAATAAATATCCCTGTGGAGGTCCCCTGAAAATACAAAATATGATAGATCGTGGTAGGTATTCAGAGAAAAACATAAAGCACGGAAGGTAGATAGGAAAAGGGAGTCTAAAGGGTCCTAGAGGATAGCTGGAGAAGGCCTCATGTAAGGTGACATTTGAGGAAAGACCTGATGAGTGAGACAGTGAGCCATGTAAATGTGCAGGTAAAGGGCACCCCAGGTGGCAAGCTCAGCAAGGGCCGAGTCCCACCTTGGGGTGGGGGGGTGGGCAGGCGCTTGGCTTCTGCGAGGAAGGAGCACCTGTGGAGAGGCAGGTCAGAGGCACTGTGGAGGGAGGTGCACATCACTTAGGGCCTAGGCTCTTATTTTCAGTGAGTTGAGGAGTCACCGGAAATGACCATGAGCTGATTGTTAGGGTCATTCCAGCTGCTGGCGACAAGTTGAGAATCCTTTGTCATAATCCAGGGCAGACGGGCTGGTGGTTTGGTGGCTGCAGCGAAGTTGTTGAAGTGATAGATGCTCAGTAAATGGCGGCTATTATGACACTCTCTGACATTGTCTCTATACTTGAAGCTGGATTAATTGGTTACACAAGCTAGCAGTTTGTTCCCTGTTTATGACCCGTCAATTCATGCTAAGCAATCATGCCTACTTGTATGGTAGTCTAATTTATAATATTCTGACTTCCAATAAATGATTTCCTTGTTATGTTCTGCTTTTAACACTTTGCTACTATTTACCCACAATGCTGTGAAATATTAAGAAATATGAAAATTTTATGGTAGTTGCCACAGGCAGGAGGTAAGGGTGGGGGAAATCCAGTGAAGGCAGTCAAAAGGTACAAATTTCCAATTATAAGTTCTGGGGATGTAATGTACATGGTGATGATGTAGCATGGTGACTATATTTAACAACACTGTACTGTATATTTAAAAGCTGCTAAGAGTAGATCTTAAAATTTCTCATCACAAGGGAAAATTATAGCCATATGAGGTGATGGATGTTAACTAAATTTACCGGGGTAATCATTTTGCAATATATACAAAATTTACTGGGGTAATCATTTTGCAATATATACATACCAAATCATTATGTAGTACACCTTAAACTGATACGATGTTATGTCAATTACATTTCTATAAAACTGGGGGGAAAATGAGCAGGTAAATTTTTTAAATGAAACAAATAGAACTTTTAGAATTAAAAAATAGAATTGTTAAAGGCACTCAATGAAGTGTTTATAAAATATATAAAAATAAAAATAAATAAAATTATTTTAATGAAAAAAGAAATCTATAAATATCGACTGAAAGCCATAAAGCAAAATCATTTTCCTAATAAATGATTATCTTTTCTACAATGCCTTGTGCCTAAAAGCCACAAAATACTCAAGTGATATCTGAAATTTTTATTGAAGCAAGTCCATTAAATAACACAAAATGTATCACTTTGGCTAATTCTTATATAAGACAGAATGTATTTATGCCATTGTCCATTCAATAAAGCTCAGTGTGTGCACGTGATTGTGATGTTATTCTTGAAGACTTCTTTGTTTCTCAAAGCTTTGCTTCCAGTAAACTACATTTCCTCATGAGAGGTAATAAGAAGACTGTTCTCTGTTCCTTGATGAGAAGAATTAAAGATTTGTCAAATGTGACAGCCTTGAGCCTTCAACTGAGAGCTCCTGCTGTTTCCTGAACCTTAAATCTTCCTGGAGCCTCAGAACGAATCATATTCCATTTACACATGGTTTAAAAGCATACAAAATGTAACATGAACCAAACTCACAGTTCAAACTTTATACGTTGAAGTTTTGTGTACGTAGGCAATAATGAGTAAGTAAGGAGTAAGAACTTTGGTCCTAATAATAATATTGTTCATAATAATAGCAGTTAATGATCACAATAATCGTGCAAGCTAGGTACTATTAGCATCATCCCCATTTTACAGCTGAAGAAACTGAGGCACAGAGAGATTTTTAGTAACTTACTCAAGGCAATTCAATTAATAAGTGGAAGAACTGAGACTCAACCCAGCCAGTCCAACTTCGGAGTCTATGCTCTGAACCCCTGGACTCCACTCAGCACCAGCGTGCAGAACATTGGAAATGTTATCCCGTGTTGTTTTTCTTGGACGTTCTCCTTTCCATTCATAACCTTTCCCTCACCTTCCCCACCTGCAGTTCAAGTTGGAAATGACTTTGGCTTTCCAAAAGGCTAAGCTTTTCTGCATACTTAAGAAGTTTTGCAAAGAAAAATATTTTCTTGAAAATATAAAAAGGATTGCGAAATGAGGTGCGAAATCTCTTGATCCAAAGAAATGAGGATAGTTTCCTCATCAAATTAAAAGGTGGTTCTTCTCCTCAGGCTCATGGAAAAAGTAGGAAGTTTGAGGTGAGGGGCTGCTTGGGCTCCTCCTTCGCACTACTGGAAACAGAAGACCCCTAATATAAAACGGCTGTCCATGGTGTCCAGGTTGGTGCTCGAGTAGGAATGAAGGTGAGGAAATCCATGAACAGAGCTTTTGGTCTAAAACTGCTGCCAGTCCAGTGGGATTATGGCTAAAAATAGAAATTGAAATGTTAAATGTTCTTATAAATAAAAGCTTGTGGCCCAAGATCCATGCATAGCATCTGCAGTGTAGATTAGATGTCTATCCTAAACTCAGAAAAGGACAAATACTATTAAAATTAGTGGTAATTAAGAATCCTAACATAATCCTTTCCCACAGCCTATATAACATTTCATTGCCCTCTTTAGAACATTTTAATCTACCACCATAATAATATAAAATTGAGAAACCAGATCAACTTAGTCTGGTATTGTATGGCTAGCACATACCTCGTTTTGTGTACAAAGAGACTTGACCCTGAGGTGCTTTGTAAGTAAATCTTGTAACTGAAGTAAACTACAAATAGAAATAACCAAATAATGTGAAAGCTTTCTCCTTTGCTGTTAAACAATAGTTTTATCTCCAAATAATAAAAATTGGCTGGATGAGTGTTGTTTTGGGGCATACACTCTGCTCTGAAGTTTGCAGAGAAGAATATAAAATGCATAGATGGTGCAGACTGTGCAAACATGGCAAACCAAAATCTGTTACGTACTTCAAAATAATCAGTGGACATGTTACAGGTCTCAGTCACCTAAGTTTTTAGAAGTTAAACAGAAACGTCCTTAATAGGAGAGAAATGAGTAGGAAAAGAATTCTTATATGAGAAGATTCCAGAAATACACCAATGATCAGACAGTTCTGAGAATAAACATGCAGTACTACTGAGGCCAGCAAGATTTCTCGTTAGCAGTCATCAACTCTGATGTGTTCCTTGTGAGGTTAAAATTGTCTGAAAGCGAGCTTCCCGACTGTCCTATTCTCCTAACATATCAGCACGATCTGGCATGCCGAAAGGAGTAGAGAGTCCTAGTTCATAAAACATTTAATAAATCAATTCTATCGTGCTCTCTATTGATTACCCTCTCAAATGCGAATATCACAGTAAATATTATGCAGGAAATGGAATTCAGGATCTTACTGTGGATTCACCATAATGAACACCTCCCATAATCATATCAAAGTAGCAATAAGAAGTGTTTAACAGAGTGCTAGAAAAGAGAGAATTTACAGGGCATGGCTTTATTCTAGTACCTGAATACGTTGACTGGAAGGACAAAATACAAAGTGCACAGACTCTGGACCCAGACACTCTGGGTTCCTATCTCAGCTGTGCCGCTTACTAGTTAGTGAGCCCAGGCATTCCCTGACACTCAGTGCCTCTGAGGCCCCATCAGAGCAAATGGGGGTACTACTGGTACCCACCTCACAGGGCTGCCTGAGAATTAAATGAATTACTATACGGTAAGTGTTTAGAATAGGGAAGAGAACATAACAAATGGTATGCAAGCATTAGCTATGATTATTGGCGATGAGAAACTGACAATGTGGTCTAGACTCTTCCTTTATTAAAAACCATATTATAAATAATCCTCCTTTATATATCTGAAAAAAGTGTATATATAGCTAATTGAGTTCTTAGTGTGTAACAGACTCTGTTATAAGCAGTGCAGATATTTTTTTGTGTGGTTTTTTTTGTTTGTTTTTTTGCGGTACACGGGCCTCTCACTGTTGTGGCCTCTCCCGTTGTGGAGCACAGGCTCCGGACGCGCAGGCTCAGCGGCCATGGCTCACGGGCCCAGCCGCTCCGCGGCATTGGGATCTTCCCGGACCGGGGCACGAACCCGCGTCCCCTGCATTGGCAGGCGGACTCTCAACCACTGCGCCACCAGGGAAGCCCGCAGTGCAGATATTTTAAGTCATTTAATATACAAGGGAGATTTCTAATGAAATATTATTTGAACTCCGGTAGAAATAAAAGATATTTCTTTTAAATATTTTTATTTAAAAAGTTACTTATTTTAGCACTTATAGAGATAATCAGCTCCTGAGAGATGTGTAAAAGTTCCATTAATCAAGGTTGGGGTAAAAAACAACCTTTATGAAGCTCAGAGGTGATATGTAGCATACAATTTGAAATTTCTACTGTTCAAGACCAAAGCTAGCAGTCTCCTTAACTACTAGAAAGGTTATTTTAAATGCAGGCCAGACAGGATCCAAGCTAATTTAGGGTCAACTGAAGCCACATATACTCCAAATCCAAAAAGCGTGCCTATTACCCCTCTCTCTTTTACATACAAGAATATCTCAATCTGTTCTTGTATCAGCATAATTAGCAACTTATGTCACCCTGGCTCTGAGATAAATACTAATTAAAGAACATTTTTGTGCCAGTAAACACTTGCCTCTCAAACCAGCACTTTGAATTGTGTTATCACCTGGTTCTATAAAAAGCAAGCTTGGGGGGCAGCTCCCAAGACACGCTGGTGTAAATACTTGCCCCTGCCCTAGTGGGTACTTCTTTTGCATACAAACCCCTTTGTAAATATAGCTCACAATTGTTGATATGAAGCACAGGGAAATGAGTTTCTGTGAAGAAAACAGAACTGTTTGCTTATCCCCACAGATCCGGCAATTCTGTGCACTCAGTGACAGCTGGCCATTCCAGAGTGGACAAAAACATTTCCCCCGGGGCATGTTCTCTTCACTGGCCTATGTTGAACAGAGGCCAAGTTCATTTATAGCTATTTCAAGGACAGACTTAAGATTATTTCAAGTGTTCTAACAATATTTACTTTTCTAAGGAGGCTCTGCATGATATCCCATCTTGGTTGGCTCAAATAATGACACCTAGGACATCTCTACAGGCTGGCAAACGTTCATAATTATAAAACACACACTCTTGCTATCCAGAAGCCTTAACAAAACAACTCAAAAACAATGTACATTTTCTTCATTTCCTTCGATATAAACTTCCTCAGAGCACTCTCGGGTTTCTTGATAGCAGAAGGAGGTTAAGTAAATGTTGAAAACAAACCATGAGACTTGCCAGGCTGGATTTTTGAATGCCCTCCAAGTTCCAGCACGGCCACTTCTTTCTGATGTGCCCTTTTTAATCCTAGAATATTAAAGCAGTTGGTAAACATTAACTCACAGATCCTCTTAAAAATCTTTCTGGGTGGTAGATATCTGAGCTTACAAGCAGGAAAGTATGTTGACAGGCCATCCCTTTGCAGATCATGGCTAATTCCTGACCATCTCCCAGTCAGATGGGGCAGGTGCATTTCCCCTTTTCACAGGGGACTGTCTCTGCCTGAAGTTACAGCTCAAGTGCCCAGGACACGGCCTGATGCCTCGTTGATGCTCAGTGTACCTTTGTTGAATGAATGAAACTCTGCACATTATTAAAGCGATTTTTTCTCCTGTTACTTTGGTGTCATTTAAAGTCTAAATCAAGAACAGAAGGGTCCAAATTCACCAGGAAAAATCTATTTTTTAAATTCTTAAGGTGAAGTACTTACATTTGTGGAATAAGAATTTGAATCCTATTTCTTTAAAATCAGTTGAACAATTTCCTCCACTGTCAGCTTTAATGAGATATAATTGACAAATAAAATTGTAAGATATTTAAAGTGTACAGTATGATTTTATATACATATACGTTGTGAAAGGATTCCCCCATCTAGTTAATTAACACATCCATCACCTCACACATTTACCTTTTGTATGTGTGTGTGTGAGAGAGAGAGAAGCATTTAAGTTCTACTCTTTTAGCAAATCTCAATTATATAATACAGTGTTAACAATGATACTCTCCATAGTATACATTAGATCCTCAGACCTTATTCATTTTATAACTTAAAGTTTGTGCCCTTTACAAACCTCTCCCTCTTTTCACCACCCCCAGCCCCTGACAACCACTTTTCCACTCTATTTATGTAAGTTGACTTTTTTTTTTAATTCCACATATAAGTGATACCATGCAGTATTTTATCTTTCTCTGTCTGGCTTATTTCACTCAGCATAATGTCCTCCAGTTTCATCCAAGTTGTTGCAAATGACAGGATTTCCTTTTTTAAGGCTGAATAATATGCCATTATATATATACACCACATCTTCTTTATCCACTCATCCATTGACAGACACTTAGGCTGTTTCTATGTCTTGACTATTGTGAATATTGCTGCTATGGACATGGGAATACAGACACCTCAGTTGAACAATTTCTAACCAGTGTCTTCTTTATCCCCTGAATGCTCCCTTATTCCAATTTCCTGAACACTTTCTCAGAAATAATAAACACTGGATGTAAAGCTAAGAGTTCAAAATGTGTCCCATAAAACTAGCATGAAGCATTTTTGAATCCTTCAACCTTGTAAATTAATGTGAAACAAATTAATTAAAAGAACAAACTGGTCATCACAATCTTAAAATTCTTCCCTGCATTAGTGTGGCATTTCTTCTGAGCCCCCTAGGTTTCAGTGCTAGCAACAATTTCTTGCTATACTGTTTTCAGCTTTATGGTAAAAGGGATAAGAAAGAATGTGTGGGATTTTGTGGAGAAGGTGTATTTCATACCTCCATTTTAAAAAATAATTTCTTCATATTAAGGACTTAATGTTCTCTATAAAGGGCCAAATAGTAAATACTTCAGACTGTTGTGGGTCATACAGTCTTTCTCACAGCTCTGCCATTGTAGCAACAAAGCAGCCACACAGACAAATGAACAAATTGAACAACAAATTGAACAAATAGGCATGGCTGTGTTCTAATAAAACTTTATTTACAAAGGTAGGCCACAGGTAAGATCTGGACCTCTCGGCAGTAGTTTGCCAACACTTTTTTATAACATGCTTCTTGAACTTGGTGATACTAAAAGAATATCATTCATCAGGAAAACTGAGTTAAAAAATCTTTACTGGATGTTCTGCATTTTATTAGACTAACGAGAGAATGTTCAGCCATACAATGCGAGTCTAGAGATTGTATCCTAATGCTCTATAAGTAATGTGCATCATAGCTTCTCCTTTCTGGAAATATATTTTAAAAATTCTATTAGCTACATGGATTTCTTTTAAAAAGGCAGAAGGTAGGTGCAGAGTAAAAACACTTCCAATCCCCCCCAAATACTCATTCAAATGGGAAAATCTCAGGTGATTTGGTACTTGGCAGTCGCCCTAGGTCCCAATGACAGTCGTCAATGCTCGGCTTCCCTCTCCCTTCCAACCCTGCCCCTTCATCCCCACCAACTCCACAACCCTGGCTCCTAAGACTTTGCTCAAAGGGAGGAATGCAAGGATGGATCATGGGCCAAAGCTGGCCTCCCAGGTGCGCGTTGCTGGGGAAGCTTCTGAGCAGGTGCATCAAGAAAAGAAATAGCTGCCTGCGCATCTTCTGCTCATCCCGACTTTCTGTTTGTAGTTGAAACCGCCTCTTGAAAATACTATGTAATTGGTTTCTTCTTTGCTTGTGAAGCATTTGCTTTGCCTGAAGGATCTGATGGTTTTCCACACTTGCGAACACTTAACGTGGTTTTCCACACTTGCTAACACTTAACGTGGTTTTGTGATTTTGGTTATTGTTGTTGTCAACACCAAAACATACCTAAGTGATTCCACCAAAGACAGGCAAGAATAAAGGTCTCGTCATTAGCCCTGATAAATACAACCCATAACTACAGTTTCTAACAATTACCCTTCTAGCCCATTTATCAACTACAATTTAATATTGTTAAAATTTCCACAAAACTTCATGTTGGTAGGACTTCGCCTCTTAGTGTTAGGGCGAATATTCTCAAATCATTAATATAACTTTTTTTAGTATATGAGGCAGTGGTGAGATACCCCATGCCCAATAACTTAGAGAAAATAATATAGTCATTTTAGAGTTAAGTTGGCAAAACACTAACAAAATCACACTCTGTGTGACCGTCCATCTATGACAATTAACTAAGAACTTTTCTGTAAGCCTGTGTCTCCCCATCTAGCACTCTTGTCACAATGGGGATAACTCAGGGAGCCAGGCTAAGTAAGATAAGACTGCATTTTAGCACCAGCAACTTAATCAACTGCACTGTACTTATTTGAGTGAAGGCTATCCAGTTTACTGAGTGTTTACCAACTTGTAAATATTTCTTTATGTTCATTTGTTTGCAGTAGGGTGGATGACCTTTCTCCCCACCAAATTCTAACACCAACAGTGGCAGGGATAAGTGGGAAGCCTGCCCGTGCCCTCAGAGAGCAGGGCTGCCCCCAGATACACATTCAAGGTGGCACTTGCTTTTCTGGATGCATTGAGGTCCAGGATCTGGCTCTCAAAATTACAGGCTGATCTTTTGTCACACAGATTGTGTGAATATTGGGAATTCACAATAACCACGCTCAGAGAGACTGCTGGATTAACTCAAAAAAAGTGCTGAAATTTTTGGAGTGGCAGGTCAGTACTCTTTCCTGGAAGACAAACTACTTGGGAAGTCACATTTTCATAACGTTTCGTGAACCAAAACCAGAACAAAGGGAATTCATTATTGAGCAGGAGTGTTTCATAGTGTTGGGGTATCATAATTTACATCTCTATAAATGTTCATATCTGTTGCAAATGTAGACCCCTTCCAGGCTGGACAGGTACTACTCACCTAAATCGTGCTCGAATGGGTACAGTTTATATTTTCAATCTGTAGGTTAGTGGCTCCCAAGCCTGAATGAGCAGCAGAATGTCTTACTGAGCTTTGAAAAGTTAAATTCTTTAATCTCCCATGTTCTTTCTACCCCAAGATCAAATGAATTAAACAGGGGTGACCCAGAATTCTTGTTTAGGGGATTCTGATACAGATAGCCTTAACATTTGGTAACCCAGCTTCTCTGATTCAGACAGACTTGAATCAAAATTCTGGATCGGCGCTTCCCTGGTGGCACAGTCGTTGAGAGTCCGCCTGCCGATGCAGGGGATGCGGATTCGCGCCCCGGTCTGGGAAGATCCTACATGCCGCGGAGCGGCTGGGCCCGTGAGCCATGGCTGCTAAGCCTGTGCGTCCGGAAAAAAAAAAAAAAAAAGAAAAAATTCTGGATCTGTCACTTAGAAAAAGCAACTTGGGGGAGTGAAATAATCTCTCAGAGCCTCTTGTCTCTTCATCTGTAAAATGGGTATGATAATGCCTGCCTAACCAGGATGTTGGAAGAATTAAAAGAGAATTTTAAACCCAAGGCTGGCTAAACATTCAGGAAGCTAGAGAGCTGTTTGCTGTCTTCCCCCAAATGGGGTTTGACACAATTGGTTAGGTTGTTGCTTATTAAATTACGTTCCTGTTGTAGCCCCGGATCCCTGAGCTCTGAGAAATTTCCTACTCATTCTGACTGCAGTCTAAGTTATACAGATACATGATTGCAGACAAATTCTTGGGTTGGTTCTCAGAAGTGGTTGTGTGGGCTTTACTAGTTTAATATCCCAAAGGCAGTCTTCTTTCCCCTATTCCCAAGTTCTTGGGGGTAGGTGTCTCCTAAATGCTCCCATAACATAGATGAAAAACATCTTTTTGTCTGTTTTTATCCCAAAACACTCAAAGCTCTATCAGTGGGTTGAGTATTTCAAAAGAAAACAAGTTTCATCAGAGTCATATTTTGAGAAAATGTTAATGTGCAACTTGTGATGATTGTTAGAAACATTAGTTTCAAATAATGGGCAAAAGGTATATATGACCATTTTGTATTGTTCTTTTGATGCACGTACAGAACAGAAGTTGGTGGGAGAAAACAGGATAAATGGTGTCGGAAAGAAACATACAGGGCAATGCCCTTCCTCATGCCAGATAACTCCCACTAATAGCCTAAAAGCGTAAGAGCGACTCGCTTAAGTAGCCTCATTTACTAAAGGAGAGTCCCTTCAATCCTGAAGGGACTCTAATTCACTGAATGACAACATGGGTACAACCCATGCTTCCTCAGGTTTCACAAGCCTAGGGGTTGTAAATGCTATGACCCTAAAAGAAAGAAACTCCACCTCAGCGGATGTTCCCATCCACTCCCATGGGACTTCCACGTGCATCAGGGTATCATTAGGGCATTTCTGGGAGAGCCCCTGAATCCTCGCATGGCCAAGGACAAGGCCTGGCAGTGGCCGTGTGACCTGGCCCCTCTCACAGTCCCCTCTTGCCTTACGCCCCTTTGGCCTTGTCTGCTGGGACGTCGGGTCCACTGCGTGCTCCCACCAGCCTCTGGCCGTTTGTGCCACACGTTTTGGCTGCTACTGAAATTGGGACGTCATCTAGATGGCAGACGAGGCTGAGAAGGCTGGCGTCCTTCAGGGGCTAAATCCAATCTGTGTTCCATGTGAAAACAAAAGAATCTCTCCTCCAGCTTTGGTGTTAAACTTCAGAACATGAGTGGAAAACATTGCTCTAAATGCCCTTCCAGAGGGTTTGGTGGAAACAATCCTTTCAGTATCTTATCACAGCACCATTCTCCCATTCCCCACATCCTCAGGACCCAGGCTTAAGTCCATGGTACCAGAGACAAGTGCTGGCCTCTTCCCAGTAGCTACACAGCATTGTAAATCAACTCTAATACAAAATAAAATTTAAAAATAATGTTTTGCAGTGATTTCGGAGGGGATGGAATTAGTCAGGACTGTGAACCTTGCACGGTATAATTGTGTTTCACATCCTGAAGGCAACAGGAATGGCAGTTATAAATGTGGGGACGGTGACGCTTCTATCATTTTTAGCTCTTAGGGCAGCCTGATGGATGAAAGGGTACCGGAGGTCTTGGGCCAAAATTGGCAGAGAATCAGAAAATATTTTAATACTTACCTTCCCATTAGGGTATGTACTATATGTTGTTATCAATATTTGAGTTAGCTACATGCAACAAAATTCCATTATTTGTATTTATGACATAGATGATGATTTATTACTTTCATATACATCCTGTCGTTTGATCCATGCAAGACAAGTAGCACGTTTTTCATTTGTTGGATGAGGCAGTTAAAGCCCAGCGTAGTCTGTGTTAGAAGATGCTGCTGCAGCAGGGACAGAGAAGTCACAAATTCCTTATCCTCAAGATGTGCCTGTCACCTGGGAACCACCCGGAGCTTGAGAGAGAACAGAGGGACCTCCACATCCCCTCTTTGCAAGAAGTCTCTTCCCTGCTCTCCTCCCCAAGATGCACACTTTATAGTAACGCAGTCCCAGAGAGTAAACATTTGAAAGAAATTCTCATTCATATCACCTGAAATAGAAACAAAATCAGATTAGTTTACTTTTCTGAACCCATATATGCGAGTACTCTTAAATCATACAATGCAAATATCTCATACTGAATAGTCTTATTAAAATGCAGTTACTATATACATCAATCTTTTTTCCCCACACCTCTTTACCTACCTCTCCAGGGCTATTCCACATCTGCTAAATAGGTACAATCCCACAGGAAAGTGACACCACAGAAAGGGCAGAGTCTTTTCCCAGTACCCTTGGGACAGCTGCCAATAAGAGCTGCAGCTTAGAGAAGACCCCAGGGCAAATAGATGCAGTGACAGACCGGCTGACTGTGACCCAAGAGGTTTGCTTTTAGCTTAACAAGTTCTCAAGGAATTCTAGAGGTCAAATCTCTGCATCTCTATGTGACCCAACATCATGACGTTAACAAAATAAGTATAAATTTAAACAAAAAATCATCCAAGCCATTTGGCTTGCTATCTCCATCCCACTAACAAGTCCCACTTCACTTGTACAAAGACACAATTATTACTCATGAAACATTGTTTTTGTCTAAAATCTTTAAGGTGACTAAAGCAAAGCTCGTAACGTATGTCAAACCCATTTCTGTGAACTGCTATACAGAGTTTATTTTCTTTTATTGACTCAACTTCTTTAGAAAGTAAAATAAAATACAAACCAATGCTCTCATAAGTACACAGACCCATGAGATCATGCTTCCACTCCTTACTGTGGCTAGATGGGGGAAGGGAGATAAGAGGACAGAGAGCAGGCAAGAGAGAACAAGGAAACAGAGAGCAACAGTAAAGTCGCTGATAAGAGTACAAACGTGAGGTCACATCCTGCCCTTCATGTAAGCTTCAAATTTTTCATTAAGTTATCTAATAATTATTAGTCCCTCCCTAAATTCTAAGATAATTGTCTATATTATATAATGAGAAAAGTCTACCGAAGTGAAATTATTCTTTGGGTATAAGACCTTAGGGAGGACCCCGTGCTTCGAAGGGCCTGCACTTGGTTTAATGCTCTACTGTTCTGATATTTCCATTCTTAAGAATTTGTGAACGAGGGGCCCTGTATTTTCATTTCACACTGGGTCGCACAAACTGTATAGCTGCTCCTGGACATCATGTCAAGCTACAGCCTTGCTACCTCCATTTAAAAAAAAGTGTATGTGTGTTCAATCCTTGAAAAGAAATAGTGTTAGAGTATTTTCCAAAAGGAAGTATCCTTATATTTAGAACCTATAATCTTCTGAATTTACCAGCTTCTATGTTTGATGTACTGTATTTTATATTATTTTTAATCAAAATTTTCTCTTCACCCAGTTTTAGAGGGTGAAGAGAAAATGCATGGGAAAAAAACATGTGAATGAAAACTATTTTTCATTATGAATAACTGTGAAGATTACAAGAATGGCAGTTATAAATATGCAAACACAGGTGCAGCTAGCATTTACACTTTTGGGAGCAGTCTGGGGAGGAATGGGTACTGAGAGGTCCTGGGTCAAAGGGAGCCTGGCATTGAAAAATAACTTAAGGAAATTCTCTACATTTATCAAATCGATTAAGGTTTGACTTCAATGTCTTTCCCCAAACCAACTTTCTCACTCCCAATTCCCATATTTATTTCTAGATCTTTCATAATTAGAGATTGTGTGTGTAATGTCAGCTACTCACTGTGAGAATTGTTCCTTGTGCAAGCTTTTTCATCCTCTTGCTTGGTTGGTGTTAGCTGGGAGATGCAAACAGCTGTGTAGTCAAGATGTTGCCATCTTCTCAGAGACTAATTTTATTATTCCAAGCGTATTTTTGGCTCCAAATGTTACGGGTTGACCATCCTAAAAATTATATGTTGGAGTCATAATGCCCAGAACATTAGGATGTGGCCTTATTGGGAGACAATCTTTACACAGGTAATCAAGTTAAAATGAGGTCATTAGGATGGGCCCTAATCCAATGACTGGTGTCTTTATAAAAAGGGGAAACTTGGACAAAGACAGACATGCATAGAGGGACAAATGCTGTGAAAAGACACAGGGAGAAGACCATCTACAACCCCAAGAGAGGCCTAGAACAGATCTGTCCCTCAGAGCCCTCCAGAAAGAAGCAACCCTGCCAACACCTTGATTTTGGACCTCCTCCAGAACTGAGACAATACAGTTCTGTTCTTTAAGCCACCTAGTTTTGGCACTTTGAACAGCAGCCCTGACAAACTAAACATCAAGTATCTCAAATCTTAAAGGGCATACTTCGTGGTATCCTAGGATTCTGGTTCTCAGTTCTGGCATCTCAGCATACTGGTGCGTGACGGTGGTTTGTTAGGTTTATTATATATTGTTATTCTAATTAATAATAGTTGAAGTGATAAAATATTTTTTAAAATTTTCTTCTCTTATGTATAAGAATTGGATAAAATCCTCCCTGTAATAAAATCCAGGAGGACTCTTACCCATTTAAATTCTGATATGCTTCCTGGAATGCCATAGAAATAGATGGAAATATAATTAACATGCTTGCAATTGCAAACCACCTTGGGTATGCTCAGTGAAGTGTTTAGCACATGTGACTGTCATCTGCCCTGCAAATATAGAGAAAAAAAAACGCCACTGCTCTCCATAAGACCAACTTTCAAACTCTTAGTCACAATCTACCCATTTTGAAAGAAGTTGCCTCACGTGGGTTTCCATTTCCTGAATGACTGGTGCATTGTTTTTAGGACATTATTTCTCTCTCTTACATGATCATTATGGAATTTACACCAACACAAAGTGTATCTACATAATGTTACTAGGCTACGGTAATCAGAAAGGGAGAAATTTATCCTAACCAATACTGCATAACTATGTTGGATGCATTTTACTAAATTAACAAACTTACTCAGAAGAAAAAACTCATAGATACCAGCCATCATTGTTGGTAAAATTCAATAAATTTTCATCAGAACAACTTAAACATAACTTTATATCTTCTGGGTCAATGCTGAGTCATTGATTATTATTTTATGTGTGTTTTCCAGTCAGTTTAGATTCATCATAACTAGATATTTAGGAGCTTATGTGAATTTTTTAAAGTACTTACCAGTGGGATTAATTTAAATGTCAAAAAAGTAAAGTAAGTAAAATCATTGTAATGAGGATCCCCCTCCAAATGACAACCACTAATGGAATTTCATTATTCTCCTCTAGTGTAGAAGATACTCCTGAGGGTTACTTTAAAGAATCATTTCTCAACTTTTTTTGACTTAAGAATCACATTCATGGCAACATCTAATGTTCTGAACCCTCTTAGCATTTTTTAGTCTTTTCATCATTTTTGCAGGGTATTGAATAAGAAATGGTATTAAGAAAAATCTTTTACTTAATATATATGATTAAAAGATATGATCTTTTACTTTAGATATAGACAGAAGTATAACTGACAAAATAAATTTCACTGTACTGTAATTTTCAGTAATATCCATATTCTATGAAAGCAAATTGCTATCAACAAAACAAAGATCACCTACTGAATGGGAGAAGATATTTGCAAACAATATATCTGATAAGTGGCTAATATCCAAAATATACAAGGAACTCATACAACTGGACGTCAAAAAACAAAAACAACTCTAGTAGAAAATGGGCAGAGAATCTGAATAGACATTTTTCCAAAGAAGACATACAGATAGCCAACAGGCATGTGAAAAGATACTCAACGTCACTAATAATCAGAGAAATGCAAATCAAAGCCACAATGAGATATCACCTCATACCTGTCAGGATGGCTAGCATCAAAAAGACAACAAGTAACAAGTGTTGAAGAGGATGTGAAGAAAAGGGAACTGAACCGTCATGTACTGTTGGTGGGAATGTAAATTGGTGCAGCCACTACACAAAACAGTATGGAAATTCCTCAAAAAATTAAAAATAGAATTACCATATGATCCAACATTTCCACTCCTGGGTATTTATCTGAAGAAAACAAAAACACTAATTAGAAAGGATATACGCACCTCTATGTTCACTGCAGCATTATTTACAATAGCCAAGATATGGAAGCAACCAAAGTGCACACCAATAGACGAATGGATAAAGAAGATGTCGTATATATGTACACTGGAATATTATTCATCCATAAAAAGAATGAAATATTGCCATTTGCAACAACATGGATGGACCTAGAGGGCATTATGCTGAATGAAATAAGTCAGAGAAAGACAAACACTGTAGGCTTTCACTTATGTGAAATCTACAAAACAAAACAAGCATACATAAAACAGAAATAGAGCTTTAAATACAGAGGATAAACAGGTGGTTGCCAGAGGAGAGGGGGTTAGGGGGAGGAAAGCAATAGCTAAGGGAGACTGAGGATTATTTTCCAGCTGCAAAATAAATGAATCATGGGGATGAAATATACAGTATGGGGAATATAGTCAACAACTGAGTAATGTTTTTGTATGGTAAAATTCGTAACTAGAATTATTGTGGTGATCATTCTGAAATCTACAGAAAAAAATCACTATGTTGTGTAACAGGAATTAACATAGTGTTGTAGGGTCAATTATACTCCAAAACCAAAAAACAAATAAACTCATAGGAAAAGAGATCGGATATGTGATTACTAGAGGCAGGGCAGTGGGGACTGAAGGAAGGCAGTCAAAGGTACCACAAACTTCCAGTTGTAAGTAGATCCTAGGGTGTAATGTACAACGCGATAGACATAGTGAGCACTGATGTATGTTATGTTTGAAAGTTGTTAGGAGAGTAAATTCCAAGAGCTCTCATCACACACAATTTTTTTCCTATTTCTTCAATTTTGTATCTACGTGAGATGATCGACGTCCACTAAACTGATTGTGATGATCATTTCATGATTTATGTGAGTCAGATTATGCTGTAAACCTGAAACTTACACAGTGCTGTATGTCAATTATATCTCCATAAAACTGGAAGAAAAAAAGCGAATTGCAACTTTTCACACTGACCATGTGAAGGCACACAATTTAATTTACTTGAAATAAATTATTTCATAAAAAATACATTTCGGACAAATTTTCAAATGACAGATGATGTTGGTTTAGTGACAATACGTACAAAAATGTAGGTTGAAATTTAACATGTTTTAGCAATCAAAAATAGACAAAATTTGCTTTCATAACTGTTATGAAATCAACTGAGAATTTTTTTTAATTTTGGAAGTTTATATTTATGTTTTGTATTTAAAATACCATATCAGAGAGAAGGTTTTAAAGTGCTATGGCGAGCATTTCTTTACATATAGCCCATTTTGATGTGGCTAGTCTTTATTCCCAAATTGGATATAACAATAATATATTTTGCCTTAAAAATGTCTTTGGGGGCTTCCCTGGTGGCGCAGTGGTTGAGAGTCCGCCTGCCGATGCAGGGGACGCGGGTTCGTGCCCCGGTCTGGGAAGATCCCACATGCCGCGGAGCGGCTGGGCCCGTGCGCCATGGCCGCTGAGCCTGCGCGTCTGGAGCCTGTGCTCCGCAACGGGAGAGGCCACCACAGTGAGAGGCCCGCGTACCGCAAAAAAAAAAAAAGTGTTTTGGAAGTTGTAGAGCCATCTTCATATTCTACAAAAGGTTTATTCTAACTTACAGATAAGGCAAAGATCACTGATGCAAATGTATAGAATTGGTATTACCTTTAAGTCTGTCCTTAACTTTTATGTTCCAAGATCAAAGTTCTTGAGCTTTTTGTCTTTCAGCAATGGTCAGTTGTAAGTCTAAACTAAACAATTAGTGTCAATGAATAAAGGGCACTGAAAGCTGTACAACTGTAAATGGAAGCAGAGGTGTTTAGCTGAGTCCTGGTTATACACATCAGAGTTCTCCTGATACCTTATCCCAGCCATTTAGGAGACTCCCGGAGGTTTCTCCTGCTGTCACGTTGTAAAGGGAAAAAATATTAAAATATTATTTAAGATTGGATTAAGATGGCTGTCTGGGTGTAGATGCATCTATTCTCTTCCCTCCTCAAATACCTTGGAATGAAGAAAAAAATCTATATATTTAAAAGGAAAACTCATTAACTGAACTGTTAGAAAATAATCTTCCTAGCATACTAGGTAATCTTAAGAAGTTTCTGAAATAGAGAAATCAAACAGGATTCGAATGACAGAGACGCAAGACTGGAGGACATCATAGCCCAATACACTGCAAAGGTTGATTGGCCAGTGGCTTTGGGAATGCTCAAAATTAAAAAGCCAGTCAATAAAGAGAGCAGGAGGGTTCCCAGGGGTGATGGAAAGGACCATCATTTGTGTTAGTCTTTGTAGGAGCAGTAGAACTTTCCCTTGGGCTGAAACAATGAGAATGAGCAGAGGACACAGGAGAGTTGGTACTCTAGGTAGCCAGTGACCCCAGGAAGAAATGAAGCCACAACACCCAGAGGAAGGGTCCTCAGAATACCCCAGCAAGACATGCTATGCCGGCCATAATCACCACCAGAGTCAGTGTTATAAGCATCGGGCATTCACCAGTAGATGAACCAGCTCTCAGGTACCCACATGAAACAGGAGGCCGAATTATATCATCCTTAAAGCAGGAGGTAATGTGTGGTAGTGTCTAACGTTGGTAAGCCAAGAAATAAAGCCAAAAGCCTATTACTTAAAGTTATGGTGGAAAGTACCAGAAAAACTAAGAACCCAAACATTGAAAAGGGACATGACTGTTTCTGGACTGGGAGTGGGTGAGGCAAGAGGCTGTTTTTCATTCTGCAAAGTTTAATCTTTGTTTCTGTTTTTCTTCTTGTTTTACAATATACATTATTGTAAACTAATGAATTATTAACAATGTAATTCTAAGAATATTCATTTTCTTTGATTGGTGTGACATTTTAAAACCAACCATCATGCATGTATAAAATGAAAGAAATTCAATAAAGGTATTTCCATTAAAATAGCAGAACTTCTAAATACCTTGGAGAGGATATTATAAAAAAATAAGCAGGCTCGGTGTCATGGGCCTGGGGAAGACGCTGTTGGTGAAACGCTTGCAGACGATCCTTCCGTGCAGGGTAGGGGGTACGGCGATCGGGGGGGCGCTGGCGGTGAGCAGGGCGGGGGGCGCCCGGGGCGGGGTCCACCAGTGCTTACTCCCTGGCCCGCTCGGAGACCTTTTTTTTTTCAGCACCTTTATTGGAGTATAATTGCTTTACAATGGTGTGTTAGTTTCTGCTGTATAACAAAGTGAATCAGCTATACATATACATATATCCCCATATCCCCTCCCTCTTGGTTCTCCCTCCCTCCCACCCTCCCTATTCCACCCCTCTAGACGGTCACAAAGCACGGAGCTGATCTCCCTGTGCTATGCGGCTGCTTCCCACTAGCTATCTATTTTACGTTTGGTAGTGTATATATGTCCATGCCACTCTCTCACTTCGTCCCAGCTTACCCTTCCCCCTCCCCGTGTCCTCAAGTCCATTCTCTACATCTGCATCTTTATTCCTGCCCTGCCACTAGGTTCTTCAGAACTTTTTTTTTTTTAGATTCCATATATATGTGTTAGCATACGGTATTTGTTTTTCTCTTTCTGACTTACTTCACTCTGTGTGACAGACTCTAGGTCCATCCACCTCACTATGGAGACCTTGACTGCCTTACACAGCTGTGCTCCCAGGATGGGAAGGGCAACCTGGGCGATCCTCCCCTGACGCGGCCTACGGTGGTTACCAACCTAACTGGACATGGCGGCTCAGAGAAAAATCACCATCCAGGAGCTGAGGGGTGGTGCATGGGCCCCATCTGGTCCAGTTACTATGGAAACTGTCATTCTCTCCTGTTCATGGTGGATGCCTCTAACCCCACCCAGCTCTCTGCATCCTCTGCACAGCTCCTGGGTCTCCTTTCGGCAGAACAACTTGAAGAAGCATCGGTTCTGATCCTCTTCAATAAAATTGACCTGCCCTGTTACATGACCATAGAAGAGATGAAGTCGTTAATCAGGCTCCCGGACCTCATTGCTTGTGCCAAGTGGAATATCACCACATAGAAATCAGTGCTCGGAAAGGCACTGGCTTGTCAGAAGTGCTGCGCTGGCTCCAGGACATCCACAGAACTAATGGTTGACTGCAGGGTGGAGAAGCATGGCTGGCCCGCTCTGTGGCAAGAAGGCAGAAGCTAGCACTGCTTGGCCTCTGGCTATCTGTTGCTTTTATAAGGGCAGAGTAAGCCCTAGAAGATCAGGTTCTGTGCTGAGTTGCAGTGATGGGTAAACTGAGGCACCCAGGTTATAGAAACTCCTGACATCTGCCCTCTGGCTCCAGCGCTGGGAGAGGAAGACAGGCATGCCGGGTGGCTTGTGTCCTACATCACCCTGGGATGGTTCTAGGGGATTTGTTCCCCTCCCCCCAGGAGAGCTGCTCTCTCAGCTCTGACAGAAGCTCCAACCTGTTGAGTTTCTGATACCGTGACAGTATAAGGAAGCTTGTGGGAAAACACCTATTGCTTGGTGCATTTGTGTCCTAGGGCCTCTGTAACAAATCGTCACAAATGGTGGCTTGCAGCAGCATAAACTTACGTTCACGGTGCTGGAAGCCAGAAGTGTGGAGGCTCTGAGGGAGAATCCGTTCCCTGCTTCTAGTGGCTGCTGGTGCCGCTTGGTGTCGTTGGCTTGTGGCTCGCAGGACTTGAATCTCTGCCTCTGTCTTCACGTGGTCTTCTCTCCTCTTTTTATAAGGAGGATGTAGGGCCCACCATAAATCCAAGGTGATCTCATCTCAAGATCCACAGTTACATGTGCAAAGATCTTTTTTCCAAAGAAGGTCACCTTTGCATGTTCCGGGGGTTACAACTTGGACATATCTTTTGGGGCCACTATTAAACCTACTGCAGTCTGGTAAGAAAAAATAAAAAAATAAGCACACCTACTCAATGAAATCTATAATACTTAAGAGCATAAAAATTAGGCTTGAATGTACTGGGGAGAATCCACATTACTTGATGAGAATAAGCGATCATAAAATATCAGATTTACCACGAGTAATCTAAAAAATTAATAAAAACTCCGTGGAAGTTTTTAGAAAATAAAACTTGAAGGTGCATCTTGATTTCATCTGATAGAGGTATACAAGAATATGTGTTTCCCCTAAAAAGTAGCAACTAAGGGAACTTGCCTTACAGAGGGAAAACATATGATAAAATTATAATAACTATGAGTCATAGGTAAGGGCTCATAAATAGGTAAGTAGGCCAAGAGAACAAAATAAAGTCCAATAACAGGCCCAACTATGATTATTACTTCAATGATCAAAGTGGCCTTTCTCATCATTGGAGAAAAGACAGACCATTCTATAACTTATGTTGGAACAATTGGCTATCGATTGTTCAGAAAGAAAGTTCTCCCTCACACCATATGTAAAAATATATCACGTATGGATTAAAACCTAGTTTTACAAATAAAATTATAAAAGTTTTAGAAGACAGTATAAGAGAATTTATTTTTCTTTGGGTGGGAAAAGCCTTACCTAAATCCCAGGAATCAAAAAGGAAAACACGAAGCTGTGAACTCACACGTATGTTCAGAAAAGGGATTAAGTTTGAGGTAGGAGGTGAGGAATATATACTGCATATTTTTGTATTATTTGAATCTTGTACAATCACGTTAACTTAATATATTATCTATGTTCTTTACTTTAAAAATAAAGAATCAGTAATATCTCATAACTAGCAGCTTCTCACAATTTCTTGTGTATGCCAATCTCAGTCTACCTCCGGGAGCCCTGACTAGAAACCATTGAGTTATGCCACCTAAACCCCCTCTACCAGTGGCATTAGCCCTGCTCCCTGGAGCAAGGGGCAGGCAGGTGAAGGAATGCCCAGAAGCTGCTTACATTTAGCTTCAACTTGAATTTGTTTCTTACTCACATGATAGATCACATCATTAGGGATCTGCTTACCCAAAAAGTAGTTTTGCAAGGAACTTACCTGGTTACTAGCGTTATTGTTACATAGAATTTGCAAGTTGATACTTTTTGGCTCCTTTTAACTCCTTTGTTTGTTTGTTTTCTTGAAACTTTTCCCTACCTCCTATAAAGTTATCTTTTTACAATTTCTAGACTCTCAATGCCCCTATATAACATTTTCACTCCTCACAGATGAACCCAACCCAATTTTACCTTCCCTAAAGGTTTCAACTTTCCCATTTTCTTAGTTCTATCTGTTTTCACAATTATATTAAAATCTTTTCTAAAAGAAGTAATGACCAATAAGGTGCAAAAACTGACACATGTCTCTCACTGATATTTACATTAAAAAATGGAATCTGTTACCCCTAATAAAACCCTATAATTTATGGGCTATATGGAAAAATCTTGTCAAGGCAGTATTTTTCTCATTTCTTTCCCCCTTTTTCTTATAATAATCTTTAAACAACATTAAAAAAAAAGGTCAGCACCTTTCCAACGTGCATCTGAAAGACTTTTAACTCTTACTTAGATTGAGTCTTGATTGTGTGCTTAAATACTGCTATGATGACTTGAACAGAGGAAGAGTGAGATTCAGCTGAGCTGCACGTACTTTTTCTTTTGGGCTTTATGAACACCCAGGTGTTTGAGAAACTGATTATTAATGAGTTTCATCATCTGGTCTAGCAATTCTTCAGAAATCCAAGATCTGTTGACAAACCTACAACTTTCAAAGTTGGCTTTTCTCCGATTTAAAATGCCTTAATCTGATATTTTACATTTAAAAGTTGCTGTTGTTCTTTGAAACTCTAAGATGAAACTGTGCCTTTTTGAGTAGTCCTATTCTATTCTTGGTCCCTGGTAGGAAGAGTTGCATCTCTAACAGCTTTCCTTTTATGGACTCCTAAAGTAATTCTAAAATGGGCAAGTTTTCCGCATTTCATTGGTTATTAACTGCATCTAACCAATTGCAGGAGATCGACTTTCTCGGATCTCAGCCCCTCAACACAGGTTTTGCTGTATTTTGCCATGAGTTCTGAAGGGAGCTAACAAAAATGCATGTAAAATTCTTAGCTCACTGTCTGAAACATAATAGCTGCTAAAATATTATTGATTCTTACTGCTTCTTTGCATGGCATAATCACCACCAAAGCAGCACTTATAATAATAGTAAACGTATATTGAATGTTCATAAATGACACAGTACGGTGTTAAGCACCTTCCAGGGGATTAGTTAATGAAATAGATATAACCTTATGATCCTCCTTTTACAGATGAGAAAACTAAGGCTTTGAGAGTTTATTCAAGTTTAATCTGGGATGGAAGCCAGTTGCCTCCATAGCCGGGGCTCCTCAGCGAGGAATAAGACCAAGGATCCCTTTACTAGCATAAAGTCACTATGGTGCAGAAGATGCATAGAAAACATCAAGAAATGAGCTACTAGGGAACTAATTTCTCCATAGAGCATGACATTGTATATTTGACTACTATTGATTGCTACTACCACTCACCATAATGGTGCCTCTAACTGCAGTGCATCTCCTTTTCTGTGGCCAGTCTTTGAATTACGAATTTTCTCAGTTTTCAATAGAGTAAGAATTCAGCTTTGAGAGACATGGGGAATTAAATAAATGAAAGAGGATTTACTGAGGTCAGCTGCAATAGATTGCTCTTCAGTGTTCTTCAGAATCACCAGCCCTGCTTAGAATCAAATGCAGCCCATGGACTTCCATTGCTGCCCAGAGTTAGAGTCTTATCACTCTGCTGAATTCCTTTCAATTTCTACGCTTGAAGTCATTGGCCTCACTTAGTTCCTCAACTTGATTTCCTCCTGCTGTTGAAGGCTGCTGAATAGCTGTCTGGAAAGCCGGTATCAGCAGCTGTCTCTCCCCTGCCAAGGAAAGGCTTTAACAGTGAAAAGCTGCACATTGCTTCAGATTGCACGCATGTGTGATTTTCATAAATTGAATTGAAATGATTCAGAAGGAAAAAATGATTGAGAGGTGGTGCAATGGTGACACAATATCCCCAGGAGGACTATGAAGTGATATCCCAAGCATGCTGTTCATTCTTGTTTATACAACTACAGGATGATATTTATCTGGCTTTTGCATAGTGTATCAGGTGACAGGAGGAAGCCTAAGTAAGATGCTAACGCCTCTGCTGTATGTATTAAGCTGCAACCCTTTTTCTCTGGCATTTATTTACTAAATCACAGATGCTCAAAAGAAAAAGGGCCTTGAGGTGGCCATTGGCCTGTCTTTTTGTCTTAAGCACTGATCTCTTAAAACAATTCTGCAACCTCTCTCGTTTATCTATGTCAGTATTTATTACAGGGCTTATTGTCAATTTTCATTAAGAAATATGAGCTACGTTTTCAAACATAAATACTTTAAATAGTAAATACTGCACTTCCCTTCTACTGACAGCCCCAACCAATAAAGGACCAGAATCTCACGACTGTCTGGTTCTCCTGTTACTGAGAGCTCATCAGAAAATGATAGCATCTGGTAATTGTCTTTCAGTAGAAATTTAATTAATAGAGTATCACAATTGACATCAAACGGAAAATAACTTTGAGGAAAAGTATGAAGTAGGGGGAACACATGATTTCTTCTTTCTTGATCAAATAAATCCTGTTCTTCATTAAAAAAAAAAAAAGGAGTTGTTCTACCTTCTGTCAGGATCATTCCAACTTTAAGGTTATTAATGTCCATCACTGGCAGATAGTACAATTTTCTATTAAACTAATGGTCATTGTCTACTTGGAGACTCCTCTTGAAATTATTCCTTAATGCCTACTTCATGAAAGGTAGATCTAAAGAAGGCTTTTTACGCAGACATAGAAAATGGACTTGAGGACACGGGGAGGGGGAAGGGTAAGCTGGGATGAAGTGAGAGAGTGGCATTGACATATATACACTACCTAATGTAAAATCGATAGCTAGTGGGAAGCAGCCGCATAGCACAGGGAGATCAGCTCGGTGCTTTGTGACCACCTAGAGGGGTGGGATAGGGAGGGTGGGAGGGAGATGAAAAAGGGAGGGGATATGGGGATATATGTATATGTATAGCTGATTCACTTTGTTATAAAGTAGAAACTAACACACTATTGCAAAGCAATTATACTCCAATAAAGATGTTTTAAAAAATTTTTTTTTAAATAAAGAAGGCTTTTTTGTTGTTTTGGGGGCAGACCACCAGGTTTCATGTCTTACTGAACTGAATGTATTGTTTGTGACAACATATGTAAAGCTAATTAAGCTGTGCTTGACATGGTCCTAGCTTCTTCATCTAGCAGCTGTCTAAATCTATGAAGTCAAAAAAGGATCAAAGCAGAGACACAATTTCCTCTGAACTTGAAATGAAAATGAGTGTGTTTCTGGTGTCTATCAAACTGCCTAAAACCAAGTAAATCATTTCAGAAGAAGCTTTCAGCACTCTATCAAGGTGATGGAGGTAGCGGGGTGGTAAAGTAGAAACACGTTTACAACTTCATTTCTATTGACTAGATAAATAACCTCCATTATTCAACATGATAAAACCAACCAGAAACAGAAGTTAAGATGTTCCTATATCAATCCACTAGTAGGACTTAAACTCCATCAGAGGAATAGAAGGAAATAAACAAAAATGGGAGGATAATGTCTCAATGTTATTTAGTTGTGATTCGCCTAGTGTTAGGTCACTTATTCCCAGATACGCATGACTAGCTTGTTGCATATCTATTTAGTTTGAATGCAAAATTTGCACGAATACACGTAATAGTATTTATGAGCCAAGTAATGTGCTGTGTGCTTTACATATACAGTCTCCTTTAATTTGCCCAACAAAATTGTGATGCAATTTTTATTATCACTATTTTAAAGATGAGAAAACTGAGCATCGATAGAATTGAAAAATAACTTCCCAACCACCCAGAACTAGTAAGTAGTGAGTCCAGGGTTCAAGTCCTCATCTATTTAATCTAAAGCCCATATTTTAAATCATTTACAATCATTACCCTAAAGTTCTCCATGTGATAATATAATCTTGGATAAGATGAGAAAAAAAATAGGTTTTAAGACTGTGTGCTCTGAATTTTCTGACACAATATGGTTATGATTTTCTCCATTTGACAAAAAAAGAAGCATTAGCCTAATTATGCTTAGGGCTCAGATAATGAGCATATCTTGATTTAAAATCTACAATGTGAACAACTCATGGCAGATATCTCAATCTGACCAGAGAAATCCTTTCTTATTTTTTTTAGTTGGAGGATACTTGATTTACAATGCTGTGTTACTTTCTGCAGTACAGCAAAGTGAGTCAGTTATATATATATATGTAAAAAATATCATGTGATATCGCTTATATGAGGAGTCCTGTCTTATTTCTTTTAGTAGCTAGTCTCTGTGAATGTGGATTTAAGCCATTGAAGCTTTATAATTTTATAAGGCAAAAAAGAAAGAATCCCTACTTTTCTGATAGCAGCTTGGATGAAAAAGGCTAATGAGAGGCTCTAATGTAAGTGTTCTGTAACTTTTTGTGCCATGAATTGCACTATATAGTCTGAGGAAGCCTATGGACCTCTTCTCAGAAGGATGTTCTTAAATGCATAAAATAATCTACATAGGATTACAAAGGAAGCCAACTGTATAGAAATTTAGTTATCAAGAATTTTTAAAAAACAATACAGTAATATATGAATTTCTTTATTATACATTAAGTAACAAGACCTAGTGGCATGTCTAATAACTACCGCACATTTGAAGCAGGGGTGGATGCAGAAAACTATTGGAAGATCTGTCACTACTGTAATGTTCTATTCCTTTAAGTATTACCTGCACATTTTAATATGAATACTTGACTTAGGCTCAAATTAATCAACACTTCTACCCTCCTCCCAAATAGTGTAAGAGATTTTAGAAAGCTTTAACCACTTATCTTCTGAATTACATGATATTGTTGTCCACTATTTCCATACCACTTTCTAGCTATACCTCCAAAGTTAGTTGTTACTATTTTTGTGGTTTTAAACAATTAATGATTATTTTGATTTTTCCACATGTTGACCATTTAAAAAAAATTACCATTATTATTTGCACTTCATTATTTGCTTCTGTGCTCAATTTCCTTCATTCAAAAGTACATCTATTAGTAATTCTCATTAAACTTTACAGGGTCTGTGAATGGTAAACACCACCAGTATCTGCCAAAAATGTTTGCTTCACCCTGAATGCTGAAAGGTATTTTAACTGCATATAGAATTCTAGATTGAGAGTTATTTTCATTATAATAAATTGAAGATAGTATTCCCTTTGTCTGGTTTTTATTATACAGATAAAGCAAGAGTAGGATGGTTTGAAACAAAAAACTTCTTGGTATGAGAAAGAGCTCTTAGAAATTTAAATATGGTAGCTGAAATTTAAACGTGCAATGAAGATTTGTACTACCTGCATCAATAACCTTTCCCTGATGTATTAACTTTCTATCACTGCTGTAACAAATTACCAAAACTTGGTGGCTTAAAACAAACAAATTTATTATTTTAAAGTTCTGGAGGCCAGCTGTCCAGCAGAGTCTCATTAAGCTAAAATCACAATGTTGTCAGCCTTCTTTCCGGAGACTCTAGGAGAGGATCAGTTTTCTTGCCTTTTCTATCTTCTAAAATCCTTCTAGAATCCATTCCCATCACTTGGCACATGGGTCCCTTCCTCCATCTTTAAAGTCAGCCATGGTGAGTTGAGTCTTTCTCACATTACAACACTCTGACCTCCTCTTCTGCTTCCTTCTTTCATACGTAAGAACTTTTGAATTACATCGGGCCCACCTAGATAATCCATGAGAATCTCCCTAGTTTAAAGTCAGTAGATTAGCAAACTTAATCCCATCTGTATCCTTCAATTTTAAAGTGTACTGCTTGCAATATCGGAGGGTGTTACCCCTGGAAATATAATAGAATCAAACAATTAGGAGAGGCCACTAGGAAATTAAGTCTGGATGCCTCTCCAATGGCACATATTCTTGGGAGCTATCTGGATTGCCTTAATCACACAACAAAGTCATATATTGAAATTGGAAGCCTTGACTGGAATACCACAACATGTCATGCTGACCACTTTGAAAGCCTTTATTAGCTATAGTTGTTTTGCTCAGTCGGAGTGTCAACTCTTTTAACCTCTCCCATCTGAATTCTACATATCCTTTCAGGCTCAACTTTGGTCCATCTTTACCATAAAACTTTTTTTTTTTTTTTTGCGGTACGCGGGCCTCTCACTGCTGTGGCCTCTCCCGCTGCGGAGCGCAGGCTGCGGAGCACAGGCTCCAGATGCGCAGGCTCAGTGGCCATGGCTCACGGGCCCAGCCGCTCCGCGGCACGTGGGATCTTCCCGGATCGGGGCACGAACCCGCGTCCCCTGCATCGGCAGGCGGACTCTCAACCACTGTGCCACCAGGGAAGCCCGCCATAAAACATTTTTGATTACTTCAACCCCAACGGGCTCTCCCTTTTCTAAATTCCTATCAGTCTATATTTTATTATTTTGCTTCTAATTACTCTATTGTTTACTGTTGTTTCATCTTCATTGTCATCATCTTTGCTCCCATGTAGTGAGCCCCCACTATGGAATCAGGCTCTGCTCTAAATGCATTTTGAGCACTACTTCAATTCTCATAACTACCCTTCAAGGTAGTTATTATTATCCTCAGTTTGTGGTGGAGAAAATAGAAAATCAGGAGGTAACATCTGGCACCCAGGTTCAGACAACCTGAAAGTGGGGGAACAGGAACTTGAACCCAATCTGCCTGACACAAATCTGGTGCTTCTGATCCTTTTCCTATACTGCTCCAGACAACGTTTGTTTTGTTCTTAGACTATAAGCTCCTCCATGGTAGGGACTCTATTTTTCTGAAACTCCCACAGCATCTAGCACAGACTTAAGCCTAAAGCAGGAGTCCAATGCAAGCACGGCATGGCAGGTTCGGCAAAAACATGGACTTGAAGCAGAATAGTGCCATAAGCAATGCAAATAGCCCCAGCTTTGGTTTATTGCATGAGTGAAGTGATTATACAAGAAGTTGAAGAACCTATTTCAACAGCTTTTATTTTGTGCCTTTAAAGGATGCCCAGTAGGTTAGGAAAATTTGGGGAATTCCCTTTAGTGGTTTTGCAAGGATGACTATGGTAACCTCGGTCAACGAGTCACCTAGCTAAACCTATGGAACCAGAAGAACACCAATGCCTGCAACCAGAGGGTTTACAAAGTTTCAATATCCAACCAGTTGTTGCTAAAATAATTTCAAATAATTTCTCTCAAAGGAGTGCTCTGTGGTTATGCCCAAGTCTCAGTGGGCCTGATCCCTGCTGCCCTCAGCCAACCCTTCGGGGAAATTGAAGTGCTAGTTCACAGATCCCATCCTGGTATGAAATTCCAGAGCACTTACACTTGTGTTTAATTATAATAATTAAGGATTAAAAAGGGCTCTTCAGTGCACACAGATAATGCATTTTTTAGCCATGCAGAAACATATCATTTCTTAGATCAGAGCATCTTCTAGTATAAAGTGTCCCAAATCTGTGCCTTGCCCAGAGGGGCACAGATGCACCCAAACATATTTTTCAGACATTCATGCACTTTATGTTCATGTGGTTGCAAAAGAACAGGCAAAAGCCCTCCTGGAATCTGTGGAAACTGCAAAGATGAGCTCATTCGTGGGCTGCCCCTCAGATACTACTGCTGTAGGTGAATTGGCCAAGCTCAGACTTGGACAAGCAGATAATGTGAAGGAAAGAGGGAAGGTGCCATTGCTGAAAAGCAGGCCCTTGGGCCAAGATAGGGCTTGTAGAAACCCGCAGGCGATGCGGGAAGCCTGTGGGAATACTTCCTGGCCCTGTGTGTACATCCTGCTTTGTTTCTGAAGAGGGTGTTTGGCACAGGGTAGGTGTTTGTGGGTTGGATGAAGCTGCTTCTCAGCTCACTGGCACAGGGTCCTCCCATAAAATTGGCATATAACTGGGGCTAGAAATATGCAGAATTATAGTTGGTGATGCTTTTAGAGTTTTTATTAAACCCTAGTCTACCCAGCCCACTTTGTTATTTTACTCTTTCCATCCAGCTCTGTGGGTCTGGATGTGGTTTTCACATGTGGCAGAATCCCCCACTCTGGCCTCCAGTCCGCTCTCTCCCAGAGTCCTGCCAGGGTGAGACTTAGCACATTTTCCTGTGTCCCATCCCCTCCACACCGTGCCCTGGCTACACCACCAGTCTGACACCAGAGCTTCCCAACCTGTATGCCTCTGCACACCCTGCAAAGGAGTGAAGGGTGGTCTGAAACGGTCAGGGTGTCAGTTTGGGGGACAGGCAGGGCCTGGGGCACAGGAACCACCCCCTCTTATGTCCTTACCCCATACAGCTTCTAGGAACAGCAGCTTTCTCTGTTGGCCCCAGCGAGTCACATAACTAGTGTCACTTTCTGTGAGTGTCCTGAGAAGATTCAGAGGCACTGTTAATTGCTGCCAATATAATCAATGAAGGCAAATGCCTACCTGCAGCAGTTTTTAATTTTTGGTGTGCATCAAATTTATTGACTAAGCTTTTTAAATTATGATGCCAATTCCCTATCCCCTGAAATTCTAATTCAGTCAACATGGGGATTAGAATCTGCATTTTAATTAACCCCCCTGAGCTATCTTTCTGAACCTTGTATTTATTGAGATAGAGGAGGCATTTTTAGCAAATAATCCCCAAACCTGGCAGGTTTATCTCTTGCTCATGATACATGTGTTTCTAACACAGACTGGCATGTGTGTATAGAATGTAGGTGGGGGAAATCACAGATAGGGAAACTGAGGCCCACAGAAGTGAACTGACTTTCTCAAAATCACAGAGAAAGTTGGAAGGATCGAGTCCTTGTTCTATAGCTGGCACTTCCGCCACTATCCCACACTATATTCCTTCTTCAAGCTTTAACATGAGTTAAGAGAGCCCTGACATATTAGAAAAATGGGCTTGAGGAAGGGAGTGGAGTCAGGACTGTGATGGGAGTTGAAGAAGAGGCTGCCAATATCACGGAAAAGTGCCAGGTGAGGATTATATTACCTTTCAATAGTGTATTAAAGAGTTATTAAATTGGGGAATTAGGAATCTTAGTATAAAATCATAACTTTTGAATTGGATAGAGATATTAGAGGATATCAAATCTAATCTCCAGACGAGGAGGATGAGTGCCCTGAATGAATCCTAATCGTGATGGAGCTATGACCAAAACCTGACTCGATCAAGGTCAGTGGGCCTTCTGCTACTTTGCCTTCCCGAGTCCTTGATATGTTTTCCTGGCATGGCTTATAGGATCCCAGTTAAGGAAACTCATCATCTTTCACTTTTGAGGAAACAGGACTTTTCTGTGTAGCAAACTCATCCACTCAGCCCACAGTGGTCTCCATATCCTCACAGGTGCTTCCAGTGCTCTCAGAGCTTCTGAAGAGGGGGCAAGAGACACTTGGCGTCTGTTACATACCAGCAGCTAACATAACTGCTGGCAGTGGTAGGCTCTGAATAAATGGTTGATGATGGATGGCATAATACAGAATCTGCCTTTCCATGAACTCCATGGACTATTTTCCTGCATATTGCATTATTCAGGATGTTAGTCTTATGTGGCAAACAGCCCTAAAGTTTTTGATCTTTTTTGTTTGTTTGTTTTTTGTTTGTTTATTTTGTGGTATGCGGGCCTCTCACTGCTGTGGCCTCTCCCGTTGCGGAGCACAGCCTCTGGACGCGCAGGCCCAGCGGCCATGGCTCACGGGCCCAGCCGCTCCGCAGCATGTGGGATCTTCCCGGACCGGGGCACGAACCCGTGTCCTCTGCATCGGCAGGCGGACTCTTCCAGGTGCCACCAGGGAAGCCCTGATCTTTTTTCCATGTATCAGCAGTAACATTCTGAGGGTTTTTTTTTTTTTTAATGTATCTTGAACAACTCTCTAAATTCTAATATGCTACAATCTCTTTCGGGACACAGACTGTGTTATTTACCTCTTCACACCTAGAACAGAGTCTGGTACATAGTGTATCCCAATTGAATGGATGAAGGATGAAGAACTGTCTTCCCCTCTCCACCTTCCGTACCCTCCTCTCTCCTTTATCCGCACATGCTCACAGGAGTCCTCAGTAGTCTGTCAGAAATCTTGCAGGTGTCATGGAGCTGAGCAGTTCAGTGGTATTTGTGTGTGTGTGTGTGTGTGTGTGTGTGTGTGTATAAAATATACGGGGGCACCGCTCCACATGAGAAATCTGACAAAGGACATGGAATCTGTGTCAGAGCAGCTAGTGCTAGCAATGTGTATCCTTAGAATTCTGTCCTTACCAAAAGGTGACAGAGCCCACATCAAGCTTTGCCATGGTTCTTGGATCCTATGTCCACGGCCTTTCTGCTCTCCTCCCGCCCCCTCCAGCTTCTCCCTCCTCCTAAGTCACTCCCGGTGTATACATGCGTCATTAGCAACCTCTCACTGTGGCAGGAACGTGGCTTTCATCTATGAATAGATTTTAACAGCCTCCTTCAAGCTTCCTCTCAGGGCTGCACTGACTCAGCCACGCGGGGGAACAGGGAGTGCTTTTACTGACAGCAAGCCTTACCATTCTAAGGTGTGATTATGGGAATGCAAGGAGAGAAGGGCAAGAAGACCCAGCCTGAAGGAAGCCTTCCTAAATGAATACATCCACCATGGAAGAGCCAGAAAGAAAGATGCTGAGCAGTTGGACAACTATTGTGGGTTGTTGTGGATAAAGGGATCATTCTGGATATGAAATTAGTGATTTCAAAAATAAGACCTCTTTCAGATTTGTGCTTTGATCTAAAGATTAAGAAGAAATTGCTTCCCTTGAGAAAGGCTATTTAGAGAGTCAATCTGCAAATAGCCAAGCTGGGGAAAAAGAGGATTTCCAGAAGGCAAATTCAGATCGTGAGTGATGGGTGCCGTGCCTTGCAGGCTGAGTCATAGCTACCACCTTTAATCGGTGACTGGACACAGTTACCACAGCATCCCGCTGCAAAACGCCCCTCTGCAGACCTTCAGAGATCCGAGGGACCACTTCTGGCTCATGCTGCTTCACGCACCCAGAATGTGTGGGAACAAACCAAGTTAGAGCCTTAGGTGGGATGGAACCAGCCAAAGAGGTTTTTCCAGAAAGAAGTAACCTCATGGATATTTATTACTAGGACAAAGGATTCCCCTGATAGAAATGTTTGGTGTCTGCTTAATTGTTCTCAGGCAGTTATCACTGCAATCGGCAAGCTGCAATGTTGCAAAACCTGGTCTAGACCAGTATTAAAAAGAGCCTGTTTGTGATTGTTTTCTTTTAATTTTTTTTTGCGGTACGCAGGCCTCTCACTGTTGTGGCTCCTCCCATTGCGGAGCACAGGCTCTGGACTCGCAGGCTCAGTAATTGTGGCTCACTGGCCCAGCCGCTTCGCAGCATGTGGGATCTTCCCGGACCGGGGCACGAACCCGTGTCCCCTGCATCAGCAGGCAGACTCTCAACCACTGTGCCACCAGGGAAGCTCTGTGATTGTTTTTTGTTGGAGAGAGTAGATAAACAGTTCCACCCAAAGTCTCACTCAAGTGTTTACTCCATCCCCCTCTCTTTGCCTCTCTTTCTGTGTGGCTTCTCAGGATGGTGAGCATGAGGTGGGGTTTGAGGACCAAAGGGACACACTGAGATGCAAGTATATGCAGTGCTCCCTTCATGCCACTCGTCCTTAGCTGCAACAGGCAACACCTGGGTTAGTGAGCCAGGCTGGTGTTCCCAGAAGCAATGACTATGAAGGTTCTGGTTTTTATTTTCGTCAACTGGAGACTCTGCCCAGGAACATACTAGAATGACAGGGGCAGCTTCAGAGTCAGGTGGGGTTCAGAAACACAATGATTAGGAAGATACCCATGCCCCCAAATACCGCTTCCCACTGGAAACTCCACACTCAGACCTTCGTTTCTCTGACTCAGATTCTATGAACTCCCACTGCTGGGGTTTCTCCTCCCACTGACAATGATTCTTCTTCATCTCCTCTTTCTTTGTCCACAGCCAGGCATAGCCTCCATCCCCCTTTCCTCCTGGAGTCAGTATTAAGCGGAGAGTTAAATTTACCTTCTTAACCACGTGCTGAATGTTTTCTTCTCTGAAAGGTCATAGCATTTTCCATCTATTCCATTCATCTGTGCACTTAACTGTGTGAATCCTTGGGTTATTACTTGATGGTTTGATGGGTGTACATGATCTTCCCAATTATATTTTAAGTACTTGGGAGCAGTGACATAATCAGGAGTCTCTGCCATTAACAACAGATTCTAACACATAAGAGGCCTTTAAGAAATACTTGTAGGGCTTTTCTGGTGGTGCAGTGGTTGAGAGTCCGTCTGCCGATGCAGGAGACACGGATTCGCGCCCCAGTCTGGGAAGATCCCACATGCCGCGGAGCGGCTGGGCCCGTGAGCCATGGCCGCTGAGCCTGCGCGTCCGGAGCCTGTGCTCCGCGGCGGGAGAGGCCACAACAGTTGAGAGACCCGCGTACCGCAAAAAAAAAAAAACAAAAAAAACCTGTAGTTTGAAGATTGTTTTTTGGAATTAACAAAATTTGTTTTTGAGCAGTTTTAGGTTTATAAAAAACTGGAAGGTACAGAGTTCCTCCTTCCAGCCACAACCTCCCCCCTCCCCAGTCTCCCCTACTATTGGTAGCATGGTATATTTGCTGCAATTGACAAGACAATATTGATACTTAAATTATTAATTTAAGTCCATGGTTCACCTTAGGATTCACTCTTCTGGTTGTACATTTCATATGCTTTGACAATATATAATGTCACGGAATCATACAGAAGAGTTTCACTGCCTTAAAAATCTCTAGTGCTTCACCTGCTTCATCCCCCCTCCCCCATTCCCCACTCCCCATGTACCAAAGCCAGACGGCCACTAGTCATTTTCTTGTCTCTATAGTTTTACTTTTTTCCAGAATGTCATATAGTTGGAATCATAAAATATGTAGCCTTTTCAGACTATCTTTCACTTAACATTGTGCATTTAAGTTTCCTTCATGTCTTTTCATTGCTTGAGAACTCATTTCTTTTTAATGCTGAATAACATTCCATTGCCTGGATGTACCACAGTTTATCTATTCACCTACTGAAAGGCATCTTCATTGCTTCCACATTTGGGCAACTATGAAGAAAGCTGCTATAGGCATCTATGCACAGGTTTTTGCGTGGACCTAAGTCTTCAACTTATTTGGGTGAATACCAAGAAGTCCAAATGTTGACTCATATGGTATGAGTATGTTCCATTCTGTAAGAAACTGGCAAACTGTCTTCAAAGTGGCTGTACCATTTGCATTCCCACCAGTGATGAATGAAAATTCTTGTTGCTCAGATGATCTTCTGAGACTGGCTTTCGGTAAGTGGAAGAGAAACATTTATGGGGTGGAATGAATTCAGAGTCACCTATCCCTACCCTTAGACCGTCCTGCAGAGAACAACGAGGCGTAGTGGAGAGTGAGTAGAGATACAAACATGCACACCCAGGTGATAGCTTCACCCTGCTACTTATTAGCTCTACGGTCAAAGCAAATTACTTAGCCTGAGCTTCCTTTCCTCTTATTTAACAACTGGGACAATAGTACCAACTTCCTCAGACTCTAGTAAGCATAGTAAACAAGATAATGTATGCAAAGACTCTAGCATAACCCTGCGTGCGTAACAGGCACTCCATAAGACAGTTTCCCAACTGTAAGGAGTTAACAAGTTTTCACTAGAATTTTTGTAAATGTGATGATATGCAGTATCCACTCCCTCTACTTCAAGTTCCTTTATGATAACTGTAAAGTCCTAACTGTGAAATCTTGTGTTAGTGATTAAGACAAGAAAATAACCTCAGGATTCTTAATGGGAGTGGAATGTCCCTGTTGCTATTTTCACCTGGAAAAAATACTGAGGGACTAGAAATTTCACTTTGAGTTTCTGATGCAGGGAGACCTCTGACTCGGGAACATAGGACTGCACACTTCTGCGGGTTTGCCTCACCTTGGCCACATCTCCGCAAGTGAGGTCACCACAGGAGCTGGGCCGGGCAAGTGGTTCCTCTTGATTCCCTCTCACGTGAGCCTCGCTGACCATGGGACTTTCATCTGAGAAAAGTGGTCAGCAGCAGTGTGCAAACATGGCCTACTCACAGCGTTTAGAGAGGTCAAAAACTGCAATTGCCCTGAGATATTTTCACTCATCTTTCTGTACTTGCCATGGGAAATATCACTGACCATTCAGACCATCATGAAATGCCTGTGTGGTGGGTCATAATTTCATATTTTCCATTGCTTTTGCTGTGTATACGTGAGCAAGTACGGGTGTGTATGTGTGCTGCCTGCAGCCTAATTTCTTATAAACTATTTAAAGTATATTTTAGATCCTGCTTCTCTGGCCCTAAGCTAATAACCATCTTTGGTTTGTATGTTGAGTGTAATTCAAGGTATAAAAACACCCTTTGGCCCTTAGCTCCTTGTGCCATGGTACTATCTTCATCTGATGATTTCCAATTTGGGAAGAGCTCAGAGACCCTGAATCTACCAGTGGTCTTGTATTGTGCAGGTGGGCCAGATTCCTGCTTTGGACATGGCTGTAGATATGACCAGTCTGACTGTCATTGCTTAGTCACTACCGGATGAAGAGCACTGTGCTGGGTGGGAAGTGGTGAGTAAGGACCAAAAATTCAGACTCAAAAACTAGAGAGTTACCATTTCTTTACTTTCAGGTGTCTATTCCTATGAACAAAGTATGGTTTAGTGACTGGAGGGGAAACTTATTGATTGGCCTCTATTACCACATAGTTATTGACTTATTCAACCCTGGCTCTCCCTTTATCTACACACAGGTCTAGCATTGTGATGGTCAGGGACCCGTGTGTAGGTGAGCTGTGGAGGGGAGAAGTTGCTTCAGCAATACCTTCATTTGGAGAAGAGCACGAGCTTTTACATTAAACAAATTCTGCACTGAGTCCACAAAAGCCAGTAAGTAGAAATTATACTTTAGGCTATACAGTGTGGAAAGAAGATGGGTCACATTTCAGCAGCAGTTTGGAAGAATTCTATTACTATGTTACTTACTGGAAGAATGATATTTTGGAGTAAAAAACCCAACATAGTAACAAGACTAAAGTTTTTTTTTTTTGATCTGAGAACAGATGGCTTTGTGTTGTCTAAAAGAAACAGAACTAGGAGTTGGATCATGGTTTAAACGTTTATATTTCCACAAAGTAATAAGTAAACTAAGTTGATCAAGTGGTATGATTCCTACTCATGCTCCCTATTTCCAGTGGCAGGCAGATTACAGTAACTAGATGCAGTATTTCATTTTCTGGAATAATATAATATTAGCTATGTTAATAGTTTAACAATATTAATCTTAAAAAGGTTGGTGCTTTTCTCCTAGGATCCATGACTGAAGTTAAATAGTTTAGGCGTCACTAGCCCAACTGTTAAGATTTCTCTGGGTGTAAGTAATGAAGAAAGTAGACATAATGCATGTATTCACCTGATTGTGTTTTCATTTTTTTTTTTTTTTTTGTGAATTTTTTAAAACACAAAATTGTAATGTTCTTTTCAGGGCTAATATCTGGCCTGTGCTTACCCATGTGGCTATACTACTTGTTAAAATACTGAAACATTTCCATAGAAGTTGGTAAAGAGTTGCTGCTTCAAGCTCCCCTAACACCCTCCTAGAACCTGAGTTGACTCAGAGCCTCTCCTGGCCCTTTCCCCCCTGAATTAGTCATTATAGTAGATTGTTTGCAAAAATGGCCACCCTTTCTTCTCTACATCCACACCCCTTTGCAATATGACTTGTGGTCCTTCTAATTAAGAGGTAGTCTCTTTTTTTTCACTTCCTGAATTTGGGCTGACCTTGGTACATGATTTCACCAATAGAATGCAGTAAAAATTATGTTATACAAATTATAAACCTAGGCCTAAACAAGTCTTATGCACATCTGTTCTCTCTCCCAGAAACATGCTCTGGAATCATAAGAATAAGTCCAAGACACACTGGTGGAGGATGATAAACCAAGTGGATTTGAGATGAACTATCTCAGTTCAGGCCATCTCAGATTACCCTGACTGGCAACTGACAAAAGACGTAGGTGCCAGCCCAGCTAACAGCAGAAGAACCATCCAGCTGAGCCTAGCCCAAATTGCTGACCCTAAGATTTATGAGCTAAATAGACAGTTATTAAGCTACTTGGTTTTGAGATAGTTTCTTATGTAGAAACATTTGTTGCACATTTATAAGATTATATATAATTTATAATATTACACAGAAATAGGTAAATAATATACCAATAATCCAGGATCTAGGGGGGTAACAACTAGAACAGCAGGGGTCCTCCAAAAATCTGCTCTCATGCCAAGGCCAATCTCTACTTTGATTGATCCCCATGGTGCAGCAATAATTTTATTAGAAGTGCATGAGCTTTTACATTTTAAAAATTCTATATTGAGTCTACTAAGGCTAGAAAGTAGAAATTACACTTTAAGCTGTAGAGTATGGAAAGAAGATTTGTCACATTTCACCAGGAGTCTGAAAGGATCCTATTACTAGAGTATTGTATACCTAGCTGTCATCATTAATTTGTTAGTTGCAATTAGAAACTCTTTGTTACTTTAGAGAAATCTTTTAACATATGCTATTCATTAAATTTTATTTTTTGTAATCACTGTTTATCTTACCAAGGTTAATAAGAAAAAATGTTTTCAAGTCAAGTTAAATATTTCTTTTAGGTAAAACTGATTAAAAAGACAAACAACCTAATTTTTAAAATGAATAAAAACCAAATGAGCCGAAAACTTATGTCCACAAAAAGACCTGCCCATGGATGCTTATAGCAGCTTTAGTCATAATTTCCAAAATGTGGGCATATACCCTGAGAAAACCATAATTCAAAAAGAGTCATGTACCAAAATGTTCATTGCAGCTCTATTTGCAATAGCCAGGACATGGAAGCAACCTAAGTGTCCATCATCGGATGAATGGATAAAGAAGATGTGGCACATATATACAATGGAATATTACACAGCCATAAAAAGAAACGAAATTGAGCTATTTGTAATGAGGTGGATAGACCTAGAGTCTGTCATACAGAGTGAAGTAAGTCAGAAAGAGAAAGACAAATACTGTATGCTAACACATATATATGGAACTTAAGAAAAAAAATGTCATGAAGAACCTAGGGATAAGACAGGAATAAAGACACAGACCTACTAGAGAATGGACTTGAGGATATGGGGAGGGGGAAGTAAGCTGTGACAAAGCGAGAGAGAGGCATGGACATATATACACTACCAAACGTAAGGTAGATAGCTAGTGGGAAGCAGCCTTATAGCACAGGGAGATCAGCTCGGTGCTTTGTGACCACCTAGAGGGGTGGGATGGGGAGGGTGGGAGGGAGGGAGACGCAAGAGGGAAGAGATATGGGAACATATGTATATGTATAACTGATTCACTTTGTTATAAAGCAGAAACTAACACACCATTGTAAAGCAATTATACTCTAATAAAGATGTAAAAAAAAAAAAATGTGGAAGCAACCAAGGTGTTCAATAGAACATCTTCAAGATGTTCTTCAAACTATACCAGACTGTGGTCTATCCATATAATGGAATGTTACTCAGTGCTAAGAAGAAATGAGCTGTCAAGCCATGAAAAGACATGGAGGAACCTTAAATGCCTATTACTAAGTGAAAGAAGTCACTCTGAAATGGGTACTTAACTTACTGTGTGATTCCAACTATATGACATTCTGAAAAAGGACAAAACTATTGAGACATGAAAATGATCAGTGGTTGCCAGGGGTTTGTGGGGAGGAAGGGGTGAAAAGATGGAGCACTGCAGATTTTTAGGGCAGTAAAACTATTCTGTATGATACTTCAATGGTG
The DNA here is from genome assembly GCF_059928025.1 of Delphinapterus leucas. NCBI lineage: Eukaryota > Metazoa > Chordata > Mammalia > Artiodactyla > Monodontidae > Delphinapterus > Delphinapterus leucas. The sequence continues at coordinate 46,665,936 of NC_143131.1, forward strand.
GGTACATGTTATTACACATTTGTCAAAACCCACAGAGCAAGGCACAACCCATAGAACATCAAGAGTGAAGTCTAAAGTAAACTATGGATTCTGGTTGACAATGACAATGTTAGTTCATTGATTGTAACAAATGTACCACACTGGTATGGAATGTTGATGGTGAGGGAGGCTGTGTGTGTTGGGAGAGGGCGTATGTGGCAACATTCTGCTCTATTTTGCTGTGAACTGAAAACTAGCCTAAAGCATAGTCTATATTAAAAAATTAGGTCAAAGACTTGAACAGATATTTTACAACGAATGCTTAATGGGCACAGGAAAAAATTTCTCCACATTATTAGTTACCAGGTAATTCAAACTACAATGGAACACCACACTACATACCCACTACAATGGCTAATATTAAAAAGACCATCAGTATCTATTGTTGTCAAGGATACAGAGCACCTAGAGCATTTACATATTACTGGTGGGAGTATAAAATGGTGCAGCCACTATTTCTTATAAAGTTAAAACGTGCATTTACCCAGCAGTTCTACTATTTGATATTAATCCATGAGAACTGGGACATATATTAATAAAAAGATGTGTGCACAAATGTTCATACCAGCTTTATCCATAATAACCTCAAATTAGAAATAACCCAAATGTATAACAACTGGTGAATGGATAGACGAATTATGGTATATTCTAACAATAAATTCTATTAAGCAATAACGTAAAATGAACTACTAACTCAGGCCACAACACGGATGAATCTCACAATTATGCTGACCAAACCACACCAAACAGTACGGATTGTATGATTGTTTTTATATGATATTCTATACCAGGCAAAATCATTCAAAGTGATGAAAAATAGGTCAGTGGTCATCTGCGGGGGTGGAGAGAGAGATTGATTACAAACAAAGGGGCATGAGGAACTTTTCTGGGGAAATGCAAATATTCTTATGTCTTGAATGGGTTGGTGATTATACAAAGGTATGTTTGTCAAAGGTAAGAGAATGATACCTTTGAAATGTGTGATATATTATGTTATTTATACATCAATAAAGTAGATTTAAAAACATATCCTTCCTAAAGTCAGATATCATTTCTAGGGATGAAAAATATATCCCATGCTCATGGTGGATATTGCTAATGGATTATGGTGCATATTTCAGCTTCCTAGGCATTCAAACCCAATGCTCCAGGTAGCCACTATGTTCCAGTAGAGTTGACCCAGTTCTTGAAACTTTGCTATTCCAGACTAAGACCATCCCAGGCTATACCCACCAGACACACCCATGCCCCAGAGCAGGAAACAGGACTGGCCTCATGGGTGTGGACCACATGCAGTCACCGAGTGCTCATGTTTACAGTGGTCCCATGCTTGGAGTAATGCTCTGCTGTCACCATCTTGAAATTATTAACAGATTTTTAATAAAACTTTCATATTGCATTGGACCCAGTTTTCTTAAGATACAGAGATAACATTAGCTCTCTCCCTAATGCTTTTCTTTCTCAATATCTGGCTCTCCTCCTCAAGGCAGAGGCAAGTAGGTTGAACAATCTTTTGTGATGGGAATAGATGTTATATTCTCTTGAATCAGAAAGCAGCAATTACTACTTTGAATGAGTTTGGTTTCCAGTAAATCTTAGTTTAGCTTTTTCATTTTCCCATGGGGCTTCTTGTAAAGACACCATACCCTTTAACTACCTAGGAGTTTTAAAACACAGGATGGGATATTTCAATGGTAGACTCGGTTCATATTCTCCCTTTTGAATCTTATTTCTCTTATATTTTTAATACTTGTATTAGCATAAAGTAAAATAAAAATCTCTGTACTACTGTTACAAGTTGAATTGTATCCCACCAAAAGATGTTGCAATCCTAACCCCCAGCACCTGTGAATGTGACCTTAAATGGAGAAGAGACTGTGAAGGCAGGGGAAAACACCAGCTGCAAGTCGAGGAACATGTGAGGCTCCCAGAAGCCAAGAGAGAGGTATGGAGCAGATTGTCCCTCAGAGCTCTCAGAAGGAACCAATCCTGCCCACACCTTGCTCTCAAATGTCTAGCCTTCAGAACTGTGTGAGACAGTAAATTTCTGTTATTGAAGCCACCTAATTTGTACTAATTTGCATAGCAGCCCCAGCAAACTAATAGAGCTACTGAAATTGAAGGAGAGAAATGCATTACAATCAAACTCTAGGATACATTACAGGGGTTTCATTTGTTTTCTCCATTATTTTCCATACATATATACGTGTATATATACACACACATACATATATATATACACACGCGGTCTCTGTTTCCTTACCCTCTCCAACCCCTTCTACCCCAGCTGCAGAGAAAAGAGCCACTGGTACAAATTACATCATAGAAGAGCAACTTCATCTTTCTTTATCAAAAACAGCAGAGGGATTCCTGGAATCAGAATCTTCCTACAAGACTATTCTTCACCCTAACATTTCCCAGAAGGAAAGAAAGTATTTGAGTAAATAGTTGAACTATTGATTACAATAATTTTTACCTCACTCTTTACCACAGAAAACCAAGCTATTCACCAAGAATTTATTAGCTAGACTTGCTTTTATAAACTACTTTAGGACTGAAAAGCCCTGCTACACTATGTCAAAAGGTGACTTCTTGCTGCTCCAAATCTCAGTTAAACCTGTGTTGAACTGGCTAGAAAACTCAAGGCCCCAAGCCATCCTTTTTATGTTTCCCTCTCTCTAGGGTCCTTTTGTTTTTCGCAGGATGTAAGAAACGACTGATCCTTAAAAGGAAGAGGATCGTACTCAAGACAGGAAAGGGTAGATAAAGAAAGGAGAAGGGGCTTCCCTGGTGGCGCAGTGGTTGAGAGTCCACCTGCCAATGCAGGGGATACGAACCCCGATGCAGGGGATACGAACCCCGATGCAGGGGATACGGGTTCGTGCCCCGGTCCAGGAGGATCCCACATGCCGCGGAGCGGCTGGGCCCATGAGCCATGGCCGCTGAGCCTCCGCATCTGGAGCCTGTGCTCCGCAACGGGAGAGGGCACAACAGTGAGAAGCCTGCGTACCGCCAAAAAAAAAAGAAAGGAGGAGGCTGTGGAATTATGAAAGTTTTGTTGGGTGGTCTTTTCCCTAGGCAAACCTGGAGTTCCCCAAATTTCTACAGGGAAGTGGTTGAAACTCCTCCTAGCCTTTTAACTGTTAAGACAAAAGGTGGTAATGCAATTCCACCCTAGGCTATCTCTAGCATTTCTTTCCTAACGAGCTCTTTGTCTTCCTGGGATCAGCTGCTACATCTTTGGAGTCTGGTACATTGGGGTATTTGTTGTCAAAGTAAAACCTCCAGTTACTCGCCTGAGGAAGGGGAGTTTTAGGGTCTCTGTCTGAAGGATACTTTTTAGCATATGACATAAGATTTTAATTTGGCACCCCAAGGAAAAAGGTCTTTTACTGTAAACACCAAGGCTTTCAAAAAAAAACAAGGTTTTTAAATTCAAAGATAACATCTCCTCTGTTCCTTTCCCTCTTTTTAGACAGAAAGTCAAGTGTAAAATCAGACGACTCTAAATGTATTCAATTTTCATCTCATCACAGCACTGGTTTTCCTGGCTCGAGCAAACTGGACTATTGGTGTCCTCTTGACCACTCTTCCTAAGTCCCAAACTGAAAGATGCGGTTTCCTCCACACCTTTTTCCTTAGATTCCAATTCCTCAGTACCTTTAGTTAGCACATGAATTTCTAATCATACCTTCCATGCACAAGTTCAAGAGGCAGATGTTTGCAAAATGCAATATTGCCCGTGTTCCAGAAGCTCCCCAGTGCTGTTGCTTCTTTCAACTCTCTGGTCTCACGCAGTTGAGATGGTGTGAGCATGCACATGAGTGTGTGTCTAGGGCTTGAAGATGAAGGGGTGCGGTTTTCGTTTCCCAGAGTAGTATTAACTAACAGATTTATGCAAAATATATTTTCCTCTCTGGATTCAGTTTCACTTTAATTATTTGAACTTGTAAAATAAGTTTAATTTTTACTCAAAACATAAGACTTACTAGCCTTTATTAGATACTTGAGAAATAGAATTACATAGGAGAAAAAGGGAACAGAAGAGATTAGATTTTAAGCTCAAGTTCAAGAAAAATTCAGAAAAAGGTAAAAACTCAAAGTACTTTACCCTCAAATAGGCCAACATTGTCAACCATATCAATTTTTGTATGGCCCCTATTTCATAAAGTATAAAAATATTATTATTTATTAGAACTCATAATTTATTTAAGATTAGATTTGGTCCTTAAATATAATTTGTTTTAAAGGAAAGTTTCCCAACAGTGTCAACTATTTCATAAATTGACCTGTAGTTTTTCCCTTTTTTAAAATTCCAATTTATTTGGATTTAACAAATAAATACCACACATCCACGGGAAACTGTCTTTTATCACAACCAAGTATATAAGGAATCAGTAAATCAGTATGTTACAAAGGAGAAATTCATAGCATTTAACAGCATATTACTATACTATTATTGGACTGACCAAAATATAAGTACATCTTTGTATATACACAAAGTCTGATAAGAAAGACACTGGAAAATAGAGGAAATGAAATGCTAGGGCTAAAACTTAGTTATATTAAAACAACTTTTTTTTTTAATATCAAAACTCACCAAACCTAATACAATTTGAAAGAAAGTGATGAAGGATGCTGCCCATATAAACTAGCATTTGTATCAACTGTCTTAGGAAAATCACCAATTCAGTAGCTGATCTTAATGTGTAGGCAAAATCAGGGGGCTTAATCATTATTCATTAGGTATTGGGAGACTACTACGTTATTTTGAAAAAAAAAAACTCCCTCCCTCCAAAAGAAATGACCACATGTTGCGTTCTTTTAGATAATCTGTCTTTTGGGGGTGAGGACATCCCAACCTTACTTAAAATAACACGCACACAAATATACAAAATAAAGCAATAACAAAAAATCAAACAATAGCAACAACAAAACTGTGATATAGAATTTAGTTCGTACCAGAAATACAGCTAGAAACTCTAACAAATTGCTTATGTATAGCAACAGCACATGGGACTGGTGCCAGGTCCTTTGTACAGCATCTCTTTGATGCAGTGTAAATTTCTTCTTGGCCACCTATCAAGGACTGAAGTGTAGTAATGTATACTGTGGCTTGATCACTAAAGCCATAAATACAAGTGGCCAGTGCCATTATTCACGTCGGGTGGCTGAATATTACTCTTGGGAAATACTTAGACACGACTTTTTTCTTAATAAACAGTTTTCCATTAACAAGTTCTAGTCAATAATGACTTAGAATGAATCTCAATGTATCTCCTTGGATCTTGGTGGAACAAAAAACTTCAATGACTTCCCTCTTAACAAATCCAGGGCATCTTTTATATTACTAAATTTATTTAATTAATATGGAAGAGATTTAAAACAGAGTAGGTTTTTGCCATATTTAGAAAATATTTTATTTTCTAGATTCTAGAATCATATATTCCAATTTTAATATTTTTATGTAAATCAATTTTACATGGTGTGGAGTTTTTTCAAAGCAGTATGCTGTATAAAAATACATGCCTTGTATATAAAAGTCACAAAACATTCCATTTTAACTTGTATTCTATACTTTCCTAGAGAATGTCTGTTTTTTATTTAAAGTTGTATTGTGTATTTTTCTAGTAACATTCTGGATGTGTTGGACAGTAATTGCACAGAAAGAATTATACTTGGAATATATCATTTTTAAATTTTTTCACTTGTGTTTGCCCATAATAAGATTTGTATCAACTCTCTTTCTTCTCTAAAGACAAAATTCTATAAATATGTCTGGTCTGTAGACCATCTGTCTTTGAGTTGTGGTCTGTTCTCCAGAATCTTATAAAGCTCTTTGGCACTAAGGAGTAAACTCAGGATGTGATCCATTTGTTGTAAAGAAAGATCTTTGTTTCCTGGCTGGATTAAGTGGTAGGACACCCAAATAATTTTCTTGCTGGGAAGAGAACGAAGAAAACATCTATTTTCCGCCAGGATCTTATATTTCACAGATAAAGACAGCTCTTGTTACATATCAACTTCATAACTTTGTTGATGAGTCATATACAATGAAATCCCTCAACCTTATACAGGAGGACCAAAAATTTAACCACCTACAGAATTTTATCGATCTGTCTGCTCTCATAGGAATACATGAAAAAGAAAAGATAAAGAAATTCTGCTTTCTTATTCACTACAAGTCTTAGCTGAGCCTTAAAAATGGACAAATGGCTATTTAGAAAATAGGAAAAAAAATTATTTAGGAAAATAATTTAGGAAAAAAATCACTAATCTTAGAAGTCTCAGATCTATTTTTAGTTCTATCTCATCTAGAACCTTGACCTCAAAAAGTTTGATTTTAAACACTTGTTTTCTTCCCTATTTGGCTTTTCTACTTTTAACTGCCACCTAGCTATCTGAACTAGACATCTGGGTTCATCCTTAACTCTCTCCTCTTCCTTGATCTTCAATATAACACATCTGTGCATCAATATTTCCTACCAATTTTGCCTTTTAATTAGATTCCAGTCCATTTGCTTCTCTCCATATGAACAACCATCAACCTAATTGGGACTCATCATCGCTCTATCTACTAGTGTAGTCATGTCTGAATTGGTTTTCCTCTCTCTAGCCTTAGTACCGTCAAGTCCATCTTCAACACAACCAACAGAATATGTCTAAAATTGGATGTTTGACAATGGCATTTCTCTGCTGAGAACCCAGCAATATTCACTTGTCATCCATTAAATGATAAACTCCAAGCTCTTTCACATTCCTTAAAAGATCTTCCTGGTATAGCAATTATCTTTTTTTCCAAGCTACAAAATTTTGTGTATTTTATTAATCATGCTGGTTGCTCAATCCCTGTCTCTATATCATCTAGTCTAGCCCTGATCCTTTTACCTAATTCCTAAGCATGACTTTTAAGCCTCAACACAGATATAACCTAGGAAGCTTTCTCTCATTCTCACTCCTGCTTCTTGGCTAATGTAAGTATTCTCCCCAAGTTTCCAAATATTCCTTGTGTATCTCTAATATTGTAGTCACTACACTGAGTTATAATTCTGTCTACGTATATATTGTCTCCTCGATTAGAAGGCTGGGGCTGAGACATTCTTATAGAATACCTGGCACAAGATAAATGCTCACTCGGTGTTGGATAAATGAATTTGGTCTTAAGTCACAGAGCTAGAAGAATATAAGACTTTGGGATATGTTATTCTAGGATATCATGAAGTACCTATTTCATCAATAAACCAGGTGATACTAATTTCTAAATTTCAGAGCTTCTGTGAAGATTAAATAAATAAAATAGAACATGAAGTATAACTTTTATCTTAAAAATCTGTCCCTTTTAAGCGTTTACCATTTCAGTAGATGGGCCCCCCATCAACACTTCTTCTACTAGAATTTTTATATTATCCTTTATATCCCTTTCTCATTCTCACACTGAGAATCATGTTGATTCTACCTCAAAAATATACGTGGAATCCTTCTGCTTCTTTGTTACTATTACCACCATCCTTGTCCAGGACATTATCTTTGTTTAGATACCATGACAGCATCCTAACTTGATATTCTTACTTCCATTCTTGACCGTTTTTTAAGTTTTTCTTATTATAGCAGTCAGAATATCTCTTAAAAACAAAACCTTATCACAGCTTCTCATTGCTTCTAACCTTATAAAGACTTCCCATTTTCTACAGTGACTCCCTTTCCCTGGCTACGCCTACTGAACGTAGCTCAATGCCACACCCTCAAGGATGTCTTGCTTGGTCCACAAGTCCTAATTAGGTTCCTGTTATATTGCATCATAACACACTAAATGTTTTCTTAATATTTTTCACAACTGTGGTAATATATTTTTATATCTGCATATTCATTGTTTGATTCCTTCATTAGACTGACTATATGTTCCATGAAATTAGCAACAGTATCTGTCTTGTTTCCTGCTCTATCCCCAGTGCCTGATACAATGCTGGGATATACTGAGCACTCGATACATATTTGTTAAATACATGACTTAACATTCATAGCACATAACAGGCACATAACTGACATATAAAAAGTGGCTTTTTTGTCCTTTTTGTAATAACATTAAAGACAGACAGCTTTTTCAGTGGATGGGTTTGAGTGAATTGGTGGATGCATATAGGGTAAAAGAGGAATTCTTCCCATGTCTTTTCTGGCTCTAAGATCCCATGATTTATCAAATATTAAGTAATATTATAACATTATAGATTCTTTCACTAAATGACATGTAATAAAGAGCACAGCTATTACTCACCAATCATCCGATTAAGAGGCTTAAAGTCCACACGTATTAGTTTGCTAAGGTTGCCATAACAAAGTATCCCAAACCAGGTGGCTTAAACAAAAAAATATATTGTCCCACAGTTTTAGAAGCTAAAAGTCTGAGACCAAGATGTTGACAGGGTTGGTTCCTTCTGTGAGCTGTGAAGAAGATGCTGTTCCAGGCCTCTCCCTAGCTTCTGGTGTTTTGCTGGCAATCTTTGGCGTTCCTTGGCTTGTAGAAGCATCACCATGATCTCTGCCTCGGTATACATATGGTGCTCTCCCTGTGTTCATGTCTGTCTTTAAATTTCTCCTTTTTTAATAAGGACACCAGTCATATTGGATTAGTGCTCACCCTAAGGACCTCATTTTAACTTGTTGTTAAAGGATTTTTATTAATTAGTATAAGAGAGGTAAAGTTTTATCACCAAGGAGTGACAAAATAATTCTAGGATCCTAGGAGAGAAGGGTGAAAGAGATTTGGTTTATTAGGCCAGATGTTTGTTACTCAGATAGGTAGTGTAGATGAAGCCCGTATGGACAGTCATTTCAGGAGTCTAAAAGAAATAGAGCCTAAGGGTAGTCTAGCTATAGGAGCTTCTGAGGAGGGAATGAACAAAGATTAGAAGTAGAGAATGCCAGAATCTAAGGAATCCAGAGGTAAGGATATCTAGATCAGGAAAACTCTGTACTAGAGCAGCTGCGCAGAGGATCTGGAATTTCCAGAACTCAATTATGATGGATTTTGGCATGAAGGTGGAGGATAGGATGGGATAGGGAGTAATATAATACATGTCCATCTTTCTCTTCCAAATTCTGAACCAACGTAGAAGAAGGAGACAGGGTCAGACAGATATTATAAATCTATATCTATATCTATATCTATAATCTATCTATATATATATATAAAACTTTTACCAGTGACAGAGTTTATTGAATAAGAACAAGGCATGGATCTGTGGTCAAATGGGTTTGCTAATTCTTTTCCCCAAATTTTAAAAGCTGCCCACTCTATGTGCAAGAGACAAATAAGTTCATCCTAGTATAGGACACTTTTAAAAAGACTTCAGAAAAGGTTAAGCTAGGTTCCTTCTCCCCATCTCACCAATCAATTCTTCTTGAGTCTTATTGAGGCTTACCAATTCTTACTGAGTCTGGAGAATCATATAAATCTTTTATGAGGATATTCTTTTACATTGTATCAACTTCAATTCATGCTGATAAAAACTAAACTATAGGTGATACATATTTAATAAGGGAATTTCTCTTGATCTAAGTATAATATGCCAGGTATATATTTATTATAATATATAATGTCCTTAAATATGGTATAATTTATAGTCACAGGTCAGTTTTTCAGTCTATATATTATATTAACTTAAAATCCAAAGAGCAGCCCCTCCTATAATTTCCTACTTCTTCCTAAGACCTGACTGGCACTGTTCTAGGTGTTTAAACTTCAGCTGTGTCTATATGATGGGAACCAATTAAATCAGTAAAACTAACCCGTCTTATTGTCAGTATCTTGTAGAATAATCAGTAGGTTGTTGGAAACCATAGCTTTTTTGTCAGCTGGTTCTGATCATGTCATATGCTTTTATTCACTGTCTTCCTTAGTTTATAATGTTTGCCTAACAAAAAAAATCTTAAGTGGTGGGGAAGAAGTTTATTCTTACAGATTCTAAGCAAAGGGATTGGGCAGTCTGCCTGCCCCAGAATATGCCCTGCTGTTACACAAAGTGCAGCAATGACCTTAGTCAATAAAACTTTTGTAGATTTGGGTCTCCCAAATGATTCCATTTTCTTGACTTGTAAAAGATGAAATTAGTGATCCCTAAGCCATCTACGATTTTATGGATAATAACTTTCAAGTTGAGCCAAATTGAGGACAAGATGGTTAGTTTTCAATATTCACTAGAAGTTCTTTGCTTACCTACCATTCTTAAGATTCCCCCCCCAAAAAAAGCCCCGTAAATTTAAATATCGAGAGAGCCCACATTTAAATAGAGTGCTAATTCATCATTTCATATTTGATTTTTTCTTTTGCTATAGTTAATGTTACTGCCTATATAATCTCAAATATATGTTTATATAATATCAAAATTGATAAGTCCTATTGATTCAGTGTGTTTTAATAACCAATGATTAGCTGAGTCTATACATGGGGACCATTTCAAGGGTTTAACTGGTAGCCCAGTAAATTTATTATTTGTGCTTCTGAAGTTGTCAGTTCTAGATCAATTTAATACTACCAATTTCTCCTTAGATAAACAAGCAAATAGCTTTTTTTTGGTAGTTTGTTTTCCCCATAAAGTCTAATAAAAATAAAAAATGTCTCAAGACAAAATTGCCCAAATGCTTCAAAGACTACAAACTAATATTTTGAGAGGAATTAGGTGAATGTAGTCTCAGTGTTTCACACCCTAATCCTGCAAAATGTCTTCCTCGGAAAAAAATTATAGCAGCTTATTTTACATAACTAAAAATGTAATGGTATATGGTATATAAATAAGGGTTTTGGAGAAAGATTGTTGATAAGAATTTCTTATGTAATTACAGAAAATGCTGCTTCCTGACGCTGTCCCCAGAGATTGATTCAGCAATAGGTATTTTTATAAACTTTTTCTAGTGGTTCTGATAGAAGTGGCCAGGAACACCTCTTTGACAACACTGTTATAAGCAACTAGTAAAAATATTGCAACTATTCTTACATATGGCCCAAAGATTTGCTTTGGCCTCTTGGTGTTGGAATTCCAATATTCCAAGTACTGATTTGTGGATCCCTGGTCTTACTCTTCCACTTTGCTGGGTCCAAAGAAAGAATAAGCTGGCTTTGGAGCTAATATCACAGTTTTGTTTAGTTTTATATTTGGTATCCTAGAGCAGCAGTCCCCAACCTTTTTGGCACCAGGGACCGGTTTCATGGAAGACAATTGTTCCACGGACCAGGGGGGTGGGATGGTTTGGGGATGATTCAAGCACATTACATTTATTGTGCACTTTATTTCTATTATTATTACATTGTAATATATAATAAAATAATTATACAACTCACCATAATGCAGAATCAGTGGGAGCCCTGAGCTTGTTTTCCTACAACTAGATGGTCCCATCTGGGGTGATGGGAGACAATGACACCTGAAGTGCGTTGCTTATGTCCAGTCTACTCTGTGATCTCGTTTTGGTTGCTGTCACTGCAGAAAACCCTGCTTCACAAAGACAGGATGTTGGAAATGGAAGCAGGCTTTTCAGTGCCTTTGTGGCAATCTCAGGATATTCCACCTTGACTTGAATCCAGAACGTATGGAGATTTGAATTTGTCTCAAACATACTTTTAAGGCCACCGTCATTTGCGATCTCAAGCAGTTGATCCTCTTCTAGCACGGACAAAGTTGATTCACCTGGCTTATTCACAAATGGGTTGCGGATCCATTCCTTCGCAGTTCGGGGGAAGTTGTCAGTTCTAGATCAATTTAGTGGTTGATCTAGAAAGTAATAGTTGGGGAGTAGTGCTCAAGCTCTTTTGAACCCGAGATAGGTGATCATGCACCAGCTGGGAGGGAGAATGCCCTAGCTTAGTCTCTTTCAAAATCTCTGCTAATGTTTGAAACATGTCAAAAATCCCAATGTTCACCTTTCTCCCCCATAATTCCAGTTTGGCTTCGAATGCAGCCACGTTATCTGCTGACTTGAACACAGTTATTGTTCTCCCGTGAAGTGACAGATTGAGTTTGTTGAGCAGGTTGAATCTGTCACACAAGTAAGCAAGTATTGCGACCCATTCTGTGTCACTGAGATGCGCCGCCAGTGGTGACTGTTTTTCTAAATGAAATCTCTGGAGCAGCTCTTGTAACTCAGAAACTCTGGCCAGTGACCTACCTTTAGAAAGCCACCTCACTTCTGTGTATAAGAGAAGGCGTGTGTGCTCTGTGTCCATCTCCTCATGGAGCTGCACGAACAGACCTGAGTTAAGGGCATGTACTTTAATACGGTTGATAATTTTATTTATTTATTATTTTATTTTATTTTATTTATTTATTTTTTGCCGTACTCAGGCCTCTCACTGTTGTGGCCTCTCCCATCGCGGAGCACAGGCTCCGGATGCGCAGGCTCAGCGGCCATGGCACACGGGCCCAGCCGCTCCGCGGCATGTGGGATCTTCCTGGACCCGCATCGGCAGGTGGACTCTCAACCACTGCGCCACCAGGGAAGCCCGTGGTCGATAATTTTAATCACATCCTGCAAAACGTTATTTAGTTCAGGTGACATTTTTCGGCTAGCCAGCATTTCTCTATGGATGACACAGTGCATAGACTCACATTCAGAAGCGACCTCTTTGTTCCGAGTAATGAAACCAGAAAGCCATCCAGTCATGGCAGCTGCTCCGTCCATGAATATACCGACACAAAATGACCAATTCAATTTTCCTGATATGTAATCATTCAAAGACTTGAATAGTTCTGCAGCTGTGGTGTTGGTTGGCAACAAAAGTGCACATAACATATCCTCATGCACAGCCTCCTGAAAAATATATCGCACAAAAACAAGCATTGTTGCCTTGTTGTCAACATCAGTAGACTCGTCAACCTGGATTGCGTACTACAGTGACTCATTAATCCTAACAATCGTACCTCAATATCCTCTGCTATTTCATCAATTCCTCTACTTATGGTGCTAGCTGAAAGAGGAACACATGCTGCCTTTTGAACTGCAGCCTCTTCTAAAAGTTCACAACAAATGTCTTTAGTAGCAGGCAGGATCAACTCTTCACTAATAGTAAAGGGCTTCTTAGCTTTAGCAATGCGGTTAGCCACTAAGAATGATGCTCTCAGTGCAGATATGTTTGATGAAGTGGTGGCCTTCCATAATTGCTTCTGCTCTTCGTGTTGACTTTTTTTCTTTTGAAAAACTCCAAAGGCTTGTCTTTTAATGCAGGGTGCTTGGTCTCGATGTGGCGAAGCAGTTTTGAAGGTTCCATGGCTTCGTTGGATAGCCGGATGCCACATATTATAAAAAGCAGGCTTGGAGAATGTGAATCACCTGTTTCAATGAACCTGTAATTTAAGTAGAACTCTTGGTATTTTCTTTTAAATGCAGCTTTCTTTTTTGTTGGCAGTCTTAGAGTCTTCTGCTATTTCATCATTGGGTCTTTCCCCCTTTTCAAAGAAGCTCTCCAGCAATGTTTGTTTTTTTACTCATTTTGGCTAGGGTTAGCTTGTGGGATTACCAAAACAGTGACTGAGACAAGTGCACAGTGCGGGAAAGTGGTACAGGTGGAAGTGGTAAATAAAATAATGGGTGGACCGTGCGCGGGCTAAAATAAGTGTCGGATTCTGACTTAAAGCCTGCCACCAGCTGCAGCTGTACAACTGAAGTACATCAACTCACTTGCCACTGTAAAGCCTGCCACCAGATGCAACTTAATTGTCGTCACTTGCCACTCACTGATAGGGTTTTGATGTGAGTCTGCAAGCAGTTGATCTATTATGGTCTCTGTGCAGTCAGACCTCTCTGCTAATGATAATCTGTATTTGCAGCCGCTCCCCAGCACTAGCATCACTGCCTCAGCCCTACCTCAGATCATCAGGCGTTAGATTCTCATAAGGAGCTCGCAACCTAGATCCCTCGCATGCGCACTTCATAGTAGGGATTGCACTCCTAAGAGAATCTAATGCCGCCGCTCATCTGACAGGAGGCGGAGCTCAGGCGGTAATGTGAGCGATGGGGAGCGGCTGTAAATACAGATGAAGCTTCCCTGGCTCGCCTGTCGCTCACCTCCTGCTGTGCGGCCTGGTTCCTAACAGGCCACGGACCACTACCGGTCTGTGGTCCGGGGGTTGGCCACCCCTGCCCTAGAGGGCCTTCTTACCCTTTTTTAACTTTAGCGAAGGGGTCATTTTCACCCTGCTCCTCTTCAGGAAGCCGGTGTCTGGGCGAGCCAGGATGACAGCATCTGGCAGGGAACCATCCCCTTTAAGGAGGGGTCAAGCCAGGGGAACAGGGCTTTTCCAGAACTTGACCAGAAAGGTCCTTAACACTCAAACTTCTTCTTAAAGGACAAATATCTTCCAGCCCACAAATATCGACTGTCTAAAAGACATAACTCATCATTAAACATGAGGCAGAGAAAGGAAAACTAATAAGCAGCCACAGAGATCTCCTCCTGGCTTTACCATGACAGAAGTTGTTTTTGACTAAATGGTAAAGATCAGTCAGCAAGCAGCTCACCTGCAAAATGCTGAAACCTTTTTCCAGGGAAGCCTAAGTTTCCATTTTGGAGAAATGTGACTGTTTGCATATCTTTATCTTTAATCTCTAAGCAAACTTCCTTGGGAGCCACATCTCATATTTAGTTTCTACCAAGGAGAAAGGTTTACCTTGCGGTAGTTAGAAAACTAGAAACAGGATTTGCCCCAGGAGGAGAAGTCATTTATTTTGAGTAGTAGAGACGCAAAGGATATTCTTGGATGTAAAACTGAGAACTTTGGGTCTCTCTTAGTATCGCCTAGAAAATAATTAGCTTGATTTCTGGTGCACACTATGTGTTTTCTAATCTTTGGAGACAAAGAGCAGGAAGTACAACTCAAAGTTAGCCTTGCATTGTCTGAGATGGGGGGAAACGTGAGTCCTCTGTAATTAGCAAAGTCAGAGGGAACAAATCACACCATTGCTTCATTCTGCACCTGGAAAATGTTCACACATCTCTTTAAGGACAAAATTGGGTCTAATCCCAATACCTGATCTTTAAGGCCACAGACTCTTAAAGGAATACTACAGATCCAGCCCTCTAGGAAGCACACATACTGGCTAACAAGCCCTTGTGTCTATTGAGCAACTGACTTCCGCCATCACGTAGCCCTGTGTTGCTCAGGACTTCCGGCGTGTGACTGTCACTAGCACAAAGCACTGGCCCTTGCCCTCTTCCCCTTTGGTGTCCAGACTCCCGCTGAGTTGTAGTTTCTGTGTATTTGTTTTGGATCTGCCTGCAGCTGTGAAGACAAGTCAGAGACAGCTTCCATAAATGCTACCTGTGTGTCCCTAGTGGTGCCTCAGGAGTCAGGAGGTTGTGGCTGCCAACTGCGTTATTCAGTCACCTGCTTGGTCCAGGTATTAACCCCCAGGTCAGGCTGAGACACTGAAGCACTGACACTATAAAGCAAACAGTTAAAATTAAGACTCCCAATCTGAGTCGCCAAAAAGAATCTAATTCAACTAAATGGATAATGTTAAGTGCCTGAAAACTAGAACGCTGTTCTTATAATCATGACCTTTGAAAAGAATGTGGTCTTTTCTTTAATGTAAAAGGCTATTTGGTAATGCACACTATTTATGGGTCACGCCCACACTTTATGTGTGTACTTCCTTGTGTAAAACAATACATGCAGGAAACCAAGTTGATCTGAACACTATTTAAGATGCAGGGTAAGGGTCTAACAGATAAACTGGTGATAAGTACTGTGTCTGTCCACCCTGCCCCCCGAATATAGAAACCACGTGGAACAGGAGATGAATAACTGTCGGCTGTTTTAGGCTTTGAGCGTTAAGGATTCCAGAGAGAGAATATTTTACCTTTTGCTTGGGTACTTCTCAGATATGCAGTTGTGCAATTTGGGCTCAGCACTTTGAATGTTTGTTAATTTATAATCTATTAAACACTTGCTACGTGCCAGGTCTGTAATAGACACTGGAATTAGAAAACCCTACCTGCCCTCGGGCATCTGAAAATTTAACGGGAGGTTCAGAGATGAACACTGATCATTTCTTTTTTTAAAAAATTAATTAACTTATTTATTTTTGGCTGCCTTGGGTCTTCGTTGCTGCCCACGGGCTTTCTCTGCTAGCGGCGAGTGGAGGCTACTCTTCATTGCAGAGCCCGGGCTTCTCACTGTGGTGGCTTCTCTTGTGGAGCACGGGCTCTAGGCACACAGGCTTCAGTACTTGTGGTGCACGGGCTTCAGTACTTGTGGCACACGGGCTCAGTAGTTGTGGCTTGCGGGCTCTAGAGCACAGGCTCAGTAGTTGTGGCGCACAGGTTTAGTTGCTCTGCGGCATGTGGGCTCTTCCCAGACCAGGGCTCGAACCCATGTCTCCTGCATTGGCAGGTGGATTCTTAACCACGGCGCCACCAGGGAAGCCCATTGATCAGTTCATTACAGGGTTTGCAAGTGACCTGGGAGGTAAGAGCTGGTACTTTAGGATCCCTTCGAGAGCTGGAGGAGGCCAGCAGGGAAGATATCTGGTACGAGGTAACTATGAAGAATTCGCCAAATATGTGGAGAAAGAGGAGAATGATTTTGACTGAGGGAGGAGCATGGCAGAGGCACTAAGGAGTGTGTGGACCAGGTAAGGTGTTGCAAATACTGTAGTTTAGTTAGACTAAGAGAGAGAATGAGATGAGACCAGTGAAATAGACAGGCACCAGATCATGCAAAGGAGTTTGGGTTTTATCCTGAGGGCAAATGGGCAGCCATTGAAGGATTCTAATTGGAAGTGACATGATCAGATTGACAGTTTGGAAAATTCTTTCCGACAGCCTTCGGGCGGATAAATTGGAGGGAGATAATCCAGGAAGCAGGACAAGATAGTTAGGAGGTAATTATGGTTAGAGGGAGAAACATGGAAAGGAACTAAATAGATGTGGGTTAGCTGAACAGTATCAGCACACACGTGATGGTGAGAGCAGCCACGAAGCGTTAATGGCAGCTGTGCGCAGCGCATGCATAAGAGCTTGCACGAATCATGTTCATGCCCTTCTCAAGGAGATATGTCTGTACTAATAGACGTGATTGATTTATTTCCATGCATCTTTTAAACATACTCCTGAGCACAGGCGTTGGCGTATAGTCCTATGCAGGGCTTGATAATTAATTGCTTTTTCATAAACGTCCATAAAACTGGGTTTGGGACAAAGAGATGAATGAGGGTCTTCTTCACCTACTTGTCTACTCAGAACCTGGTCTATGAGCTGAGTAGATAAACAGAGATGAGGAAACCCCAAATTAATGCTTGCTGTCCCAAGCAGATTTGATTTTTACCATCTTTGCTTGAAACTATGCCAACCAAGTACTACAGAAATGGCAGTGGCTACACGGACATGTCATGAGTTATACTGGGATTAACTGGACTTGTCAATGATTTACAGAATATTGATACAACTCAAAAGTATTTTAGGTATGGCAAGACTTTTGGGGATTCCCTTATTTATTAATGATTTGGTTAAGCTAGTAAAATCAGTGGTGGAAAGTAAGAAGATATAAATGCAAATATTGACTAGGCTTGATCAGGAGTGCAATACAAATCTGTCTAATGAAGCAGGAACTGTTTACACAGGGTTAAGCTTTTCATCCAAAAATGTTTACTGAGTACCAGTTATGCACAAGTAATTAGGAAATGTCTTGGCCCTGTCTCTGAAAGGTGCTAACTGAAAAACGAAGTCATTTTTCCATTTAAGCTATAATTCTGTTCAGAAATTGAAGAGCAAAGGTAATGAATGTCACTCTTTTGGGGGGAGGGGGCTTCTAAGAATCAATAGGCAATTACACTGACCCAGGAGGCAAAATAAACTCACCCTAATATTTGAGTTTACCATTCAGAGAACAGCACATACTTTTACATGCCCATTTAAACATGTGTTGCTACAGTCATTTTTGAACTTGTGAGGACTTCCTTATATGTCATGAAAAAATATTACCCCTAACTGACAAGGGAAAGGATTGTAAGTGTTCAAATAATCCTTTCAAAAGATGATAAGTTATTTTCAAGCTCTCTTTCAGGGCATAATATTGAGATTCACTGAAAAAAAATTTTATTGGTATTTGGCACCTGGAATAATCTTAGCAACATGTCTTTAGTGATATTACTTCAGCCACACTGTTTCATTGCACAGACAGCGATGTTCTCTGGCTAAGTAGCTTACTAGCAATCACCCGTTCCATTTGTCTAGACTTTTCCAATTCTAGTGCAGGATTATTACTCTCATTTTAACACTGAGAAAACTGAAGCTAAGAGGGCTAAAAGGCTATGAAGCACAGACTTGGAGCTGTCTCTCTGGGTTCAAATCCTGACCCCATAGCTTGTCAAATGTGTGTAATTTGTGGCAAATTGCTTAACTTTTTTTGCATCAATTTACCCATCAGTAAAATGGGGTAATAATAGCACCTACCTTGGGTCGTTGTGACAAGCTGAGTTAATGTACGTTAGGTTCTTAGAATAGTATGTGGCACATACTAATGCTGTATCCATGTCAGAAGTGGACCCAGATTTCTGGGATATCACGTCTAGGGTCCCTTTCATTACAGTGGGGTCTGAACTTCTTGTCTCACCACTTCATGTGGTGATTGATGGGGTACGGGACCGGAGGGAAAAGAAGTGTTTCTTATGCTGTAACTCCTACAGATTCTTGAGTTAAAAACTTTCTAAATGATAAATATGGCAAAGTAAACAACGTATTCAGCAGGCCCTCATCAAGGGCCAGACTCAGTACCAAGTGCTCTATAGGTATTTTTCTACCCAATCCTCATACCAGATCTATTTATCCCCATTTTACAAATGGGAAAATAGAGTTACTAAGAGATGAAGGTGTGGAACTAATCAGAGGAGAGTGATATGTATCAAAAGGGAGTTTCACATCCGCCCTAGTAATGGTCGCTGTGGAATGAAAGGGGAATGTACTTAATCATATCAAGTGATCTGGTAGTCAAAGCGTATCCTCACTGAAGGCCACTGGCCTGGCAGTCACGGCACAAGGCAAAACTGAAATCAAACCAAAAAGCCTTGTGAACTTTCAGACTGTGGCTGTTCACTGGTGGCTAGCTAGTGTAGGTTCTAATAAGTTGAAAATTGAAAGTGAGGGAAAAATAAGTTAATAGACTCATTAAACTATTCATATTCTTGCATAAAGCTTTCTTCCCCACTGTTAGGGACTGAATAATTGTGTCCTCTCCCCAGATCCATATGTTGAAATCTAATTCCCAATGAGATGGTATCTGGAGGTGGGGTCTTCGGGAGGTGATCAGGTTGTGATGGTAGAGCCTTCATGAATGGGATTAGATCCCTTATAAGAAGAGGCCAGAGAGCTGGTTTTCTCCTTTTCTGCTGTGTGAAGACACCGTGGGAAAGTCAGCCGTCTGCAGCCTGGAAGAGAGCTCTCTCCAGAACACAACCACGCTGACACCATGATCTCAGAATACCAGCCTCTGCAGTCGACAAACCACAGTTTATGGCCTTTTGTTATAGCAAGCTAAGCTGACTAAGATGCCCACCTATAATTATTCTTTAAGGATTTGATTTCATTTACTATTTAAGTTACTTTTAAAATTTATTATTGAATAGCTAAATTACATGCCGATTTTCTTTTTCCTAATCTAAGGTTAAAATAAATGACCTTGTAATAGTAATTGTATGGAATTATATGGAAACATGATGCTCATATTTTCTTTTTAATTATTTTCACACTCAGTAAACTTTATTACTATGACCTTCATTATCACATGTGGCTTTAAACAGAGATTTCAGAGATAAACAGCCTCCAAGATGGCATCAGTGAATCTCCTCTACTGCAATCTCATCCAGGACTGTTCCTTCCCCTGAGTCAATATTCCCAACACACTTCATCTTTCAAAAAAGACTGCACCCATTGCCACTGTCGCTACCATATGATGTCTCTCCTTCCCTACAGTTTCAATATCCGAGAAATTTGCTTTGTCAACTTTTCCTCCCTTTCCTTCAACTTTTGACCCTCCACTGCCAGTTCCGCCACTACCAACCAATGCAACCATGGTTTCCTCCTATGGCTGCACTGGGGCCTCAGCCCTTGGCCTCCATTATTGCTCTGGATCACATTCCTTGGTGGGTCTGTGCCACCCACTGTGCTGTCCAGAAGGGTGACCAACTGGGCAGACAGTTATTGAACACTTGAACTGTGCCAGTGCACCAAGCAAATGGGTTGTTCACTTAATTTTAATCATTTAAAATTTAAATTTGAATGCAGTTATTGAAAAACTTTCAGTATGACTGCAACAACTTGGGTTTTGCATTACAGTTTTTTCAACTGTAATGCTCATATTTCCAATGCCTTGCGACACTGCGGAATCTTTGGAGAGTCTCACATTGCTATGTCATTCTTTGTATGCTATGTCATTTTTGGCTGCCTCAGAGGACAAGAGCTCCCATCAGCTTAGGGGTAGCCCCAAAACATTATTATCAGAAGGAGAAAAAAGGAAGTGGGACGATCACTTTTAAGTGATTTAATCCAAAATAGTTGTTCCACATTGTTTTAGCTTTGGAGTGTAACTTCTGGTCTGGTCTAATTTTGGAACTATACAACACTAGTTTTGTAGGGGAATCTCCTAGGATGCTGTTGAGAAAACTCGCAGCATGAACTAAACCCAACTGATAATTCAAAACTCTGCTTTTATAGATGCTAACCTCTGGTATAATGAATCATAAAATTGAAACTGATGAAACGGAATGTCTTGTTGAATAATGTGATGTGAGTTTACACACGTTTCTTATCTCCTTGTATATTAAAAGGAGCCATATTTTTGGCAATGTCTCAATCCTGAGTGTCCTGGAAGGCCACAGCCCATTCACAGTAATCATCCTGGGGACACAAAAGAAGAGCAGTAAACACAAATTTTAGGATGAATTTGTTTTGTGACATGCTGGGGCTTCCAACTCCTCTTGAACTGAGTAAGGATAGGACATTCTTCATTCCTGTAGACTTGCAAGAACTGTCTCTCCTTCCTTTGCTGCTTTTAACTCACACCAAGCCTGGGCACAGGCAACACTAACAGGAACGAGAGAACTGGATCTCAGTCCCTCTCCTCAGATATTCTGGTATAGTCCTGATGCACATAATAGGAGGCCAAGGTGTGAAGTTTCTGTTGGGCAATAATTTCCAACTTCACTTTTCTAGAATTTTATAGGTATTATTTTAAGTTATTGTTTCAAAGAAACAAATCACTGACATTTTTGAAGCATCTTTAATTCATAGATATGTTATTTTAAATTGCTAGCAATTAGGCTTTAAACATCGAACATCAAATCATTAATTAATTTATTTATTTTTGGCTGTGTTGGGTCTTTGTTTCTGTGCGAGGGCTGTCTCTAGTTGCGGCGAGCGGGCGCCACTCTTCATCACGGTGTGCAGGCCTCTCACTATCGCGGCCTCTCTTGTTGTGGGGCACAGGCTCCAGATGCGCAGGCTCAGCAGTTGTGGCTCATGGGCCTAGTTGCTCCTTGGCATGTGGGATCCTCCCAGACCAGGGCTCGAACCCGTGTCCCCTGCATTAGCAGGCAGATTCTCAACCACTGCGCCACCAGGGAAGCCCTCAAATCATTAATAAGTTCAACTGAAGTAATGAAGATTAAAGTTGATAAAGAGAAAGTAAGACTAGAAGGACATCCTAGAGTATCCTTCTTCCCCTCCCCCACAAATCACACTGGAAAAATGTGATCCCAGATGAATAAAGCTACACACAAACATGTGCTGATTTATTAGGTCAGCAGGCCATTTAATGTGACTTTTAGCTATCACCCAACTTGCATGACAAAATTTGTAGATTTTACTTGAACTCCTCTTACATGTGTGTCAAGATAGACAATGCTTTCATAAGCACAGTATAGACGCAACAAAGTACAGTTAACAAAACATACAGAATGATAATAGTGTAAATTTTATAGGATACAGTTTCATGTCTACATAATTATTTACCTCCTTCTTAATATTGGTTGCTAATCATGAAAATAGTTTTCCTATTCATATACTGTATCTTACCACAATTAATGTTCAATGCATTTTTACAGGTATTGTAAGAAATTTTCTCAAATACAGAGCAAATTACCCCAAAGAGATGCTAAATCTGAAAAATGGTACTTCTTTGCCCCAGTCATGCATTTTATCTCCTCTCCCTCTGCTGCTTGCAAAGGAATTCTGTCTGTGGAAATAAATGATAATAAAATGAGGACACAGATTTTTAAAGAAGCAGATTAGAGCTCTTACCACCCTTGGGTATTGCCCACCTCAAAGTAGATTAGTGTTCCCTTTGTTTCTTCTCTTTGGTCATAATGGTTTTCCTTGTACTAAATTGGTAAAACCTGTGAAATCAAAATTTGTCATTTAGGGTAAACATACATAGAAAGGCTTTTTCATCTATTTTGGTTCTAGGTCAATAGGACTGAATTATCCTGGGCGAAATGGTTCTTTGACTCAGTCTTGCTAAGCAATAAAGTGTTCCTTTGCCTGCCTTTGTTCTGTGCCTGCATCTCCTTTGGGTTTCTCTCAGGAAGGGGTGGCCAGGAGCGGAAGGAGCCAGGACCTACCATCTAATGCTCCCTCTATGAATATCTATTGACATTCCTTTTGGCAGCGCTTGTGCTACCCAATTCTCCATTTGCATCTGTCTCCTCTCTGCCTCTGGGTCCTGTTCTCTAATCCCTCTGGCCTCCCATCAGTTTCAAAGTTACCATGATGCTTTATCTCTTTGACATTATTTTTCCTCTTTTGGGTAAAATTGTCTTTTGTAGCATTTATCACAATTTGCGATCATATACTTACTATGTGATTGTTTAATGTTTGTTTCACTCAGCAGACAAGCTCCATGCAGCAGGGACTTTATCAGTACTGCTTATCTTTGTAACGCCAGTGCCTTGCATGCACCAGGGATATAATAAGCTCTCAGTATTCTGTGAATGAAAAGTTGCTCAGAATTTTTAATCAACATGAAAGATTACCAGTATAACACACTTTGCATTTATATATGACAGCTAATCAGTATCATTCATCCTATTTTGGTTGTATTTCAGAATGAGATCTCCTAAATGAAACCTGGGGAGATTTCCCTAGGCTGACTGGTGAGGCCTGGTTGTCAAATTTGTCTCAACAACTACACTTATAATTGTCGTGGGAAGCACAAAGCCTAGGAAGATATTGAGAAATAGATAATATGATTAGTTTTATGTTGATTCAATGGATTCTGTTTCAGAGAGTAATGTCTTTCCTGTCTTGAAATCTGAAAGCTCATTCATTTGTTCATTGATGTAAGTCAATAAATATTTATTGGGTGCTTTTATATAATGAGCATTGCCGAGGCCCTGAATATCAGGCAGTGAGCCAGACATGGTCCAGAGTCTTCTGTTGTGTAACTACAAATCATCACCCAGGTTATACCCTCTACTGTCACCCACTAGCCCAGGTTATCCACTCATCTCATCATTAGCTCTGGATGTTTCAATAAAGTAGAAGTAAAAGGGCCACTGCTGATGAAAAAGTAAAGATCTTTGAAATTTTCTTGATGTATGGAATATGATAAATACAGATTTAACAAGAAATTCACAGGGAACTATATTCAACATTTTGTAATAATTCATAAAGGAAAATAATATGAAAAAGAATATATGTATAACTAAATCTCTTTGCTGTACACCAGAAACTAACAAAACATTGTAAATCAAATATACTTCAATAAAAAAAAAGAACAGGAAACTGAAGTTAGAAATAACAAAATGGCACAATTAAAGAAAACAAACACCTTAGACTTCAAATATGATAACAAAAAATATCCCATAGCATTGATTCTTAGCTGGGGGGGAGGCACTGTTTGGGATACATCATAATCATCTGAACTGCTGTTGTTTTTTTTTTTTCCCTCCAAATGCAACCCCATTTGGTCACACACACATTACACTTCAAAGCAGGTGGCCCTACACAGTGAAGTATTTTGGGTGATAAGCCTTCTGCACTTATTAAACAAGGATCAGAATTTCTATTCTCATGAGTCATGAAGCTATTGATTCTTAATAACATACCTATCTCACTTTATCATTTTTTTGCAATTCTAGAATGCATGGGCATTATCCTGTGGGAAAGAAGAGACTGTTTCATATATGATACAATTAGTTAAACAATCTCTTTTGTAAAGCTCTTTGTCATATTCATTGAGGAGGATGCTCAAGAAGCAAATGTTTTTCACAATTATATGAGCAGAACAATTAATTTATTTCACTTTCTTCTCTAGATATAATCAGTAAATCATTACCTCTTTTTATAATGAATTTACCTTGGTTATTGTCTTCAACTCTATCTTTGGCTTGTTAATAGAGTCATCTGTTAACATAAATTGCTGTATGGTGGATTAAAAGTGTGCGTGTTGAGAAGATAAAAAGACTCAAATAAAATTAAAAAAAAAACAACCAGTGGTACTATAGCTCACTTTTTGTAGGAGCCTTTATAATTGTCCTATCTTACTGATTGGTCACTTACAAACTGTTGACCTCTGTATTAACTAAAACAGGAGGGCTTACCCTCTGCAAAATACATTTTAATATGCATAAAATATCATTTCTTTAGTGATATTTGATGTTTTGAAATATATCACCTATCAAGTTTACAAGTAATCCAAGTTATTGTCATATTGGATGTTGTTATCAAAATACCCCTGCTGCCTCTCTCTCCCTGCCAGACATTCTGATACTGCTGTAGGGGAGTAACCCAGTCACTTTTACCTCATCACCAATCCTCTGCCTGAGCCTTACCAAGAGTGTAAAAAATTTATTTTTAAAATCACTGTTTTCCCTTCTGTTCCCTCCAATTTGCCCTGGAGGGACACATTCATTATCCACTAGACCTGGTCATTTCACTCCCAGTTTTGTCTGTGCTCTCTGCTGGGAATGTCCCACCACTACTTTTCAGGTGAGATACTTGTGGATAAGAGAACACCAGAGCCACTCTCCTTGTGATTCTGAAAATTCATAAAACTTCATCAATCTTTAAAATAGTAATCAATTCTGCCTGGGAGAGAGTAACATGTAATTTAGTAACTTCAACTGAAGGCTGCATTTCTTCCCTACTGTATAGGTTTTGTATATCAAACTATATTTTTTAAGACAATTAAACATCTTGTTTTTATTTACTCTCTATTTTCAAGGCTTTTGAAAAATTACTTAGTGATTAGGACTCCTATGGAAAAGAGTTAAACAATATTTGAGATAAGTGTGTCCATACAAACACAGGCACAATTCATTTTCATGGAGTTAGCTAATTCATGAAGTTAGCAAACAAGGACTTTTTAAAACTTTGTGTAATATGTTCAAGAAGAAAAGATGGACATAGGAGAGTAGAGGACAGAAAATTTCTCCAGAGAATTATAAATAATAAAAGAAAAAAAAAGGAAGGGAGGGAAGGAAAGAAGAAAAAAAGAAGCAAAGGAATAAAAAAGAAAAAAATATTTAATGAATTCTGTAGAATGGGAAAATACCTGAAATTGATAAATCAATGGATGTGTCCAATATCACATTAGAAATGGAAACAATTAGTGAACTGAAAGGTCAATAGAAAAATACATAAATAAAACACACAGAGGAAAAAAATAATTGAAAAAATGGTTAAGAATGTAAGATACTTATATAACTTACTTAAAACATTAATTATTTCTATAACTGAAGTCCTAGATTGACAGGAAAGAGAATTTCCCAAAAACTGAATTTAAGAAATACACATTATTTTCAAAGAAACAAAAATAAGACTGATAGCTGATGCCTCAAAAGAGATGACGGACACCAGAATACGTCTTCACATGCTAAAAGAAATTAATCGCCAACATAGAATTCCATAACAAGCAAAATTTTATTTTAAAATAAAGGTGAAAAACATCAAACTTTAGACAAATAAAAACTGAGAAGATTCATTGCAGGGGATAAATAGGATAAAAAACAGTATGGGAATTCTTCAGGCAAAAGAAAAATGATCCCAAGATGGAACCATGGAAATACCAAAACAAATGAAGACAGGGTA
The DNA here is from genome assembly GCF_059928025.1 of Delphinapterus leucas. Taxonomy (NCBI): domain Eukaryota; kingdom Metazoa; phylum Chordata; class Mammalia; order Artiodactyla; family Monodontidae; genus Delphinapterus; species Delphinapterus leucas. Next base: position 46,692,046 of record NC_143131.1, read on the forward strand.
AATATGTGAGTAAATATAAATGAATATTGAATTTTAAAAGTAACTATGATGTGTGGTGGAGTTTAAAGTACGTGTTGAACTAAAATGAAGGGCAACAGTAACACAAAAGCAGGAAGGAGGTAAGTAGAATTAAATAGTTAAGTACTAGAAGTATTGGAGAAGTGGTAAAATTAATCATTTTTATTAGAACATTATAAATCAATATTCTCTGTATGCAATAGGATGGAAAAATATAATACCTGTAATTGATAAATGAATGGATCTCTAGAAAAACACTAGAAGAATAGCAACAGAGTTGTCCCTATAACAAGAGACACAAATTCCCAAGACATTCATCAAAACGTACTAAAAGTCAAATGTTTCAAGAGTTTGGAGAATGAAGGACCTGAATTAATTTTTCTTGGCACTGCAGAGGAACAGGTAATCATATATTGTAGCTATATTTATTCTAAAGGATTATACAAATGTTTTCATCATAAATTATTTTACTGATTCCCAACTTCTAACACATAACCATTATGACTTTTAGAAATAAAGTCAGTATAATAAAATTTCACTGTGACAATATTAATTTCAATGCCCCATAGAATATATTATATGAAATTCCTCTAGTTAACAATATGGTAATTCCAATTGGACAAGACCCTGGATTTTAATCTTTGTTTCCTTATCAAATATTTTGTGGCTATGAAAATGTCATAAACAAAAGTTCACCAAATATTAGGAAGTTTTAATTGGTAATGGAATTACAACCCTAAATATAATACAAAGAGTCCATGCTGGAATTGGTTCTGTCAAGTGAGTTAGACTTGGTTCTGTCAAATGAGTTAGATTAATATTTTCCCTAAATGGACAGGTTGCTTAACATGGAGATTCTAATTCAGTAGATCTGTCCTGGAGCCCTGAATCTATAGTTTTCCAAACCTTCTCAGGTGCTGGTGATGAAAAACCAGGTTTGGAAACAATTGTACAAATCCATGTATTAATGATCCCAAAGAATGTTCACACAGAGTCACTTTTAAACTTTTGTAGGAAGTCAGTCTTTTCTTTTTGGAGACCATTACTTCTTAATATTATTTGGGAATAACTTCTTAATATCATTGGAAATCTTTTAAAAAATTTAATGTCAAAAGATAACAGCTAAATGTACCTCATGGTACTTAATTGAATTCTGGTCTAAAGAAAGCAGCTATTAAGTAAATTTGGAGAAAAATGGGAGAATATGAAATCTGAAATCAAATATGAACTGGGAATAAGATGGTAGAAATAAATTATGATTTTGTTAAGTGTGATAATGGTATTCTGGGTATGTTAAGAAATACTCATTTGGAGGATGCAAATTGACATATTTATGACTAAAACTTTATGCTATCTATAATTTGTGTTAAAATACTTCAATTAAAAATTAAGTGACAAGGGCGGAGTCAAGATGGCAGACTAGGAGGACACGGAATTCGTGTCTCCACACAACTAGGGCACCTACAAGGCACCAGTGGGGGACAATGGACACCTAAGGGGACAGGAGGAACCCCCAGCAACAAGCTTGTGGGATTTTGTTTCCCAGGCCGGAGATAAGGCCTGAGCTCCTGTGGTGGGAGCTTCGAGTCCAAACCGCTAGACTAACAGACAACCTCAGACCCCAGGGAATATTAATCAGAGTGAGACCTCCAGGAGGTCCTCATCTCAGTACCAACACCCAGCTCTATCCAACTGCCTGCAAACTACAGTGCTGGACGTCTCAGGCCAAACAACAAGTAAAAGAGGAATACAGCATCACCCATCAAAAAAAAAAAAAAAAAAAGACAAATGTGTTACAGACAAAAGAGCAAGGTAAAAACCTACAAGACCAAATAAATGAAGACAAAATAGGCAACGTACCTGAAAAAGAATTCAGAGTAATGACAGTAAAGATGATCCAAAATCTTGGAAACAGAATGGAGAAAATACAAGAAACATTTAACAAGGATGTAGAAGAACTAAAGAGCAAACAAACAGGGTTGAACATCGCAATAACTGAAATTAAAAATACTCTAGAAGGAATCAATAGCAGAATAACTGAGGCAGAAGAACAGATAAGTGAGCTGGAAGACAAAATGGTGGAAATAACTGCCAGGGAGCAGAATAAAGAAAAAAGAATGAAAAGAATTGAGGAAAGTCTCAGAGACCTCTAGGACAACATTAAGTGCACCAACATTCAAATTGTAGGGGTCCCAGAAGAAGAAGAGAAAAATAAAGGGTCTGAGAAAATATTTGTAGAGATTACAGTCAAAAACTTCCCTAACATGGGATAGGAAATAGTCAATCAAGTCCAGGAAGCACAAAGAGTACGACACAGGATAAGCCCAAAGAGAAACATACTGAGACATATATTAATCAAACTATCAAAAATTAAATAAAAAGAAAAAATATTAAAAGCAGCAAGGGAAAAGCAACAAATAACATAAAAGGGAATCCCCAAAAGGGTAACAGCTGATGTTTCAGCAGAAACTCTGCAAGCCAGAAGGGAGTGGCTGGACATATTTAAAGTGATGAAAGGGAAAAACCTACAACCAAGAATTCTCTACACAGCAAGGATCTCATTCAGATGCGATGGAGAAATGAAAACCTTTACAGACAAGCAGAAGTAAAGAGAATTCAGCACCACCAAACCAGCTTTACAATAAATGCTAAAGGAACTTCTCTAGGCAGGAAAGACAAGAGAAGGAAAAGACCAACAATAACAAACCCAAAACAATGAAGAAAATGGTAATAGGAACATACATATGGATAATTACCTTAAACTTAAATGGATTAAATGCTCCAATCAAAGGACATAGACTGGCTGAATGGGTACAAAAGCAAGACCTGTATATATGCTGTCTACAAGAGACCCACTTCAGACCTAGAGACACATGCAGACTGAAAGTGAGGGGATGGAAAAAGATATTCCATGCAAATGGAATTCAAAAGAAAGCTGGAGTAGCAATTCTCATATCAGACAAAATAGACTTTAAAATAAAGAATGTTACAAGAGACAAAGGAGGACACTACTTAATGATCAAGGGATCAATCCAAAAAGAAGATATAACAATGGTAAATATTTATGCACTCAACACAGGAGCAACTCAATACATAAGGCAAATGTTAACAGCCATAAAAGGTGAAATCGAGAGTAACACAATAATAGTAGGGGACTTTAACACCCCACTTTCACCTATGGACAGATCATCCAAAATGAAAATAAATAAGGAAACACAAGCTTTAAATGACACATTAAACAAGATGGATTTAATTGGTATTTATAGGACATTCCATCCAAAAACATCAGAATACACTTTCTTCTCAAGTGCTCATGGAAGATTCTCCAGGATAGACCATATCTTGGGTCACAAGTCAAGCCTTGGTAAATTTAAGAAAACTGAAATCATATCAAGTATCGTTTCCAACCACAACGCTATGAACTAGATATCAATTACAGGAAAAAAAAAACTGTAAAAAATACAAACACATGGAGGCTAAACAATATGCTACTAAATAACTAAGAGATCACTGAAGAAATACCTAGAAACAAATGACAATGAAAACATGACGACTCAAAGCCTATGGGATGTGGCAAAAGAAGTTCTAAGAGGGAAGTTTATAGCAATACAATCCTACCTCAAGAAAAAAGGAAAAATCTCAAATAAACAACCTAACTTGACACCTAAAGCAATTAGAGAAAGAAGAACAAAACCCCCCAAATTTAGCAGAAGGAAAGAAATCATAAAGATCAGATCAGAAATAAATGAAAAAGAAATGAAGGAAACAATAGCAAAGATCAGTAAAACTAAAAGCTGGTTCTTTGAGAAGATAAACAAAATTGATAAACCATAGACAGACTCATCAAGAAAAAAAAGGAGAAGACTCAAATCAACAGAATTAGAAATGAAAGAGAAGGAACAACTGACACTGCAGAAATACAAAAGATCATGAGAGATTACTACAAGCAACTATATGCCAATAAAATGGACAATCTGGAAGAAATGGACATATTCTTAGAAAAGCACAACCTTCCAAGACTGAACCAGGAAGAAATAGAAAATGCAAACAGACGAATCACAAGCACTGAAATTGAAACTGTGACTAAAAATCTTCCAAACAAACAAGAGCCCAGGACCAGATGGTTTCCCAGGTGAATTCTATCCAACATTTAGAGAAGAGCTAACACCTATCCTTCTCAAACTCTTCTAAAACATAGCAGTGGGAGGAACACTGTCAAACTCATTCCATGAGGCCACCATCACCCTGATACCAAAACCAGACAAAGATGTCACAAAAGAAGAAAACTACAGGTCAATATCACTGATGAACATAGATGCAAAAATCCTCAACAAAATACTAGCAAACAGAATCCAACAGCACATTAAAAGGATCATACACCATGATGAGGTGGGGTTTATCTGAGGAATGCAAGGATTATTAAATATATGCAAATCAACGGGATACACCAAGTTAACAAATTGAAGGATAAATACTATATGATCATCTCAACAGATGCAAAAAACGCTTTTGACAAAATTCAACACCTATTTATGATAAAAGCTCTCCAGAAAGTAGGCATAGAGGGAACCTACCTCAACATAATAAAGGCCATATATGGCAAACCGCAGCCAACATTGTTCTCAGTGGTGAAAAACTGAAACCATTTCCACTGAGATCAGGAATAAGACAAGGTTGCCCACTCTCACCACTGTTAATTCAACATAGTTTTGGAAGTTTTACCCACAGCAATTGGAGAAGAAAAAGAAATAAAAGGAATCCAAATCAGAAAAGAAGTAAAACTGTCACTGTTTGCAGGTGACATGATACTATACATAGAGAATCTCAAAGATGCTACCAGAAAACTAGTAGAGCTAATCAGTGAATTTGGTAAAGTAGCAGGATACAAAATTAATGGACAGAAATCTCTGGCATTCCTATACACTAATGATGAAAAATCTGAAAGATAAATTAAGGAAATACTCCCATTTACCATTGCAACAAAAAGAATAAAATACCTAGGAATAAAGCTATCTAAGGTGACAAAAGGCCTGTATGCAAAAATCTCTAAGACACTGATAAAAGAAATTAAGGACGATAGAAACAGATGGAGAGATATACCATGTTCTTTGATTGGAAGAATCAACATTGTGAAAATGACTGTACTACCCAAAGCAATCTACAGATTCAAGACAATCCCTATCAAGCTACCAATGGCATTTTTTACAGAACTGGAACAAAAAATTTTTACAATTTGTATGTAAACACAAAAGACCCCGAATAGCCAAAGCAATCTTGAGAAATAAAAATGGAGCTGGAGGAATCAGGCTCCCTGACTTCAGACTATACTACAAAGCTACAGTAATCAAGACAGTATGGTACTGGCACAAAAACAGAAATACAGATCAATGGAACAGGATAGAAAGCCCAGAGATAAACCAACGCACCTATGGTCACCTTAACTTTGATAAAGGAGGCAAGAATATACAATGGAGAAAAGACAGCCTCTTCAATAAGTGGTGCTGGGAAAGCTGGACAGCTACATGTAAAAGAATGAAATTAGAGTACTCCATAACACCATACACAAAAATAAACTCAAAATGGATTAAAGACCTAAATGTAAGGCCAGACACTATAAACCTCTTAGAGGGAAACATAGGCAGAACACTGTATGATATAAATCACAGCAAGATCTTTTTTGACCCACCTCCTAGAGAAATGGAAATAAAAACAAAAATAAACAGATGGGACCTAATGAAACTTAAAAGCTTTTGCATAGCAAAGGAAACCATAAACAAGATGAAAAGACAACCTTCAGAACGCGAGAAAATATTTGCAAATGAAGCAACTGGCAAAGGATTAATCTCCAAAATATGTAAGCAGCCCATGCAGCTCAATATCCAAAAAACAAACAACCCAATCCAAAAATGGGCAGAATACCTAAATAGACATTTCTCCAAAGAATATATACAGATTGCCAACAAACACATTAAAGAATGCTCAACATCACTAATCATTTGAGAAATGCAAATCAAAACTAAAATGTGGTATCACGTCACACTGGTCAGAATGACCATCATTAAAAAATCTACAAACCATAAATGCTTGAGAGTGTTTGGAGAAAAGGGAACCCTCTTGCACTGTTGGTGGGAATGTAAATTGATACAGCCACTATGGAGAACAGTACGGAGGTGCCTTAAAAAACTAAAAATAGAACTAGCATATGACCCAGCAATCCCACTACTGGGCATCTACCCTGAGAAAAGAATAATTCAAAGAGTCATGTACTACAATGTTCTTTGCAGCACTATTTACAATAGCCAGGACATGGAAGCAACCTAAGTGTCCATCGACAGATGAATGGATAAAGAAGATGTGGCACATATATACAATGGGATATTACTCAGCCATAAAATGAAATGAAATTGAGTTATTTGTAGTGAGGTGGATGGACCTAGAGTCTGTCATACAGAGTGAAGTAAGTCAGAAAGAGAAAAACAAATACCGTATGCTAACACATGTATATGGAATCTAAAAAAATAAATGGTTCTGATGAACCTAGGGGCAAGACAGGAATAAAGATGCAGATGTAGAGAATGGCCTTGAGGACACGGGGAGGGGGAAGGGCAAGCTCGGACCAAGTGAGAGAGTAGCATTGACATATATACACTACGAAATGTATAATAGATAGCTAGTGGGAAGCAGCCACATAGCACAGGGAGATCAGCTCGGTGCTTTGTGTCCACCTAGAGGGGAGGAATAGGGAAGGTGGGAGGGAGACACAAGAGGGAGGAGATATGGGGATGTATTTATATGTATAACTGATTCACTTTGTTATAAGGCAGACACTAACACACCAGTGTCAAGCAATTATACTCCGATGAAGCTGTTAAAAAAGAAAAAAACCTGTTAGGGTATGAGAGGGAGGGGGAAAAAAGGCCTCCTTTCATTTTCATCCATATTTGCCAGACTGGCTGAATTACTGATTCTTTGACGCATCATTGTTATTAATATGATTAGTAAACTATTTATTGATTTAAAAAATGTTAAGTGACATACAGCAAAATCTTTATGACAGTTACATATTCGTTATAGCTTTATAAATATTGTAATGTTCTTTTGCTTTTAAGTTTTTACAATTATTTTTAATTTTTTCATAGTTTTCATAAAAGTATTAGTAATAATTTTTCTAAGTGAAGAAAAACTCTTGAAAAACTCTTCTCTTCTCTCTGTCACCTTTTCTCTCTCCTCTCTCTTTCTCAGAATGTACAGGTGTTTGTTGAAGTCTTCTTGTTGAATATACTAAGAAGTCCTTGGAGCCAGTTAGTCCTGATCTAAGCTACTCTGATTTTTCTAGGGCATGTTCAGGCTTTATTTGTTACGTTTCAGGCAGTACAAGTGCATTTTAGGTAATAAATGACTTTGTTGAGTACATTGGGTCAGTTTGAGATTTTATGTGACATGAGCATCTATGAAATAAAAGCTGTTCTGAGAGTCTTTCATCTTGTGCTTGCCGACAAGAATATAGTCCTGACAGTGAATTAGATCGACACCGAGCTGAAGAAAGACCAAAGTCACATACACTCTGACCTCCCTCAAGGGACTATCTCGAGGCATGTGATGAGTGTTATCTACCCAGAAGCTAAGTTTTATGAATTGTATTCTCACTTAAACCTCTCCCTCCTCATTCATCTTCAATCACACACAACAACGTGTGTCCTTGCAGCCATGTGCCTCAGCCTCCTCCCATTAAAACGCTTTATTGGTGGGAGATTCTTTCTATGAACAACCACGATGTCAAAGATGGCCATTATATCTCACTAAAATTGGGCAAAGCACAAATTGCAGTGGAGTCACAATGCATTGATGGAGCCTGTAATTTAAAGCTTTCCTAGTATGAAAGAAACAAAAACAAATAGTGTTTACTTTATGATTGTTTCCTCAGTGCTTTTTCAAGGTGGCACAAGGGTTGATGTTGTTAGTAGCTATTCACAAATGACTGTCATGGGACAGACAGTTTCCTGAAGCCTAATGCAGAGGCTGTCCAACACTTGCTTCATGGTCCTTGTAGAAAGACAGAGCAAGGAATGTGCAGCTCAACATACCTAGAGAAGTATCTCAATGCAATAGAATGCATGGCCCAGAAACTTAATAGAAATTATTCCTCTACTTCTGCCAAGTAGAATGGATTCTCCAGGCTCCAGGCCCCCATCCTACTCTCACTTAGTCTGTTTTCCTGAGTCATCTCATTCTCATCTATAATTTCAACCATCACCAGGCAATGATACTTCTAAAAGTAACCTAAAACTTCCTATCTTCCTACAGGATATCTTCCTAGATATTACACAGGGAACTCAAACTTAAAATAACTGAAAAGCATTTATGTTTTTTTCCTCCCTCCAAGCTATCCTTCTCCTCCATTTATTTTTATTTCATTTAGAGATACTACCAGTCCCCAAACAAATAATAGAATTATTCAAGTATTTTATCTCCTTCATGCTCTCACAGCCAAAATGTCAGGAAGAGCTATCAGTTCCACCTCAATGTATTTCTACAAATTATTTGTTGTTCTCTAGCCTCACTACCATGGTTATAATCCAGCCCTCATTATTTCCTGAATTATTACAGTAACTTTGAACTAGTAATCTTACTTTCAGCCTATTCAAATCCATCGGTATTAGTTAGGGTTCTCCAGACAAATAGAGCTAACAGGAGAGAGAGAGAGAGGGAGGTATTTATTTTAAGACATTAGCTCACATGATTATAGGGGCTTGCAAGTCCAAAATTAGCATGGCAGAGTGGTGGGCTGGAGTGTTGCTACAGTTCTGAGTCCAGAGGCAGTCTGGAGGCTAAATTCCTTCCTCTTCTCTGGACCTCAGTCTTTTCTCTTAGGACCTTCAACTGTTTGGGTGAGGCCTACCAACACTGTGAAGAATAATCTACTTTACTCAAAGTCAACTGAGTTAAATGTTAGTCACATCTAAAAAGTACAAAAATTAATGCATCACATCAATAGGCTAAAGTAGAAAAATCATTCATTATAATAATAAAAGCATGAAAAACATTGACACCAATTCATGGTAAAAATACTCAGCAAACTAGGAATAGAGAGAAATTACCTAAATTAGTAACAACTAAAAACCTACAGTTAATATTAAACTTAATGGTGAGAAAGCATTAAGGCAAAAATTTTAAGCAGTACCGTTGTTGAAGTTGATACTTAAATTATCATATGGGGGAAGTGTGGCAGTGGAAGGGGTCCAGTCCAAAGGAATATTGCTTTCACTGACTTTGTTTAGATTTGCTAGTGAGCTCTGAGAGTAAAAAACAGAATTTTTGTTGGTTTTATCATTGTTTTTAAATGCTCTTCAGACAACTTATACTTGTATCGCCCTCAGTCATATTGGATTATGCCTACCATCTTCTCCTACACATTGGTAAGCCTTGAGACAGCCCCTCCAAGTCATCCACTTAGGTTCATCCATTAGAAAAGTCTCTTAAGGCTCCAATTTCTTCCCCAAATAACCAAGCTCCTTAAGAAAGATGCAACTACAGGATCAGAAAACCTCCACAAAGTAGTCAATAAAATCGCTAAGACACCACATTCTTAGGCAGAGTGGAAAAAGAAAGGAAGACATTTATGACCTCTTCTGTCATGTGGAAAAAGTTAAAGGGGAAAATTTATTCATAGGACTTAACAAACTGTCAAGTGAGGGAGTTAGACCCTAAACAGTTATAATGTCCAGGTGAAATGTTTCAAAAGCACATCTGATGACAAAGATGATATCTCCAGGACCCTTTTGAGCAAGCACACAAACACCTAATTATTCAAAAATCAATTTTCCAGCAACCTCTTCTATCTAGGAAATAGTGTAAAAATCAAAGGTCTGTGAGTGGGCTTCCCTGGTGGCGCAGTGGTTGAGAGTCCGCCTGCCGATGCAGGGTACACGGGTTCGCGCCCTGGTCCGGGAAGACCCCACATGCCGCGGAGCGGCTGGGCTCGTGAGCCGTGGCCGCTGAGCCTGCGTGTCCAGAGCCTCTGCTCCGCAACGGGAGAGGCCACAACAGTGAGAGGCCCACATACCGCAAAAAAAAAAAAAAAAAAGTCTGTGAGTAACCACAATGGGAATTAGAACATCCATGCATCCAAGCTGTGTTAAGGTCTTCTGTGCTGTTCACAAATCATCCAGCCCTCTTACTTCCTAGAATGTGATGGGACTGCAATATTCACCCTTTTTGAATTTGGGCACTGTCTTGTGACTTGCTGTAGCCAATGAAGTTTCAGGCAACTTAACACTCGTATTGCCCTCAGTCATATTGGATTATGCCCACCATCTTCTCCTACTCCTTGGTAAGCCTTGAGACAGCCCCTCCAAGTCATCCACTTGGCCTCATCAATTAGATCTTAGAAATGTAGGTAACAAAGATTATAACTTAACTCTGACCTCTGAGCAATTGGAGATTCAGAGAGCTGTGAGTCCCAGGTAGAAGCAATATTGTCCCTGCAGGAGGAAATGGTCACTCCAAAAAAGCATGGATAGAAGGAGGAAGACAAATCTGAATGAGGAATGAAGAAAGGACTCCAGAGCAAATCACAATAGCCCTTCGCCACAAATAGAATTGAAATTCAATTCAGAAATCATACATAATAGCTATCAATTATTTTATAAGTGTTTATGATTGGGTCAGCTGTGTATTTTTTCATTCTATTGTGTGGGCTCAGACACGCCCAATTCTTTTATTGCATTTATAACATCTCATGTTAACTTTTAATATCAAGTAATTTTAATCTTAATATTATAAATGAATATTCATTTAACAGGTATTTGTTGATTGCTTCCTACCACCAGTGATGTCTAAACTGATTATTAGAGCTAGGAAATATTTTGATGCCCAGAGAAGCATAGGTAAGTAGGAGCACCCTTTGGTGGAAAAATCCCCACAAAGTGCTTAAGAAAATTTTCATGTTTCCAGGTTGGGTTTATGCACTCTGTTTCTGTGGATATATTTCACAAACTCTGCTGACAAATCACATGCAGATGTAGATGTGGGGAGAGTGTTTACAACTTTTTTTAGCTTCTCCCATGTTTCTTTCCATGGTTTGCAAATGTTAAGAACCACATTCTTAGGATGCTGCCTTTATAAAGCGTCTTCTCGTCTGTCTATGCTACCAATTATTTACGCCCGAAAGCTCATATACTTTTCAAGAAGTAGTGGTGGGTAGCATGCGGATGAGGTAGAGATTGGGATTATTAGATTCAGGTGATGACAGTAGCAAGAAGGTTGTGATATGAAATGACAGCACAGGAGCAAGCAGGAGAAATTTCAAAAGCACATTTAATAACTTAAAAACACTCCAGTCTGGGACATTTCAGAGAAGGGAAGGTGACCCTACACACTGCAACGTCCCCTCAAGGCATCACTGCCTGCTGTTGCCAGGGTCATATATGTTGGTAACAGGGATAGAATTTCATCCAGAAGATTGAGATTCTGCTTTGTGTCCTCTTTTGTATTGTACTTTTTGGTAAGTTTTCATCCCCCCCCAAAAAATATATATATTTACAATCATTTTGATGTTTAAAGGGGTAAGCTCCAATATTTAGAATGTTTCTATACTTTTAACAACACACTTTATTCTTAATCTAACCCTTGGGGCAATAGGGATGCCTGAATTCAGAAGTTCGGGGAGACTAAGAGTTCAGTGTGACTAATGATATAGATAAAACAACATTTTAGGATTTTCTGAACTTTTTTTTTTCCTTTGGTCTCAATGACATCAATATATTGAACAGCTCATGTTCAGTGTTCTTCTTGGAAAATCATTGGCCTCGGTTCATCATCATTAAATACATTTGCAATTTGTTTGTTTGATATAGTGCCCTCTATTACATGCTTTTCTGTCCTTTTCCCGATTGGGTTATTCCAATGTGATTATAGCCACGGATCCTTTCCAGCCTGGCATAATTAGGTTCTTTATCATCAGGGTCCAGTTGTGTTTTGTTATGGAAGGACATGGGAAGTAAGTGACTGTAGGCTGGACACAAGTCAGGGTGGAATCGAAGTTGGTTCAGTTCTCCTGTTCCTTAAATATGAGTGCTTACAGTCCTCACTAAGTATCATCAGAAGATACCTTAATATGCACCAACAATAAACAGAAGCTGTGGATTCTATTCCTGAAGTTGACTGACTTTGAACAAGTCACAGTCTCTGCGTTGTGGCTGCATTCCTTTTAAGGTAGAATTATATAATCGTAGTTGTCCTCCTGTCACTGGGAATGCAGTAAAGACAAGCGAGGTGACCTATGCAGAAAGTGCTGAAGTCCTTGAAAGAGGCTGTATCAAATGGAAGTGACTTGGTGTTGGTGTTGATGCTGTCATCCTCTCCTGTGCTCTCCTCCATTAGCCGTCATGGTTCTGTTCTGATGGATTGATGCAGCATTGATGCTAAGATCGTCAGTGAGGTATAGACAACACAGCAAGAAGCAACAGGATTAGAGAGACCAGTTCTGTGTGTAGAAATCACTTTCTAAGAGAAGACGTTAAATAATTATGAGCAGTTCTTAGAAGGCAATATTAAAGCCATATTTAACATTCTCTTCCCCTTACCTACCCACACTAGGCATCTTCCTTCCTTTCACCTTTCACGTCAAGCGACAGCAGTGAGGAGCTGTGGGTAGATTCAGAGGCAGGGAGGGCTCAATCGTTTAAGGCTACACCCACATTTTGAGTGGGCACCACGTTAGCCAGCACTAGCCCACCCTTGGGTGGAGTCAGCATCTTTCCATACTACCATGAGATGCCAAGTGGCATATAAGTTCTCCCAACCAGAAGCAACCCCACTGAGCCCAAAATTATATTTTACAGTCACTCTTAGACAGCTATAAAGCCATATTTCCAGGAAGTCCATGAACATCTAAACTCTTTAAATTAAATGACATAGGTGGTTACCTGACTTGGTTTCTAGCACAGAGATGATGAGCGCGAACCCCTTCCCTTGCAGTCTTCCGTTAGCAGTCATTATTGTGTCTGATGGGCTGACGTATTGGGATGTGGGGATAGGAACACAGGGGTGGAATGAAAAGCCAGAAGAGTCAGGCAATGCAGATGGACTCCCAGAGGAGGTGCTAAATGGGGCCCTAGGCCTTCAGGGGAGCTGCATGAGAACCTCAGAGAGGCGAGAGCTTAGGGACCTGAGAACTCTCACGTGGGCACTCCTCCTCAGATGGCGCTGTAGTGTTGTATTTCTAGAGAAAGATCAGTGCTCTCCAGTAATCCAGGCTTTCAGTGCCTTTGAGGTCATGGGAGACTAAAAAGAGAATTGAGTAGTTAAAATGCCAGGGTTTTTAAGCAATGAATTGATTGGGGTGTACTTGTACATTTGAGACTTTGAAGAACAATAATATCTCAAATATATTCGTATCTTTAGGGAGAGCAGATGTGGAGACTTCATCTTAAAGTTATGGAACAGATTCTTATCCCACAACAAAATTTGCAATTTCTGATAAATCTCTGCTAAAGGTAGCACTTAGCATTTCTATTTAAATGTTGGAAATACATCAGTGACTTGGCACTGCTTACTCTGAAATTCATGTATCTTCCACTGCAATTGCACATAGCAGAATACACCTGCAGGTGACATCTGGGATGGACATTCAGCCATCACAGATGAGCACCTACTTTGAGTTTAATGCCTGTCTCTTCTATTACATATGGCATCATGTTATTTCCCACATCAACCCTATGAAGTATGGATTATTACCATCCATGCATAGATGAGGAAATTGAAGCTCAAAGAATTTAAATGACATACTTAGCATCCCACATGAAAATGTGGCAGACATAGTCTATGAACCAGATTTCCTATTCCAAAGTTCTTTTTTCTACACAGGAGTTATTTCCATGACTCTCCTTTAAAAGATTCAATATATTGTCATGCTCAGTAGAGAAAGACAGAAAAGTGAAAAGCAATATTAAAAATTCATGATTATCAGAATTTTGAATTTTGGAGTTATAGCCACCAAGACATTTCCTCCAACCATGGAAAATATTGAAAAGGAAAAGAAGAGAAAAAGAGAGAAAAGGATTAACCTAGTATTGGGACACCTCCCCCATATTATCTGCTTAACAGCTCATTAAGCAGATGCAATTGAAAACATGAGTGATTTTCAGGTTTAGTTGTTCTTGGAAACAACCTAACTTGCTTCACACTCTGGCCTCTTACTCTTCTCCATTGTGTTGGCTGTGTTTCCACTTATCCCTCCAAAGTCATTCTTAGCTCACATGGACTGCATAGCAGAATGGAAGGGGGAGAAAACAGTGCTGCCCATGTGAGACACTTTATTTGTTTAGTAAGGGAGGTCAGTAAGGGAGGTCACTGGAATTAAGTATAAGAAAACGCCCCAAAAGGTAGAATGGTGATCCAGTACTACCCCTCATTATTTTATAGTCATTTTTTTTAATAGAACTGGAAAGAAAACTTAAAGTTTCTCTCTTTTTTTGAGTGAGGAAATAAACACTCAAATACAACCAGAACCATTCAGGGGAGGAAATTATGGGAAAGATTATAGCTTAGCTAAATTGTCACAATAAACCAACTGTAATACTATTAAATTAAATATTTGATCATCAGCAATAAAAATATATATCTTTCCCTCTATTTTCAAGACAAAGGTTAAAATGAATAGTAATGACTTCTCCAGTAAAATCATTTTTGTCTTTCAGTCCATCTCCATAGACTATCAACAGGTTTAAACTGTAGAAGTCATAAACTCCACACATCCATTTTTTCACTGGGGAAGCTGGGTCCAGATAGTTTATGTGAGTTACCCAAGTTATTAATGTATTATCACTAAGCTGAAAATTCTGGTCTCTTTTTTCCTTAGACTTCTCCTCTCCTCTTTGCCAAACTACTTTGTCACTTCTGTCAAATTTGGCTTCAATTCTGTTTAAGGAAGTGTTCCCTAATTGATACTGATCCTTAATCATTGTCTTGTCCTATATTGCTTTAAACATTTAGGTATTATGAGTATATTATAAATTCTAAAAAGATTTTTAAAAAACTCACTTCATTAAGTAGCTCTGCTTTCTAAAAGCCTGAATGTTGGGACTTCCCTGGCAGTCCAGGGGTGAAGACTTCACCTTCCAATGCAGGAGGTGCAGGTTTGATCCCTGGTGGGGGGCTAAGATCCCACATGCCTCTCAGCCAAAAAAGCAAAACCTAAAACAGAAGTAATATTGTAACAAATTCAATAAAGACTTTAAAAAAAAAGCGTGAATGTTGTTCCTTGCAAACATCAAATCATTTTTACAACAAACGCTTTGTAATAATGACTCAATTTTACTTGGCAAAAGGACATGCTAACAGGATTTTATACAGTAAGTGGAAAATGGAAATTTGCTATTGAAAACATTTTCCAGGTACAGGTTATAAATGCGTAGGCATATTTTCCCTATGATGTAGTGTGACTGATAACCCTGTTGATATTAAGATTTTTTGTTACATTTTACTGCCCTGTCAGTTGATCACATGTTAGGCTTACGTCTGCAGGTATTTCTGTTTGAATAAATAAGAGTTTTCAGCTTACCTGAAACATTATTTCATGGGAAATTAAGGGAATTCAAAGCATTAATCTTATGGACAAATAATTCAGTATACAATAGTCTCTATGTGTGGTATAAGGGTCAGTCAAAATATCTGACAATTTAATAAGAACAGTTATTCTGTTTATTTATTACAGTGGGGAATGGCAAGATGGGTTAATAAAGCCAGACTGTCTTTTACTATAGGTATAGTAGATATGAATATGAATTGAGCTGAAGATTCTATAAGGTGTTTAGTGGTGTCACACAGGAAGTGTCATGATGCTACACGAGGCATTCGGTCAAAGAACAGAATCTAAAGGCAACTAGTGAAAAAGAACACAGCAGGCAAAGAAAACATAAAACTTATGCTACTGTAAAGTTCAAGTTCAAGAAAAGGCAAAAATGTCATTCTCAAGATAAGCAACTAGGGAAAGATGCCATATTTTACAGAACACGTTGAAGGTAAGCACAGTCTCCATAAAAACTATTTATAAAAAGTATTTTCAGTATGTGCTGAACCCAAGACTAAAAGCTATCTGAAAATAGTAATAGAGGCCTTGACATGAGCCAGATGCCTTCCATCATAGAACCACATCAGACAAGAAACCTCCATGGCTCACCCAGAAGAAAGTCAACAGAATTGGACAGGACACCAAGTTCAACCAGGGAGAATCACCAGATCCTTAATCAAGTTTATCTTGTGATCTCCAATATTTAAATATATAAATGTATAAGTTAATGCACTGAAAATTATTCCATACCATCCACAGCTTAGCATCAACAAAACAGGAATTTAAATATATGATAGTGTCTGCTCTCCTACCTGCTCTGTACAGGGGGTTTTAGATTGATGGTGTCCATGCTCTGTCTAGAATAAGCAGTGGAATCTTGATGTTTTTCTTAAGCCAATAACCAGCTTCTCCAAACATAAATCCTAAAATTTTACACCAAAAGGAGAGGCAATATGCTTTAGACTGAACGTTTGTGTCCCCCTCAAGTTAATATGCTAAATCCTAATGCCCAATGTGATGATATTAGAGGTGGAGCATTTGGGAGGAGATTAGGTCATGAAGATACAGCAGCCCTCATGAGTGGGATTAGTGGCCTTTTAAAAGAGACCCCAGAGAGCTTCCTGGCCCCTTCTGTCATGTGAGGACACAGCAAGAGGACAGCTTTCTATGAACCAGGAAGTGGGCTCTCACCGGACACCGAATCTGCTGGGAATACTGGCTCCTTGATCTTGGACTTCCCAACCTCCAGAACTATGAGAAATAAATTTGTTATTCATAAGCCACCTAGTCTGTGGTATTCTGTTGTAGCAGCCCAAGTGGATTAGGACACCTTATCTAGGGTTTTTGAGTCCCTGGAGTCCCACCAAAATCTATATGAGTTTCTTAGGGCTCTCTTAACAGAGTACCACAGACTGGGTGGCTTATAACAACAGAAATTTATTCTCTCGCATTTCTGGAAGCTACACGTCCAAAATCAAGTGTTGGCAGGGCCATGCTCTCTCTGAAAGTCTTAGAGAAAGATACTTCCTTGTCTCTTCTAGCTTCTGGTACAGTCTTAGACGCATTACCTTCTAGTAACGTTCACTCGGACTGGCTTACTCTTCGAGGCTGGTTCCTTTCACTTCTGCAGTGAGGCCACTGCATTTTCTTTATCCAAAACTTTGGTTTTATCTCTGCCTTGGGTTTTATCTTGAGACTGGTAGCTTTTAAGAATAAAACTATAAGGCATCAAGGCAGACCCATCAGGGCTGGAATAAATTCCTTCTAGCAGTAATTTACTCACAGCGGGTTAACAGGGATATTTGCCCAATTTAATCCTTTCTGTTGGCTGACACATAGGATTTCTATCTCCCCATCCCCCCAGCCCTTGTCCCTCTTTTCTCTGCTTCCTGACATGCATTGTAATCCTAGAAGCAGCATGACTGTCCCTTCTTTCCAGTTAGAGACAAAAATCTTTCAGTGTGAGTCTTGATTTCCAGAAAAACTAACAGTTTGCCATTTGATTCTCATGGTTGGTGAAAAGGTGACCTTTCAGAAGTAACATCCAGGGCTTCCCTGGTGGCGCAGTGGTTGGGAGTCCACCTGCGGATGCAGGGGACATGGGTTCGTGCCCCGGTCCGGGAAGATCCCACATGCCGCGGAGCGGCTGGGCCCGTAAGCCATGGCCGCTGAGCCTGCGTGTCCGGAGCCTGTGCTCCACAACGCGAGAGGCCACGACAGTGAGAGGCCCACGTACTGCAAAAAAAAAAAAAAAAAAAAAAGATGTAACATCCATCAGTTCCTCTCAGCTTCCAGCCTGAGATTCTAAGGCTGCTGAGAGAAATACAGTCATTCACAAATAATGAGTCCGTCCGTGTGTCCCAGAGGGCTCTGTTTTGAGACAGTAGAAACAAAGTCCTAATTCTGTGAGTTGACCTAGAGATCCCAGGAGAATCTACTTTCCATTCTGCCCAACTTTTATCTCCTGCTTCTTTCTACTCCCACCTGGAAAACTTTCTTCCTCTGTAGTAATAGATAACATTTGTTCTGTGCCTACTACCTGCCTGCAATGTGCCTTATGCTTTACATATTGTCTGCATTTCATATGAGGAAATGGATAATCAGAGGAGTTAGTGATGTATTGGAGGTTACACAGCAGCATGTAACAAAACAGGGGCAACGCCATCTGGCTGACTCTCAGATCTCTATCCTTCTACCTCATCATTCTGTGTCATGACTTTCTTCATTAAAATTTTTTTTGTGAGATATTTATTTTAAACTTCACAAGTAGTCCATGCTTAAGCAGAGAGGTTGATCAAAATAAAATCCCAAATCTCCCTGGCTCCCCACATTCACTCTTCCTCTCCTTCTTAGCTCCACCAGCACAAGGATACACAAAGCTTGTCATTATTAACTATTTAGGGTTTATCCTTCTGTAGTTTTCTCCATGCATGTAAATATGTAGACAAATACATATTTCCTTATATATGAGTATTTTTTTTCAGTTTAAAAAGCAGATTGTTATATATATTATCCTCAATTTGATCTTTTCATTTGGTTTCCATGGCTTTCCCTCCAGGTAAACGCTCGTAGAACTAACTTGTTCTTTTAATGGTTACATTAAAATTCTAGTTAATTAGAAACTATGAATCATTAGATTCATTAGAATTAGAAAGTATTGAATCATTCAACCATTGATGAGAAGCTGCATTTTTCCTATGCTTTCTTGGTTTGTTTGTTTGCTTTTGGCCACTATAAATAATGCTAAAATTAACATATTTGTGCCTGTATCTGGTGCATTTATTTCTGTAGAATAGATTCCTCAAAGCAAAAGTATAGTAATATATTCATTTAATAGAAACTTCCAGTTAACCTTCCAAAAGTTTTGTGGCAATTCATTTTCACATCAACCAAGAATCGAAGTACCTATTTCCCTATACCATTGTCAGCACTGGATATTATCAATTTTTAATTTTTTGCAAAGCTCAAGGTAAAAATGACCTTCATTCATTTTTACAAAATCGTTTTAAGTTTCAGCACGAGAGTGACCTCCACAGCAAATTTTTGTTTTGCAGTCAGGAAAAAAATTGTATGTGTAAACATGTGTGTATTTGTATGCTTCCCAAAAGACAAAAGAAATTACAGTGTTGAAATGTAAAGGAGACAAACCTTTATTTAAAATGAAGGAAATCAACATGTGTGGTGATAGAGCTTTAATCCCTAGACACCTCTCTCTCTCTGAACAGCCAGAGGTTGGCACTGGGTCCTTGTCTATGAAATCAGGACAATAATATCTGACTCTTACTACTAAAAGGAGAGTAGGCTGATCAATGAGTTCATATCTTTAGCACATTTGAACATCCCTGGGAAGCAATGCTTTGGAAACACTAGATGGTTTTATCTTTGTTCCATAGATTACATAGTGCAATTTTAAAGTACACAGTACCTATTTTCTAAGGAACTCCAAAAATTGCACTTCATGTATAAAAGAACCTCATTTTAAAAATCCATAGCATCTATTATATAAGATGTGGATCACAACTAGTTGCTTTTCAGTGTCATTCTCATTGCAAGGAGCTGCTGACATCCTCCCTCTAATTCATTTCTAATTCTACAGATGTTCTTTAGGAGATATTGTATTCTAGAGTTCTTTAGGGCAAAAAAAGAAAAGGATGAGAGATGGTCAAAAAGGGGTCCAAGACAGTCAGATGGTGGGATATGCATGGGGATGTGGAGCTGTCCATTTTGGTATAAAAATTCCACTCGGATAAAAGTGGTCAACCAATGTATTTCTAATTAAACTTAATAACGTGTATATCTTTTGAACAATTCTGAACAAGTAAGCTGAGGTGTTGCTAGTTTCAGTAAAAGGCACTGAAATTGGTTTCTACAGAAGGAGTAAACATTTATTTACTGGGAGCAATTATGAAATATGTCACTTCAAATATTCTGCCGGAGCTGGGGTGCTCCAAGAGGATTGTCCTGAGAGTTAGGCTGGTCTCCACTATGTCAAAACGACCAGTCAGTTCTTCCAACTCTTTCAGTAAAAATGACTCTCAGGTAAGCTGTTCGGTTTCCTAGAGACCTGCTGAAGTCATACTTAACCATTTACCATTTACTGAGTGTTCTAGGAAAACAGAACAAATAATACCACAAATGCAATGTGATTGCCGGTGATACTTTTCAAACTCCACTTTCCAATCTGCTTCATTGTATTTATGTATATTCTGGTATAGCAAAGACAATCTATATTTACCTTTGTGAGTGTGAGCATGCGTTACAGCCAGACAATTTTCTCATCAAACTGCACTGGTTTGTGGTTAGAAGTGAAAGGACTAGTCTTTGGAAAGATGGAAGTGCGGTGGTTTTCCTCCCCTTTACGCACTGTCAGAAGCAGGGTCAACAGAGGATGAGTTTGGGAGGCAGACAGATTTGAATAAGAACCTGAGGTCACTGGCTAGGAGAGTTCGTAGAAGGATTTGGTTTGTATAAGCCTCCATCCCTCTCCTGGCCTCTCTGTCTCCCTCTGACACTGTTTAGGGCTTTGCACTGCCTCCTACCTGGGCCTAGAATTCTCTTTCTGCAAGTATCCAGGTGGCTAATTCCCTCACCTCTTTCAAGTCTTTGCTCAAATGTCATCTTGTCAATAAGGCCTACCCTGTCCACATTATTTACATGCAACCCACACCCTACCGGGAACTCTGGATTTCCCTGTTCTTTTTATTTTTACATATTGTGTATCACATTCTAAGACACTTTATCATATATTTCACTTTTTAAAAAAAAATTTGTATTGGCATATAGTTGATTTGCAATGTTGTGTTAGCTTCAGGTATACAGCAAAGTGAATCAGTTATTCATATACATATTTCCACTCTTTTTTTTTAAAGATCCTTTTCTCATGTAGGCCATTACAGAGTATTGAGTAGAGTTCCCTGTGTTATACAGCAGGTTATTATTAGTTATCTATTTTATATTTAGTAGTGTGTATATGTCAGTCCCAATCTCCCAATTCATCCCTCCACACCCTTATCCTCTGGTACCCATAAGTTTGTTTTCTCCATCTGTGACTCTATTTCTGTTTTGTAAATAAGTTCATTTATACCCCCCTTTTTTTTAGATTCCGCATATAAGCAATATCATATGACATTTGTCTTTCTGTGTCTGACTTACTTCACTCAGTATGACAATCTCTAGGTCCATCCATGTTGCTGCAAATGGCATTTTTTTTTAATTGCTGAGCAATATCCCATTGTATGTATATGTACAGATCTTCTTTATTCATTCCTCTGTTGATGGACACTTAGGTTGCTTCCATGACCTGGCTATTGTAAACAGTGCTGCAATGAACATTGGGGTGCTTGTATCTTTTTGAATTATGGTTTTCTCTGGGTATATGCCCAGTAGTGGGATTGCTGGGTCATATAGTAATTCTATTTTTAGTTTTTTAAGGAACCTTCATACTGTTCTCCATAGTGGCTGCACCAACTTACATTCCCACCAACAGTGCAAGAGGGTTCCCTTTTCTTCACACCCTCTCCAGCGTTTATTGTTTGTAGATTTTTTGATGATGACAATTTATTTCACTTTAATATTTATCATCTATTTCTCTCCCTCCAGAATGTCATCTCAGTGGCAGGAAATTGTAGTTTCATTCCTGATGTATCTCAATATCTAGAACTGTGCCTGGCAAAAAGAGAGTTCTCAAAAAAATATTTGGTGAATGATAAAGAAAACACCTGCTAGAGTTTCTGGTACACAAAAGATTCTCAAACATATGATTTCCCTTTCCTCCCCTTCTTTACAAGCAGCAAAATCTAAATACAGATTTTTGCTCCAGCCTTCCCCACTATTATAATGTCATGTGTATAAATCTAGCGACTAATGCAATTTAGTCCTGAATATTTCTGCTATTTTCTTTAAGAGATACAGTCATCTGTAAAACTTCAAAAAAATAAAAATAACACTATCTATAATAAGGATTTGGAAGTGACAACCACCTGAATGGAACAAACAATCTATTCTTTTTAAAAATGCTTAGACAGGGAAATTCCATCATCCCCTTCAAGTGTTTATTCAATGTCTACCAACCCTTCTGAGTCTGCCTACCATTTATTGTATGTCCATTTTTTTCTTGTTTTCATTGACTTTATTTTTGCCTGATTGACTTCTGATATGCTTGGGAGAATCTTTGTCTTGTCTAGTCCTACTGTAGAAAAAGTCTTTTCAGTCCAACTTTCCTGTCCACCTATATAAGGTAGATTCTTCTTTGGTTTGAGACCAGAGGGTGACATTTTCCAAACCTCCCTTTAGAATTAGGTATTTGTCACAAGTTGGGTTCTCCAGGAAGCAGACACCAAGATGGAGTAAACATGAGACAGCAAAAGGTTTACTAGGTAGTAACACCTGAGAAAGGAAAAGGGGATGAAGCATGATGGGCAGAGGGAGCTGTCAGGCTGCAGTGAACCTAAGAAAACCTCTACCATGGGGGGCTGTGGAGCAAAGATCACCCATTAGAGGAGTCCTACTTTGGGCAGGATGGACAGGCCCTTGTGCCACCGGTTGACTCTCAGTCATTAGCTGGAGGGTCACCCCAAGCAGAGCAGTAACTCAGCTCTAAACCTAAGGAGGATCCAGAAGACACTAACAGCAGGAGGCTGTCAGCTAGCCATTCCTGAGCCAAGCAGCTTTCCCCCCTTGAGGGGATCTGTGCCGTGCATCTCCCTGCCTGCCACAGGGATTGGCATGTGGCAATTGTAGCTACGTGGCTACATGTAGCGTGTGCTGCCATGGCCCCACCCACATCTCCTTGGCACCCACCCTCCCCATGCACATTGATGACTCCCTTGTGTAAACCTGTGATGCGTCCCTGCAGGATTTCTCCAACATGCTTGGCCAATGTGCACAGCAGTCCAGAGGTGCTGTCTCAAGAATAATCCTCAGCTGATGAAGAAAAAGAATTGGAGAAAAATATAATCCACTTTCCTCTCTTCTTAAATGGGACAACTCTGCCCATATGTTCCACAGTGTCCCAAATGTCCCCAGAGGGGTTGAGCCCCAGCTGTCTGCAGTGTTAATCTGCTCATTAATGTACTCTGTATTGACTTCTTGCCCTTCTCTGTCTCATTTCTCCATCCCCCTATTTGGGATCACCCTCCAAAGAAGCTATTTAGTCTCAAGTCCTTGTCTCAGCACCTGCTTTCTCAGGGAACACAGTCTAAGACAGGTATCTAGTTCTGTATGTGGTTGATAGCACTCTTCCCACTCAGTAAAGGCAAGACTGGGAGTCAGGAAACTTGGGGGATGTTGGGTAACCGGTCTGAACAATCCTGGGGTGGGGAGTGGTGGGGAAGGTTCAAAAAACTTGCCAACGTTTACCCAACGAATTAATGGGAAAGTCAGAAGTAAAACCCAAGGGTCCATTGATTGATTGGGGGTTAGTTAAATTCTTATCATGTGAAGGGGGGCTGATGAGCATTTAAAATAGACATGAGATGTTGTTTTTTTCATGTATATGTCCTGTGTGTTTCCTCTAAATAGGATACATCACTTTCTACAGAGGCATGACAATGCTTGAAGGCACGTTCTCATGGCTTTGAGTTTTAATAATGTTTTCATTTATTTTATCCCATGTTTTCACAGTAACCTGGTTATACAGCTAAGGATTGGGGGCTCCATTTTACTATGAGTCAACTCAGGTTTAGAGAAATTAAGTGTCTTCATTTGTCCATGGTTAAATTGTTAGTAACTGGAAGAGATAGGACTCATGTCAATTTTCTTGCTGCAAATATAATCACCTTGTCACTTTATCTCATTGGTTTTTCTCAAATACACACACAGGCACAAGCTATTGTTTCATCTTTTTTCCCCTTTATTCCAATTAGCATCATCAAGATATTTGTTCCACCTATGTACATTTTTATACAGCTATTTTTGTATTCTGTTAATCCCTAGGTGGAATTATCACATTAACAAATAGAAAGAAAAAAACTCCCAAGTAACTCAAACATCTAAACTTAGTTGTTAGTTTTGCTGTTCTCTATCAAAACTTTCCACAATGCTGCTGACAGAAAAATGAATGGCTTATTTCCTCTGCTACTTGATTACCTTACCTTCTTACTAAGTTAGGGTTCAAGAAAAAAGGAATGGAAAAAATAAACCTAATAAGAAGAGTGAAGAAAAGTCACTTGAATAATCTACACACTGAAAAGAAATCTTTGAAAAGTCTTCCTACTTTAGACCTAGATATAGAAAAGGCATAATTACTCGGTGTGTATAACCCAGGGATGAATTTTGAAGAGTTCTCTACAAGTAGTCTTTTCACCCCACCTCCAACTCCAATTAATTAATCATATAGAATTTAGTGCCTGCCATGAGTGTGAATTTGGCAGACAAAAATGAAGAACATTATATTTTGAAAGGGAACTATTTAATTTCAGGTTTTAGCAATGGAAATGAAGGCTGGCTGTTTTCTTCAGAACAAACTGAAATATGAGAAGTGAGTGGTGCAAGTGTGAGTGTACAGTGAAAGACCCTGGGGACAGGAGTCGATCATTTGTATTCTCATCAGCAGGGTGGTTACACCTGCTGTGGAAATTGTTAGGGTCCTCATGGTCCCGACTCTAGCAGAGCCATGTAGTTGAGGTCTGGAGCTGGAGGTGGAGACCACAGCCGAGGAGAGGTCTCTTCTGACCACCCACACTCTTCACCCTGGGAGTTGACAACCTTAAAATCTAAAGCTCAAAATCCTTCTAGAGAACACAGTCTGTCTTCTTGGTAGAGAGCAAGGAAACTTGTGGGAATGAGAATATTCCATCCCCATTAGGAAACTCATGTCTGCCCCAGCTGATCTTAATCAGTTAAGACCAGCAGTGGTGCTCAGGAAAATGACCAAGAGAGCATGTCTAAACGTATCAAGATTAAAAAGAACCAGTGCTCCTTCAGAGCATTCCTTGTGTTCTGCCTGGCCCTGCTGAAAGCTCATCCTGAGTTCCTGCCTGAATTCCACATCACTAATTTTCGATCCCTGACCTATAGCCCTGTGTCTGTGATAAATCCCAAATAGGGCAGACCCTAGGCCATCTCTAGCCAGGCTTGTTTGGTGTCTGACTACCATTGCCTTCTTACTTAATGGCTTAGGAAGTCCTTCCATGGTCCTACAGGGATTTCAGGACTTGACACAAAAAGGAACCATGCTCCAAACTGCAAACAAAGAATCGCTCACCTTACTAGGATAAAGAAGGCTCATAGGGCTTCCCTGGTGGCGCAGTGGTTGAGAGTCCGCCTGCCAATGTGGGGGACACGGGTTCGTGCCCCGGTCTGGGAGGATCCCACATGCCGCGGAGTGGCTGGGCCCGTGAGCCATGGCCGCTGAGCCTGTGCATCCGGAGCCTGTGCTCCACAACGGGAGAGGCTACAACAGTGAGAGGCCCGCGTACCACAAAAAAAAAAAAAAAAAAAAAAGCCTCATAGATCTCATCTCAAGGGTCCCATTCAATTGTGCAGGCCACAGATGCTGATCCTTGAGTTGGTCTGGCCAGAGAGAATGTAAATATTTTCCGGTTTAAGAAATATTAGGCCAGAACCTGCTCTGTGAACAAGCTCACCTTGGTATACAATATTTGTGGAAGATGGACTTGTGCGTGTAAAAGTGAGTGCAACCGCCAAAGGCTGAGTTTATGTCCAAAGCTGTCTCTAGCCACTTGGCAGCAAAAATGATTCTAGAACTTGAGCATAGATTTCAGAAAAAACAGAATTTATTTGCAGAAGTATCCAAATAACAACAATCTAAAATGTCAGCCATTTCCATGACATCACCATAGATCCTAGCACTGAAGTGTGGCTAAGGCCCAAGTCAGTCTCTTCCCTTTCAGCGTAGCTTTGGTTGTAAATAATACCATATATTTGTACAGGACCTGAAAGTTCTCTAAGTGCTCTCACATGCATTGCCTCTATTTTATTAGGTAGGCATATTAAGGACAATTTTCATCATTTCAAAGATAAAGAAAGTAAGGATTATATTAGTTAAATAACTTACCCCCAAATCACAGTTATTAGATGGCAATGGTAGGATTTAAACCAACATTTGACTAACTTTAAAATTTGCTTTATGGAAAACTGAGGTCCAAGTTTCCAAAACTGATAGCAGAGCCCAGTCAAGAAACCACAATTTTCAATCCTTAATGATTATTTGTGCTACACAGCCCACTTTCAGTTTATTTCTGTATATTTAAGTTTGGCAGCATAGAAAGTTTTGAGTTCCTATGGATGAGAAACTAGTTATCAATGTAGTGTTTACAGAACTCACTCAAAATATGGAAGAGAAATACAACAATAAAGTCCTCAGGTGATATAACTGTGCAATTTCAACGTGATAACCATCCAGACAGTTTCCTAACATGGAGAAGGGGAACTTCTTGGTTTATCACAGCTTGATGAAAATATCCTAAAAGACAATCAAATCTTTTGCCATGAAAATTACTGCTCACAAAGCAAACTGCCATCATCAAATAAGTTTTCCAGGGTTATTTGTAGAAAAGATCCTAAAGGATTAGAGAAAAATCTCTTTTCCCTGCACCTTTTTTCTGTTTACATTTTTCTGTAAGGAATTCTTTATGTGAGCAAATCAAAGACATGGCTTCCACCAGGGAATTCATCTACACATAATAAAATTCCCATGATAGGATGGTAGTTAGGATATAAGCTGAACCTATGAAACAGTATGGTTTTCCTTCTATCAGTTGTCTGATAAATTCTGCTCAGATCCACGGGGACACTGAAGATGTTCTAAAGCAGGCCAAGCCTACCCCACCTCCCAACCTGCCTTCTCCTAGCTAGTTTTTATCTTCAAAATCTAGACAGTGTTTCTTACTGTTTTTAGATACACACTGGTTGGTATTGCTGTTGTTCTGTTTTGAATGAGAACCCATTAACTGTTGACTTCATTTGCCAGTAAAATGTTCCGAGAGACTAAAACAGTTTGTGATGAATTTTCTTTTAGAGCAGAATGAATAATGATGGAAACTAAACTGACAGCCTACCAGGGGAAAGAGTTTTTAACTGTTTAACTCTGGTTCTAACATGTTATAGGAAACAGTGAAGAATCAGCAGGAGCTTTATTTAGCCCAACAGGAAAAAACACTAATATTTGGACTTCTTGTCGTATTCAATTTTAGTTTCCTAACACACGGACAATTTTATTTGATTTCTCAACTCTCAGCAAAGAGACAAGCTATAACCTTAGTCAAAAGTTGTTTTTGTGAAAGGTTATTTTGATGATCCTGGTGAAAACATTAAAAATAGTCTTGCTTTCAGAACTGGAAAAGGAAAAGGGCATTATTAAACTTAGAAAACAGTTGCATTACTGAATCAGAACTTCAATACAATGTTCAACCTTTAGAAATTCTAGATAAAAATCCTGCGTTTGAAAAGACAAACAAGAAACAACTCAAAATGGACAATAAACATACACTTTTCATGATATTAAGGAAGAAAAATATCAGATAACCACTTTTCAATTAAGCTTTTCTATTTAAAATGTCCATGAATTTAACAGATTTTCTTATATTATTGGAGTATGTTTTGGGGTATCACTAATATGGTTGAAATCCACTTACTGACTTGGATCACTTCTCTGACTACTGAGGTTTCTACTCCTCCAACTAAAGTGTAAGTTGCCAATACGGGATCCAACAGAAATGAAATAAAACCTTAGATTAACTCAAACTTGTAAACAAATGTTTGTAGCAGCTCTATCTACAAATGTCCTTGAACGGGGGAATGGATATACAAATTGAGGTACATGGAATACTCAGCAATAAAAAGGAACAAAATATTGTTACACACAACACCATGGATGAATCTCAAAGTCATTATACGGAGTGAAAGTAGTTGATCTCAAAAGTTGACATAATATATGATTTCACTCATCTGACATTGTCAAAATCAAACTATTATGATAGGAAACAGATCAGTGGTTGTCAGGAGTTAGGGATGGAGGAGGGTTTAGTTGCAAAGGGGCAGCACAGGGGAATGTTTTGTGGTGATATAATCAGAAGAGTTCTGTCTTCTGATTGTGGTGGCAGTTACACAAATCTATACATGTGTTAACATTCATAAAAGAAAATACCCATTTTACTCTATGATAATTAAAAAAAATACAGTTTATTATAAAAATAATAGTAGATACTTTAATAGATTATTTCAGTACCTTTCCTTGTTCTGGAATCCCATAGGAAGAATTCTCTACTCTGGCAGGTGATGAAAATTCTTTTCTACAATATCTTGGGCCTCCCCATGCTAAAACTGGCTTATCTTTCTTAAGGTAAAATCTGGTAATGATGATCATAACGATGCCATTATCAAGTACGCAATCTGGTCTAGGTATTATTCTAAGCATTTCAGATGAATTTCCTCATTGCATATTCATAACAGCCCTGAGGAAGTAGGTCTCGTGATTTCCATCGTATAGTGGAGAAAACTGAAGCAAGGAAATGTTGAACAACTTGTTCAAGATCACTCAGGTAAGTGGCTGACTTTGTGTTCAAATTGAGACAGTCTGGCTACAGACTCTGTGCCCTCAGTCATGACACTATACTACTTCTTAGTAAATTCTACTGGGTAAACCTTACAAATAAAGAGGCTCTATTCAAATTACTTGGCTTTATATCTCCAAACTCTTTCAGAGGCGGTATAGACATAAGATCCTTTCTCTTTTAGCCCCACCTGTACTCCTCCTTTTTCTGAAGGTATATTACTAGGGCTCAAACATTTTAATAGTTTGTGGTTAACTATTCGAGTATAGTGTCTGGATCTAAAAAAGATGGTCTGCTATCTTCCTGTTGCTGACATAGGTTAGATCTTAAGCACCTGGTCCTAGGGATGGGCAAGTATTTTGCTAGTAGTGTCCTATCATTGTGAGAGGTTCATGTAAATAGAACTTGTTCCAAATAAGTATAATTGATTAATATTTTCTCTTTATCTTTTCGATAAACACAAGATGATTCAATTTTGGATCTGATCAATTTCTATCAGCCCATTATTACTACTGAGTATTAAGGTGAAGCAGGATGTTTAATATCTGAAGAGAAAGCACTGCATCATAGAAAAGTTATCATTCATTTTAGATATTGAAATTCTCTCCCCCAATTTTTTGTTGTTAAATTATTTGCATCTTATTATTTAATGGGTCATACACAACTATTCTCACCTTGCTTAACACTCCAAAAATAATAGAGAGGAGTACAAAGAGTAAAATCGTTAACAAGAATAAATGTCATTCTATCCCAGAGAGAAAAAATTTATGGTTGTGCATTTCCACCACAATGATGTATAACAGGGGTCTCACCGTGGGTCCAAAAATATATGCAGCCAAGCAGCTCATCTGAGATAATATAGAAAGGCCCAAGCAATGATAGGAATTTGAACAGCAGGATGTGGTAGTAAACCATGGAAGCAGGAAGAGATAAAAGGAACAAGAGTCACAGAAATTAACAATAGGAACAGATCGTGGCAGCTAGATGAGAGATTGGCAAGGCCAGACAAGGACACCTCAGAACAGGCTCTGGAACTGGAGGGTCCACTTGGTGGATATTAGGGGTGGGATTCCTCCCCCCAACCTTTGTGGGTGGCGAAACAACAGAATGAGTATTAGACATTTGATCAACCTGAGTCACTATATTTTAGTTTAGTTTAGTTTAATTCCTTAAGCTACCAAGGGAAGTTCTAAGGGGTCTGTTTGCCTCATGTATGTTGGGCTGATGAAGGTGAGAGAGACGCACTATTTCCACCAGCCCAGAAGAAAAGGACAATAGAGACGCACCTGCCTGCAATGCTCCAGTGGCCTCTCATCACACTTAGGGCAAGATCCATACACAACAGGCCAGTCAAGCTGGCCACGATCAGAAATGAAAAATAGCCTATTGGACAGAGGCCTTTCTAAAAAGATGAGAAACAGAATGTAGGAAAAATTGCCTTTGACAAGGCTCCTCCTAACTGATTTTCAACTCAGCGACGGTGGAGTTACAGGATAGCATAAATGATGGAGCAAAACTGAACTCTCAGAATGATTAGCCTATTACAGGAATTTGATTTTATAATGTTTATTGATCAGGAGACTCAAAGAAGGATGAAGCTCCCACATTTTGTCATTTTATCGGAAATATATTCCTGCCAACAGTGTAATATGTTTCCATTTCTTTTTTTCATTTAGCCTTTTCAATTTATATATATTTTTCTTCCTAGAGCACTGACAAGGAGCATTAGATCAAGAAGCCAGTTCCTGCTTATTCATGCCTTATTTTGTAGACTATCTCAGAGCATTTATTTAACGTCCTTAAAGCATGAGCTAGAGGAAGGATTCTCAATCCCCTTGGCCCTCTCACACACCTTTGACTATTGGAACCCACTTTGCAGGACGGGGATTATTTTCTGATGCTGCGTCTGGTAAACACTATGGGACTCATCTACTTCCTCCTGGATCCACATCAAACCCCAGTGAAGTTGTAAACATACGCCAGACAGCATTAGCATGCCACACATGGCCCTAACACTGCCTGCTCTTGTGGAAGGAAGGTTCCTTCCTTCCACAGGAAGGAAGGAAAGTTCACATATGTGACTCACAGAGGGCCACAAAAGTCCCATCTTCTCTTGAGAATATTTTTTCCTTCTCAAATCTACCCTAACTCCATTGAGTTTATATTCTGTCATGACGCAACAGAAAGAAATTCATGACATGTTGAAGGCTGACTCAAAAAGGGAACCTCCCACACTCATTCACTATTGGTGGGAGGATAAACACACATGTCCTTTCTTGAGGGCAGTTTTGTAATACACCTCAAAAGCCCTTAAAATAACATATTTTAACCAGAGAGACCCACTTCTAGGAATATATAGGAAGGAAATAGACAATTGAAAACATGGATCTTTTAGAGCTTTCACTTCAATGTTGCTTATAATAAAATAAAATACAAACTGTCAACTAAATACCCAACAGTAAGAAATTTCCTACATAAATGGTGGTATATTCCCATGAAGGACACTCTGTAGCCAGTAAACTTTTCTTGACATGTAAAGGGGCTCATAATACACCACCAAATTTAAAAGATGATTAAATAGAAACGAGTCGTTGCCATTAAAGTTTTTAAATTATATAAACATAATGTAATTGCATAGGAAAACATTAAAAGGGTTACACATATATATATATTCTTTTTCTTATTAGTTATCCATTTTATACACATCACTGTATACATGTCAATCCCAGTCTCCCAGTTCATCACACCACCACCCTACCCCCCACCGATTTCCCCCCTTGGTGTCCATTCGTTTTTTCTCTACTTCTGTGCCTCAATTTCTTTCTTTTTTTTTTTTGCAGTATGCGGGCCTCTCACTGTTGTGGCCTCTTCCGTTGCGGAGCACAGGCTCCGGATGCGCAGGCTCAGCGGCCATGGCTCACAGGCCTAGCCTCTCCACGGCATGTGGGATCTTCCCAGACCAGGGCACGAACCCGTGTCCCCTGCATTGGCAGGCAGACTCTCAACCACTGCACCACCAGGGAAGACCTGTGCCTCAATTTCTGCTCTGCAAACCGGTTCATCTATGAATGCTAAAGATGCCGCCAGAAAACTACTAGAGCTAATCAATGAATTTGGTAAAGTTGCAGGATACAAAATTAATGCACAGAAATCTTTTGCATTTCTATACACTAATGATGAAAAATCTGAAAGAGAAATTAAGGAAATACTCCCATTACCATTGCAACAAAAAGAATAAAATACCTAGGAATAAACCTACCTAGGGAGACAAAAGACCTGTATGCAGAAAACTATGACACTGATGAAAGAAATTGAAGATGATATCAACAGATGGAGAGATATACCATGTTCTTGCATTGGAAGAATCAATATTGTGAAAATGACTATACTACCCAAAGCAAGCTACAGGTTCAATGCAATCCCTATCAAATTACCAATGGCAGTTTTTACAGAACTAGAACAAAAAATCTTAAAATTTGTATGGAGACACATAAGACCCCGAATAGCCAAAGCAGTCTTGAGAGAAAAAAATGGAGCTGGAGGAATCAGACACCCTGACTTCAGACTATACTACAAAGCTACAGTAATCAAGACAATATGGTACTGGCACAAAAACAGAAATATAGATCAATGGAACAGGATAGAAAGCCCTGAGATAAACCCACACACTTATGGTCAGCTAATCTATGACAAAGGAGGTAAGGATATACAATGGAGACAAGACAGTCTCTTCAATAAGTGGTGCTGGGAAAACTGGACAACTACATGTAAAAGAATGAAATTAGAACGCTCCCTAACACCGTACACAAAAATAAAGTCAAAATGGATTAGAGACCTAAATGTAAGTCCAGGCACTATAAAAGTCTTAGAGGAAAACATAGGAAGAACACTCTTTGACATAAATAACAGCAAGATATTTTTTGATCCACCTCCTAGAGTAATGGAAATAAAAACAAAAATAAACAAATGGGACCTAAGGAAACTTCAAAGCTTTTGCACAGCAAAGGAAACCATAAACAAGACAAAAAACAACCCTCAGAATGGGAGAAAATATTTGCAAATGAATCATTGAACAAAGGATTAATCTCCAAAATATATAAACAGCTCATGCAGCTCAATATTAAAAACACAAGCAACCCAATCCAAAAATGGGCAGAAGACCTAAATAGACATTTCTCCAAGGAAGACATACAGATGGCCAAGAAGCACATGAAGAGCGCTCAACATCACTGATTATTAGAGAAATGCAAATCAAAACTACAATGAGGTATCACCTCACACCAGTTAGAATGGGGATCATCAGAAAATCTACAAACAACAAATACTGGAGAGGGTGTGGAGAAAAGAGAACCCTCTTGCACTGTTAGTGGGAATGTAAATTGATACAGCCACTATGGAGAACAGTGTGGAGGTTCCTTAAAGAACTAAAACTAGAATTACCATATGACCCAGCAATCCCACTACTGGGCATATACCCAGAGAAAACCATAGTTCAAAAAGACACATGCACCCCAATGTTCATTGCAGCACTACTTATAATAGCCAGGTCATGGAAGCAACCTAAATGCCCATCAACAGACGAATGGATAAAGAAGATGTGGTACATATATACAATGGAATATTACTCAGCCATAAAAAGGAACGAACTTGGGTCATTTGTAGAGACATGGATGCATCTAGAGCCTGTCATACAGAGTGAAATAAATAAAAGGGTTATATTTACCAAATGTTATATGTAGCAAAATATGGTTATCATTGGGATTATGGATTTGTTTTTTTATGAGGAAAATTTTTATATTCTGTGATAAGGAAAATGGTAGCTCTTTCTATTTTGAAGAAAAATAACTGGGGGGAAAAATAGGTAAGATGGCTTTTTCCCCTCACTCTCAGACCTCTGATTCACAGTTAGAGTAGTCCCCTTCTTAGCACCTAAGACACAAATAGAAGAATAGGTTCTGCTATTTCCTGTCAACAAGATGGTTCTGGGAAGCCTTGGGAATGGTCAGGCCACAAGCCAAAAGGCCCAAGTGATAGTATATGCAGTTGGGGAAAATCTGGATTAGTAAATGGCCCTTTAGGGGCTTCGATGATTCATGACTATTCTAAAAGCTGTCACTTAGAGCCAGAAGTAGTTAGTGCATGTAGGGTGGTATGGGGCTGGAGAGCTTCTTGGTTGAATGAATGCCACCATAGAGGGCTTCTGAGGAAGGCTGGTCACTGGTGAGCTATCAGGTCTTCCAAGACACATGGTTTTTCATCCCACCAGTTCCTCAGAGATGCTTAAGGAACAGCTTCTTCACATGAGACTTCATGGTCTCCAGGTGTGTCCTACTGTATGCTATGTCTACACTATATCTGTGTGTGTACAAGCACACTCGCATGGAATTTCTGTTGTCAATTGTATATAACACCAAAGGGAGGTGATAATGATGCTTTCTCTGTGTCTATTAGATATGGGATAATAAAACAGACTAGTACTTTTTCTTGCATAAACGTCCTTTGCATGCACCAAGACAGATTAGTGATTATTTCAAGGCCACTTAGTCAAATATAGGGCTAAAATGGGTAAATTTTTAGCTATTTAACTTGCCCTGATTTACTTTATTCTAACATTGCTTCAGAAACACTTGTGGAAAATTTTAAGCCAGAAAATTCGTAATATCCCTATAATATTAACTTTTAAGACATTTGAAGAAGCGTCCCATGAAGTTCACTTTAGTCATTTTATAGGGGTTGAATTCAACCTAGAAATATCTATCTCAGGTATTAGGGGTTTTTTCCTGACAGTAAAGCTCATGAAAATTCTGTTTTAAAAATATTTTCTTGACAGCTATTTTTGTCCTCAAAGCTATGAAACTTAATATTCTTAGGTATAGTAAGTTTTTATAGCATTATATAGCTTAAGATTAAATAATGCTTCCTTGTCATTCTCCACTCTGACCACAAACCCTAAGACCAGTGTATGAGGTTGAAACATGAAAATGCCAGTATTCAACTAGAACAACTGATAAAATCATAAATTTGTAGCAGAATAAATCAATATTTCTCTTTGAAAGATCTTTGAAAGGAACATAACATAGCCAGAATTATTTTGGCTTAGAATACTGTACTTTATACTACATTCATATCCTGTCTTTTAAACCACTTTACCCCACCAAATAATCCGATCTGTTTCATAACTTCAATCTCAAGTGAGTCTGTTTGGGGTGGGGGAAAGAGTAGAGACATAGCTGGTCCTGTGGTTGAGATTATTACTGTATTAACTAGAGGGCAGAATAACTATTATAGGAGAGACATTTGAATGTGACTTTACATCCACAATCAGCATTTCAAAATGACATCCATTTTGCCTGCAAGAGTAAACAGAATCATGCACAAGGAAGTGTGACCTGAGGCAAACTCCACGTGAGATTGTCACAGCCTCTCCTTGCATGGACATTGACAACATTCTCCCCTCACCCTTTCCCCGCCACACACATACCCACACATCACAGGGTAGTAGAAGACCAGGCCTTCACACAATCCATCAGTTACAGTTCTAAACAGGAAGTTGGGTTGTATCGCAAATTTACCCATCAACAGATATTCTTTATTGTAAAGCTTGTTTCTACTCTGTATATTCTGCATTACAAATATATATTCTGTATTAGAATTCTATATCTATAAATCACTGTACTGTATCTGTAATGAAATTTCAGAATGGCTCATGATAACAATATATTAGCGTGAAATAATGTCACTGGAAACAAGAAACTGGACAGCAAACCAGCTTTCAGCTTCAACCCTCTAAATCTTCTGGCTTTCAAATTTTTTTATAAAACACAACATTATTCCAAGGTCAGGTTTTCTTGGATTTCAGTTAGAATCCAGTTCACAGAGACTTCAATTTTCAAGCACATCGGGTCAACACTGGGCAAGGAAACCAGCTGCAACAGCTGCAGCTTCTGTCTATATCTTTAGGAATAAAAGACGAGCCCTTATTCTGGGGCTCATCTTCCCCTTAGTGCAGAAGGAAGGTGATCCAGACCTTGCAGCTCTTTCATAAGAGCTGCTGTCGCAGAGTACGCTAGGCCACAGGTGACAGACTTCTCACTGTTTCCAGAAACAAACTTGTTGCTGAGACTCTGGGATTGTGTTGAATTCAGTTCAGTTACCCTGGTGAGCAAATATCATTATGACTGTGCTTCAGGCCCTCACGCGGCTGCCCCCGCAAGTGTGACAGGAGCCCCCCACATCAAATAGATAAAAGAATCAAGATCTAAGGTTTCCAAACCACTTTGTCATTTTACAAATCCCCAAATTTCACCAGCCTAGCCCAGTCACTAATGGAAATTTGGGAGAAAAGGTAACATTCAGAAACATTGCTCAAAAATTTTTTAATATCTGCTCAAATATTTGCCTTTGCTCAAAATCCTCTGTTAGTTTCCCATCACACTCAATAAAGTACTTACTACGTTCAAACTTGTTCCAATTCTGGGTTTTGGCCTTTGCTATGGGTCCCTCTGTTTGGAGTAATTATAGGGCACACTTTCACAAACACTGCTTCCTCACTTTAATCGTTTGCTTAAATGTCTCCTCCTTCTGTAGAAACAAAAAAGAATGACCCCAAAGCAAGTAAGCAAGCAAACAAAACAAAAAACTGTCAAGTCTGGAAAAACTCTTTCAGGTCAGTTGACATTATATAGAGAAACAGAGATAATATTCTTTTGCTTTCCCAGCGAGGCTTCTAGTTCTCTCTATAAAATGTCCCCTAATCAAGTCTGTGCCATATCATGAAAACCAGCCTAAATGTTTCCATGGCACTCGTGGTTAGTAAATGTTTAGTAAAGGAATATGAACACCTGAGTTGTGAAAAGCAAGGCGTTTTCAGCACACACATCCAATTGAAACAATTAAAGAACATATTTTCTTTTGCTAATTTTATAATGATTTCCTGTATATCTGTGGCGGTATCACCAGGAATAAATGCAGTATTTGCCAACTGGGCTGCATGTGTCTTTGCCTCTCTTAGGCTAAGCCCAGGACTTCTCAACAATCCTGTCACAACTAGGCATGTATTTCCTCAAACTTCCTCATACTTGTACCTGCTATTGTGACGTAAATTCATCTTTGTCAGTCTCAGCTGAAACAGGCAAACCTCTTGCTGATGTCATCTGGGAAACAGATGACCTTGTGGCTAAATATATACTGCATGGCTCTGCAAACTGTCAATCTTCAGATTTAGGACTTAGTCTTTGGCGTGTTAGGTTTGTCAGTTTCACAATTTAAAAAAGGATTTGTTTCCAGGACAACCCTGTCTCCCGATGACCACATGATATTTTCTCCATTTCAGGGAAGACTTGACTTGACTTTATACATCTGAAAATTCACAAATAACTAAACACAGAAATCTACCATTATTGTACTACTTTTCAGAGCAGCTTGTCCCTGTCCCTGTTTTAAGTATAATTTTTTTTAAATGGATCCAGAGAGAAAATAGCTTGATTGTCTTTCCTTCAGGAAATCAGAAATTCATGAGACAGTTGTAGATTAAAGCATGTAATACGTCCTCACCATGTGGGACTGCTTTCTGAAGTTGGAGTTAATGTTGTAATTTTTTTCCTTTGTATTTTCACCTTAATTTTCCTGTTATTGTCTTCTACCTTAGTTCCACTTAAACTTTCTAAGATCTTAAAACTTTTTTACTTCAAGGAACAGGGTAATATAGGCTCTCCAAAAGGTCAGACATTGCTCTTTTCCATGTAAAAATGTGTTAAAATTCAGTGATGGTCAATACTACACCCCATTAATGTCAAGAGCAAATTTTACTGATGGAATGAAGATTGAAGAAATAGGTTGAGCAATTAGAAGAATTTACCTACTGACAACCAAGAATTAGCACAACAATGAGGAGGGTACTTGTTTTTAAAAGAGGCTGTTGAGACAACTTGATCTTCATATGTAAAGAATGATAGAAGTTAAAAGAAATTAGGATAGCGTGGTATGCTCCCCTGGACATTTTCTTTCAGTCAAGGAATTCTTATTGGGTACCTATACAGGTTTAGCAGTATGCTAATCACTGGAGGTAGAGGAACAAATCAGGCTTTCTGTCTCCGTCATCAGGCTTTCTCCCTCCGTGGAGAGCTTCTAAATGTAGACATTTAACATATGTGTACCTAAGGACAAAAGTGATAAAATGAAAGCATGTATTGTGTTCAGGGGATCAAAGAGAGCAGTCAGTTCTTCTCCTGGGCAGTCAAAAGCTAGAAAAATGTGGCTAGGAGGCAATATGGAAATATATAGAAAATCATGTATAAAAAGTAAAACTAAATAATATGTGAATATTAATTATAACTATGGAAAATATGCTTATGGATAGAGTTTTAAAATTTATCTGATCATTTTTTTCCTTGTAAAATTGCCTTCACTTATAATGTTTTAATTGCCAATAAGAAAGAAAGCCACTTTCCAAATTCTCCTTAATCCTTTTCTTAGACCTTAAAAATAATCCTTTCTTATGTACACCCTAAAAGTGCAGAGGAAATAGAACTAACTTCTTGAGAGACGCTGTGCTCTGAGCTTTATATATTTATGTGAACTCATTCAATCCTGTCTTCAATTCTATGATTTTTTTAAAAAAAAATCCCTACAGGAATCAGGAAACTGAGGCATGGAAGGCTTACACCATATATGCAAGAAAGAGGATTCTCTCGGATTCTGAAGGCTACCTTTTCTCACCAGGCTCTTTTTTCTTTTCAGAAGATGAATAAATCCAGCAAAGTAAAGGAGCTCTATTTCAGCAATATGACAGTTCTAATTTTCAAAGTTCATTGCATGGCTAATAAGCTGCTTCGTCTTAGCTGAATGCCTTTGGGTATGTTTCTGGCCTCAGTTTCCTCCTCTGTAAATTGAAGAGGTTGTACGGGGAGCTTGCTAAGCAGGTCCGAGATGCTATGCCTCTGTGGCTTGGGATGGTTTATTATTCTGAGCTGTCAAAAAGTATCCATCTCTGAAGCAACCACCATTATACGAAAAAACAGAAATTTAATAACCCCCTGAGAAAATCTACTGCTCCAAATCCCTTGGAGATGAGACTGTGGGCAATTAAATGGATATAGGCATTTAAAATACCTTAATTCCTCTTAATATAGATGACATACTTATTTGACTTCTCTTAGTTGGTGCTTATGTAATATGCAAAAGCAAAATAAACATGTGTAAAAATAAGGCCAACAGCTAAAGTACTGTTTTATTTTCAAATTATATGTTTGATACTATACATCTGGCTCATTTAAAATATTAGTTTACCTTAGAGTACTTCATTAGAGATAATTTTAGAAGGATTCAGAAAGTAATTTTTTTTTCCCAAGACCAGTATGTTTCTTTTATTATTATCATTTTTGTTTGACTTAAGACGATTGAATGATTTCGTTTTCATTTATAAGCATTACAGTAATTCCCATGCAAAAACCAAGACTGTATATGCCTGATTTCAACTGGCAAAAATCCAACCCATGAGACTGGACATTCAAGATCAAAATCAAAATGTTGTGTGACTTTTCCAATAGTAGACGTCACAGTCATCCTTTGACAGATCGGCAGGCCCCTGACCTCCCAAACGCTACAGTTTGCCATGAGTTCATACCAAAACACGGAGCCGATGCTTTACAGCAGCTAAACCTGGCAAGTAATTTCATTCATGAAGACTGGACACCTCTACACCAAAGCTGCCACCCACAGTTATCTCCTGATTCCTTCTCTATAGCAAAACCTGCTTTTGAACAGGCATGGTATCTTTTATTTGGGGATTGATATTAATTTTTCCTTCCACTTTTCCTCAAAACTCTCAGTAGAAGCAAAGAGACTTTCCAAGAAAGTTTACCTCTATAATGTCAAAAGAAATACAGTTGACCCTTGAATAATGAGGGGGTTAGGGGCACCGACCCCTGTGAGTCTGAATATCCATATATAACTTTGCAGTTGACCTTCTATTCACGGTTCCAAATCCATAGGGCCTTGGAAGTCACATTTAATTCAGTAGAATTGGCTGAGCACTTTTTATGAGCTTACTGCATACCACGTTCACATTGCTTGCCATAGGTCCATAGGTGCAAACCACCTATACTATAACTTATTTACTATTTTTTAGTTAACATTGACTTGGAATTTTAACCAAAATAGATTGACTTTGAAAGAAAACTTGACAAATATAGGTCGCTTGCCATAGTTGTAAACTAAGATAGCAATAAAGTACATCACTATTTTTTTTAATGTCTGCTCACATACTACCTAAGGTCACATCAAACTCCACCACCAGTGATGTACCTACCAATTTGCATGCCAGAATTCTGGGAGCAATTTCCCCCAACATGGACTAATCAAATTAGCCCTCACCACGATGCCTCTGCAACTTGTTCTTACCAGCTAAGTACTCCAAAATTAGGCATTTGTTTTAGACTAAGAAACTGCTGATTACTTAGGACAAAGAAATTGGATATAACTTTAAACATATCATAATAACTTTATTTTATCCATTTTTTTTAGGGTTCTGTCAACAATAAACTCAGAAAGCATCCACTAAGCATTGGCTGTGAGCAAAGGTATCAAGCTAGCAGTTTGTCTTGGAGAACTCCCCACCCCAAGGACCCTCTCTCTCACCACCAACCTAAATCTCAACTCCAGGCTGTATTTTCCCTCTATATGTACCCTCCCTGCCTTCTTGATCTCCTAGGGATCCTTTTTGCTTTTCATAACCTTCAGAAAAGAATTTGAAATTCATTCGCACTAAGCTGATAACAGCTTAAAGTTTTATGTCTCCCGGGGATTACCGCCTTCAAGAAGGATGAAAATCAAAAGTAGAAAGTCTAGTAATAGGTTTGAGTTTGGATTTTACCTCCCCCTAACCTGCTCTGCACACCACCATCCCAAGCCACTTAATATCTCCATGATATTGAGCAAGTTGCAGAACTTCTCTCAGCTAGTTTCTTTATTGGCAAAGTGGGAATAATAATATTTCCTTCCTCATAGGTTTGTTATGAGACTTTAATTAGAGAATGTAAAGTGTTTAACATAGTGCCTCGTGCAAAATGTGAACTTCATAAACCATAGCTGATATTATTATTACATAACAATTTCCACCAAAAAGGAAGGTTGACCCTACCCCCAAGTAAAATTAAAACATTCTGTGAACTCCAGGTGGAATTTGATACCATTGTGCTGTTTAGCAAATGTTTGTTTACAAGCAGCTTTTTTATTTGTCAAGATATTACTTTATTTCCTGGGGGAAAAAAAGCGATAGGATTAATAGAAATGACTCAGCAAGGCTTCAGGAGTACTAATCAGAAAGGAAACACTTTGAATCTATTCTACTCAAACAGCGAAGTTACAAAAATGAGTTTTATAAACAAAAAGTCATTGTTTGCCCACCTCTCACCGTCACCGCTCCTCCCAACAACAGTCTTAAACTTTGGTTCCAAAACAAGACTTTGCCTTCTGTTCTGTTCTCCTGTGAGGGCTGAACCCACCCTTCCCAATTATTTCTGCAGTATGTGTAATGACAAAAGTTATTGTGACAGACGTCTCTGACCTAAAGCTTTGCATTTACTCTACCTAAGTCATTGGAGGTGAACCCTGAGAATCTGGAAAACTTGCAAGAGTTTAGCTTCACATGTTCCTCGAACAGGGATGGAGCAAGAGGTTGTGGTCAGCACGTGACACGCAGTATTTCCTGGACGTGAAGGCAGGGTTCCTTCCATGAGATCCTGTTCCAAGTTTATCAACTGAGAAAATCATACTTAACGGTTGTTGTCTGGGGACTTCCCACCCCCCAACCCCTGCTCCCTGGGCTAACTCTTCTGAAAGCACCTGCTGGGTGACATGGGAGGGAAGGTCATGAGAAAGTCAACAATGTGACAGCTATTTCCCAAGCCATCCTGATCTTATCCTTGAAGATGGATCACATTCTCCAGCTGAACCTGTTATAAATAGCAGTCAGCAGGAGCTGGGAGGTACGAACAAGACTTAGCAGACTTAGCATAAGAGTGACAGTTTTGATCTCTCCTATGGGCTCTGCCTGGAAGCCAATTCCTACCCTGGACTTTAGTGGACTCACATACTATTGCCTACACCCACCACCCCCATCTCTAGTCTAATTTTTGCTTCTCCCAACCAGCCTAGATTCTTTTAAGCTTGACTTTCTGTAGTATGTATTGCAGAAATCAGTAGATTAAGTAGGTTTTGTGTTTTATTTAATATCATTTTTCAAATTATACTCAACCTTATTTGCCATGGCTCCCAAATAGTGAGCATCCTTCATCTTCTGGTACCACCCCTTTGAGATGCACTGGCTCACAGATTTTAGGACGTTTACAATGTTTTATAGAATGCCTGAGGGCCAAGCTTATTTAAGAGAACTGTTTTCCATTCTAGGGTCAGCATAAAAGGATCTAAACACTCAGGATGGAAAGAAACCCATAAGCAGCTTTCTCTGGTCATCCTAATGCTTCCTATAAATGCAAACGATCACCAGCCATGGCAAAAGCATGACAAAGTCCACAAGAATCAGCATAGATAGACTAGAAGTTTCTCTTAATAATCCACTGGGTTAAAGCTTCCAGACAATGTGAAAGATTGTTTCTGAAGTAGTTATTTGATAGTGATATTGTAGACATGGCTTGTTTCTTCCTTCAATAACGTGCTTCAAGATTATCTCTAATGTTTAACTAATAGAAGTATTAGAATTTTGCAGGAATTGGAGAAGGTATGACTAAGTCTCATTTGACAAGAATTTCTGGACACAGACCATGTGCTACATACTATTCAGAAGAGCAAATGTCTTCCTCTGATAGAGCTTCAGTCTAGTAGAAAACTTCTTAACTGAGGAAAATAATAATGAACCAAGAAGAATCCTGAGATTCTTATTGACGATATTTTTAAAGGTAAAACAATGCTGTGTGGTTATAAGAATCTTTGATTTTATTGGAAACAGATATAAATTTACTGGAATGAGTTTCATCTATGTTAAAATCCTATTAGATTTTTAGTACCTGGCAAAATATCTCTGGGTTTTTGTGTCATTATCTATAAAAATAAGGAATTAGGTGAACTCTCAACTTCCTTCCAGCTCTTCTGTTGTAGGTCCATTATTATATATTTCCAAAATGTATAGACCCAAGTACATTATTGGAGAAGAAAGTACTTGTTATACCTCTAAAAGTTAACAGACACACATGTTATGCTAACATATTTTAGTTGGGTGGGGGGGGGGTCCTAGTTGTTAAGATTATACCGTTTTCTTATTCCTTTAATAAGGGTTTTGAGGAAGGTCAGTGTAGCTGTCAACAATACGTATATGTGGAGCACCTGCTGTGTACATGGCATTTAAGTAGATGCTGGTTCTGATGATGGTATTAAGAGGGGAAGACAGTGTCCCTGTGTCTGAGAGCCTTCAACACTGCTGCTCTTCCAAAGAAGAGCAGAGCTTGTCCTGAGCCCTGCCTCTGCCCAACCAGTGCAGGATGGTGAGGGAGACCCCACCCTCTGACCTTATCGGCTGCCTTCAACCTGGGAGAATGGTTAGCCCCAGTCCCATTGTTCAGTACTTCCTCATCCTACTGGTTCCCTCTGACTCACCAAACATGAAATCATAGCTAAGGAAGCTTCAAAGGGACCTCAGAAAGCCCTAGACACACACAGCTTAAATGACAAAATGCTGTCAACCATAACAAGACTACAAACAAAATCATGAGCTTATCGCGACAGCTGCACTATGTAAAGACCTGCCCCCCAAATAAAGCTGGGGTTCCTTAGGCTG
Source organism: Delphinapterus leucas (assembly GCF_059928025.1). Classification (NCBI taxonomy): domain Eukaryota; kingdom Metazoa; phylum Chordata; class Mammalia; order Artiodactyla; family Monodontidae; genus Delphinapterus; species Delphinapterus leucas. The sequence goes on from NC_143131.1 coordinate 46,735,439, forward strand.
CTTCCCAAAGTCTTTCAATCTAGACCTACTCATTTCTTCAATCTGTACAGACATTATGCGCCGACAATTAACGCATTCCCCAGAGTTCTCTGTATGTGACATGCTTGCTTCTGTTTTCGTTGAATTTACGGTGTCGCATGCCTAACTTGCCCTCTTCATCTCCTTGTTCCACCAGTTGAAACCTTATCCTGTGAAACCAGCCGAGATGCCAAGTACTTTGTGAAACCTTTTCTGAGAACGCTGGATAGAGTTAGGCATGCCCTCTGTCTTACTAGCAGTCTGTATTTCCATCAAAACACCTATTATAATATGTGGTTGACATGTTTTTCTCTGCCGCCAGATTTCAGGCTCCTTAAAGAGAATGATTTTTGTTTTATTTATTTCTGGATCCCAAGAATTTTCTGGTCTCTGAGGCTCCAAGTTTGTTTAACAAGTGAACAAATTCTGGCTTCTGCCTCAAAGCAGAGACATCTTTAGTAGGAGAGTGTGTAATGGAGGGAGGGGGATGGGTAGAGCCAAACCAGAGAGATTCAGGGGGCTCCCCAAGCTGCACCCAATTTGTGAGAAAGGCCAAGAAACAAATTCCAACTCATTGCTCCTTCCATTAATTGCGCTCATAAAATGTGAACAATATGGAAGGAGTAGAAGTTGCTATCTTCGTACAAGATGTTTTGTTTCTCTGACAAATGTGGGAAGAAGAACTGGGTGATAGAATGATCAGGTCAGCTGAGGAGTCACAACTGGAACTGAACACTTAAGAACAATGCAAACTGAAGACCTAGGCCTCCTTCATCTACCTAGGCCAGTTCCAGAGTAAGAAAAGAATGTATGGGAGAATGACTAGAATAAATCTCTAACTGTCCACGTGCACCTTTTCAGATGTTGCAGAACTTCACTGGAAAAGGTGAAGAGGAAGTGAAGGGGTATGATTTAAAGTAATCAATTTGGCTGCTGTAAGAAACGCTCCCTACATCCCAATGGCTTAACATGTCACACTGCTGTTCCCCTCACGTCAAGGAAGGAGAAGTGGGAGCTCTGTGCCAAGTCCATGTCCAGCTAGCAGCCTGTGGCCAATTAAGGGAAAGTTTTGAGAGCATAGACTTGGAGATTCTGCATATCAACCCCCTCACATTCATTGTCTGGAAAGCAATACAAAGGCCTTCTCCATCAGCGACGGGACTGGTTAATGTCGTTTAGCTATTTCTAAAAAGAGAAAAAAATGAGACAAATACTGTATGATATCACTTATATGTGGAATCTAAAAAATACAATGAGCTAGTGAATATAACAGTAAAGAGACAGACTCAGATTTGGAGAACAAACTAGTGGCTACCAGTGGGGGGAGGGGCAAAGTAGGGGTGGGGAGGTGGGAGGCGCAAATTACTGGGCGTAAGATGGGCTGAAGGTTGTACTGTACAACACAGGGAATGTGCCAATATTTTGTAATAACCGTAAATGGACAGTAACCTTTAAAAGTATAAAAAATAACCATGATGTACACTTTAAATATCTTACAATTTTGTCAATTAAGCCTCAATAAAGCTGAAACAAATTAAAAAATAATTTTAAAAATTAAAGGAATATATACTCCTAATTGAAAAAGGGAAAAAACAAAAATTCCCTTACAGAAGGAAAGTAAATCAGGAAGGAAATGGGAAGGGAAAAATAAAAATAAAGGGGGACATTCAGAAAGCACTCAGGAGAAGTCCGTACTCTCTGGGTCTCTCTTACATAAAGCATCCCATACCTTAGATAATCACACAGCTGAAGAATGGAATATATATAAATATGGAATATATACATAAAATGTGTACACATATACATAAAATGTATACACATATACATATAATTTCCATTCTTCAGCTCTGAGTGTATATAAGGCAGAGATGGGGTCCAGAGTGTGATAAAGAACAGAAGATATTTAAAAGCATATATTAAAAATATATTTAAATCAGCCATATGCTATCCTTTTAGCAAACTCTGGTTTCTTGTCATATTCAGATTATTTGGGCTTTGCACTTCATACACTTCCCCAAACACATCATTTTCCTTCATTGCTTTTTGCTTAGTGGCACTTACTGTGTTTTCTGTCTATTCCACTTAGCAAAAATAATAGTAATTAATTCTAATATGTTTTCATCCCACCCCTTTACCTTTTTCCCCTTATCTTCCAGCCAACTGCTGCTATTTTTCTAAGACGTAGGTAAGTGCTCTCAGCAACTTGTACTTTCTGCTAGAGCACTTTTGAGTGGTAATTATTTTGTTTCTGTGCTTGTTTACTTCGCTAAGCATTTTCCCCAAGCCCAGCTCATCTCGTGGGCGAAGTGCCTCACAAGCTCCCAGCATGTGCGTTAGCATGCCCATATAAATTACTGAACAAACAGAAATTTGGGAGTGAAAAGGTGAAGTAGTAGTAATTATGTGAAACAGTAGGAGGAAACCAGGGCTATCCCTAGAAAATAGGGATGTGTATGCTCTATAACTATGTGTTGAACCAGAATACAAGCTCTATTCTAACAAACCCCCCCCTTTTTTTTTTTGGTCTGATATTGCTTTGTCTGGTATCCCCATTACTCAGAACCATGTCTGGCATATACTTTGTGTGCCATAGAAATTTGTTGACTAGATGAAGGACTAGGAGAAAATAAAAGATGTGGCAGCTCTACAAGTCCTCTAAAAACCCTTCACCAGTTTTCTTCTTACTTTTTCACCCAATATGTTCCTTCCATAGCTTTGCCTAATGCAGTGGACCGACCATACAGTTTTTCCATACCACTACCAGGACACAAAGCTTCCCTTCTGAAGCAACACAGCACTAAATCCTTGATTCTTAAAATAGGGAACTATAACCTGCTACAGAGACCAGGCTATTTTGATTCAGGGGTTTAGTCAAAGTGATTCAGGTATCATTGCATTAGGTTCGAGTCCCCAGCCCGAGAGCCTTCTTTCCACCATCCTGACATGTCTCCCCTCTTAGACCTGGGCACAGAGTTAAGCCGCAGGAGCTGTGGGAAGCAGAATAATTCTCAGTCCCATTAGCAGCTGTGCTAAGAGGAATGACGAGGTGGGGGATGTGTGAGGCCGTATTACAATCAGAGGAAGAAGCGGAGGGGATGATGCAGTTGGGAAGGACTGTGCTGAATGAACTGAGTCATCACCCAAAAGAACTGTCAGAAATGAGATTGTGTGTTTGGGGGAACAGGGGCTGGTGACGGTAAAGGCAAGCAATCTTAGAGTCTTTGGGAAGCATCATCTCCATGATGCTTGGGGCCACAGCTCTGGAACCGTGGAATGGATTATTTCTTAAATCAAGGTCAGGAAGGCCCCAGAGCTGAGGCTACCAGCCCAAGCAGGAAACCCCTCCTGAGAAGCGCACATCCTCCTTTCTCTGGGCGGTTGTGACGCGGCAGCAGGATCTTGGATGCCCTAATTAGCGCCCTTGATGTGACAAGGGCGGCTCCCGTTCTGAAGTTTCCTTTCTGTGTTGTTTTACAGAAGATTTCACGGGAAAGGACCACAAGCTCAGTTCCTCTTCTATTTCGCTGAAGAATATCAGCACATTACAATTGGTCAGAATCAAAATTTCATAAGCTTGGCTGCAGAATAGCTATGATGCAAAAACAATCACAAAAGCCTTTGCCTTACTGCTTTATTGACACAGCCTTCCTGTCCCCACATCTTGCTTCCTCTCAGGAAAGTGGGACGTGTTGGATGATTTCCCAGCTTCTATTTGGAGAGGAAGTCTACAGGTTTTCCATCATCCAGCCCCCGTCAATCTGCTCTGGCTTGGGAACACCTGCAACCAGAGGCTATGCCCATTCTCTTTTGAGCGTTCACAGCTATCAAAATAAATGAGCCATCTTGGCTGGGGAAATCACATCTCCTTCCAGAGTAAGCTCACTCTCCACATATGCACAAAGACGCATACGCCCGAGGTTAAGCGCATTGCCTATAACTATAATTCAGGCATTTTGCATTCAAAACCAATGTCAATAAATGTCTCAATAGAGCTTCTAAAAAACCTCATGTACTGGCAGCTTTTTCCTGTTGCAGCCCATTTCTTTTACACAGAGTAAATTCTTAAGCCCACGTAATAAAGGAAAACAAGGGAACTGTCCGCCTCCTCTGCTCTGATGTATCACTAATACAATACCAATAATTTTTGCTGGGTATAAGTCCTTTTCTCACCCACTCATTCACTCCCATCCCAAACACCTGTCTCAGAAACCAGCATTCTGCAGAGAAACTGGGGTCCTCATCCCCCTGCCCAGTCTCCTAGGACTCTAAAGTTGGTTGAGACACCCTGGGAGCTTATGACAACTTTATGCTCAGCCTAAGGCTTGACTCAGGGATCAAGAGTGTATTGCTGTCTGCTCAGATGGATGTTCATCTATTATTTACTAGTTGTAGCCCTGGCTTTGAGAATGGAGATATTTGAAATTTCTTTGATAGAAAAACAAGAGGCACAAATCCACAGGCAAAAACCTGATCACGAGATAACAGGAGCCCTGATGCGTCACTAACACTCTAATGCATCTGTGTTGGGGCGTCCGTAGCTGTGCTGGTGATAGTAGCATGAGAGGAGTGGGTGTGCATATAAATATTTCTGCGTACTTGAAGGCCGATTGCTCAGTGCTACAGAACCCAACTCCACTCTGGAATTTCCTCAGTCAACATGGCTGGGTTTGATGAAAACTAAGAATGTAGTACACGACCGTCCTTTCCTGGACTTCCTCACACACTAGAAGGGACTCCAAACCAAAAGTCACCATATCCTGTTTCATCAATCCCTCTCCAGGGACTGGTCACTTCCTTTAAAGTGACAGCGTTAGGAGATCAGAACCTTCAGACAACACCATTCCTAAGCATCCTTTTCTGCTTGGATTGACTTCACAGAAATATCCACGCCAGCCTCCATCTCCTCTGAATCATTCTGAACTTCTTAGTCTTCTTGCAAAATACTCATGCCTCCACCATAGTTTTCAGATTATTCTAAGAACTTTCTACTTGGAAAATGCTACATCTTCTTACACTGATTTTTGCCATCTGTCCCTAGCTCACCTCTTTTCTATTTCACTGAAGTCTATCAACTTTCCAAAGTCCCAACAGAAGGAGGAAGAAGGAAGGAAGGAAGGAAGAAGGGAGCCCACCATAATTTTCCTCTCCACGGAATCTCAGGAGTACTTACTACCTGCTGGACTTACTTGGCAGTGGTCATATTCTGCCTTCCATGGTGGGTCACTTTTTATACGTACATATCTTGGCACCAGCTAGATTGAAAATTTCCTCACAGGTCAACAGTTTGCATTGCAAAAATTGGTGTTTCCAACAGAGTCTAACACACGCTAAGTTCTCCGTTAGGGTGTCTTGAGTGATCGAGCAATAGAAGTACCGATGGCTGACCAGGGAACTTACATTCTACACCAGGGAAAAAGAATCGTGGCCATTAGGCATGAAGTCCTTCAGTCTTGACGCCCTCCTCTCACACCTAGAGACATCAACAAGTATTCCCTTCTTCGCTTTCTTTCCTCAAATATAAGAACACGAGGTATCTCTTGCAGAGACCTGTTCCCTCTACGTGTTTCATTCTATTTCCCCCACCCTCCCGCCACTGTAATTTGCTTTCCCTCCCAGGAGTCCTTATTTCTCTTTAATCTGTAAAACAGCCCTCCCTTGACCTCAAATCCTGCTTATTCAGTTGACTTCCTACCTGCTTCAGCTTCTCAAAAGACTAGCTTCTATTTACTATTTTTATTTCTTTATTTTTTTATTCTCAACTCTCTGCCACCAGGTTTCAGCCCTGCCACTCCCCTAAACTTGCTTTAAGTTCATCATTCATCTCCTTCTTGTACAATAGTCAGCATGTGCGTATTGCTATCTTACTGGTCTCTCTACCATATTGGGCATTGTAGATCACTTTCTTCTTGAAGATTACTTACTTGGGTTCTTTATACTCAACCCCTCTGTTTTTTCTCCTCTTTCTCTAATAATTTTCTTCTTCAAATCTGGCATGGACTTTTCTTCCTTGAAACCCTATAAATACAGATTTTCCCCAGGATTCTATGCACAAAACAACTTCTCCTTATATAGATTCCTAGGTAACCAGTTCACTCTGGATGCATGAGATTCTTACTGTACCACTATTTATGGAGCACTTTGTACTAGATATTGTTCTAAGTACTTTTACATGTATTAACTCAATTTATCTTTATTTTACAACAAACATTTTATAAGTGAAAAAACAAAACAAAGAGGTTAAATACCTTGCCCATAGTCAGAAGGAGTAGACTCAGGATTTTAACCTGCAAAGGGTAGCTACAGAGCCTGTGCTCAAGTGTAAATCCTGGGTTGCACATAGAGATTTGGGAGTTTAAATAACAATTGGTGGCCCCATCCTCTAGCCATCACTCAACTCAGAAATCACTGATTGATTCTTAATTCTTCCTCATCCCTCACCTCCTACAGCACATCAGTTACTGACCCCTGATGATTTCAGTTGCTATATGGGTCTTCAGTCTGTGTTCCCTATTTCCACAGCCCTTTCACCACTGCCTGGGTGCAGACTATCATTATATTTCGACTAGACTACTATAATAACCTCTTACTGCTTGCTTCCAGTGCTGTCTTCCTCAAGCCCATAGCCACCATGTGACAACAGAGCATTTTTAATAAAACACAAATCTGACAGTGTCACTTCCCTGATTTAGAGGCTTTCAGGGGTTCCTGATTCCCTGTGATGTAAAGTCCACCTTCTGTAGAATGGCAGAAAAAGCACTCAGTCCTGCTGACCTCTTCAGCTTCATCTATTACATAAAAATACTTGTAGGTCTCCGCACATAGGACTTCTGTCCCTTATTGATACTGTTCCCTCAGCCTAGCCTGTCTTCCTGGCTAATTCCTATACGCCTTTAACTCGCATCTAAGGCTACACATCCACAGTCTTTGTATTTAGAGTTGCTGCATTTTCCACAAAGTATTAATAATCTCTATATGTGTCTAAGGTATCTCCTAAACCTAAAGAACTTTGCCCTATTTATTTTTTCAAATTTGCAATGCTTTGTACAGTACCTGATACAAAATAGGCACTTTATGTTTGTTTAAATGAATACATTAATGGATAAATAAATGAACGAATGAATATAAATCATTGTTTTCCTCTTACGGTGATTTATTTTTCAATAGAGCACATGCACACTAACTTAAATAAGAGAATGTTCCTGTTGATACTGCAGGGCATTTTACAGCAGAAAGTATTAATTAAAACATGTTTATTTTCCCTAAAGCAAGACAAAGGTTATAGAAAAACATGACTAAATTCCACAGCACTGCCCCCTATTTGTTTTTCCATCTTCCCTTACCAAAATTTCCATCTATATTTTTCTAACGCAAAATGTAAAATGTCTATTCAGTCATTGCATGTGCTTGCTACTAGTTGTATGATTTATGTTAGAATTAGCTGCATGTTATAGAAAAACCAAGATAATAGTGGTTTTAAAACAATAGAAATTTATTTTCATCTCAGATTAAAAATTCCTAAGGAGGCAGTCTAGGGCTGATATGGCCAGTTCCAAGGTCATGAGGAATTCAGGCTCCTCCTATTTTGCTCCTGTTGATACATTGCCTCATAATCCAAGACAGCTTTTGGAAATTTAGCTATCGTATCTGCATTCCAGATAGCAGGAAGAAGGAAGATGAGAAGTAGGGTTTACCCCTCCCTTTTAAGCATGCTTTCTGGAAATCCCGTACAACACGTCCGCTTACCTCACATACCAGCGGTCAGGACAACTGCAAAATGTAGTTTTTGTTTGTGTTCTTGTTTGTGGGTTTTTTTTTTAGCTGATGAAAATGTGAGAAGCAAAAATTTGGATTTTGTCCTTAAGGAAGAGGGGGAGAGTAGGTGTTGATGTAGGCAACCAATCATCTTTACCACAGTTTAGTATGAATATACGGAAAATAGAGAAATCTCTGAAGTATCATACTGGCACACGGAAGTAACATGCTGAAGGATGAGCTGGCAATGATCATTATCTAGCTGGTGAATCTGCAAATAAAACCAGGGGCAAATTAACAGAGTGAAGCTGCATATCTGGCCTTGTAGAGCTGAGAATTGGATTCTTAAACAAGAAAATAGAGTGTGGTCTTTCTGTCATCATTCAAATTCTCTGTGACAAATATTAATTAAATCAGACGATACACATGTTCTGGTTATGTATATATCCCTATGGCAAGTTGGTATTATAAAGATAAGGAAATCCATTTACATGGTTAACCTGTTTGGATTGGCCCGTTGTTTTAGACCAATGCTGCTCAAACTTAACTGTGCATAGGAATTACCTAATATCTTGCTAAAAGGCAGATTCTAATTCAGTAGGTCTCAGGGGAAGTGGAAGTTCTGTTGCACTTGAAGTAGTAAGACTTTGAAAGCCTCAACACATGTCAGTCAACGTGTTATTTCAAGTTTCCAGTGATTCGGATGCCAAGTTGGTAGAGATGTGTAAGAGATTTATGGAAAAGCCTGTGGAGGTTAGAAGGGAGGGACCAGAGAATGCAGAAGAGCCCTCAAACGGCAATTAAAGTCTGACCTGGATAAGAAAGAGAGAAGGAAGGAGGAGTATGTTGGAAGTGCATCATTCTACAGAGAGACCCGTAGGGAAACCTGAGCTAAAGATGCCCAACAGAGTCCTAAGTTCACAGGAATGATCTTGCACTGGTACTCCAGCCATGCTCAGTCATTGGCTGGGAGCAGCCTTTGGGAAGCATCGTGGATGCGGAGGGGCAGCAGCTGGGGCCATTAGTCAATTACACTCCGTGCAGCCGGCGAGCTGAGTGGTGCTTTCTAACACTGGCCACAATCCATATTCTAGCCTTTGTAAGTATAGTACACTGAATATAATTTAATGTCTTTTTGAGGTCCTTGCAGTATTTGAGAGTGCTTATTGCAAATACTAATTTTTCAGCATGGATTTACGGTACGTGGCCTAGAGTGCCTTCAGTAAATATTTGTTATTGAAGAAAACAAAATTGAAGATGAAATAACTACAGCAATAAAGAATGAACTGGTATAGGACTCAAGACACACTGTGGAATTTGCATGGCCAGGGAGGATAAATTATTCCCAACCTATTTTCTTGGTATTTGCTTCTTTCTCATAAAAGCTGATTGCAGCAAATATTATCCAGTTTTAGGTTCTAGTTAGTTGACGTTTGATTGTAATTAGTTTAATCATTTGTATTCATTTTCTCTAAAGAGACCACGGAAAAAATAATTTGATGGAAATAAAGTAATCATCTTGGAATTTATATAACTTACCCATATGCACTTTGAACACTGAATGTAATTACACAATAATTTTGGTTCAAAATTAAATCATTTGGCACACTTTTGTAGAAGGAAATTAGCAAAGCCCAATTTAATTTGTTTAAGGTACCAATGTTATCCACTTTTGGAAAAAAAAAGGTCTTGGGAGATAAAAATTAAAACCGAACTATTGTATTTTTATTCAGATTCATTTTCAATATGTTACAGTTCATAAAATTTTGAGTCAAATATGACTATTTCTGAATTTATAAAATTTACAAACCTTGACATGAAAGGACATTATGGCCTTTTTTGAGTTTGGGGTTCAAATTTTCTCTAGATTTTTCTTATCAGAAACATGTCAAGTGACTTATGTCTTTATCATATAAATGCTGATATAACTTGTTACTACTTATATACAAGCAACTGGCAGAATTCGTAGAAAACCCTACCATGCATTACAGTAGAAAGTGTTACACAGTTTGGGCAGTTGGTGGGGGGGATTTCCTCCACACTCCAAAACAGAATCAACCTCAACAATAATAACCATATTATTTTCATCACCATGACTCTACATCTAAATGCATCATTCATTCTTTGATTCAAAAAATCATTACTGAGTTGGCTAAGGACAAGTCATTGTGGTCAATTCTATTGGGAATTGAAGAATAAATTAAGCCTACCATATACTCTCAAAATAGTTTGGAATATATAAATGGTAAGGGCATTTGGATAAGTTACCCTATGTCACTTTCTCTGTGACCCTTTGAAGCAGGCTTATTATTCCAACTGAGTGTGAAGGCAAGGGTATGGAAGTTCTGTGGCAATAATATCTGTGTTTTGCCTGTTAGATTTTGAGTTCAGAAGAGGAAGTGATAGTTTCCTTATTGAGATAATCAAGCTTCTCAAAGAGGTTACATTTGACTTTGGAGTGGAAGGGTAGTTAGCATTTCAATGAATGAAAATGACAGAAGGGCATCCGAGACTAAGGGAATGGCAAAATCAAAGACCCAAAGAAGAAAAAACAGCCAGAGCTCCAGAAATAATGAGTATTCTAGACGGTTTATGTAGCGGGGAGTAGTAAATAGAAGGAATAAAAAGATTTAGGTCAAACTTAAGAGGGCTTTAAATGACACGCTGAGGAATTTGAACAGAAATCTCATAGGTAATGGGGAAACGTTTCAGGTTTCCAAAGAGGGTGTTGATATTATTCTCTAGGAAAGTTAATCTGGTAATAGTATGTGGTATTTATTAGATGAGGTAGAGAGTATACATTTGTTCCTTTCTGGAAAATAAAGTTTTTCAGTGCCTATTGTGGGGAAACAATGAGGTAACCCACAAGAGATGACAAGAAAGATTTCTGGAAGATAGAGGGGAAATAGCTAATTCCTGACTATGCAGTGGATGGAGTCTGCATGTTTTGTATAATTTCTCAAAAAAAACGGAAAGTGGGAATTGAAAAACAAGAAAGTTGCAGTGATGCCAGACTGGAAGATGGCACAGCAGACATGGAGGGGGGTCAAAGGAGCAGGGGAGTCCCGAGTCTGTGTTGTTATAAAGACAGCTTGGAAGTGGCTAACCATCTCTGGGACCATCCTCTCTGCTTTGTCTTTCGCAATCCTTTTCTCTCTCTTTCCCTAAATCTGCAGACATACTAGACAGTTTGCACAATTCTTTCTCCTGACCCAGAATTTTGGAGTAAGTCTTACATGAACTTGAGCCCCAACTCTGTCAGTTAGTCACTAGCTATGTTGTCTTGGGTAAGTTACTTGTCCTCCCTGATTCTCAGTTGTATGATAAGTCGTATGGAGGTAACAAAAATAATCTACCTCATAGAATTAATGAGACTTCTATGAGTAACTTCATATAACACACTTATAAGAAAGTCTGCTCTGTTCTAAGTACTCAACTCTTTATTATTATTCTCAGATAAATCAAGCTTTGATCTTTTCTCACCCATCCCTTCCTGCTATCAAAATGTTGAAGAGAGTTTTATTCCTCCAGCTTTTGGCACTTAGAAACTCCTCAGAACACAATCTATCACAACTTGCTGGAACTATCGTTTCGAAGGTAACCCATAAGCACAAAGTAAGCAAAGACAGCGACCTACGCTCTGTCCTCAACCTCTTTGATCTCGATCTTTCTCCTTTGATCACCCTCCAAATAAAAGCTCCCCTCTCTGTGACATACTCTTTAGGTATGACTCTGTGACACACTCTTATCTCTTCAGCTGCCTTTTACCTCATTTCTTTCTGGCTTCTCTTCCAGGTCAATAAATGTAGGTGTTTCCCAAGCTCTGCCCTTGACTCCTGTTCTGGCTTCATGATCACATCTTCTCCCATGGCTTAATCAACCTTTTCTAGATGATACCTCCTGAATCTGCACCTCTGGTCTTGATTACTATCCTAAGCTCCAGTGCTACATTTCAACACCCATGTCTAGATATCCTGTGTCACTACACACTCAAGTTCAAATCCCAATTCAATTTGTAAACTAAATACCAGCTTTCAACCTTCTCATTTCCATTAGTGACACTATTCTTTAACTAGGCAGCTGGAAAAACCTCAGAATAATCTTATAAACTCCATTGGTTATTCCCCCCTCACTTCAATTTAGGTAGTTGCCAAATCATGTGTCTCTTCAGTGTCCCTCACAGCCATTTACAAGAGCTATCCCTCTATTTTGGGTCTTGATTACTTCCCACCTAGATGACTGCTTAGTAAAAGCCAAACGTAACTCTCTGCCTACATTCTTTGACCCTTCCAAACTTTCCTGACAGCAGTTGCCACATTAATGCCTCAAACACAGCTCTGAAAGAGATCCTTACTTTTCAGCACTGTTGACTTCCTTAGGGTAAAACTACACTTCATTAATAACTCTATCATTAATAATATATACTCGCATATTAACTCTACATATATGCTGTCTTTCCACTAAAATTGAGCTCATTAAAATTAAAATCATATTATAGAGCTGCAGCCATTCGTACTAGGGCTAGTACCTTAAACATAGCAGGCACGTGGTAAGTGCTTACTGAATTAATTGAGGAGTGAATAATGGCACTCCCCTGCTCAAAAAGCCTTAATGATTCCACATTTCTTATCAAGTAAGAGAAAAATTCTTTAGCCTTAACTTTAATGCTTTCTATAATGTAACCTCAATCTAGCTCTCCTACTTCTCCAGTTTACTTCCTTTTTTGTACCATGGTGCTATGAGACGAATTGTGTCTCCCACAAAATTCATATATTGAAGCCCTAACTACCAGTGTAATGGTATTTGGTGATGAGGTTTTTCGGAGGTAATCAAGGTTAGATGAGGTCATTAGGGTGGGGCCTTTGTGATGGAATTAGTGACTTTATAAAAAGAGGAAAAGAGAGATCCCTCTCTCTCTTCTATGTGAAGATATAACAAGAAGGCAGCCATTGGAAAGTCAGAAGGAGGGCCCTCACCAGGAACCGAAGCCGCTGGCACCTTGATCTTGGACTTCTCAGCCTCCAGAATGGTGGGAAAATAAGCTTCTGTTGTAAGATACCCAGTCTATGGTAATTTCTTATGGCAGCCTAAGCACATGGATTCCAGCCAAACTAAAATACTTGAGTCCTGCCGCAATCCTTGCCTTTCTTTATGATACTTCCTCAGTTTGCAATATCCTTTTCCCTCCCTTTCCATGACTATATCCTACCTAACTCAAAGGCCACCTTCTCACTTGAGCCTTCCCTGATGTCTCCTTCATTAAAGTGATTTCTTTGTCCTCTGAAGTTTCTCACCATTTAGCCCTCTCTTTTCATTGAAACATACTCCATGCACATGATAGTTATTTGTGTACTTAACTTGTCTACTTGGCTGCGCACTTGCTAAACACAAGGACTGTGTCAGAGTCATCTCATGTCCCATAGTACTGAACACAGAATCTGGACTACTGAAGGAACGTAATTCATATCATGATGTTCTAGCTGAGTAGAGATCGAACACAATCAGATGTTTTTAGTAGGCAAGATACAGCACTTGAAAGACTGGAATCTGTACTGGCATGAATGGAGAGTGGAGATGTAATGGATGAGAAATGCTTTGAAAGGAATAAAGAAGCAAAGTAGTGATGTTGAAAAGGAATGTCACTGGGGTGGAATGGACAAGTGGAATTTCTCTGTTAAAATCCTAGAGGAAGCTGGAGACAGATCCTGGAAAGACATATACAGCAGAAGAGAGTGTGGAAGTAAAGAGTGGTAAGGCTACAAATAGTCCTTATAGGTCTCAAGTGAAGAACTTTTGGGTGATAGCTGTATTTCAATGGTCTGAGAGAACAAGGAGTGAGAAATGGATGAACCCATCTTCCAGCTTTGGTACAGGAAATGGGGGAAGAACTCTACAGCGTAAGTGATAAGACAGCATTTCCTTGATAGGCAACCAGGTAAGGAAAATAAAGCCTATAATTAGAGAGCCATTATACAAAGAAGAACAGAAAAGACAAGGAAAGGATGGGACATGACAGAGGTGGATGCACAGTGAAAGGGGAAGGGGACGAGGATGAATTAGATTGGGATCTGAAAGAAAGAGGTGCCATGGATCCGTGCTGTGTATAGCGAAGCTGTGAATCAAGTGAAAGAAGTGATTGGCAGGAATACAGGAACACTTGAAGTGTAGCCCTGGGTAAGTGCTGTCTTGCACCTAGATAAGAAGAAAAGCAAGCAGGCAGGGCACACTGCATGGAGAGGAGAGGCCAGCCCTCATGCTTCAGGCAGTGCTCTGGGTGGTAATGGTGACTTTCTCAGCCTCACCCATCCCTTTCTCCTCATGATGCTGAATCTACATCTCTGCTCTCCCAGCTCCAGTCACAGCCTTCTAATTCCCTTTTGGATTTGTCTACTTGGATGCTCTGCCAACACTTCAGACTCAGTATACCCCAAACCAGACTCCTCCATTTCTGTCTCTAATCCAATCTCTTGCTTGTCCTCTTTTTTTTGTTGTTGTTTTTCATTAATGCCACGCTTCTCCTGGTCATAGGACTTCCAGAATCTTTGACTTTTTTCCGCAGTGTGGTAGGCTGACAAGGGCCACCTGCTGACATTTTGATTTTAGACAAGTTATACTCATTTCTGATTTCTGTTCTCTAGAACTATGAGAGAATACTTTTCTGTTGTTTTAGGACACCAGATCTGTGGTAATGTGTTATAGTGCACATAGGAAGCTAGTATAAACGGCCTCCTTTCTCACACACAGTTACTGAGTTCTACCTACTGGCAAGCCATGCAAAGCAGTGATTACTCTGGCTCCACCACTTACCAGCCTTGGGACTTGAGCAAGTGACTTAACCTTTCAGAACCTCATTTTCCCCATCTGCAATAAAGTAAGATTTGGGAGAATATTTTGGGAACTGAGATAATACACATAAAGCACTAGATGATCAATAAATGTTAGATATTATCGTCATTATTGTCTGCGAAAGGGTCTTCGTCCTTTTATTCACTCAGCCTTCTAATCCATTCTTCCTAACACTCCATATTACTCATCCCAGAATAGTGTTGTGACCTGGAAATCTCCTCCTTGGCCTCTTTTAATAGTCTCCTGGTGCTCAGTGAGGAAAACCTCAAACTCCACACCGTGGCATTTGAGTCCCTCCGGAGTGAACATCGTTGGGGTCCCACCCAATCCCCGTTAGAAAGCTGTGTGCCCGTCCTCAGCTACTGAGTACTTGCTGTCTGCTGATTGTTGGCAGGTACCCCTTTTCTGGAGAATGGCTTTCTGACCAATGTGAGCCCTAGAAGTGGGTCCCACTTCTCAGGGCAGCCCACAACCAAAAGTGTACAGGGAGGCAAAGGCTGCTGCCATTTGCTTCAAGGTGAGGCCAACCCCGTGCTCCCCGGGCTCCAAGCTCAAGGTCACATTTGTGATGAGCGCCTTCCTGTGGTGAATCCTCCTACCCTGCTCCCTTCCTCTTGATAGCACACCCTTCATAAAACCCGTGGGCCTGAATCCCTGCTTTAGACTTTGCTTCCAGAAACTGACCTAAGTCATGCTCTTAACGTGTCCTCAAACTGACTAGCCTTCTCTTCCATTTTTTCCCCTATAGAAACCCAAATCCCTGATTATTAGAACCCCAAAGTTCCCTTTGATCCCTAACTCATATTTTGAAATACCCCTTTCTTGCTCTCTTTAGTCCAAATGATACACATAGTTCAAGCTCTACCCTGGGACCATGCTGGGCAACCGTATTCCAGTGACTTTTTCCCTATCTTCTGAACTTCTGTAGTGTGTATTTTCTGTACCATTTATTTGGAAACAATTCAAATACTTTCATTCTTCCACCAAAAAATGAGACAACAATATTTATCCTGCAGGTTTGTTGTGAGCATTTAAATGAAATGTATGTAAAACTCATAGCACAGTACTTGGCTCAGAGAGGGCTCACATTAAGCTATGGTTCTGATGTTTGGCCTCTAGAAAACATCTCTGCCCCTCTCCCTCCAACCTCTTTGTTCCTTCCCAAGAATAGGCCAGAAACTGGAACATTAATTTGAACGTGTTTGCCTGTAGGGGAAACACTGGCCCCTGTGGTTTACCTCTCTGCAGTGCACCCAGCCCATAAGTGTCCAGCTGAATATACGATTTGGGTGGAGAATGGACAAAGAGAAGTAAAGCCCCTCAGAGTCCAGCTTATTAAGACTTCTCTGTTGAGGTATGAAGGTATCTCAGTTAATAAAAAAAAAGAAAAAGAAAAAAAGGTACTTTTTTCCCATTTGTCAAGATTACCTGGTGTCTCATACAGGCAGTAGGAGTACATCCACAGTAAATTTCCACTAAGAAGTACCTCATTCAAAAGATAAAGGGAAATACATTATTTTTGGCTAAATGCCCACTCCAAGATTTTTTAAAAGTAGAATGAAGTGTTTCAACAAGCTCTGAAGGAGTATAAACTTCTGATTTAACGTGGAAAGTCCCATAATTCATTTCTTGTCAGTCATCTTTTAAAAAATTATCTTTATATGGTTTTAGTGCTATTAAAAAATGTAAGGTCATATCGACAACCTGAGTTTTGTAAAAATCAAGTAAACAGAAGGAGCAGACAAAAGATGGGGGGAGGGACAAGGAAAGGGATAATCTTTTTCCTATCACGTTGATTTGTTTTGCATCTTTAGTTACCTAGGTCAAAGGAGGTGCCTGTTTAATATATTTGAAAAATTTTCAAAGACCTGATTGAATACTTTTGCATTAAGCCTAGTGATGCATCATTTAAGGATAGAACTGAGTAAGATGGAAAAAATTGAAACATCATCTAAGCAAACCAACTAAGTCACACACACCATTTTATAAGGCCCTTTATGCTCTGTACTCAAAGAAAATTAAAAGAAGCGTACTCTGTTTTCTAAGAAACTATTAGTCCATGCTATACTTCCAAGTCTCTGCTTATATCCTTCTTCTGCCAGGAATGTCTTTCCCGTGTCATCACAAGTAAAGGTCTATCCATGCTTCACAGCCTGCTTCACTTGTCACCTCCCTTGTTGAGACTCTTCTGCTTCTCCCCAGCCATAAATTGCCTCCTTCCTCTAAGCCACCATAGGGCTTGACCAATTCCTAATCTGTGGAGCCTTTCCAGATCTGCTGAATGGCTCCCGTGGGCTCTCAGCATTTTTGCCTTGTTAGCCTCTTTTCTCCATACGAAAATCCTAAAAATTCCATTTCGTTACTGCATTGGTATAAAGAAAATTGTGATCTGAGCTGGACTCATCATTATATATCTGTTATTATGATGATAGTCGGTTTTTAGTTCTGATTTTTTTAATTAAAATTAAACATTTTCCTGAGCCCCTAAATGTATCTTGGACTGTGCCTCCTATCAGTCATGGGTCAGTTGGCCCCATACCTTCCACTCAGATTCTTGTAATTATTCTTGTATTTACTATCTTCCCTTCCAGGGAACCAGCTTTAGGCCAGAAGCTCAAGAACCACTTTATAGAAGGTATCAGAAAGCATATAATTTTCTAGGGTTTCCAGAGAAAGAACAGTTGAGAATCTACTTAGTCCTACATTTACTGAGGCAGGGAGGCTACCCCTCTTTGGTATGACTAACTATGATTCCTACTTTTTTCCAGCGATAAAGCTACACTATTATTGTTAGACCTAAATGTTCCTATTTTTAGTGAAGTATTAAAGGAACAAAGTTAGAACAAACGAAATCGAGAACCCTGGAGACATGTTTCCATTTTCAAAGTTTCCTTTTTTGATTAGTACTTTGTTTTTAGAAAAGAGGTAGGGGTGTGTGTGAGAGTGCATGCACGTGCACTCACATATGCACAGAAACAATCTAAAGGGAATCTGGAAAATAAGGCTTCTCTGTACTTCAAAAAAGTACATTAGATTAACCAACTTAAAACTAGGCTACCACCTAAAATGTGTAAACTCATGTTCGTAATTGCTTATAAGCCTAGAGTGCTGTGCATGTTAGTGAAATCTGTATTTCCAGTATTTAAATCATCACCCTGCTCTGCCCCTAAAGTCCTAAGGCTGAGAGACTTGAAAACGAACATTGCAAAAGCTTATGCTGTTGACAATGTTCTTGACCTTTACGGATTTTGACGTGAGCCATTTTCCAGGCTAAGTTGCTTTCTCTCTAACTGTTCTCATGGTCAAGGTCGCAACTAGCATAAATCACTCAGACTCCTGTTCTTGAAAGAACAGGCACATACCCTGATGCTTTTAAGATATGTTTTCTCAGCCATGGCAGATGTCTGGCAGAAAGCATTTAATTATGAGCCCATTGTTACAGAGCTCAACAAATAAAACTCCCTTAGCACACAGTATCTCCTGAAACTTCCCAGAGTTTGAAAGAAGTGATTTTTGCAGTGTCAAATAGTTTCTTCCAGACAGTGTTCCCGTTTTGAACTTTCCTAATGGTATTTGCAGCAAATTTGGAGAAGTGGCGCTGTGGGGAATGGTCAGACCTTCTGGATCGCTGTTTGTTAGGGAAAGCTACTGAACATATTGTAGTTACTTTTAGTTACTTTATTTCTTCTCAGTGGGAGCATCAAGGGCTGGCTTTGTGAAGTGAGGGGGGCCTTTCATCATTGGGCTCCATCAAGACCTCTCTTAATGCTGCCTCAAATTTAAAAATATAATAAAAGTCATCATGAGGACAATTGTCATTTTCTCACACTTATATACAGCCCTCATGAAAGCATCTTTAGAAACTTTGTGGTTGTTTTTATTGCTCTGTAACAACTGAGCTAAATAAAAGCAACATAATTGTCAAAACAGGCAGCTCCAAAATCTGGTCCCCATGGGACCACGTGCACCAATGGCTGCCTGGACCCAAGCCCCTCCACTCCAGTATAAAGAGATGGTGTCTTCACTGCTTCTGGTCATCTTCCCCCAAATCCAGAGGTTACTGACACCATACTTTTAACTGGAGAGTAAAATCAAACACAACTAAAACAAAAATCAGACACACAAAAACACCAGCCTTCTGGGGCTGATACTTTTATCCAGAGAATAAAAATAAACATAAAACAAAACAAAGTCACAAGCTTCAGGGAGTAAAAAATTGGCTTGCAAATAATCCACATAAGGTAACAGCTTAGTTTACCCTGAGTTTAAAGTGTCAGATTCCTTCAGAAGGGTTTTCCCAAGTTCAGCGGGAACTCACACTGGACCAAGCTAATTCCTTTGGAATGTGATCCAGGTAGCTGTGCAGGCTCCTTTCCAAGGGCATTTACAGCTCTTTCTCTCAGTGAGTGACAAAGTACATTCTTGCCTACTCATTGGCCCTGTGATTGCAAGCCCAGCATGAGTCAGCAATACAGGCTGTTAAAAAAGAAACTGGCCTGATGCTGGGGTATGGAGTGGGAAGTGGTAGGAGGGTAGGAACAGAATAATACCCAGTGCACGCAGCCTGGCTCACACAGCCTGGGTGACTCGCCCAATGCTGGGCCCCAAGTAAGTTCCAGGTAGGCTTGCCAGATAAAACAGAAAACACCTAGTTACATTTGAATTTCAGGTAAACAACAAACAATAATCAGTGGGATATTGACATCTATCTTGCCAATATCCCTTCTTATCTGAAGGCTCCCTGAATCCCTCATTTCTAGGTCCAAGAACCAATGATTATAGCAACAACCAGCATCTATAAAGAGCTTTCCACTTTCCAGAGTATTTTTTTCACACTCCTTAGCTTACTTTTTACTTTGCCTTTACTACATTCTTGAAGATTGGTATTACTATGGCCCATTGATTGATACTACCTGAGGCTTACCTGAGTTAAGTCATTTACTGTTTACTCATTCAAGTAAATGTTGGATTTAGGATTTAAAGCTCTGATATCAACTACACTCCCTCCCCAACGCACTTTGTATCTGCATTTTTTTATAATAGAGTTTATACAGTTCTCCCAGATATCCCACTTATTTATCTTGCATGACCTAGATTTTGAGTTTCGTGAAAATGGAGATGGGTTCTTATTTAATTTTGCTAACCTCACGGTGTCCTGATGTTCAACAAAATGCCTGTTGATTCTGATTGAATCACCAACACCTACTTTTTTTAGGTTAGCCAAGATCACCTCCAGTCTATTTTGTTCACCACAATTGTAATTCTATTCTACATATTTGCTCAAGGGATCACAGTGAATTATTGCAAACAGCGGGAATGGAGTCCAGGGCTTCTTTTTCTCAGTCCATCATCCTGAAATACTGCTTGTGATTTTTATTACCATTACCTGTTATTCAGAGGCCTCAGGACCCTACATCTTCATGAGACAGGATGTGTGTGACGTACCAAAGGATGTCTGAAAGAAAGGCACTTTCAAAGCACAAATATTAATCTAGTATCTTGGACTCGGCTTGCTGAAACTGGTGATGTGTTCAATTACTAAGTCTCTTAAAAGGAACATGAAAAAAATTCAATAAGCATGAAATTAATTTATCCTTGATACCTTGTATGTTGCCACGTCTTAGTGCCTAACGGTTACACCCCAGATCTCCATCAGCATGTGCCCTCCTGCAATAGAGTGGACAGAAATTAAAAGATACTCTTTTTACAGACAATGGAATAGCTGGCTCTCCCTGGCAGGAGGTACATAATATAATTTGCCTAGAAAGTGACTGTGTACTAGCTCCACATGGTAGTAGAAGGAAGCAGGCTTGAACCAGTTGGAAATGTATAGTGGGCAAGCTCAGTTCCTGGCCCAAGTTCCATCCATTCTCTTTATCCTGTGGTATCTCCATGCTCTCAACTCAGCAAGACTGGGATTTCCTGCTTCAATGAGCGATAATGCCAAATTCTGACAGGGTGCTTTTCTTTTCCTGTCATCATGTAACCACAGGTCCAGAAAGAGAGGAACTCTTTTGAAATTGTTGCACGTTTTATATTATGTTCTTTTCACAAAAGCCCAATTTATAAGAAATATAGCAGAATTATTAAATAGATGCATGGGTTTTGGAGACAGGACAAACTAGTTTCAAATCCTGTTCCCACCCCGTGAGACCTTGGACAAGTAACAACTTCTCAAATCTTAAATTTTCTCTTCTGTAAAATCGATGCAATGATCTTGACTCCATAGGATTTTGGTAAAGATTAAATAAAATGCCATTGATTCAAATCATGTAGCGTAATATCTAATATGTAGAATATCCTCAACAAGCATAGGTATGGCCATTATTCTTAAATACTTGAAGCATTAAAACACATTCCTAGAGTATTGGCTTCAACTTACACATATATGAGAGAGCTATATTCCAATTTCTGAAGTTAGGACCCAGGCATTAGTTATTTCTACAAGCTCTCTAGCTGATGCTAATTTGAAGTTGAGAACTACAGCTCTGGAGCAGGAGTGGTATTAAAAACACTTAGGTGCCCTACAGGCACCCCCCCCCCCCCCGTTAGAAAGAAAATGTGATTAATCAGGAAGAATCCTGGCAGTAAACAGCCAGCATAGCCATGCAGTAGGCCAACCAGATATCAACCAACACTCTGGCATGAAAACATGTTCCTTGGTCAGAGAAGTTTGGGAAATGCTTCTTTTTAAAGATTCTCCAGGACTATGAAAGGCTCTGAAAGGTCATGCAATTAAGAACAGAGACCAGTTTACAAATTTTCCAAATGAATGGGTGCATGGAATGTTTTTGTTAAATCAAGTAGCGTCTCATGAGACACATTTAGTGGAAATGCTGAGGGAAAGGGAAACATCCCAGTCTGAAAAGGTTTTGATTGTGATCAGTGCTTGGATTTTGATTCTATTGACTTATTTATTTCTCTGTATACCCTTAGCACTTCTGACTCTTACTGGAAATTGTAAAGTCTTAGGTAGGATTCTAAGATGGTCCCTAAGAGTCCCACCCCTGGTGTACATGTTGCATATAATCCTCTTGAGTGTGAGAGGAACCTATGAATATAATGAGGCATGACTTCCATAACTGTTACGTTGTAGGGCAAGAGGGAAAATATCTAAGGTGGGCCTGGCCTAATCAGTTGAACTCTTTAAAAAAGAGGGTTTTGGGCTTCCCTGGTGGCGCAGTGGTTGAGAGTCTGCCTGCCGATGCAGGGGACATGGGTTCGTGCCCCGGTCCGGGAAGATCCCACATGCCGCGGAGTGGCTGGGCCCATGAGCCATGGCCGCTGAGCCTGCGCATCCGGAGCCTGTGCTCTGCAACGGGAGAGGCCGCAACAGTGAGAGGCCCGCGTACCGCAAAAAAAAAAAAAAGAGGATTTTTTCCAGGCTAGTTGCAGAGGAGGAAGTCAAGGGTATATTCTTCTGGTGGCTTGGAATTCCACAACAGCAAAGTTGTGAACTGACTATAGAAACGATTGGCCCCTGAGAGCTGAGGGCAATTCCTAGGCAATAGCTAGCAAGAAAACAGGGACCTCAGTCCTACAATACAAGGAACTGAACTCTGCCAATAACTTGAATGAACTCAAGGAAGAGGACTGCAAGCTTAAAATAATACACAGCCCTGGTTTGCAATATCTTAATTGTCCCATCCAAAAATATATCAGTGGACTGGATATAGAACAAAGGACACTGGTTTGCAATATCAGAAATATTCATTCCCCTTTAGGGAAAGGGGATATAACTAGGCTTGATATGAACAGGAAAACATGATATCATTAGATCTTGTGAAGATAGGGTAGCATTCAGAAAAAACAAGCAATCTGTGAAGCTCCATAAGATTAACTCTATAAATGCATGATTATTCTTTATATTTGAAAGCAAAAAGTTATATTTTAAGCAGAATATTGAGGGGGTAAGAGCAAAATGAGAGAACAATGAGAGGCAGCTTGTAAGAGTGAGGAAACCATTAGAAAAAAAAGAATTTTGAGATTCTCTTTCCAGCTTTGCTACTAAATAGTCATATAAAACAGCTGCTCAGGGCTTCCCTGGTGGCGCAGTGGTTGAGAGTCCGCCTGCCGGTGCAGGGGACACGGGTTCGCGCCCCGGTCCGGGAAAATCCCACATGCCACGGAGCGGCTGGGCCCGTGAGCCATGGCCACTGAGCCTGCGCCTCCGGAGCCTGTGCACCGCAACGGGAGAGGCCACAACAGTGAGAGGTCTGCGTACAGCAAAAAAAAAAAAGAAAAAAAAATAGCTGCTCAGTGACTCGGCTAATGCAATTATTCAGTCCTTCAGTTATAATTGATTGAGCATATTCTGTGCGTCAGCAGTTCTGCAGTTAGCGATACAGTGACGAACAAGTATGCACAGTCCCTGCCCTCAAGGACTTTGCAATACAGTGTAGTGACAGGGATTTAGCCAGTTAATATGCAGTGCAATTTCAGATGGTGAAGAGTTCCCCAGAGAAAAACAGGTTCTAGTGAAGAGAGAATGAGTTGGGGGATGGGAGTCAGCAATGGCGTCCTTAAGGACGGCATCCAAGTTTGGAGCTGAGACTTGAATTGAGACTGGTTGATGGATAGGATGTGAGGCTGAGAGGGAAAAACAAGAGTCATGAATGGCCTCAGGATTTTTGGCCTGAGCGATTGAATACACGCTCATGACAGTTTTTTGACTGGAAACACTGTGGGAGGAGCAGGTTTGGAGAATATAAGAGTTCATTCTGGGACAGATTATGTGTGTCTTGCCTGTGATCAAAGAGGAGACGTGGAGGAGACCGTTACATGTGAGGCTAGAGCTCTGTCGCTGCCGTACAATGCATTTGTTGAATTGGGTCATTGGTGGGACCCTTCCGATTCCAATACTCTGTGACTCTAAAAACTAGAAATCAAAGCAATTTTCAATGGGGATGAACAAAAATATTCTTTTAGAAAAGAGACAAAGATAATTGGCCAAGATGGGAGGAGAAACTAATTAAAATGGAATAAGAACAGAAGAGTTCCTATCTGATAATGTACACCTTTGGTTTCCATGAAAGCTAAAACAACAGTTTTCAAAGTGACTGCTTGGTAGTAAATTTCTTATTATCAAATGACGTTAAAGATAATGATCTCCTGCTCATGAATGGCTTTTCCAAGTGCTTTAATTTGTATAGAGTGTTTATTAAATGAACTCTTCCCAAGACAGCTCTGTATCCCAGGAGTAAGTAGTTCCACAAATATATAACTATTAGATATGTTTTGTGTAGTTCTTCAACATTTTCATGGAAATCACAACCTGAATTTATCTCTGAATATGACATCTTCCCCTTAGTAACCCCGAGGCAGCCTGGGTATATTAATAATTTATAAAACACCACTATTTTCCATTTTAAAAATGAAGCAGGAAGGTGACAAAATAAAAAACAGCAATTTCCATTTTAAATTTTGGATAAAGTATATTTCAGTATATCAGTGACCAAGAAATTGACAGGTATGGGTGATGTGAACGATGGTCCCAAGTGAATAGACTTATATTTCTGCCTTCTATAGTTTCCATGGCTACAGGCCCATCTGAATTGCACTAGTCACACATAGTGCCAAGAAAGAACAAAAGGAAATGGAAGAGTAAATGGCATCAGAATGTCACAGAAAGGGAAAAGTGATCACAGATTATTTTTTAAAGGAACACAATTTCTCATGTCAAGAACTCTCTGCTTTAGAGTCCATCTCCTTCAGTAGGAAATATTTCTAGTTGGGTCTGGAATTTTTTATGGAATTGATGAATAAATTTGTTCTATGTTTAAAAAAAACCAATCAGTTTATCGGTGGCTATGTGGTAATTAGGGCATTCAGAACATTCTGACATATACACAGAAATGCAAACTTAGAGTGTCCAAAAGGGAAAAAAATGTTTGTTTTTTTTTAATTCAAGTTGTTTTATTGTGTCAGAGTTATTAATATAGCTGGGCTGCTGGCTTTTATTAAAAATATGTAATAAATGGTACTCTTTTAAGTATCAGGATAGGCTCTTCTGCCTATTTACAATAACTGCCTTTCTAAAAAATGAAATAAAAATGAAATAAAAGTTGAGGATGGTTCCCAAGCAAAACTTGCCATTTTCTGAGAGTGCAGACACAGAAATATAAGAATCAACCTGATCCCCAAAGTGAGGCCAAGAGTCCCCTGTAGATGGTTCTAAGTTAGTAATTATCTGATTAAATGCAGTGTCTCCTACAACTACAAACTTTATGAGCAAGTCTGCCTAGATGTGCCCCTCATTAAATTCTTGACATCTCACACAGTGAACTAAGATACTTGATGAATATTGAATGAGTAAATGAATGAATGAAGGTAAATGGTAGCCCCGCAATCACTTTACCTCCCTTACACCTTCACTGTACTTAGTGAAGCCACCGAAATAAAAGTAGCAGTAATGAAAGGCATAACGGATTTGAGATAATCAAGTAAAATAAACCCTCCCTACACACCAATGCCAATTAGGGTTACATATTTTTTAAACACAAAAATTAAAGCATGGAACTTGCAGCAATGATTGCTGGCTAAGATTTGGTAAAGGTGTGTGTCACGTGGGTTAAACCAAGCTGATCACAATGACTGTTTTGGTTGAACATATTGGTTAGCATGGAAATGTGTTTCTTTTGGCAGCATCTCTGGCCTTCTTGAGAGTTTGATTCCCACATAAATCTCTACCATTTACGTTAGTGATGCTTCCAAGATTTTTAACTTTAAAGGAAACTTGAAATCACAATGTTCTCAATCATGAAGATACCTATTTCACATATGCTAAGGGAGGTTAAAGTGACACTTCCATGTTTGATAGCTTTGTATTAAGTTGTTCTTTTTTTTTTTTTTTTTTTTGCAGTACGCGGGCCTCTCACTGTTGTGGCCTCTCCTGTTGTCCGGACGCGCAGGCTCAGCGGCCATGGATCACGGGCCCAGCCGCTCCGCGGCATGTGGGATCTTCCCGGACCGAGGCACGAACCCATGTCCCCTGCATCGGCAGGCGGACTCTCAACCACTGCGCCACCAGGGAAGCCCGCATTAGGTTATTCTTGACACAGATTTTCTTAAATTCGTGAAGTCTGAATTTGTCTTCATTAACGTTCTCCAGCTCCCCTTCCTGTCCTCTCTTAGCTCACATATCTCTCCTTTCTCTCCCTGCTCCTTTCTTTTGATTTCTTCTCAGTCCTAGGTCTCCCAGTCCTAAAGAAAGTAAATCTGGTAAATCGTGTGTGCATAAATATTTGCATTTCAAATTGGAACTCTAAACAGTGAAAATGGGAAATACGAGTTCATAGGCCAGCCTAATAGTAAAATTTCCTCATTTGCAAACTGTTAGGGGGTGGATTTGGGCCATCTTTGCATGTCTGAAATCATATTTCATAGTAGAAAACTCTGCTAGTCACTAGAATAAATCAAAAGTTTGGTTGGCTTGATTTCAACTTCTCCTGGACTGACACTTTTCTACCCTTAGCCTATCAGGGAGGGTGAGGATACTATTTACTAGGGACAGTTTCAATTTGGAAGGTAGAATCCCTTTGACTTTATAAGGGTTCCTCAAGGTCATTAAAACTCTATCTTGATGGTGTTGGCCATTAATTCTGCAGCTCTGTGTCAAGTG
The DNA here is from genome assembly GCF_059928025.1 of Delphinapterus leucas. Classification (NCBI taxonomy): domain Eukaryota; kingdom Metazoa; phylum Chordata; class Mammalia; order Artiodactyla; family Monodontidae; genus Delphinapterus; species Delphinapterus leucas. The sequence goes on from NC_143131.1 coordinate 46,761,675, forward strand.
AGGGAGTTGAGCAGCTCCAGCACGCTTCCCCTGCGTCACTCTTGCAACATGTTTCCTGCTCACCTTGGCCTCTGCGGGAACCCAGCGAAGCATTTGGCAACTCTCCATCCTTGTGGATGCAGATGTCTCGTAACAACTTCCCCCCCTCCTCCCCCCACACCCACCCAGTGAGCAGAGGTGCAAAGATGACCTCTGATTTTCCCACAGGAGTTTAGGTACATATGGATTGAATCTGGCACAGGCTTTAACTCATTTTCCATGAATTCTACAGGTCTAAAATAAGAAGCAAAAGGGCACTTTTCTGACCATTGTTTAACAATTACATGCATTGGAAACAATATAAAAAGTTATGCCCCTTGATCAGTGCTTTGCACAGTTCCTGACACTTAAAAGCCACTCAGTAGATATCTGTTGAGTGAATGAATCTCTAAGATTGGGACTTATGGGATTTGAAAAGTGTGGTGACAGGAAAGAGAGAGAAAAGGGAATAATAGAATACTGAAATGCCAAACAAAGCAAGATGCATTTAAGAGGTAAATAAGGTATACTTTCTTAATAGTACCCCACCAAATATTTGAGGGCTAATCTGCCTGTAAAACAGCATTTATTGGACAAAAACTACCTTATGGAAACATCTGACGCAGACTATCTTATAAGAACTTCATAATCTAAGTAAAAAGAGAAAATTAACCAAATGAAGTAACTAAAGGTAAACTACATTCTAAAAGCGTGGGTCTGAATGTGAAAGCTGGAGGAGTGTAGGAACAAAGACGAAAGCCACGCTGATGGGAAACACATACCTATAATGAAAAGTAATTCACTGGACTGCCATTAGAAACACACTTGACTTACACAGACTCAACTGCACAGGCTAGAAGAAAATTGTTTTTGAAATAAGGAAATAATGTAAATACTGTGGGGCATGCAGTTGGCCATTCCACCCAATGAACACATGAGGGACGGTCATCACCTGCAGAGGGTCTCATTCCCTCTTGCTTCCTAGGGAGAGCACCCCTCTTCCTTTAATGGAATGGCACTGTTTATAACCTTCCTATGGTTGATTTAAAGGAATTCCCAAGGGTAGTTTAACTATATATAATTATCACACAGTCCCCAACCTTACTTATACTATTTGGACTATTCTAATACTCTAAACACTGCATTTTCTCCTTTTTAATCAACTCACTGTCCAAAGAAATAAATAAAAAGAAAGTGATTGGTATAGCAATTTGTTGATGGTTATTTCCTGATCGGTTCTTTCATTCCTTCATATTCAAGTAACAATCAGACACCTATCAAGTTTCTAGTTCTGCAAACTTCGAGTGTGTGTCTGGGTTTGTTTTATGTTGATACTAGAATAAGAATTTTCTGTGGATGTTTATTCTAAAAAAATACCTAACATATTTTATGTAATGACATAATAAAGGAATTTTTTCATCAGTATTTTTAACATTGAGACTTAATATTCAGATAACCAGAGAGGCATACTTTTTAGCCTCATGAGAGACAATACCTGGGATACTGAGAGGTAGAGATAATTTTCAGTATCTCCTTGCTGAAAGTCTGACTGTATTTCTAGCTAAGTTTGGTATTTATTTTCACAGTAAATGGTGCACCATAGTTGAAATGCACAGAAGAGAAAGTTTTCTTTGCTTTGAAGCATGTGGCGGTGTTGATTGGCAGGGTTTACAAGTCACAGGAGACGCACCGCTGTCTTGCACGAGCGTTTCCCTACCTCTCACTATCCCTCCAATGGGAACTCAACACATACTGCTGCTGGCTTATGTTTGGAAGCAACACATGGAAAATCTGAGAGAGGGACAACCCATTTCCATTTCTGAAACTATCCATAGACTCTCCCGTCTCTCTTAAGAACATCTGAAAACAGCATTTAGCTACACTTAATTAAGTCCAATGTCTCAGAATGCTTCATAATATTAAGGCTGAAACGCTGTCAAGTTTGTCTGTTTGTTTTTGGTAAATAATCTTTTGCACATATTATTGTAAAGACAACTCTGCTACTTTTCCTTCTTCAGGAATCCTGAGACTTAACTGACTTCTTCAGGCTGAACAGATATACAGTTGAAGTATATTTGTTCAAGTATAAATTTTTGTTGAAGTATCAATTTGTTCACAATTTAGTGAGAGGAGTTGCAAGAAAAACAGTGACGTATAGAATTCTGTGCTGAGATATTCTGTAAAACTTCACTGTTATTCTACTGAGAATAGCGTCATTTTTCCCATGCCTAAAAACGGAAGCAAAACATTTCCTTGCGGATTTTATATTAGGACATAAAATGACAGTTTATATTTTCAAACAATGAGATGATTCAAAAATAAAAAGCATATTTGTTTTCACAAAATGCATCATAATTTCAAGAGGCTTGTTCCTACCCTGTGCAGAAGAGGAGATGATGTGATTGCTGAAGCTGCGATTATTTAGATCAAATCCTTCCACAAGTCAAAATACTTGCTTCAAAAAATGAATTTTACTGATTTTTCCATAAAGTCATCATAAAAGCTAAACAGTGTGCTATGCATGAGGCTAGCCATTCTTATGGCAAAGTAACTTCAATTCCAGGGGTAAACATGGGACATAAAAATACTTCTTTCAAAGAAAAGGACTTATCAAAAAATGAAACACATACCCACCCCAGCATACTGTTAATTTTAAGGTCCAAAAGTGATATAAAAACAAAATTGATAGTGGGAAGATGGGCCTTAAAAAGCTCTTATCGTAAAAAAAGTGCATGCCTGCTAAATCAGAACTAAATATACAGTCTTAGTGCATAAATTTTCTGAAAGGGTTTTGTGACATCCCTTACTTTTCATAGCTTTGATTAGATTTCCAAGATTTACTGTGGTTGTGAAGAAATTTTATTAGATTTAAAAAAGACTCAGTTCACCTAAATTCACAAGTTCATGGATAATAAGAACAATAAAGTTTGTTCCCTCTTCACTAAAGGATGGGGTGGGAGGAAGGGAAGTGGGGAGAGGATGGGAGACTGGGTTTTATTTCTTTCCTTCTGAAACAGGATCAGCATTTTGAAATTAAGACAAAAAAAAAAAAAGAAAAAAGGAAAAAATGTGAGCCCGAGTTCTGGCAACCAGACAGCATTTATAATCTACTGCAACAGATTTCTGCTAAGAACATCTGCCCTAAACTAGCATTCAACTAAGATTGATTGTCACTCTTCCGAAAGGAATTCCTGTTTCCCTTACACACACACACACACACACACACACACACACACACACACACACACACATAGCTTATCTGGCAATTTTGAGCGAACCCAGAGAAATCTGGGAAACTAAAGACTGAAATCCCAACCCATCCTTGTCACTCACCATCTTCCTTTGCAGAAAGGAAATGTACTTTAGGTTTCATTGAAATTATAAACAATGCTATGCTTGCAGCTGTGTTTCAAAAGTCTGATGTCAATAGTACTAAATACATGTTTTCATCTTGGGCAAAACATCAAAAACATACAGAACCAGATTATACGATTCTATTGAAAACAGCCCACAGAAAATATCTCTATTCCCTTTGTTGCTGTGTCACATGTGTTTATCATTAGTTATTGCCAACATATTTATTTATTAGTAATTAACCATCTCTGCCTTGCAAAATAAGATTTCACGAGCCAAAACTTTTAATCTGGACACAATTTCGTAATTTTAGTTGATCTTCAGCATCACGTGTTACTGTCATTCCAACTACAATAGTAAATAAAGTTTTGTGAAGTCTATACTCTGCTAAGAAAAAAGAAAAACCAATAAGAAAAAATATGAAAACTTATAATGCCAGGTGTTGATAGAACATTTACTACATTGAAATGGAATCTTTTATTCCATAAGTTAATCCTTTAATTATTTCTGCAAGATAAATAGGGAAAGCTATTGTCTCCACCTGGGGACGGACCAGCTCATTCATGGGACATAGCAAGGCCAAAAGGGATGATTCAACAGTAAAGAGACACATTTTGTGATGCTTTGGTTCAATGTCTCACCTCTCCATTGTGTCATGTTAGCTACCCTAATAATGACGTGCTTTGTTACAAGTAAACCTTTCTCAAAAGCAATTTAGCAATATATCGAGTCTTTAAATGATTCATAGGCTTTGCTTCAGTGATTCCATATCCTGAAAATATTGAGAAGTATGCAATGCTATGCATCACAGTATTACTTCAAAGAGTCAAAAACTGAAGACATAAATGTTCAGCAATAGGAAAATAACCAAATAAATTTTGGAATAGCCATACTCCGGAATTCAGTATGACCATTAAAATCATGTTTTAATGAAATTGTTAATAATATGAATGCCAAGAGTATATGTGAAGTGGAAAAATATATGTATATAATCCTAATAGTGTAAAAGGAAATGTGTATATATATACCCATATACATGTATATAACCCTAATAGTATTAAAAGATATATATGTACACATATATATGCCATTATGTATAATATAAATATTAGAAGGAAAAGAAGCATGAACAATGGTTATATTAAATTAGATTTTATATTCTTTAAACTTTCCTGTTTCTTCCAAACTTTCCACAATAATTTATTTTATAATTATATATGAAGGTATTTTACTTTTATTTTATTTTTAAAAATAATCTCCACTGATCTCATGTGATGCCCTGTTCCATATAAAATTACTGGGAAATAATGGAAGCCCTCAAAACCTGATAATAATATTATTTATATGAAAGAAATCTAGCAAAATTGATACTTTAACATAAGAAAATAATTCTACATTAATGAAAATTCCAAGGGACAGAAAATAGGAAATCTTCCAATATTTGAAAATTCAGAAGTCTAGTTATGAATATTGTGTTTGTGGATTTCAATCATTCCTACTTACTCTTGATATGGTAACCTTGCTTAAAAATAGATGTGAAGACAGTTTAGCAGGCAGTCGAGAATTTCTTCCAAATATAATGTGTCAAAAGTATATACATATAAAAGAGAGCACAGGGCTTCCCTGGTGACGTAGTGGTTAAGAATCCGCCTGCCAATGCAGGGGACACAGGTTCGAGCCCTGGTCCGGGAAGATCCCACGTGCCGCAGAGCAACTAAGCCCGTGCACCACAACGACTGAGCCTGCTCTCTAGAGCCCGAGAGCCACAACTACTGAAGCCCGCGCACCTAGAGCCCATGCTCTGCAACAAGAGAAGCCACTGCAATGAGAAGCCTGCACACCGCAATGAAGAGTAGCTCTTGCTCACCACAGCTAGAGAAAGCCCTTGCACAGCAACGAAGACCCAACTCAGCCAAAAATAAATAAATAAAATAAATTTAAAAAAAAAGAGAGAGCACAAAACTGATTCAAATAATTTTGTTTAAAATTAAATTGTAAGAGTTTATTATTTAATCATCTGTGTAATATATAACTCTAAGAGAAGATGGTCTGTATTTTAAAAAAACGATTTTTAATAAGATTAAATGGTTTTGTTGAAACTTTAAAATATATTTAGAATGCAGTTAAAAGTAAAAGTGTCATCCTCAAGTAACTGTGGTGCAAAATGGCCTTAAAACATAATTCGCTTCAGAGAATTAAACATGTCTCATCATAACTCATTATGGCTTATTAAACATGTCTCATTATGTGCATTGTTATTTTATTTAACTAATTCTTTCAGGTAAAATACAAAATGTTAACGTTTAGAAGAATTACAATATTTTGCTATATTATACCTATCGTAACCCCTCCCCCACCAAAAGGTAGTGGTAACTTAAAAGTCCACACGTTTTGTCATTTTACACAATTTTTAAATGCTCTGCCGTAAAACTTTCAAGGCTTTGGAATGTCAAATAAAATGTTTATTCAACTAGACAGGCCCTGGGTTTTTTGAAATTTTTAAGGACAAATATTTTTTAGCTTTTTTTCAAACTATTCTGTGGAATTGCATGGCCCACAGAGTTGAAAACAAATGTAAATCACTTCTCTAACTGTGCACATGGCTCAATGAGCTTGATTTTAAATGGCTTCTGAAAAAAATGAGAGATTGCAGAAACAATAGGTAATAAGCTAAGGAACAATGTAAATTAAAATCATTCAAAATATTTTTCCAAAATCAAGAAAATTATTAGGCAAGATGAACAAATGGGGACAGTTTATTGTTAAATGGGGACACTTCATCTGAGAAATGGAAGCAAAATAAACTTTTATGTTGCTTTTTTTAGTGATAAGAGAATAAATTAGGTGGAATTTCTGAAAATACTTTGAGGCTCCAGATGCTGGTATTGGAACAATTCATTTAATTTTCCTGGGTCCAGGTTATGCAGTAAAACAGAGGGAAACAGGGCTTGATCAAATGCTTTCTAGGACTGTTCCAAGTTTGTAAAGGAAAAGAACATATAATAAAAAGTAAATTAGATAGACATGTATAATAAAAATGATTTTGAAAATAACTGGTTGAATATTTTTCTGATTCTTGACCAGCTATTTATTTATATTTGATCCCAAATGTTTATTGCTAAAAAGAATTAATGTTTTGCCATTAGAAGTTAAGGTGGAAACTTATACCAGGCCATTGAAATTAATTCTCATTCTTGGTATCAACTAAGCAACTTGTCTACTAGTCTATATGATTACTCTTTCATTCCATTAAAAGAATTATCTGGAAAAGTTTTAAATATCATAATCATCGTAGTATACTCTTGAAATGAAGCAGCAAATGACAAGGTTGTATTATCAAGATGTTTTTCCCCTTCAATGGCACTTCCTGTTTTCTGTGGCCCGATAGCCCCTATCCTGCCCTCGTCTTCATCTTAAGAAAAACTTCCAGGTGGCTTCAAGACGGAGGAAATGCCCAGTGAGAACGCAGCCTTTATTTCATTGCATCAGTGGTAGAGCCGAGGATCATAAACAGGTGCTGCATTATAGTATCTGAAAGGGTCCAAGTTTTAAAAACAGAAACCAACTCTAAAAATGACATTTATGCAAAAATATTAGGTTGCTAAAGGATTTCTTGGGGCTGAAGAATTAGTTAGGAGCTACACTTCAGAAACCGTGCCCAAAACATATTATAGAATTGCCCCAGTGGGGACTTCCCTGGAGGCGCAGTGGTTAAGACACTGCACCCCCAATGCAGGGGGCACAGTTTCGATCCCTGGTCAGGGAACTAAGATCCCACATGTTGCATGGCCAAAATAAAATAAAATAAAAATAAAAAAAGAATTGCCCCAGTAGAGATTCCCAACTTTTTTCTCCAATTCCATTGCCCTCAATCATTGGATACATTTGCTGTATCACTTGCAATGTCATCTCTGGAACCTAGAGGTATCTGCCACCATGTACGCTAGAACACATCCCGCAGAACTTCTGCTTCCTAGTGCCTCTAACTTTCTTTTCAAAGATTGGCTTGGGTTTGTTTGTTTATGGGAACTGAAACTGTAATTAGTCAAATCCATTTCACCTGTCTTCACTAATCAAGGTTGTTTTAAGACTTGCATGTCCTCTAAGCCGCAGGGAGCCTAAACAAGACATTTGCCTGAGTTATTTTCCAGGAACTTGGAGTTAGCTATGTCTAATTTGAGCTGAACTGGTTAAGACTGGATAGGACCACCAACCCTCCAACTGGGCATGTGCACGTGTCCTCTCCATGACCTTCTGAACTTGCCGGGGACCTGTAGATTAGTTACACCTGCCAAGAAGGATGATTATCACACCTTTCCCCAATCACCTTTCCCCACGCCCCCCATGCTCCCCACGCCTCAGACTGCCCTGCAGTTTTACTCCTCAGTCGATAAATACCCGCAGCCCCTCACCTCCAGGGAGGTGAACTTGAGATTTGTTCTCTCGTCTCCTCCTTTGGCTGCCTTGCGAATAAACCCTCTCTTTTTTCTTTATTGCAAACCTTGGCGTCTCACCATTTTGGCTGCTACCTTTTGGCAAAATGAACCCGGCTGGGGAACAAGCTTTCTGAAAGGGCATCTTAACCAAATAAATTAAATTTTTTGTCACAGTTTTCAATAGATTTTACTTTATGTAATACTATATTCAAACATGGGCAGCTCAACTGAAGTCATTTATGATTAAGTCCCACCCTCTAGTATCTTCTGTTAGTTAGCTTTGTTTTCTATCTATAAAAACTTCGAAATCAGGGGCAGCCACAAGACAGAGCTTGAGGCTAAGGAATTCATCTTACTAGCTAATTTCACAGATCTTTACTAAATGCAGTGATCTCTCTAACTTATAAGTTCTAATTTTCCTCCTCTGCTTTCCCTTCCTAATGGATAAAGAAGATGTGGCACATATATACAATGGAATATTACTCAGCCATAAAAAGAAACGAAATTGAGTTATTTGTAGTGAGGTGGATGGACCTAGAGTCTGTCATACAGTGTGAAGTAAGTCAGAAAGAGAAAAACAAATACCATATGCTAACACATATATATGGAATCAAAGAAAAAAAAAAAGGTCATGAAGAACCTAGGGGTAAGACGGGAATAAAGACACAGACCTACTAGAGAATGGACTTGAGGATATGGGGAGGGGGAAGGGTAAGCTGGGACAAAGTGAGAGAGTGGCATGGACATATATATACTACCAAAGGTAAAATAGATAGCTAGTGGGAAGCAGCCGCATAGCACAGGGAGATCAGCTCGGTGCTTTGTGACCACCTAGAGGGGTGGGATAGAGAGGGTGGGAGGGAGACGCAAGAGGGAAGAGATATGGGAACGTATGTATATGTATAACTGATTCACTTTGTTATAAAGCAGAAACTAACACACCATTGTAAAGCAATTATACTCCAATAAAGATGTTAAAAAAAAAAAAAAGAGGTGGAACCCATCTTGCTTTTTCCCAATCACCTTTCTCCACGTCCCTGACGCCCCCACAATGCCTCAAACTGCCCTGCAGCTTTACTCCTTATTCTATAAATACCCCCAGCTCTTCTCCTCCGGGCAGGCAGCCTCCCCCTTGCTTGGATACCTTGGGAATGAATAAAACTTCTCTTTGCTGAAACCTCAATGTCTCAGTGTTTTGGCTGCTGCCGTGGAGCAAAACAAACCTGGTTCAAAACAGAACCTGGATTACCTGCCTTCTCACCAGTTTCAAGAAGAAACTGATATTGTATTTTATGACTTCTATAGCGACGGGCAACGGCTCACAGATATTTTAAAGAGCAAGCAGGGATTCTGGTTTCTTATCATGAATGACTAGATGCTCCAGGGGGTTCTCCTGTTGCAGCAACTAGGTTGTGGACACGATAGACTCTGCGATGGTTGCTGTCTCACAGTATACGAGACAGATTGCCAGGAAACTCTCCCCTGTCAGGAACAAACAACCTAATGTGAATGGAACCCAGAGCAGCTGAAGACTGCTCCTAGGTGTTAGGAAATAAGACTTTTGGAGGAAGTGAGCCTGAGGTGGAACATCTAGGAGCCAAAGACGGGGCTGGGGGTCAGGGGGCTTAAAGCTAATGATGATCCAGCTTTTCCAATAATCACAATAAATATACCTAAAATGACCAATTAGAGACACATACATAAATACAGCATGTATAAACATAGCATATTTATAAACATAAAACTATCAAATTAAAAGATTACCAGATAGGATGATTTTTAATCCAGTTGTATGTTTATAGAAACTATTACTAAAGGATAAGGAAACTAATGGGCCAAAGTATAAAGAGTGAACAGCTAAATCAGGCAAATAATAACCAAAAGTAAGCTGGAGTAGCTATACTATTCATAGACCAAATATCTTTTTAAAAAAAGTAGAATCACTGGGATATAGAGGGTGACTATAAAACGATGATAATAATAAAAGCTTAATTCACTAGGAAGATATAAACAAGTGTAAACAAAAATAGCTATAACAAAATAGCTTTAAAATGTAGGTAGTAAAAACAAAAGCACATGAAATTTTGTCCAATCAATCAACAAAATGAGCTCAAAACAGCTCCTCTCAATTATTATTCATAGCAAGCAGACAACAAAATCAATAAAAAGAAAAATAGAACACATCTGACAAGCTTGTAACATGCTTGAACTAAGAGCTCTATACATGCCCTGCTCAAGGACATATGAACCTTCAAGTTGCAAACTTTCCAAGATGTGAATGTGTGTTCACAAGTCCAATCACATAAGTTAGGTCATGTGTCTGGTGTACATTGTCACGTGCGTGCATCCTCTACGAGTGGTTGTGCTTTTGTGTACTTTACTGGACAGTACTGTATAGAGGGCAGTAGTACAGTATCTTTATTTCAAGCCCAGGATGTCAGGAAGCAAGCACAAAAAACAGCGGTGATGTAACTAGTACTAATGTGCTTTTCAAAGTACTGTACTGTAAGATTAAAAATGTTTTCTTTATTTTTTGTGTTTTTTTTATGCATTATGTGTGTGAAAGGTATTATAAACCTAATACAGTACAGTACTATGTAGCTGATTGTGTTTGTTGGGTACCTAAGCTAACTTTGTTGGTCTTGTGAACAAATTAGACTTACCAACGCGTTCCCGGAACAAAACTCGTTCGTATGTAGGGGACTTAACGGTATTTTTTAAACTGATTGTGTACGAGCTCATAAAGCAAGTCTCAACTCATTTCAAAGAATACGTATTACCCAGAACAGCTTCTCTAGTAAGTGTAATTAAGAAGCAATAACAAAAAGGCGAATGAAAAATATTGCCATATATTGAGAATTTAGAGAACACATTTCTATTTAATCCATGGGTCAAAGAAGAAATGTTAGTGGATATTAAAAAATAAAAACAAACAAAAAGAAGCCTAGAACTGAAGGGCAACCAAAAATCTACTTTTTAAAACTGTGGGAAAGAGTAAAAGCAGGTTTGAGGTCTGTTTAGCCTTTAAATGATTATATTACAAAAGAAAAAAAATTGAGAAGTCGTGAGTTTTTTCTAAAACTAAAGGTTATAAAAAAAGTAGCCTAATAAACTCAAAGACAGCAGGAAGATGGATATAATATAGATAAGGGCAAGTATCAATGAGATAGAATATAAAGGTACAATAGGAAGCGTCAAAAGAACTAAGTTTGGTTTGAAATAAACTTTATCTGAGATTGATCAAAAAGGAGAGAGCTATATAGGGGGAAAAAACATGAATAAAGAATACACCAGATATTAAAGGGGTATGATAAAAGATAAGGCCAAGATCAAAATATATAGCATCAAAACTTTCATGTCAATAAATTATAAAATTTAACCAATAGCAAAAGAAATCTTAAAAAATAACTTGCCAAGAGAACCTCAGAAAAATATATTCATACCACTATTAAAAGCTTGAACCAGTAGTAAAACATATTTACATATAGAAGAAAGAGACCCCAAAAGTTTTACAAGTTCCACCAAACTTTTAAGGAAGAATCATTCCAAATTTGAGTACATTTTCTGGAGAATAAAAAGTGAGGGAGGAATCCCTGGCTGATTCTATTCTATACAAGGTCAATATAACCTTGATACAAAATGAGATAAGGATAGAATGAGACAGGAAAATTATAATATCCAGTTTCTCATGAATATAGGTGCAAAACTCCTAAACAAGATATTTACAAATAGAACTCAACAATATATAAAAAGATAATACATAATATCCAGATTAGGATTACTCTATGAAAAAAGGATGGTTTTTAGAAAATCTATAAGCATTATATAAACTATTATCAGATTAAAGGAAAATATGATCATCTAAATAGATGAGTGACAAAGGATTTTACAAAGCTCAATACCCATTCTTAATTCAAAAAGAAGTCAGTAAGCTAAGATAACTTCTTTAACCTGATAATATATATCTATAGAAAACTTAGAATAGATATCATTCTAAATAAGAAAATATCAGAAGCATTCCTTTTAAAATTGGGAACAAAAATGAGAATGCTCACTATTGTCATTTACATTCAACATTTTATAGGAAGTTCTAACCAGTCCAATAAGACCAGAAAAATAAACATTATAATTCTCTATGTATAAATCCAGAGATAAATTAATAGAATATTATTATAAACATTATGAATAATGAGATTGGTAAGGATGCAAGGCATAGAATCCACTTTTCAAATCTTAAGTCAATTGCATTTCACAAATAAACTAGAAAATGTAATTTAAAACACACAATCCAGAAAACAAAAATTATAAATATCTTAAAATTATAAAAATTATATCTAAAATCTAACAAAAGATATGAAATATCTATATGCAGAAAATTATACATACTTTTTCCTGAATGATATCAAGAAGACCTGAGCAAATGAAACAATAGCTCCTGTTTGTAGATAAAAAGACTTACCTGCATAAAGATTTTAATGCTCTCCAAACTGATGTAGAGAATCGATGCAATCTTGTTAAAAAAAAATCTCATTTATCTGGTGAAAATTGAAAAGCTGATTTATTTATATTGAAATGCAAAAGATTCAAATTAACTAAGACACTGTTAAAGAAGAAGAAGGGGGAGGAAGGACAAATTGCTATCCTGGTTAAAGAAGACTTAATATGAAGCTATAATGATTAAGACTTTGTCTATACCTGCACCAGCCACAAACTGAACAATGGAATAGAACAGACCCACAGAACGACACATACATTTAACTTTGATACAAAAAAATGGCATAATAGGTCAGTAGGGAAAGGAGAAACCATTAATAAATGAAGATGGAAGCTGGAAAATTTTAGCTTTTTTTCTTTTTTTTGCTTTGGTACATTTATATACTGTAATATGATTGCTGGTGTAGTAATATTTGTCTCATTATGTAATTATAGTACTATATTATTGTCTCTATTTATTACACTGTGCATTAGATCTCTATGACATTTATTACTTGTTACAAGTTTGTACCCTTAAACTCCATTACTCTTTTCCTCACACCCCCATCCCCTGGTGACCACCATTGTGCTCTTTTCTACAGGTTTAACTTTTTTAGATTCCACATGTAAGTAACATCTTATAGTCCTTGTCTTTGTCTAACTTACCTTGCTTAGCATAATATGCTCAAGGTCCATACATGATGTCACAAAGGCGAGGATATCTTCCTTTCTGGTGGCCGAATAATATTCCATTTGTATATGTAACCACATCTTTTTTTATCTATTCATCTGTTAATGGGCATTTGGATTGTTTCCGTGTCTTAGCTATTGTGAATGATGCTGTGATAAACATGGAGTAGATACACCTTGTCAAAATCCTGTTTTCATTTTGGGGGTATATATGCAGAACCGGAATTGCTAAATCAAATGGAAGAGTTATTTTTAATTTTTTGAGGAATCTCTGTATCATTTTCCATTGTGATTGGACCAATTTGCAGTCTCACCAACAATGTATAAGGGTTCCCTTTTCACCACATGCTTGCCAGCACCTACTGTTACTTATCTTTATTTTTCTGACAAATACATAGAAATAATTTCCTAGTGGATTATGAATTTAGATATCAAATGCAAACTTTAAAATTTTTAGGAGAAGGTTTTTGGCTGTGGAGTAGGGAATGATTTTTTTAAAACAAGACAAAAATAATAACTATAGAATGATTGGTATGTATGGTTTCATTAAAGTTAAAAACTTCATTGAAAAAGTGAAACTAGAGTTAAAATGCAAGTATAAACTGGAAGAGCTATTTTCATTATGCTTATCAAGAGATCAGTATCATGAATATCTTACACATTTCAATAACAAAAATACTAACTACCCAATACCAGAATAGGCAAAAGACATGAGCAAGTAACAACTATGTAAGGCAACATACATATGTAAAGATATGGTTAACCTCATCATTACTCATATCAAATACCACAATGACAGACTATTTCACATTCATTCAAATGACAAAAAGTATGAAGTGTGACTCTTTCAAATGTTGGATAGAATGTAAATAAGGGAATCTGATATATTGATACTTTCCTGGTGGGAGTGAAAAATGGTACAACCACTTTGAAAAACAACTTAATTTATCTTACAAAGTCAAAGCGTGGCATACTCTGTAACACAGTGTGTCTACTGCTAAGTACATTCCCAAAAGAAACTGTATGGAATGCACCCCAGCATGGGCATGGAAAAATGAAGTATGGGTTAGTCACGCAATGGAATGTCATGCAGCAATGACAATGACTGAATTCATGGCCTTTTGTACAACAGAGTTAAACTTTAATAACATACTGTATAAGAAAAGCACATTCTAGGAGACACTATGGTTTCATTTTTATAAAGTTCAAAATAAGTAAAACACAACAAAATATTTTAGGTATGTATATGTGTGCAATGTCTGAGAGCGTGTGGCAAGACTGTACACATACACAAACATGTAAGTGTATGTGGACATATATGTGTGAGTACATACATACATACCTACCTTTTTTAAGGCAATGTCAACATTCAGGGCAATGGATACCTATGATGGGAAGACAGAGGATGAGATAAAGGAGGACGTAAGTAGAAGTATGTTATTGGTAATGTCTTCATTTCTGTTTCGAGTGGCAGATTAGTGGATATTCATTAAATTATTAAATAATAAACAAATGAAATAAGTGAAGAAAAGAAAGCCACATCTGCACAGATGATGGTAGTGCTTTTTGAACTTTATGATTAACCTAATTCTGTTCACCTCCTTAAAACCAAAAAAGTCAAAGACATGGGCACACACACCAAAAACACGTAGACAAAAGAATGAATATATAGTGGAAGATGTAAACAGAAGGCATTAATTTGGCTAGTGCTCTATGATAATTAACTGAATCCAAAGAAGATTAACTGAGTAAAATCTATCCCACTGGAATTTCTGAGATTTTTCATTCAATTTTGTTTTCCACAATTATTTTACATTGCGTTGTTAAAAAAATGCATAACATTAGTATTGACAGGGGAAAGATGCATTTATTAGGGAGGGTGATCTGACTAATAAACCATGTGTTCAAATTGTTTGACAGCATGCACATTAATTTAGGTGGGAAGGCTAGGTGAGCTGTGAAACATCCTATTTTAATAAGAAGAATAATAAAATAGTTGAACTATCAAATAATTGCAAACTATTTACTTCGTATATAATAATTCTACTCTTACTTGCATTCTAAAATGTGTTTGTAAGAAACAAGGGGATAGCATTCCAGAAAGGGAGCAAGAAATGGTACATAATACACAGCCTACTTTGTATTACTTGCCTGTTGCTACAAGTTCCATGTTAGCATGAGACACACGGAGTGTCTTGTGTGAGATTTGGAAGGTCATGTAAAGGAGCAGCTACCTTACTCTATCCTCAAGAAGTCCGAGAAGGGCACCCTAGTGTTGCTTCCTGCTGGCTTTTCTGGTTAGGAGACAACGACAGCTGGGCTTACAACTCCTTCGGCTCCTGCCAAGTTTCCTGCTTCAAGGTCAGGGAGGGTGATCTAATAAACCATGTATGTTCAAATTATTTTACAGTATGCACATTCATTCATGCTCAGCTTTGTGAAGGTCAACCAGCTGTTCCTGCAGCACACCCCCATCATCAAAGTTGGAGGCTTGGAGGTGAAGAGTCTAACTCAGGTTCCAGTCCATCCTTGTGGGTTCAGGCTCAGCTTGACCTCACTTCCCCAACTTCATGTCCCTCTGCCCTTCTCTGCTGCCCACCCTCTAGCCTCTAGGCTTCAGCACCAGGCACAGCTTCACATAGACTGTGAAATAAGCTCCTTCAAATGACTTACATCTAATCCTTCTAATAATCCCCTTATTACAACTCCTAGTTCTTCTCTAATCGAACCCTGAATGACACAGAGGACAATCAAGTAGACATGCTTTTCCCCACGTGTTCACTGATCTCAGATTCTCTTTGGATACCACCTGGTATAGCAGGTTTGTAGTAAAGTTGATCCAGGATCAAATTCTAAGTCCCCTACTTTTTTTTTTTTGCAGTACGCGGGCCTCTCACCATTGCAGCCTCTCCCGTTGCGGAGCAGAGCCCTATTAACTTTTAAATGAAATGGAATATGTTTTAAGTCTAGGTCTTCATAGACTCCAAACTTGCTCCCCATGCTGATTTCTGAATTCATTAACAAGAGTTCCACCTCCATCCCTCACAGGAGTTAAGAGTAAGCTAAATTCTAAGAATGCATAAGGCACACACACACACAAAAGGAAAAGTGGCAAATCTGGTAAAATTCAAGATGCATTTTATGCATTCCAGGGAAGCGACTTAAATGATCCTATGTGTGTTTGTGTTTGTTATTCTATTGAAAATCCTTTGGGGATGCATGATGCCTATATCCATAAATTCTCTCTGCTTCAATATTGAAGTTGCTGTTTGGTAAGTTAGGTGCTAAAAGGGACAAGAAAACTCTTTCCAAATATTAGGAGGCCATGCTATGTCCCCTTAGAAAAATCTAATATCCTGGGCTTCCCTGGTGGCGCAGTGGTTGGGAGTCCGCCTGCCGATGCAGGGGACGCGGGTTCATGCCCCAGTCCGGGAAGATCCCACATGCCGCAGAGCGGCTGGGCCCGTGAGCCATGACCGCTGAGCCTGCGTGTCCGGAGCCTGTGCTCCGCAACAGGAGAGGCCACAACAGTGAGAGGCCCGCGTACCGCAAAAAAAAAAAAAAAAAAAAAAAAAAGAAAAGAAAAATCTAATATCCTGCCACTCAGACGTGAAGCCACCTTCCAAATACTGCTTTAAAACAGCACCATACAAGAAGCACAGATAATACAAAAAATTCCCTTCCTCTTTTTCTTTTTTCTGGTCAGTGAATACCTCTCCTGAGGTAAAATAAAAAGTTTTCACAGAATAATGTGAATCTTACTGAGAAGGTGAGTTCCTCTTAGAAATAGCTCGCTGACATCGAGGAATATTTGAACCTGTGGTTTTTGCACTGATTTTGGCTGACCCTCACATACAGATGAAATATTAGGGTAAAGTTTGGTGTGTAAGCAGAGCTCCCCTGGCTGAAGTAGCACCAGCTCTGCCTCCCTGGATTCTCCTCTCTTCTCAGGCCACCTCCACTCAGGAAGGGCTTCAGGACGGAGTCTTGCAGCAACTTCCAGAGGCTTCCAGAAGTACCATAGGAAAAGCCCCCTTTAAGATGAAGGTGGCATGGCAAGACCTGGATTGGTATTTTGATTCTGCCTGCTACTTCCTGGAGAAACCTAGGCAAGTCACTTCAGATACCTGGACATTCCTTTCTCGGGGTTAATACCATTTGCCCTCTCAGGGTTATCTTGTTGGTCAAATTAGGAAATGCAGGAGGAAGCACTTCTAAAGCTTAAAATGGAATGTAAGCTCTTTGCACTTACATTTTCTCAAGTCCTCAAATGATAAGCAGTCTCCAAAGTTTTTTCTTCCACCCTTACCTCATTTCTTTTCCTGCACCATATTCTCTTCTCTGGTGATTTCAACAGCACTTCTGGCTTAAAATATCCCCTCGAGGCATATGACTCTCAGGTTGACATCTATAGCTCCAAATCCTTTTTCAAATTTCCCATCAGAACTTCCAACTCTTTCATAGGCAACAAATATTGCCAACCTCTCAGAATCAGCTGGTTTAAAACATCTTCACTATCTCCTCCTTCTCCTAACCTCTTTTCATCATTTCCTTTTTCTTTTTTGTGCATTGTTCCAAGCACAGAGACTAAAATATCCCAGAAATATTTTGGCCTGTTCCTCTCCGTAGACCCAAGGTACCACATGCAGCTTCACATTTGGTTAATTTTTCTTTAACACAGTCCACCCTTTTTCATCCCTACAGTTAATTTCATCCATACTGCTTCATTCAGGCACTCATTACCTCATGCCTGGATCACTGCAGCAGTTCCCTAACTGATCTCCCCTTCCACATCAGCCTCGATCAATAAATCCTACACACCATTCCAAATAATTATAAAGTACACAGATCCTGTTGCTCCCTTGATCCAAAACAGTTACTAGCTCCCTGTTGCCTAAAGAATACAGTATCAAATTTCTTGGTGTTGCTCCTTCGCCTCTTTGAGGCACCAGTATGTGTTTGCTAAAGGAAATAAGTAGTGATTGTTATACACCGGTTACTAATTTCTCTGTTAGAGCTGGCCTCACTTATTACCACATTTGTTACTGCAAACTGTAGAGAACAGCGGTCAAATCTGTCCATACGTTTGTCCTAGTTAATTTTAACTTTCCCACTACTTTTCCTCAAATATCTAATGTCCTCTTTGCCTATACTATTATTTCTCAAAAACATTTTTCCATCAACTGTCCATGTGGTTTGTTCTTGCTACTTCTTGTAGCTGCAATGCTCATACTCGTAAATTTCATGGGCAGATGTTCACCCTGTGTTTGGAATGGATTATGCCTCCACACCCACACCTGGAGCTGAAGTACACACTTGCATATGGATCAGCTAATGCAGCACAAGATCTCATTTACACTTGGAAGGGAATTGAACATACATAAAGATTATGTCACTGTGATATGTTTTAATGCATGTAAAATAGCCTAAGCATAATTACTGGCCTGAGGTATTTTAGAATTTACATGAAAAAGACAGCTCACTTTTAAATTCCCTACCAGAAAAAATAATCTTTATTAGTATATAAAAGTAATTCTTTAAAGATGCTAAAGCAGTACATTGACATAACATTATAAGCATAGTAATATATAGGAGATGACACAAGACTTATTTAGGAGATAACAGAGAAAATACTCCTCTGAATGAAGACCCAATCAACATATGTCTGCAGAATGGCAATAAGTATATCTTTGCAGGTTCTTTCATGTTTCAGTGATGGTCACGTTGTGAGAAATGGAAGTGTCATGGAAGATGGCAGGTGATGAGTTCTCTTTGTGGACAGAAAGCTACAGCATCCATTAACCATTTTCTCCCCCATTACCTCACCCACACGCCATCCACTGCACCTCCGAATTTTGTGTGTTCTTACATTTTGAAGGAAGCTGTTTCCAGGGGAACGGGTAAGGCAGGTTGCCACAAGCTGTTGTAGTTGCTACCACTCACATGACTATGCTGGCTGTGACAAAGTTAGAAAGGGAAAATGCACCAGCATCTCCTTCTCTTCTGTGTCCAGGAGGATGCAAAGCCAGTGCTTTGAATAAAAGACAATGTTTGTTGTTTATCAATCTCAGGAGGAAACAGATGGCACACTCTAAAGGTTTATCCAAACGTATTAGTGAAAGGAACATATACAAAGATGTGAGTACGGTTAGGGAACTAGTAATACATGATGAATAAACCAGTAACTAGCACCAGCAGGAAGCCATTACCAGCCCTGGAGCTAAAGAAATTAGATGAGAAAAGCAGTTACCAAATGCTGTCAGAGATGGAAATGGGGGAGGTGGGTGTGGCTGCACGACAAGAGCTGTGGCTCCTATAGGAGACACTCTGATTTCCTGCTGACACCTCCCTTCGGCCAAACCTAAAAGGCAGCAGAGGGCACAGGAGCCACGGGGATCCAGTCTACAGTGGGCAGCCTCCAGGGCAGGACAGAGAAGGGTGAAGAATGGCTAGAGCTGGGACTCAGGAAGGGGCCAAAGAGAGAAAAACCAGCACTCTCATCGTCTGTAAGGAGCTTGAAAACTGTATTAAATGGTGGAAAATATTAAGAAGGAGCATATCTGTCATGGTAACTAATAGTAAATCCTAACCATTGGGTCTTAACTGTAATAGATATTACAATATACTGACTTATAGCAAGGCCAGTAGATTTGGCTACCTTAATGATTTCTGAGGATACAACGGTACATACAGGGTATCTGTTCAAGCAGAATATCTGGTTAAATAACTCATACCAGGTCAATACAAAGAGAGTGGTAGAATCGGAACAAAACCCCAGGCACCGTGAGTTTAGTCTATGTGCTTAACCGCTGGGCTCTAGTGAACAATGCAATCTTGTGCATCATTAGATATTAAGTGTAGGGACAAGATGGAACTCCCTGGAGAATTTTCCCCCTCCACTACATTGTGGATGGGAAATAGTTCATTATTTTCCTAGTTCTGAGGATAACTAACCACACTCATTCTGTAAACCTGAGAGCAACTGTTACTACAAATACTAGGAGTAAAGCTGATGAGGCTTTAAAATCATAAACCAAATGATTGTTTAAAGCTACCTTTAAATTATATTTACATATGCTAATAAAATAATTTATTACTTAACCTGCATTAGCACATGTAATCCAGATGAAGAAATGAGAGTACTGTAATCCAGAATCACATGGCTAATGAGAGATCAAGCCAAAATCCAAACGGGCTGACGACCAGAATTACTTTCAGGTGTCTTTAAAACAGGTCTTCCAAGTCCCGCTCTGGATCTACTGAAGTAGTGTCAAGATTAGGTTGGGAATGGGTAGTGGAGACATAACAACTGATATCTGCACTTCTTCATGGCAAGACTGATGCACTAGCAGGGTCATAATTGCTAAAGATGCAAACCCATCAAATGCTACAGCAGCAGATTCTGAGAAGCTTGACTGATTCTCTGTCTCCAAGTGGGCCATCTGTGATAACCAGGAATCTTCCTTTTATCAGGTCAGAATTTTGATAGAAGCTATATTTGGAGTGATGTCGTTTTGTCATTTGACCTGTTATTGTCAGGTCGTGAAAGGCAGTTTAACAAAATGTTTTCTCTGAGACTTGATGCAAGAGTCTAAAAGCCTTCCTATTTGGACATTTTGTGCGTTTTTATAGTTTGCATGGAAAATGGGAACTCAGTTAAAAGAAAAAACACTTCCTTGAAGCTCTGGAAATAGCAATTGAGTTCTGCTCATTCCACTTCTCCCTCTAACGCTGGGGTTATCCCAGTATTGCATCTCCAAGTGAAAGCAAACATAAATTCACAAATAAACACTTGAAGGGGGAGACAAGAGTGCATTATGGGTTACCACTCCCCACTCCACAAATAAAAAAAATCATTTGTTTCAAATTAAGACCTCACCAAAGCAAGGCAGCCACAACTAAAATAATGAGAAAAGTATCAATATAATGAGCAGTAGGACCTGATAAATTGGGAAATTCTTGCAACTGAGACAAGGTAAATGACAGAGAAGCAGCCTCTATTCCTCAGTTTAATGATGTCTCAAATTACTCTCTGAAGATTTGAAAAACTTCAGCACTCAATTTTTGGACTCAAAGTTATGTTGAATTAATATTCCTCTTCTGTTCCTTATCTCTTTCAGACAACTTGCTGGACTATTTTGCTGGTGATATAATTGTGTTTAAGGAAAGGAATTTTTAAAAACAACAGTGCATCTCTTTTTGTACTAATCTTTAAACCTGCCAACATTTTCCATCTGACTCTTGTTAACATTTCTGTAGGATAGAATAAGGTCTGAAATCTGGTTACTCTTGAAAAATTAGTCATCACTAATATAGAGTGTACTTTTGTTGAATTTAAGAGTCAGTATGCCATTGGCACTCAAGTTAAAAAAAAAGAAAAGAAGAAAACCAACAATAATCCAATTTCCCTTCTAATATTTGGATGGCAGCCTTCTGGAAGATTGGTTGTATTAATTCAAAGTTGTATTATGGTAGGATAGATAAAGCACTGTGGTGACTCAAATGGAATCTGACTACAAGTAAAAAGCATAACTTGAGCAAAGCAACTGCCCACACACAACGGATGTATAAGTGAGCATGCAGAACTTTATGGGAAGTTGAGTACATAAGCACATGGTCATTCAGGGTTTGTGCTGACTCAAAAGGCTATACTGGTGCCTGGCTGTCTTTCTGACTGTGACCCTTCCATTTCCCCATTCCTTTCTAAACAGAAGCTGAAGCAGGAATGATGGCCAGACCAGGCACAGCCCCATCTTCTGATTGCCTGCAGCCCCCTCCCTGCTGTCCCTCTGAGACTGGAGGACCATTTTCCCTCAAACATGGCCGACTCTGATTATGTCACTGAAGAAGCTCCATTGGCTCCATCCAGATCTAGGGTCTGCTGAGGCAGCAGAGGGAGGCATTTATCTAAAAGAATTTGTGAATAATTTAGATGATACAGAGGGTATATTACTGTATATAATAATGCATATAATGTGGAGGAAGCATGGCAGAGTGGAAAGAGAAGGCCTATCAGAGTCAGCAAGTCTTAGGTTCAAATCCTCCTCTGATGCTTACTAGGAAGTCATCTTTCTACTCGGTCTCTCAGTTTTCTCATCTGTAAATTGTGATTCCTAATACCTACCTTAGAGATGTATTGGAAGAACAGGAAATGTTACTTATAAAGTTGAAGAAATGGCAGTTATTAATAACTAAGCAATGTTACAAGGCACTCTGGGATCTCTCCCCCCGCCCCCCAACCCAGCTATATTTTTATTCCATTACCTCATGCAAACCAAGCTTACAAGTAGCAGACTTTGACTTTTAATGTCACTCTGGGGCGTTTCCCATCTGCACTTCAAAGAGGGCTAAACAGGTGAAGGTGTATTTGTTGATAAAGCAAGACAACTTTCAGTATCTCAGAAAATAGCACACTTGTTTAGGCAGCAAAGTACTCTTTTACACCAAAGGAAAATAGCCTCATTCCATACTTCCTTAAATATATTTCACAAGACTGTTTCTGAAATTTGCTCAATGTAAAGTTTACTTTGAAACAGCTTTTAAAGATTCCTGTCAGATATGGACAAACGAACTTAAATACAATTTTTTTTTCTTTGACAATTAAACAGTTGAGTCAGCTCCCTCTGAGAAATGAATCCCAGTTCCTAAAACTCATATTTTTAGCTCATCGTTTTTTTCTTTTTTGCTTTTCATACTTAATCAAGTGTAGCCATTATCTTTTCCATTTTGCTTATTTGAAAATAACTAGTTTGAGTATTTGAACAAAATATATTTTGACTTAAAAATAAATATTTCCACGGATTTCTTAAATCGGCACATGTGCTTCTCAAGGCACTTTACTTGTGTGTCCTCAAGAAGAGCTTTGGTATAAGAAGCCAAATATCCCAGGGGCTGGCAGCAAAGGAAGCGTGGATCCATTGTTGCAAACACCATAACACCAAGCTACAGGCAAATTATAATTAGGCGAAGAATGTTCTCTTCTATATTTCTCTTTTAAAAACACTACGAAGATCAGCTTTAAAATACAGAGTCATCTTAAGACTCATTTGTCATATACTGTTTACTGAATCACCTGGAATATTCTTGGTTTGATGTCTCATTGCACAACCAATATGTTTTTCTCTGCCCACCAACTCATGTTGCTGAGAGGAATGGTTATTTGTGAGAAATATGTCTTGGAACCATGAGTCTAAGGAAGTCAGTCTATTCTCAAGTGGAGACAACAAGGCTTATCAAGACATCGAGACATGAGTGGCTGGGTTGTCCTAGGGGCCATTTGGTATTTCAAAGTCAAATTAGGAGCCTTACATTTTTTTCCCACTGAGCTTCCATGTAGGAGGGAAGATAGGTAACAGCAGAACTCATTCTGAACTGGTGAAAATACTGCTCAAATACCAAGGGAGATAAAAATCACACAAAGCTTTGGGAAGAACATGTTAACTTTTAGAAAAAAAATGAGGAAACAAGTGAATTTCACATTAAAGGACCATACAGCTACTTCTCAGTGAAAGGGGAAATTAGTACAAGCAGTTTGAAAGAAATAGACAATCAGACAATAGACTCCCTTCATCTATGTTAATTTTTAAAAGCTGAAAGGAAGGGAACTACCACAGTTAGCTAATAAAAAGGAAGAGTCTGAGGAACGGCTATTAAAGAGGAGTGGAGCTGGGATGAAAAATACCTTTTAGGACTACAAGGATTATCCAACTGGACAGGAAAGAATAAGGAAGAAATTTTATAATTATTCCATATTTACATATAACAGGTACAGTTCTGTGTATCTCCCATTCATTATTAACTCAAAAAAAGGGTAAATAATATATAATTTCCAGATTTAATTGATGAGTAACTTGACTTTCCAAGAACTTTCCTAATGTCATACAAATGCTAAGTAGAAAGTCTGCATTTAAAACCAAGGCACCGGGCTTCCCTGGTGGTGCAGTGGTTGAGAGTCCGCATGCCGATGGAGGGGACACGGGTTCGTGCCCCGGTCCGGGAAGATCCAACATGTCGCCGAGCGGCTGGGCCCATGAGCCATGGCTGCTGAGCCTGTGCGTCCGGAGCCTGTGCTCCGCAACGGGAGAGGCTATGGCAGTGAGAGGCCTGCATACCGCCAAAACAACAACAACAACAACAAAAAACCAAGGCACCTGCCTACCTAATTTCAAAGCTCATTTTTCGCTCTGTACCAACATTGTCCAAATGCGACGTATATTATATGTAACTTTCGGACAACTTTCACAGAGAGGAGAAAAGGAACTCTCAAATTATTAGGATTATTGGTAGTTTCCAAGGATTTTCAGTAATTGGTGCTATTTCTTCCCACAACTAGGTGCTATGTTCCTACCCCCAGGTCTCTAACACTCCTAAGATAACAGTGTAAAATATAGTTTGCCCCTAGGCATTCATGATGCAAGAATTCAAAATCAAAATTGAGAGTTGTAAAGTTTTACAAGAGGATAAAGATCCTTTAAAGATAAAGATAAAAAAGAATGAAATTTGTGAGACCCTGAATTTTTTAAATGAAAATTGTTTTAAAATTAGCAAATGCTTTAATAATAGAGTTCAGGCTCTCAAAGTCAGTAATATAATTTCTGTATATACAAACACAAGAATATCTATAAGCTGAGTATTCTACTAGGCACTTACATGTATGCATTTGTGAATATATATTAGATAAATATTAGATATTGACCAAAATATCAAAAAAAGGGACAAAAATAACATAGGAAAATCTCTGGTCCAAGCATTAGTCTATGTTAACGAAGTGATGCCGAAAGCTCAGCTCCTCTGTACACTGGTGCCAAATCTAATTGCAGAGATGGTTTTGGGTGAAGTAGAATAGAATAGCTTTATTGCTTTGCCAGGCAAGGGGGACACAGTGGGCTCCTGCTTTGAAAAACTATGTGTCCCAACCTGGGAGGATTTGATGAGGAGTTTTATTTTTATTTTTTTGGTACGCGGGCCTCTCACTGCTGTGGCCTCTCCCGTTGCAGAGCACAGGCTCCGGACGCGCAGGCTCAGCGGCCATGGCTCACGGGCCCAGCCGCTTCGTGACATGTGGGATCTTCCCGGACCGCGGCACGAACCCGTGTCCCCTACATCGGCAGGCGGACTCTCAACCACTGCGCCACCAGGGAAGCCCCTAGTGACAATTTTTAAAATCTACTTTCACATTAATCCACAAATGAGAACTATGAAACACACGTTGGCTGTTCACAACCTGGCCACAAGGTTTAAAATGTGTTTTCCAAACACATTTCTTCTGTCAATTGCCTGGAATGTAGGATGGATTTTTTTTTTCCATTTAAAAAAATCCAAAAAATAGAACTTGACTTTTGAGGCTAGCCTGTAAAACAGAAAGTAGAAATAAAGCACTTTGAGCATATATTGTTATCATTTATTTACAGGTGAAGAAGTCTTTGTCCAAAAGATAAACTTTAAACCCAAAATTCCATGTCGTGGAAGCCAGTGGTTCTCAACTGGTGGCAATTTCTGGTTTTTAGATACATGTATCCCAATGTGGCTTTAATATGCATTCTGGATGACTAATGATGGATACTTTATTAAATGTGTTGTGCTATTCTTGTTGGTATTATACATTGCAAATATCTGCCCCCACTCAGTAACTTGTGTTTTCACTCCCTTAATGGTGTATTTCAACAAATGATAAGTTCTTACCCCAATTTTCTGATATTTTTCTTCTTGAGTGCTTTTAATTTCCTACTTAAGCCATTTTTGCCTAATGTAAGGCCATGAAGATATTCTATATTTTACTGCATAAAGGATTTCTTGTTTCACCTTTTACATTTAAATCTTCAACTAACCTAGAACTAATTTTTACATAGTGTGTCAGATAGGGGTCAAGAGTTACATTTTCCCACATAGGAATTCCACCTTTGTCACACATCAAGTCTCCATTTAGATACTGGTCTATTTTTAGATTATTTTAGATTATTTTATCCCACTGGTTTATTTGTTTATCCTTGTGCCAGTCCCATATCATCACAATTACAGTAGCTTTATTATATGTCTTGGCGTCTGGTAGAATGAGTCATACACCATTGTTCTTTTTCTTCAATAGTCTTGGGCATTTTTTTGCCATTTGCTTTTCCATATAAATTTTAGAATCAACTTGCCAAATTCTACCCTCAAAGTCTGATGGATTTTCATTTGTGATTGCATGTATTCTATAGATCAATTTGGGAAAAAACTGACATATTAATATAAGTTCTTTCAATCCATAAACATGATAAGCCTTTAATTTATTTAGTTCTTTAATTTCTCTTAAGATTTTATGGGATTTTGTATGTGTGTGTGTGTGTGTGTTGTGATCTTGCACAATTTTCATTAGATGTATTCCTAGGTATTAGATATTTTTGAACTTATAAATTGTTTATTTTAATTTTCTACTTATTGTTGCTAAAATATAGAAATTTAATTGATATTTGTATATTAACCTTGTATCCACCAAAATTGCTTAATTCACTGTTCATAATTTTTAATAGATTGTCTATATCAGCTATCACAGAGTGACTAAAGACTTTTTATTTTTTCCTTCTTTTATTTCTTTGCCTAGCTTTACTACACTAGTTAGGACCACTAATACAATGCTGAATAGAAGTGATAATAATGAGTACCTTGTTTTGTCCCCTATCATAGGGTAAAAGATTTTAATAATTCAACATCAAGGATGGTGTTTGCTGCAAGATTTCTAGAGATACTTCTGTTCCAAGTATACTAAGAGTTTTGCTTTCCTTTATTTTTATCATGAACGGCTGTTAGATTTTATCAAATGCTTTTTTTTTCATCTATTCAGATGACCATCTGATTATTGTCCTTTTGTTGTTAATGTGGTAAATTATACCAACTGGTTATTAAATTTTAAAACAATTTTTTTTTTTGCATTGAGAAGAACCCAACTTGTTGCATACATAATTGAATTTGAGTTGCTAATATTTTGTTAGGAATTTTGCATCTCTGTCTACATCATAAAACAAGTTGAGACTATTCCTTTTTATATTCTCAGAAATAGTTTGTGTAAGATAAATATTCCTTCTTTCTTAAATGTTAAAATAATTCCCTAGTAAAGCCAACTGAGCCTGGACTTTCTTTGGGAGATTTTAAAGTACGTATTTAACATATTTAATAATTATAAGATTATTTCAATGATCTTTCCTTTAGTTTTGTAATTTGTTTTTTAAGGAATATGTCCATTTCACTTAAATTTTCAAAATTTTGTTGAAGTGTTAAAGTCATTCATAACATCCTTTACTAACATTTTAATGTTTGTAGGATGTTTCTTGTGTCTTTCCTTCTTATTTTCTATCAGTCTTGCCAGATTTTTACACTTTTTTTAGCTTTTCAAAGAACCAAATTTTTAAAAAACTTTACTCTCTCTATTGTAGTTTTATTTGTTTTCATTCAATTCTGTTCTTATGTTTATTATTTTCTTCCTTCTACTTTCTTTGGACTTAATTCGATTACTTTTTTTCTATCCTTATGAGTTGTATATTTAGAACATTTGGGTACTTTAACTCTTCTTTTTTAGTATATGCTTTTAAGGCTCCACATTTCCCTCTAACAGTATTTTATCATTATCTCACAATTTTTTTTTTTTTTTGCGGTAGGCGGGCCTCTCACTGTTGTGGCCTCTTCCCATGCGGAGCACAGGCTCCAGACGCACAGGCTCAGTGGCCATGGCTCACGGGCCCAGCCACTCCGCGGCATGTGGGATCCTCCTGGACCAGGGCACGAACCCGTGTTCCCTGCATCGGCAGGTGGACTCTCAACCACTGTGCCACCAGGGAAGCCCCTCACAATTTTTGATATGTCACATCTTCACTATCATTCAGCTCAAAATATTTTTCAGTTTTCTCTGGGGTATTTATTCTTTGACCAATGCATTATTTAAAAGTGTATTGCTTAATTTTTTTTAATTTGAGAGATATTATATTGTTACCTATTTCTAGCTTTATTATGCCTTAGAATTAACTCTTTATGACTTCAATCCTTCATAATTTGTTGAGACTTGATTTCTGGTCCAGTATGTATTCAGTTTTGGTAAATGCCCCATGTGCTCTTGAATAGAACAAAAAGCACATTAAAGGTCCCCATAGTAAACTAAAAGAATTATGGTATTCCTTGAGCATTTGTATTATGGTGAGAAAATATTTTATTTGTAAGAGTACATAGTAATTTTCCTTTTTGCCTGCTTTTATCTGATCAAAATCTTCTATTTTGCACATGTATAATACAAAAATATATCACATAAAGAAATTGTAGATAGTGATTATGCCTTATCAAAAAATATCTACTTTGAGATTTATAGCTATTAAACATTGTGAAAATCCATGAAAATGACATTAAGAAAAACCTTTTTAAAAATCTTGGTTCTTCTGCACATTTGTGAAATCATGAAGATGTCAGTATATTTGAGTTAAAACATTTATTTTCTTTTTCCTTCAGACTTTGTACACCAGCATTCAAAAATTTAAACTTTAAAATCTTACCAGTGAAGATCTGAACTGAATTATCCAAAGTGGGGGTCAGAAACTATCTAAATAACCAGGAAAATAACCAAGTTGCCATTTGACTCTGAGGTTGAAAACACATTTAGTGTGTTTCCTCTCAGATGTGATTTCTGTAATCTTGTTCAACATCTCTTGTTAAACACCTTCAAATCTGTCCTCAGATTTTTGCTCAAATGCTTTTCTTTCTCCACCTGTCATATGGAGTAAATGCAGGTGGAGGGAGCCAAGTTAAATCCCGGGGGGCTTTTATTGAAGGGTTAGCTAAATTACTGGGGTTGTGGTATAACAATTTGGAAAACCTTCCATGAGAGTATATTTGTTGAAACCATTGGCTTTACGGGCACACTTTCAGGACAGATTGTTTCAATCTGACCCTTGACAGAATGACAAAGAAAATCCCATGATGTAGGAAGGGTCTACATCCTCATTGGTTTCTCCCAAACATCTAGTCATGGGTCAACATTCTATGAAACAGATGGCAAAAACTGCTGTAGACCATCAATAACAATATTAGCAACAACTAACATTTTTATGGCTTTTACAATTTGTCCAGAACTTTCATGTTATTTTGGTTAATCATTTAAAGCACTACATAAAAATGTCCAATTTTGTTTATTTATTTCTAACAGAATATTCATAAACTAGTGTCACGTTTGTTCTTCCCAGTGGCAATGCAGAACTTGTAAGAAACCATCAGTGCAGCAATCACTCTGATTGCATAATAACAAAGAAAGATCTATGACTAAATTCTCATACTCAATCAAAGCAAATACTGTCACCGTTTAAGACCATTGTTTATTAATTAAAAAGAAAAATCTATAAAAAACATAAATTTTATTGAAAAATAATACTCAGAAATGTGTATGAGTATGAAAAACTAGGAAATTCTTGCACCAGATATATATTGGGTGTCTACCATGGGAAAGACACCCTGTCACATATTATGGGAAATGCAAATCTGGAAAATAGAGTACGGGGTGCTTAGAATATGGTGGATTCTCAATGGATATACACTGAATGAACCTCTACAGAAAACAAAAGTGCTTTTCAATGAACATTCTTTCTAGAAGGAAAAAAGTAGATATAATGCAAAAAAGAAGTTAATAAATGCTGAGTAGAGTCAAAAATTATCCAGTAGAAGAGAAAAAGGATATTAATAAGACCTAAAATAGCTAATATTTATGGAATGTTGGTCATCATTCTAAGACTGCACTGTTTAATACCTTAGCCTTTATCCACATGTGGCTACTGAATCCCTGGAATGTAGTCAATCTAAATTGAAATGTACCATAAATGTAAAATGCCCACCAGATTTCAAAGACTTAGTATGAAAGAAAGAATGTGAAATATTTCATTAAAAATTTTATAAAGGGAGATGTCAGCACAGCCATTTTGCACCAGGGACTCTGCGCTGAAGGGCTGGGTGTGAGGTCTCTGCACGAGGCATGCTGTGAGCAAGGGAAACTCGATTAAGCACAAAGGCAGAGAAAAAAGGCCCTTTCTTTTCATGGATTCCACTCTGACAGAACAGCTGAGAAATTCTGCAATCTTAGCCAACAACCTTGTGGCGGCCTAAATGAAAGGCTAAGTTTTTGATTAAGGGAATCCAAAAATGCTGAAACAATTGTGACACAGCCAAAATGGCCGTGTTTTACCTCTCTGAAATATGAAGCCATAACTTGGATTTAGAATATTTTCATGGTTGGCCATCTTACAAAAATGACAATTTAATAAACTTTTAACTCATTGTTGACCAGAGACATATAATACGACTTTTGTTACCTGAACATTATTGAAAAGAGACGTTTCAATATTCACTTGCATAACAAATCGCCGGTAACAGACGTTAGTTTCTGAAAAAATCCCCCAGTCAGTAATGTGTTAATATGAAAATATGAGGAGGACCTTCAAGATGGCAGAGGAGTAAGATGTGGAGATCACCTTCCTCCCCACAAATACATCAAAAATACATCTACATGTGGAACAACTCCTACAGAACTCCTACTAAATACTGGCAGAAGACCTCAGACTTTCCAAAAGACAAGAAAATTCCCACGTACCTGGGTAGGGCAAAAGAAAAAAGAAAAAACAGAGACAAAAGAATAGGGACAGGACCTGCACCACTGGGAGGGAGCTGTGAAGGAGGAAATGTTTCCGCACACTAGGAAGCCCCTTCACTGGTGGAGACGGGGGATGTGCAGGGGGCGAGCTTCGGAGCCACAGAGGAGAGCACAGCAACACGGGTGCAGAGGGCAAAGTGGAGAGATTCCCGCACAGAGGATCAGTGCCAACCAGCACTCACCAGCCTGAGAGGCTTGTCTGCTCACCTGCTGGGGTGGGTGGGGGCTGGGAGCTGAGACTCCCGGCTTTGGAGGTCGGATCCCAGGGAGAGGACTGGGGTTGGCTGTGTGAACACAGCCTGAAGAGGGCTAGTGCGCCACAGCTAGCCGGGAGGGAGTCCGGGAAAAGGTCTGGACCTGCCTAAGAGTCAAGAGACCATTGTTCCGGGGTGAGCAAGGAGAGGGGATTCCTTCCCTGTCTGCACACAGAAGGCAGAACACCGCCTAAATGAGCTCCAGAGATGAATGCCAGCCGTGGCTATCAGCTCGGATCTCAGAGACAGGCATGAAACACTGATGCTGCTGCCGCTGCCACCAAGAATCCTATGTGCAGACACACCTCACTATCCACCCCACCACCACCCCCGGCAGACTGTGCGGCCCGCCACTGCCAGGGTCCGGAAATCCAGGGAAAAGCTCCCCGGGAGAACATAAGGTGCACCTCAGGCTGTTGCAACGTAATGCCGATCTCGGCTGATGCAGGCTCGCCCCGCCTTCCAATTATAATTACCGTACCCCTCCTTCCCCCACCACCCCGGGCTGAACGAGCAAGAGCCATACGCCTCCCTCCACCCTGGCCTGAGTGAGCCAGAGCCCCCTAATCAGCGGCTCCTTTAACCCCGTCCTGTCTGTGTGAAGAACAGACGCCCTCCGGCGACCTACATGCAGAGGCAGGGCCAAATCCAAAGCTGAGCCCCTGGGAGCTGTGAGAACAAATAAGGAAAGGGAAATCTCTCCCAGCAGCCTCAGGAGCAGTGGATTAAATCCCCACAATCAACTTGATGTACCCTGCATCCGTGGAATACCTGAATAGACAACTAACCATCCCAAAACTGAGGTGGTGGACTTTGGGAGCACCTGTAGACTTGGGGTTTCTGTCTCTGACTGATTTTTTTCTGATTTTTATGTTTATCTTAGTATAGTTTTTGGTGCTTGTTATCATCATCGGTGGATTTTTTTTTTTTGGTTTGGTTGCTCTCTTCTTTTTTAATTATTATTTTTTTTATTTTAATAATTTTAAAAAATTTATTGTTAAAACTTTTTTTTATCTTTCTTTTTTTCTCCCTTTTCTTCTGAGCCATGTGGCTGACAGAGTCTTGGTGCTCCAGCCTGGTATCAGGCCTGAGCCTCTGAGGTGGGAGAGCCAAGTTCAGGACCAGAGACCTCCTGGCCCCATGTGATATCAATTGACGAGAGCTCTCCCAGAGATCCCCATCTCAATGCTAAGACCACTCCACCCAATGGCCCGCAAGCTCCAGTGCTGGATACCCCATGCCAAACACCTAGCAAGACAGGAACGCAACCCCACCCATTAGCAGAGAGGCTTCCAAAAATCATAATAAGTTCACAGACACCCCAAAACATACCACCGGAGGCGGCCCCACCCATCAGAAAGACAAGATCCAGCTCCACCCACCAGAACACAGGCACCAATCCCCTCCACCAGGGAGCCTACGAAAACCACTGAACCAACCACAGCCACTGGGGGCAGACACCAAAAACAATAGGAACTATGAACCTGCAGCCTGAGAAAAGGAGACCCCAAACACAGTAAGTTAAACAAAATGAGAAGACAGAGAAATATGCAGCAGATGAAGGAGCAAGGTAAAAACTCACCAGACCTAGGGCTTCCCTGGTGGCACAGTGGTTGAGAGTCCGCCTGCCGATGCAGGGGATACGGGTTCGTGCGCTGGTCCAGGAAGATCCGCCATGAGCCATGGCCGCTGAGCCTGCATGTCCGGAGCCTGTGCTCCGCAATGGGAGAGGCCACAACAGGGAGAGGCCCGCGTACCACAAAACAAACAAACAAACAACAAAAAAAACCTCACCAGAACAAACAAATGAAGAGGAAATTGGCAGTTTACCTGAAAAAGAATTCAGACTAATGATAGTAAAGATGATCCAAAATCTTGGAAATAGAATAGAGAGAATACAAGAAACATTTAACAAGGACCTAGAAGAACTAAAGAGCAAATGAACAATGATGAACAACACAATAAATGAAATTAAAAATTCTCTAGAAGGAATCAATAGCAGAATAACTGAGGCAGAAAAACGGATAAGTGACCTGGAAGATAAAATAGTGGAAATAACTAATGCAGAGCAGAATGAAAAATAAAGAAAGAAAAGAAGTGAGGACATTCTTACAGACCTGTGGGACAATATTAAATGCACCAACATTTGGATTATAGAGTCCCAGAAGAAGAAGAGAGAAAAAAGACTCTGAGAAAATATTTGAAGAGATTATAGTTGAAAACTTCCCCACCATGGGAAAGGAAATAGTCAATCAAGTCCAGGAAGCACCAAGAGTCCCATACTGGATAAGTCCAAGGAGAACATACCAAGACACATATTAATCAAACTATCAAAATTAAATACAAAGAAAAAATATTAAAAGCAGCAAGGGAAAAGCAACAAATAACATACAAGGGAATCCCACTAAGGTTAACAGCTGATCTTTCAGCAGAAACTCTGCAAGCAAGAAGGGAGTGGCAAGACATACTTAAAGTGATGAATGGGAAGAACCTACAACCAAGAATTCTCTACACAGCAAGGATCTCATTCAGGTTCAACGGAGAAATTAAAACCTTTAAAGTCAAGCAAAAGTTAAGAGAGTTCAGCACCACCAAACCAGCTTTACAACAAATGCTAAAGGAACTTCTCTAGGTGGAAACACAAAAGAAGGAAAAGACCTACAAAAGCAAACACAAAACAATTAAGGAAAAGGTAATAGGAACATACATATCGATAATTACCTTAAATCTAAATGGATTAAATGCTCCAACCAAAAGACATAGATTTGCTGAATGGATACAAAAACAAGGCCTGTATATATGCTGTCTACAAGAGACCCACTTCAGACCTAGGAACACGTACAGACTGAAAGTGAGGGGATGGAAAAAGATATTCCATGTAAATGGAAATCAGAAGAAAGCTGGAGTAGCAATTCTCATATCAGACAAAATAGACTTTAAAAATAAAGACTATTACAAGAGACAAAGAAAGGCACTACAAAATGATCAAGGGATCAATCCAAGAAGAAGATATAACAATTGTAAATATTTATGCACCCAACATAGGAGCACCTCAACATAAGGCAAATGCTAACGGCCATAAAAGGGGAAATCGACAGTAATACAAGTCACAGTAGGGGATTTTAACACCCCGCTTTCATCAATGGACAGATCATCCAAAATGAACATAAATAAGGAAACACAAACTTTAAATGACACATTAAACATGAGTGACTTGATTGATATTTATAGGACACTCCATCCAAAAACAACAGAATACCCTTTCTTCTCAAGTGCTCATGGAAAACTCTCCAGGAGAGATCATATCTTGGGACACAAATCAAGCCTTGGTAAATTTAAGAAAATTGAAATCATATAAAGTATCTTTTCTGACCACAATGCTATGAGACTAGATATCAATTACAGGAAAAAATCTGTAAAAAATACAAACACATGGCAGCTAAACAGTACACTACTAAATAACCAAGAGATCACTGAAGAAATCAAAGAGAAAATCAAAGATTACCTAGAAATAAATGACAATGAAAACACGAAGACCCAAAACCTATGGGATGTAGCAAAAGCAGTTCTAAGAGGGAAGTTTATAGCAATACAATCCTACCTCAAGAAAAAAGGAAAAATCTCAAATAAACAACCTAACCTTACACCTAAAGCAATTAGAGAAAGAAGAATAAAGAGTCCCAAAGTTAGCAGAAGGAAAGAAATCATAAAGATAAGATCAGAAATAAATGAAAAAGAAATGAAGGAAACAGAAATATATATCAATGGAACATGATGGAAAGCCCAGAGATAAACCCACGCACCTATGGTCACCTTATTTTTGATAAAGGAGGCAGGAATGTACAGTGGAGAAAGGACAGCCTCTTCAATAAGTGGTGCTGGGAAAACTGGACAGGTACCTGTAAAAGTACGAAATTAGAACACTCCCTAACACCATACACACAAATAAACTCAAAATGGATTAAAGACCTAAATGTAAGACTAGACACTATAAAACTCTTCGAGGAAAGCATAGGCAGAGCACTCTGACATAAATCACAGCAAGATCCTTTTTGACCCACCTCCTAGAGAAATGGAAATAAAAACAACAATAAACAAATGGGACCTAATGAAACTAAAAAGCTTTTGCACAGCAAAGGAAACCATAAACAAGATTAAAAGACAACCCTCAGAATGGGAGAAAATATTTGCAAATGAAGCAACTGACAAAGGATTAATCTCCAAAGTATACAATCAGCTCATGCAGCTCAATATCAAAAAAACAAACAACCCAATCCAAAAATGGGCAGAAGACCTTAATAGACATTTCTCCAAAGAAGATATACAGATTGCCAACAAACACATGAAAGGATGCTCTACATCAGTAATCATTTGAGAAATGCAAATCAAAACTACAATGAGGTATCACCTCACACTGGTCAGAATGGCAGAATGGGCATCATCAAAAAATCTACAAACAATAATTGCTGGAGAGGGTGTGGAGAAAAGGGAGCCCTCTTGCACTGTTTTTGGGACTGTAAATTGATACAGCCACTATGGAGAACAGTATGGAGGTTCCTTAAAAAACTAAAAATAGAACCAGAATATGACACAGCAATCCCACTACTTTGCATATACCCTGAGAAAACCATTATTCAAAAAGAGTCATGTACCACAATGTTCACTGCAGGGCTACTTACAATAGCCAGGATGTGGAAGCAACCTAAGTGTCCATCGATAGATGAGTGGATAAAGAAGTTGTGGCACACACACACACACACACACACACACACATATATATATATATATATATATATACAATGGAATATTATTCAGCCATAAAAAGAAACGAAGTTGAGTTATTTGTAGTGAGGTGGATGGACCTAGATTCTGTCATAGAGAGTGTAGAAAGTGAAGTAAGTCAGAAAAAAAAACAAATACCGTATGCTAACACATATATATGGAAACTAAAAAAAAAAAAAAAAAAAAAAGGGTTCTAACGAACCTAAGGGCAAGACAGGAATAATGACACAGACGTAGAGACTTGAGGACATAGGGAGGGGGAAGGGTAAGCTGGGATGAAGTGAGAGGGTGGCATGGACATATATAAACTACCAGATGTAAAATAGATAGCTAGTGGGAAGCAGCCTCACAGCACAGGGAGATCAGCTCCGTGCTTTGTGACCACCTAGAGGGGTGGGATAGGGAGGGTGGTAGGAAGACGCAAGAGGGATGAGATATGGGGATATATGTATACGTATAGCTGATTCACTTTGTTAAACAGCAGAAACTAACACAACATTGCAAAGCAATTATCCTCCAATAAAGATGTTAGAAAAAATTTATAATGATTAAGTGTCAAATTGATAACGTTTTTGGTACATTAGATTAAGGAAAATATTACTGAAATTATTTTCAATTGTTCCTTCATACTTTTTAAACTGAACTACAAGAAACTTTGAAATTACCTATGCAGCTCACATTTGTGACTAGCGTTATATTTGTATTGGACAGCTCTGTGAATCTAAAAGCTTTAGCAACATGCTATCTCATATAATCTTCCAAACA
The DNA here is from genome assembly GCF_059928025.1 of Delphinapterus leucas. NCBI lineage: Eukaryota > Metazoa > Chordata > Mammalia > Artiodactyla > Monodontidae > Delphinapterus > Delphinapterus leucas. Next base: position 46,798,100 of record NC_143131.1, read on the forward strand.
ATCCTAAGAAGTCAGTACTGTATTTGATACAAAGCATATTTTAGATAAACTGTCTAGAATTACCTCAATGAGTAAAGGGGTGGCTCTATAGTCAATAATCTGAGTAAATGAAGGAATGCTACCTGATGGATGTTGACGATGTCTCAGTTACCAGGTAGTCTCAGTTAATTATATTTCCTTAGCCAGAACTGTGCATGAATATGAAGGTGTCAATTCTAAACTCAGTAATTTTTGCAAATTACAATGATGAAGATTTCTAAGGGAAAGAGTAAAGGAGTGTTATTGGGAGTTATTTGGGCAACTGAGCTTGTATCTTCTGAGGTATATCTATTGCCATATTCCGTAGTAATGCCTTTTGAAGACTGCATAACCACCTGTTCCCATTTCCCCAAAAGTTCATCCAGTAAGACCACATAACTGAGAGTGGCTCAATATCTCTTTCATTCTGAGTGAGAACAAATGAGGTGCTTCTCAGTCTTTGGCCTTCTGGAAGCCACCAAACTTAGGTAAATTTGGATTTCCCTTGAAGAGGAAGTCTTAGTGTAAGTTTCATCATACTTCTATCTGCACGTGATATGCGAATATCAGCACAAGAGGCCTGTGACAGCAACTAGTACAACTTTGTGAAACCAGTCACACTTTGGGCCTATAATTTTTTAATCGCATGACACACACACTTAGGAAATGTCACGAGGAAGCTCTGAGCCCCCAGAGGACCTACTTCAATTTAATACTGTAAATCAAAATCTAGAGAATAGGCTTAAACGTGGGTAATACAAAGTCTTGGCTCCTATCCATTCCCTGAGCATGGAAAGAGAGAAATGATGTTTTGCCTGGATTAATGGAATCTCGCTTATGGAGAATCATTCACATAAAATGTTTCCATTCCTGTTTCACTGCTGGAAGTCGGCGCAGGGCTGATTTATCTGAGTGGTAGGAGAGTCTAAGCTGTAGGTCAAGGATCTAAACAATCCTCAGAATACAAGGGAGAAAAGATTCTCTGCAGCACCTAGGGAGGCCTCTGTGAATTGGGCAAGCCATTCACAAAGAGAGGCAAAAAGAGAAACAAAATGAGAATTTCTCCTTGTAATGGGATTAAAGGATTTATATGGCTGTGTATTTTGAAGCAGTGTTAGGACTGACCTACACAAATGTGACTTGTAATCGATCTCTGAGGTTCTACATCTCAGAGTCTAAAATACCTTCCAAGTGACCTCTTCAAGGGTCCCTATGAAAAAAAAATCTTTGCATAAAATTCTCATTTAAGGCAAACCCTTAACATAAAATTTTTTATTTGTAAATTTCAGAAAAAATCAAAAATTGAAAGAAAACAACTTGCCTGTCACTCTTTACATTTCCATACAAGTTCACCTTACGTTTCCTTTGAATGGTAAGCTTTCTCAGAACATGTAAATTTTGATTGAATTCTACAGGTATTTGGAATGTAAATAATAGCCAAAATAAGGTGCACCTGGTGGGAAGGATAAGTATATAGAGATAGTCTACTTCACGAATTTGTGATCAATGACAATAACCAAAACTGATTTGAGAATATTCTTGCACAATAATGACTAAAGCAGTCTAGTTGAGATTTTGACTTTGACCCAACACTTTAACATCTGGGAATGTATCCTTTAGCTATTAAGCATATGTGAAATACCATATGTTTAAGGGTATTTACTGCAGCATTGTATGTAATAGCAGAAGTTGGGGAAAATATTCTAAATGTTCATCAACAGGTGCCTGGTAAAATAAATAACTATATAGCTATAAAATGGGGTATTACACAGTTGTTTTTAAAAAGGGAAAGCTTGATATGTACTAAAATGGATTATATTCCTCATAAATATTATTTTCAAAAGCAATTGGAAATACAGTGTTTAAAGTATACTACATTTTGCCTTAAAAAATTCTTATACTTGTATGAGTGTAGCTCATCTATGGAAGGATTCCCATACTAACAGTGTTTCCTGGCCAGGTGAATTGCACAGTGGCTGGACTGGGGGCTGGGTACATACTTTTTCTCCAAATTATCTGCACCTTTTGAATTTTATAACATACACTTGCATTACCTGTTCAAAGATATAAATAAAATTTATAAAAAGATTTGAGGGGAGGGCTTTGTGCTGTAAGGAGAGAGTTGGTGGAAGAAAGAAACAAAGGAAATACCTCTTTAAAGATTAACTGTCAAAGTAGTCTTTTGTAAGCAACATAAGATTCTGGAAAGACTGTCTTACTTTGACCAGTTCAGTTACTGATAAAATGTGCTGAGCATGGGAGTACTTAAGAAACACTAGTTGGTAATAAATATGTTTAATTGAAGGTACAGGAAAAAAAGATATGTGACATGTTGAACAAACTCTCTCCATTGTACATATTGCATCACATATTCTGGGCAGAGCCGTCCACAAGGAAATCCCTCTAATGGAGTAAACACTACTCTGGGAACACAAGCAGGAAATGGGAGTGATAAATCAAAAAGGCAAAAGGGACATAATGAATGGTGGAAACAGCTAGAGGAAAGCAGGAAGATATCAAAGTGTTCAAAGAAGTACCAGAAAAACAAGGCTGTTAGATGACATCAGTGAAAAGACAATAAAATTTGGGACATACCAACAAAAGAAGTTCTAAGATGATTTGACAGCTCATCAGTACTACGAATAGGGTACCAAACTATCCATATTTATTGCTGGAAGATCTGCTATTACGGCACACATTGTGATCAAGGGTAGATGCTTCCTTCCATATAAATTTTCGATTTTAATCTCTCAGTTGGAAAATATTTGCTGAGCACCTGCTTTGCAAGGTACTATGGGTGATTCAAAGGTGCAGAAGATAAAGACCTGCCATCTGGAAGCTTACAGTCTACTTTCAAATGGAAAACCATCTGGTGAAATCCTAAATTCAAAATTATTTTCTAATTATTGAGCCATTTTCTCTTGAACACTTCTTTTAGGGTCTTCAAGCTATAAACAAAGATCACTGAAAGCTGCTTTCAGTTTCTTTCAACTATTTATTCCTCTGAGACATAAGCAGTAAATTATTAACAATCTAAAGTTTTCATACAGATTCAATCTACTTTCCTAAGATGTCTTAGAGTTTACAGTCAGTAATGTTTCAGAGGATCTGGGATCTTGAAAAAGTTAGGTTGAGAAAAAGTTTCTATTCCAAGATATCCAAAACCGAGTATCTGTTGAGTCAAAAATAGATTTCCTTAAGCCTAATTAAAATTCTTCTTGCTGGAATTCTGACTTACTTCTTTGGCTTCCGTGTAATTTATCTCATCCTTTCATCAACAATATTCTTAACACAAATGGAATCAAACTCTTGATCTAAACAAAACAAAGAGCATCAATTCCCCAAACATCTACCTACCATATGCATAACTTGAGTAGATCTACAAGATAAAATACAGGACGCCGAGGTAAATCTGTATTCCAGAGAAAACAACAATTAATCTTTCTTAGTATATGTTTGTACCAAATATTGCATCGGACATAAATATACTAAAAAACTATTTATTGTTTCTCTGAAATTCAAATGTAACTGAGTACTCCCATAATTTTATTTGCTAAATCTGACAACCTTAAACTTGAGTAACTACTTAAAAGAAAAGTTAATTATAAAATGAAACTGAAACCTGTATTACATAATGTTTAGCACGTTTGAGATTTAAAAGTTTCAAATGACAAGCTGTTATTTAGTAGTCTACCATGTCAAAGGTAAAGATTACCTTCTCTGGAATGTATAGAGCCTTTTCACTTACTTAACTATCTAGAGTCAAGAGACAGAGTACCCTCTGGATGGAAAATTGGTGTAAGTCATTGACTATTAAGAGAATTTCAAAACAATTTACTGCTTTATCTTCCTTCATGTGTGTGCAGGGTGGTGGGTGCTTTCCTAGTCATATAATGCATTGATGTCAGGGAGTTCCATGTGTGACTGATGGCTTAACTTAGAAGGAAACTCTTACCGGATACTTAGTGTCTCACTTTGACACCACCCCAAGAAGCAGTCCCAATATATTCGAATGTGTACTCTTTCAGACTACCAAAGGATTTTTTTTCTAGAGTTATGTGAGATGAACAGTGGAAAAAAATATTTTTAAGTGTGGAAATGTGATAGTTGAAATATGAATATACTCTAAGAAATATGCAGAGAAAGTAGAATATGGAAAGTGGTGGATAAAATCCATTAAAAGGCACATATAAAAGGAAGACAAGTGTGAGGGAAGACAGATACAAGCAGTGAAAAAATAACTATAAAAACTTTTAAGGGATTTAAGTCTGATTAGATGCTAGAAGCAAGTACATCTCATAATAAAATATAGAACAACAAACGTGTTGAATACTCTTTGTGCAATGGGTTAGAGTAGGTATATAAAGACAGTAGAAGATTTGCCACTGTTCATTCAATCATCCATTCATTCATTAATCCAATAAATATTTATTGAGAATATATTATGTGCCACACACTTCTCCAGGTTCATGGGATACAGCTGTGAATGAAATCTATTAAATTCCTGACATAGAGAACTTACAATCTGTTTGGAAATTGTGGAAGTAAAAAATTAAAAAGAGGGCTTCCCTGGTGGTGCAGTGGTTGAGAATCTGCCTGCCAATGCAGGGGACACGGGTTCGAGTCCTGGTCTGGGAGGATCCCACATGCTGTGGAGCAACTGGCCCCATGAGCCACAACTACTGAGCCTGCGCGTCTGGAGCCTGTGCTCCACAACAAGAGAGGCCGCGATAGTGAGAGGCCCGCACACCGCGATGAAGAGTGGACCCCGCTTCCCGCAACTAGAGAAAGCCCTCGCACAGAAACGAAGACCCAATACAGCCAAAATAAAATAAAATAAATTAATTAATTAAAAAGAAATCATGGTTTTCCAGTCCAGAATGTAAGGAGCTTAGAAATAATCACTCCATTTTAACAAGTAAAAATCTGAACAAAGTAAAAAATCAACAACTCTTTTTAGGTCCATCAGAGACATAAGGTCACAAGATAAACTGCTGCTCACAGAATTGGGAAGACAGGTGAATACAGAGAATCACAACTTGCTAGAGCAGAAACCCACGAGCAGAAACCTTCATTGGAAACTAGTGTCAGGGCAAGAAAACCTACCCTGTAATTGACAAATACCTGGAGGCTCAGTGTAGACAATTCTGAGAGTTAAAAACTCTGGGAGGACTCAGTCACCTTATCAACAGAGGAGCAAAGATAAAAATTACATCCAATTTCTCCTCAGAAACCATGTAAGCAAGAAGAGGGTAGAATGAAGTATTTAAAGTACTGAGAGAAAAAACCCCACCAACCTAGAATTCTGCACCCTGTGAAATTATCATTCAAAAGTGAAAGAGAAATAAAAATTTTCTCAGATAAACAAAAATTTGAAATAATTTGTTGCTAGTGTAGACCTATCTTGCAAGAAATGTTTAAAGAAGTTCTTCAGAGAGAAGGAAAATGATATAGGTCAGAAACCCAGAAATACATAAAGGAAGAGTATCAAAGAAAGAATAAATGAAGGTGACATAAAACTTCTATTTTTCTTATTCTTAATTGATCTAACCGATAAATGTTTGTTCAAAATAATAGCACTACCTGTAAAGTGGTATGGTGTTATTTGAAAGTAGACTTGGAATAGTTGTAAATATATATTGTAAACTCTAGGGTTCTAAAAAAAGTTAAAAAGAGGTATAACTAATACACTAAGAAAAGAAAACAGAATCATATAAAATGCTCACTTAAAACCACAAAAGACAGAAGAAAAGTAGAAGACAAAAATAGGGAAAATAAAGGACAACAAATAGAAAACAGTAACAAAAGGATATTTATCCAACTATATCAATAATCACTTCAATCATTAATGGTCTTTATATACTGATTAAAAGACAGAGATTGTCAGAGTCGATCAAAAAGCAAGACACACCTGTATGTGATCTACAAGAAACCCACTTTAGATATAAAGATACACATAGGTTAAAAATAAATGGATGGAGATAGATATATCATGCTAACAATAAACAAAAGAAAACAGGAGTAACTATACTAATTTCAGACAGAGCAGACTTCAGAGCAAAGAAAGTTATCAGGGATAAGGAGGGACATTACATAATGATAAAGGGTTCAATTCTCCAAGGAGGCATAACAATTTTTATTGTGTCTGTAACTAAAAACAGAGTGTCAAAACATGTGAGGCAAAAACTGATAGAACTACAAGAAGAAACAGATGAATCCACTATTATGGTTGGAAATTTCAACACCTCTCTGTCAAAAATGGACAGAACGAGCCAACAGAAAATTAGCAAGGACATTGTTGAACTCAACAACACCATCAATAACTAGGTACAATAGACATCCATTCATACAACAACAGAATATACATTCTTGTCAAGCTCACTTGCAACATTCACCAAGATAGACCACATTCTGTGCCATAAGATACACCTTAACAAATTTAAAAGAATAGAAATCATACAATGTCTGCTCTCAGGCGACAGTGGAATTAAACTAGATCAATAACAGAAAGATAGCTGGGAAATTCCCAAATATTGGAGATTAAAAAAACTCACTTTAATATAACAGATCAAAGAAGAATTCTCAAGAGAAATTTTTAAGTATTTTGAACTAAATGAAAATAAAATATTATTTATCAAAATTTGTGAGATGCAGTGAAACACTGTATAGAGGGACACTGATGATATTAAATGTATATAATAGAATAACATGTATGCATATATTAGAAAAGAAAAAAAGAAAAGACCAGTGATTTCACCAGCAATTTTGATAAGATTATAGCCAAACTAACCAAGAAAAAAAAAGAGCAAACACAAATTACTAGTATCAGAAATGAAAGAGGGAATATCACTACAGATCTCATGGACGTTAAAAGGATAAAAAGGAATTTTGTGAACAATTCTGTGCACAGATTTTATATCCTAGGAAAATTGGCCAATTCCTTAAAAGTCAGTCTGCCAAAACTCATGCAAGAAGAAATAGACAATCTGATAGGCCTGTATCTATTAAAGAAATTGAAATGACAATTAATAACCTTCAAAAACCACAAAGCCCAGATTGGTTCACTGGTGAATTCTATCAACATTTAAGGAAGAAATTATACCAGTTCTCTACTATGTCTTCCAGAAGACAGAAGTAAAGGGAATACATCATAACTCATTCTATGAGGCCAACATTACCACAATATCAAAACCAGACAATGACATCACAAGAAAGAAAAATAACAGACCAATATGTTTCATGAACATAGATGCAAAAGTCCTCAATAATATATACTAGCAAGTCAAATCCAACAATGTATAAAAAAGAATTACACACTTAACAGAAGGAAGTTGAAAACTATGCATTTTTGACTTACCTTTTATCTCAGAGATTTATGTGTATCAACTGGACAATCAACAGAAAATGTGCCAATAAAATTAATTGAATCTCATGTTTGTTCTTAGGTCTGTTTCAATGCCCCAAAGTCAGTGACATATTTACAATCATTAAAAAAAAAAAAGACCTGACTTTTTGTTATTTTCCAACATAAAAATCTCTAGACAGTGCATTTTTTCAGTATATTCATTCCTTATAATTACAACTTTAATATTAAAAAAAGTCCCTATACCTAGAAGTTTTAGTTATTATATTTATTGATGGAGAAAATACAAATTGACAAAAATCTTTTATAGATCAGTAACTCTTTTAAATGAAAATTCTTAAAATTCAAAACAAATTTACATGCATCCAAAAAGTTTTTTCACCACTTTGCCTTCATCAGTTCTTTCTTAAAATCTAGTCACTATGTTAAGTGTTCACAAGTATTATCTAATTAATTTCACAACATTTCTATGAATTGGCATCTTTATTGTTATTCCAAATTTAGTAAAAGTAGAAATTGAGGCCCAGAAAGGCTAAGTAATTTGCCCAAGGTCATAATGTTTGCCTCACTATTCTAAGCCCATACACTTAATAGTGTGTTCACTGCATTTATGGATTTATGGGCTTTTAAAATAACCTATGAGCCCAAACCAAATGGGGTACCCAGTTTGAAAACCATTGTTTTAAGTCTGTGCTATCCAATATGGTAGCCAGTTGCCATATGTGGCTCTCTAAATTTAAATAAAATTAAATAAAATTTAAAATTTATTTCACTTGGGCTTCCCTGGTGGCGCAGTGGTTGAGAGTCCGCCTGCCGATGCAGGGGACACGGGTTCGTTCCCCGGTCCGGGAAGATCCCACATGCCGCAGAGCGGCTGGGCCCGTGAGCCATGGCCGCTGAGCCTGCGCGTCCAGAGCCTGTGCTCCGCAACGGGAGAGGCCACAACAGTGAGAGGCCCGCGTACCGCAAAAAAAAAAAAAAAAAAAAAAATTTTCATTTGCATACCTCAGGTGCTCGGTAGTCCTAGGTGGCTAGTGGCTCCTGTAACGCACTGGGCAGATATAGAACATTTCCATCATTACAGAGGCTCTATTGGACAGTGTGGCTCTAAATGATAGAGAACACCCATGTGTCTGGGTGACATATGGTAAGTAAGATTCTTTTCCTGGAATCTCTTACTAACAAAGAGTTTTGAAAATGATTGCTTTCCAATAGTTGATGACAGAATCAAAGGATCATTTTAGTTCATAAAGCCTAGAGGTATTTAATGATGATCAAGACAAGGTTTAAAGGATAGTAATTGACTATGTTTCATAAGATTTATTCACATTTGGAGACATTTAAGTTTTGGAAGATGTAGAAAGTACTCATAGAATTTTCCCTTTGCTTCAAAGTTTGGAGTCACTACCAACTACTGATCCAATAGGAGCCAGGAAAGATCTAATAAAAATATTTCATTTCAACAAAAGGAAACTAGGCCAAAATGATGACATTTTTTACCTGTTTTGGTTTCTTTTTCCTGGTATAGTTTCAAGCTTCAAGAACAATCGTTCATTTTTATATACGTCCTAAGTCACTGACTATAAAGGCAGGTCAAGGAGTAGATACAGACTCCTGTGATTTTTTTTTTTTTAAGTCTGTTTTGGCTAAGGGCAATAAGAAGTAGATTGGGTTGGGTGATGACATTTGAAAACCATTGAATAACATACAAAATGAGCAATATTAACATGGAAGTTTTTCTTAATCCAGGAATATGTTTAGAAATAGAAAATAGTTTCCCTTAAAACCTCCTTTATCTGATGAACTTGGAAAGTTTCACATGTGGAAAGGGCCACATATGGAGGAAATGCAGGCAGCATCTAGGAGCTGAGAGTGAACCCCAGATAGGTGACAGTCAGCAAGAAAACAGGACCTGAGCTCTGTTGAATTTTGCCATCAGTCATGTGAGCTTGGAAGAAGACCCCAAACTCCAGACAGGACAAAGTCCAGGACATCTTGGTTGCACAGGACTTAGTTAAGCTGTGCCCATACTCCTGACTCATGGGGACAATGAGATAATACATGTATGTTAAGCTTCTAAGAAAAAGGAAAGTAGTATCTGCTCATCAAAACAAAAGTGAAAATAGTACAGAAAAAGAAAGGTGCAAAATCCCTCACCCCTAATCTCATTCCTCTACGTGGCCACTCCTAAGGTTGTGTGTGTGTGTTTGTGTATGTGTCTTAGACAAAGGTGCATGCATTCTTCTTTATTAACATGTGCGGTCCGTGGGACAGGAATAAGGACAAAGTTGGGAAAGAGGGATTTCTCACAGGAGGGCATTATCTCCTTGGGGGCAGCTAAGTGTTGCTGATTGCTAATCTCTCAGGATCACCCTCTAAAATGCCTTATAAACTGCATCTCAGGACATCCATCCAGCAGGACCTAGAACAAGAGATGGGTGAGGCTGAGAGGACCTGAATTCTTACATGAGACATGTCTGATGAGGAATCCTTCTATACACTATTTATAGATATTCAAACATGTATTTGTTTTTATTAAAAAGCTGAATTGACACTATGTATACTGTCTGGCTTACTTTTTTCATTTATTAATTATTTATATGAATATTTTTCTGCATACAGATCTATTTCATTCTTCTACAGGCTACAGAGAAAAGAGAGAAATTTTAGATTAGAGGATAAATTTTAGAGGTTATTTTGTATTTTTCTTTTCTTTTTTTCTTAGTTTTTTTGACAAGTAACAACACATTTTATTATATCCCCTAGGGTATCATTTCACTTAAGCCTAGGGAAACTTGGTGTCATGTCACTTAACTTTTAATATTTATTCAAGTTTTGCATTTAATTATTCAAAATATGATCAGCTGTGTTAGCATATGCTTCTGATTTACCAGAAGTTAATTTGGTGTATTCCTGGGGAAAGAAAATTTATTTCTTTCAAGTCAGAGGAGGATGGCTATGATCACCCTGGTGAAGCTAAAAGAAGATGACTTTAAAGCTCTATTACAAAATTAATACCTAAGAGTCTATCAATCTTGTCTTCTCAACTCTGTGCCCATTTCTCTCATTAGCCATATTCCACCCTGCTCTGACTATTGATTAGAAAGAAGGAGGGAAAGAAGGAAGGGAGGGAAGTAGAAAGAAAGTTAGTTCCTTGACCATTATTAGATTAATTAATTTAGTTGTACAATAGCTAGACTTTCCTGTGAATTTAGGTATTCATCTGAATGAGACAGTCAACCAATTCTTGTGTTCTCAACTAGAGGGTCAGTCTAATTCACTGGATTTGACAGCTACTTAACAAAAATTTCCCTGGGTACTTGCTCCAAACAAAGCTGACTCCAAGGAAAACTGAACCTGTTTCAAGTCTTAGGAAGAGCTGTAAAATAGTCCAGTGGTCACTTCACACAGTTGTCTTAACAAAGTAAAGTTGGAAGTGAAGCAAAGGGAAAAGAGGTTTTCCAGACAGATAACATGATTGCCAAGAGATCACACCCTCCTCGGGCCTCTCCCTAAGGACACTGATCCTATCAGGAAGAAGTAAACTGGGAGGCAAGACAGCTTTCATTCTGTGAACATTCCTAAGCAGAAAAACAAATGATGAATCTCTTAATATCATTTTCCCTCTATCCTCACCGGTGATTAGAAAGAACTTCTCAATAAAAATGTTAAAATCCATCCCTCAGATGAGCACCCCATTATGTCCTTCATGAAATTTTTTCAGCACACCAGTCATTTCTGCCAGCGTGATCACTATCGCACGTCAAGTGCTAAATTTTTGAGGCAAGGAAGTTTAAGGAGAAGTTAAGAGAAAGATCTAAGACAAAAAAGATGGGTGAGGCAGTGAAAGGAGCTGAACATATTTGACTAGAAATCAATCTCCTTCAGAAAATATTTAGGGGTGAGGGAGGGGTTATCTATACTATGTCTTCTTTGTTCTTTTATATAAGTTCATTCCATTTCACAGACAAACTTCTAGAAACAAAATATGTCTTATGATTTTATGGAACATGTTCATATCTGGATGTTGGATTTGGCTGTGGCTGACCTCTTAAGACAATAGTTCTAAGTGAAGAGCTTTATATTCAGTATCATGGATGTCAGCAATATGCAGTATGTAAAAGACAAAAGCCAAATGTTTGCCTTTATTACTCTGAATTATACAAAGGGGATCAATTAAATCAGAGTAGCTTAACTGAGACCTGAATTGTGATAAAACTGTCAAAAAGGCAACTATTTTATTATTCAAGGATATTTTAAAATGTATTTGATGTCTTTAGCCTAGGCATGATAAAGCGTGTCTCAGAGTTTTTGTTGTAAGATATTAAGATCAAGAGCAGAAAAAAATAAATGTACCTTTTTTCCTGACTCTAAAAAGTCCTATCTCTCAGAAATGAACAAAACTACATCCTAATGAAAGAGGTATGAAAATAGAATTATTAAGTTCTTCAATTACAGAAGGAAACATTCCATTCGCCTCATTATTTAAGTTTCTTCTGTGTCCTACCAGTGAATATAGACATATAAATATACTAGTACAAATATACGTCTGTAACTTGGACAAGATACTTAACTTTTCTCTGCCTCAATTTGCTCATCAGTAAAATGGGATAAAAATAGTGGCCATTCATAAATTATTGGGGGAATTTAACTTATTTAATATCATACGCATTTAGGAGAATGCCTGGGATATAGTAATAACTCAATAACTATTAGTTGCATCCACCATCACCTTCATAATCACCATCACCATTATGTAAGAGCACATAGCAACGTGCCCAGGATGAAGTAGGTACACGTTAATTTGTTAAAAACCCCATCTGGGTTTGTTTGTTTGTTTGTTTTAATTTACTTTTGGCTGTGCTGGGTCTTCGTTTCTGTGCGTGGGTTTTCTCTAGCTGCGGCTAGCAGGGGCCACTCTTCATTGCGGTGCGCGGGCCTCTCACTGTCATGGCCTCTCTTGTTGTGGAGGACAGGCTCCAGACGCGCAGGCTCAGTAGTTGTGGCTCACGGGCCTAGTTGCTCTGCGGCATGTGGGATCCTCCCAGACCAGGGCTCGAACCCGTGTCCCCTGCATTGGCAGGCAGATTCTCAACCACTGCACCACCAGGGAAGCCCTGGGCTTTTATTTTAATGAGATATACTTTCCTTTTTCTTTGTTCAGGAATCAATGATATATTTGGGGAAGCAATAGGCATGTTATTTTTCTTTCCATGATCCTTGTTCCTGGCTCTCTTGGCCATCTATTCTCAGTAGAATGCAAACCAAGACAACAGTTCGAAACCAATCTGAGTTCAGTAAACTCGAAAACCACATCACCAAAAACAATGGAGATTGAGGAAATAATCTTTCTTAACTTCTCCTACTTCCTAATGTAGAGTTTTTATTGATTTCTCATTTTCTTAACTTATATGTTGACTTAGGTTTCTGGATTTTCTTTCTTCATTAAATTAAGTATGTTACAAATTCCACTTAAAGAAGATAGAGGCAGTCTTGAAAAAGGGAAAGAGAGCAGGCTGTGAAGCTTTAAAAACACACTTGCTCCACATTCAGATTTAACACAACAAACATCTCAGGACCTACCATGCTCCCATTGCAGAGCTTGACAATTTAATTTAAATTATGTCCTTTAAATTATAGAACATCCTGCATATTTAACAGGGAAATCAAGTAACTTGTCCAGGATCACCCACCTGGTAATTAGCAAAGTTTAGGAACTTTATTTGCTGTGGTCAATTCCTGACTTTCTTCTACTCCATGATAGAAACAAAAACACCTGCCCTTTGAAGCCTTGGCGTTGTTGTAAGACTATTATTATTATTAATTGGTAATATTAATCAACATAATAAGAAAGAGATGTTATAGACCACAAGGTACTATAGACAAATAAGGTAACAATATAATAGAGAACTACGAAGACCTGTAAAACATTTTTCTTTGTTGTAAAAATTATTGGAAATAAACCAGACAGTGACTGAGTTTTGGGAATAATTTTTAATATGGATATTGTTATTAAATCAATATATTTTTTGCTACAGAGTATTGGAATACAAATGATTGTAGAAAGAATTTTATTCCCTAAAATCATTCAGCTAGTATATTTTCCTTGCATCATATTCTACAGAATCTTTCAGATGGTATGTTTCCCATGCCTGTAAAAAAAAAAATCAACTTTTGTTTTTATAATTTTACCACAACTGTACTGGGAGAGATTATAAGGAGAGGAAAAAATAATTCATGGTAATAGCTCTCTACGAAAGGTGAACCCATTTATCTCCCAAGTCATAATGAGCTAGTTCGAGAAAGGCCTGTGAACTTGCTTCTGGCAAGTGGAAACATTAATAAGCCCATTTTGAGAAGAGCTTTTGAACTTCTGGCAGGTGGACACATCAGCCCCAACAAATCATCGGGGAAAGCTCAGGTCAAAAGTGCAGCAGCAAAAAAGTATTTCCATTCATGTTTCAGAAAGACCAACCTATCTGCATGAGCTATCACGTTTATGCATAGTTTAGCCAAATTTCAAGGAGGCTTCATATCCAGGAATGGATAAAGACGATTCCAGCATTGCTCAGGGCAATATTTTTTAAACTGCAGCTGGCAACCCGTTAGTGGTCACGAAAGCAATTTATGGGTCTCAACCAGAAAGCAATTTATGGTGTCATTTAAAATAATGGCACCAAGTAGAAAAAATAGAAAATATCAGAAGGCACTCAGTATTAAAGATAAATGTTGTTTGTGAAACTGCTGCTCCAGGTGTGTGCTTTTGCTTGATCCCAAAGTAGGAGGTATTTCTTTCTGCAAGCTGTAGTCAGAAAGGCAGAAAACATTGGTCTGGGGCTGTGAGTTCTGACTAGATTCCAGTGGGGATGAAGAGAGAAAAGGCTTTGAGTCTGAAGTCGGAGCCAGAGAAACTTTGCAGAATTTAAGTACATCTAGCTCCTTGTTCTCCAAATCAGAATAACATACTAGGGAAAAGACGGTGAGATGGATCAGTTGTCCTGGGTCACTCGCGTTAGGTAGATGAATTCGAGTAGCTATAAGATCATTTCTTCAGTTCCTGACTTTAGCGCCAAAGTAGTGTTTTCTCCTTTAGCAAGCCAATGGGGGCTTGAAAATCACAGTGAGACAGGCATGCATCTACCTGCCACTTTATCTTTCACCTTCAGAACCTACTGCAAGAGATTCAGTATTTTGATAGACAGAGAGGCTTGCATTGTCTTGCAGATTATATATTAAGCTTTCGGGAAAATTCCATGAAAGTTATCAACACTTGACTTTGCCCTAATTACTTCTCATGAAATGAGAATTGCTTGACATTAATGTTAGTCATGTCAAACGCTTGCATTTAAGGTGGAAGAAAGATTGAAATATAGGCTTAAAGAAACCAATTTAAGATAACTCCACAGCCAACTCATAGTGCACATTAGTTTACTTTTAAACTTCTCTAAAGGAAATGGATATTGGCTGGCTGATGACAGCTACCACTTACTGGATTTTATAAAAGACTATAGAATATGCATGGGTTAATTTGTATACAGCTGGCACATGGCAATTTTTATTTTTTAATTTAAATTTTATTGGCATATGGTTGATTTAGAATGTTGTGTTAGTTTCAGGTGTACAGCAAAGTGATTCAGTTATACATATACATATTTATTCTTTTTCAGATTCTTATCCCATATAAATTATTACAGAATATTGAGTAGAGTTCCCTGTGCTATACAGTAGGTTCTTGTTGGTTATCTATCTTATATACAGTAGTGTGTGTATGTTCATACCAAGCTCCTGATTTATATCCCCCCGCCGCCCTGCCACGACATTTCCCCTTTGGTAACCATCAGTTTGTTTTCAATATCTGTAAGTCTGTTTCTGTTTTGCAAACAAGTTCATTTGTTTCATCTTTTTAAAAAATTAGATTCCACATATGAGTGATAGCATATGATATTTGTCTTTCTCTGACTTACTTCACTTAGTATGATAATCTCTAGGTCTATCCACGTTGCTGCAAGTGACATTATTTCATTCTTTTTAATGGCTGAGTAGTATTCCATTGTATATATGTACTGCATCTTCTTTATCTATTCCTCTGTCGATGGACATTTAAGTTGCTTCCATGTCTTGGTTATTGTAAATAGTGGCACGTGGCAATTTAAATCTTTGCCCAAACATGATTCAAATGCCTCAAAAGATATTACTGTTCTAGAGCAGTGCTGTCCAAAACAACTTTCTGTGATAATGGAAAAGCTTTATATTTGTATTGTCCAAATGATAGCTACTAGCCACACACAGCTTGTTGGGTATTTGAAATGCGGCCAGTGTGACAAAGAAAATGAATTTTTAATTTTATTTGATTTTGATTAATTTAAATAAAAATTTAAATAGCTACATATGGCTAGTGACTAAGATATTGGACAGCCCAGTTCTGGAAGTTTTAATTTCCATGCAAATTTAAGCCAAATAAAGAGCCCACTTTTCTATTAATGTCCTAAAAATTAAATCACACAAATATAATAGGGTGACTTTTTAATCCTATCTTGTTATGTACTCTTTTCAAGTCTTCTCCCTTAATCTCACCTCTTAGTCATGTCTTACACATAATAGGTACTCTATAAATGTTAGCTGTTATGCTATTATTACTCATATACTACCTACCTTTGACCCCAAATTAATCCTTAAAGACTTAAGTTTATTAGAATATTTTGAGGATCTGTTGTGATGAATTCAGATACCTTGGCATTATTTTGAGCAATGTTTTTCAGACTGCAGATTGAAATTCATTAGTGGTTCTTGAAAGCAATTTACATGAATTCTTTTTTGTCAGAAGAATTATAATTAAAACCTGTTTAACTAAATATTTCTAAAGTAACTTATGGTAGGTACCAAATGGATAAATTGTTTTTAGTTTACTTGGGCAACTCCCTTTACCTCTCTTGCCCAAGTGCATTTATTTATTAAATGGGGATTGGACTAAACCTACCAGTGTCACAGGAGTAGTGCCCACAGGATCCTGATGGCTACTTAACAAATGAAGCACACTGAGTATAAGACAAAAAGGCACAGAGGAAACTGTCAAACTGGAGAATTTATGTCCCATCTAGAAAAAAAAAAATGAACTCAACTCCAGCCAATGCAATTCGTTCTTATGCAAATTCAGACCCTGTGTTCCTGAATGCTTTAATTTTCCAACATAAACCAAAAATTTAGATTCTATGAGCGTTGAAACCAAATCCCTTAGAAAATAATGTGGGTCAAGTGAATTTTAAGGTATGTAAATCACATTTCAATAAAGCTCTTAAACAAAATAATGTGTGGGCCTGAGGGTCATCAGTTTGCAACTTCTGGACTATTTGATTTTTAAGATCCTTTCTAGTGCTGCTACTCTGGCCTTTCTAATTCTTTTTCATACATCTTTCTTGAAATTTTTAGTAGATGGTATCTGGAGAAGAAGTATGCCTTCAGAAGTGACTTCTCTGAGGACAGAAACTTATCTAGCAATGAGCACATGCATTCAGGCCTAGGCTACAAGACTTTAGGCAAACTAGTTGACAAAGAAATAAGAAGTGTAAGCCCAGCAAAGGAAAAAGACTGAAGTAAGAAGCCAATAACATTTTTTAAAATAAGAGTGAGGTGAGGGCTTCCCTGGTGGCGCAGTGGTTGAGAGTCCGCCTGCCGATGCAGTGTACACGGGTTTGTGCCCCGGTCCGGGAAGATCCCACATGCCGCAGAGCGGCTGGGCCCATGAGCCATGGCCACTGAGCCTGCGCGTCCGGAGCCTGTGCTCCGCAACGGGAGAGGCCACAACAGTGAGAGGCCCACGTACCGCAAAAAAATAAAAATAAAAAGAGTGAGGTGAGAAAAAAAAAATCCAGATGAACAAGTGGCATAGAGAAGAGGCAAAGATAAAATACTCTGATTATTCTGTAGCCCTTCAGTGTTTTTTAAGGATATTTGCATATTCTGAAAACCTTCTTTTGAAAATACCGAAATGCATGTTAATTTACATTTGTCTGGAAATAGATCATATTCTACATATTCTATCATGAATAGTGGGTCATTACTAACAGAGTTTTAATAGTCAATTTCTAAGAAGGTGAGGATAAAAATCAGCTAAAACGGGGTTTTCAACCCAATCCTGAAACACCCATTACTTTAGACTTCCTTCGAGTGCCCCAAACTTATGTGTGGCAATTACATCTGGAGGACAATAAAACAGCACCTCTGAGCTCTAATCAAAGTCAGAAATGGGAGCACAGAATCAAAGCCAAAATTGGGAGTTGAAGGAGACTCTGCCTGCTATCTATATTCATTCTAGATGTACATTTTTCAGTCCCTTTCATACCAGTTCTAGCCCAATCGATTTACTGAAAAGTATGTCATTCACAAAACAAATGAAAATGAAGTCATCATTTTAAAGAAAATGATCATAAAATACTACTAAGTAGAGTTGTGGAGAATTCAAGTCATAACCGACACCTGTATGACTAATCTTTTTTTTTGGTGGGGGGGGTTGGGGTACATGGGCCTCTCACTGTTGTGGCCTCTCCCGTTGCGGAGCACAGGCTCCGGATGCGCAGGCTCAGCGGCCATGGCTCATGGGCCCAGCCACTCCGCGGTATGTGGGATCTTCCCGGACCGGGGCACGAACCCGTGTCCCCTGCATCAGCAGGCGGACTCTCAACCACTGCACCACCAGGGAAGCCCTGTATGACTAATCTTTATGGAATATTGACTTGTTCATCTGATTAAAACTTAAGTTCAATTCTGATATTATTTTCAGATGTCTCCCCAGCTTGGCTTCATCTTTATGAGCATAAATGGACTATTTGATCTTTGGAAAATTCTAGAAATAAAGTTGTCATTATTTCCCACAGTCTGTAAAAAGTTAAAAGACAGAGAAGAAAAATAAAGAAAGAAAGGCTATCTTGTTCAAAGACAGAAAACCTTCTTCAGTGTCAGAATCAAAAAATCTTAAAGCTAAATATGCTAAGATTAAACCTTTTAGAAACAGAGCAAAAAAGATGGGTCAAATTTTCTATTTAGCTCTTCAATTTTATTCAATTCAGTTATGCATTTAATTTTCAACTAGTTGCCCTGCAAGCTTGTAGGTGTTACTGAACACAGTATGGACAAAAACATGACCCTTACCTTCTCAAGTATACTTTTATCTCACTGTCAGTTCAAACTTATGCACAAACAAGGAAACACACCAAGTAGGATGGGGATGGACAATGGGAGCTTTAGAAGGTCAAGCAACCCACCTGGGCTTGACCTGGAAAAAGACATAGAGCTCATCTTGCAGACCTCAGGTGGTCCAATTCCTTAGAAGGATGAAGAATCAGAGAGGCTTCAGGTAGAACTTTGCATAAAGTTGTGATCCCAGAGCTGTAACTCAGGTTCTGGATCTCTGTCCCGTACTCCATATAAGTCCTATGCTGAACCTGTACAAATCATATTCTATTTAATGTTTCTCCTGGACCCAGTTTATATTTGAGACACACAAACTATTATACCTATCTGGTTCACAGGATTTAGTGATTTGAAACAGTAAACTCAGGAACATTTATGACATTTTTTTCAAAGAAAGAAAAAGGTTTACAAAGTATAGATTCCTCTCCTTCTTATAAATAGCTATTGTGTGCTCACTATTTGCCAGACACATGGCACTGGGTGTTAGAGACAGAGCCAGGGGCTCCGCCGAGACCCTGCCCCTGCACACAGAAAGTGATCTTTAGAGGGAAGAAATACCATGTGTCACTGAAATGCACAAAAACAGGAGTTCGAAGATAGAACATTAATGTAAATATCACTGAAAAAGAAAGCATGGCTTCTAACTAAAAAGTATGGCAGTGCCTTAAAGGAAGGCATGTTCTACATATAAATCACTGATACGAGCCTATTTTGGTTTTGAATTTTCTTCCTTGTAACCTGAGGGCTTGCAGCCATTTCCCTGCCTTTGGCTGCAGTTTCCAGCATGGGAGAAGGGAGAATTCTCTTCCATATATCGCTACAACAAACATGTGATACAGCCTCCTCTCCTTGTGGATATCTTCCTAAGAATAGGTCCCATAAAGCAATGCTTTTCAAAGTTTAATGGGCATATGTAGTTGGGATCTCTTTAAAATGCAGATCCTGATTCAGGAGGTCTGGGGTGCGGCCTGAGAGTCTGCATTCCTCACAAGCGCTCAGGTGATGATGTGCTGCTGTCTGCAGGCCATATGCTGAAGGAGCAAGGCCATAGACGCAATCAGTGGTTACTCTGCAAGAACAGAGAAAATTGTGATTATTCCTCAAACAATGAATACATGTTTCACTAAAACCAAATTATACTCTATTGCTCTGCGTAAACAACTTTTGTTTCAATTACAATCATGGTCCTCAGGTCAACAGCAATGACAAGACATCATTGATTTCAAGACACATCAGTGATATTAAAATGTACATATTAGAACTGAGGAAATACGGTATTTAATAAATCAATCATTGAATTGTCGTAAGTGCCAGGACGTGCTGGGGGCAAGTTATCAGACAATTAAAGCACAGGTTAAGAAGACCACATCAGACCTGCACAGGGTCTATGAATGCTCACAGACGGGACAACTAACCTGGTCTTAGGGGTGGGAAGTTGGCAATAGAGGGTGGAGAAAATGGCTTTGCTGCAGGAAAAAACACAACAAGCATTATTCACATCTGATTCCAAGACTGAAGTTGTTAGCTTTTGAGTCATATATGAACCTAACCCTGAGGAATGTTTTTCTCCTTTCTGTCTTTACTGGTTGGCCTAAGTCAAAATCTGGAAGGACATTTTTCAGCAGGTATCCTTATTTTTCCATGAAAGCAGTGCTCACTTAATTCAGAATGCTACAAGCAGGTCTAGACATAACAAATCACCATGGTCCAGGAAACTAGGACTTAACTGCTTAAAAATTATATACAGGTTTAAAATTTTTGTCCCTGGGACAAAAGTTTGGCTTCACAAAATATGCAATTAGTGATCAGAGTTACTGATATTCTACTTAGGTGCTAATGAACAATTGCTTTGTGGCCTCCAGAAATACCTTGCACTTACCAGTCCAACTTTTTCAAAGAAGCTGAATTTCTACTTTCCATTTGAGAGCTACCTGTAAGTGATAGATTATGAAACTTAAAAAACAGAAGTAGAATTGCATTAAGAATGCATCATTGGCTTTGAACCTATGAATTTAAGAGAACATATTCACATAAATAAAGGCAACCTACTTTGAAAACAAATTTTCCTCTTTAGGTCTATAAGTATATAAATGTGTATGTGTATGTATATATTTATACATATATATGTCTATCACCTTTAGCAACTTTGTTTTTAAGACTGTCATAGCATTTTAAACATCACTTTTAGTTATCTTACACACTTTGTAGTGAAAATCATCCATCACAGTTTAATGAAATTTATCTTAATACACCTTACCTTTCCAACAAAAGATAGTTTGCAGAATAATTTCCACCTCTTAAAATACTGACACATTAAAATTACAGCATATGTCTTGGCAGCCAAACAAGTTTTTAAAAAGTAATCCAGTAGAGACCAAAAAAAGAAAAAAGATTACTTGCCATTTTTTAAAGTAAGAAGAATGTCCAGGGACTTCCCTGGTGGTGCACTGGATAAGACTCCACACTCCCAATGCAGGGGGGCTGGGTTCGATCCCTCTTCAAGGAACTAGATCCCACATGCATGCCACAGCTAAGAGTTCGCATGCCACAACTAAGGAGTTTGAGAGCTGCAACTAAGGAGCCCTGGAGCCACAACTAAGGAGCCCTGGAGCCGCAACTAAGGACCCCATTTGCCACTACTAGGACCTGGTACAACCAAATAAATAAATAAAAATAAATATTAAAAAAAAAAGGAATGTCCAAATTTGACTTATTGTGTGCTTTATAAAGATGAGAGGAATGCCTAAAATGTTGTGATTCTTACAGGTTGTCTATGCGTGCTCATTATAACAAATGCCATAACCATTTATATTTCTTTAATAAAAGACAGGGGTAATTAGTGCTGTAGTTACCACTGTCACTTTCTGGTAAGAGGCGTAGCTACCTGCTTTACTTCTCCCGGTAAGGATTACTCATTTCTTCTGACATTTTCAAATGTTCTTCTGAACTTCAGGTGACATAATCTGTTGCTACAGTAACATCTCCAAATGTGTCAAAAGACTATGATTCAAGGGAATTCAGTAGCAACTTCATTTTGCTATGACCTGGAGCTACTATTCTCCAAGTCTGCCAATGCTCCAGTTTTGAAAGCATCTATGTGAGGTTGCCAACCAGCAACCCTTTAAAATACATTAAATAATCATTCATCTCCCTTAATGGCCCAGTTACAGATCTTTGCTTCCTACTGAGGTCAGAAAGTACTCTAGCTGTAGAAATTGTGAATTATTTTGGAGGGCACGGTTCTTCAGCTAAGTGCCCTGTCTTTTCTCAATAAGTTAAATGAGGTGACAAGTAGAAAAGAAGACTAGAAAATAGTGAATAAAAGGATAGAAAAGCCAAATAGGCTTTTTTATTTGACAGAATCTCTCTTCTTTGTGGTGTTAGATCTCACCAAAATGTCAAATTTGAATTTTGAAAGTACTCTCAGTATGAGTTTTCCCTTCAAATGCACTGCTGAATTCCTATCAGAAAGACATAGTTTTGGAGTTTTGTAATTTTTAGCAAAAAGCCATATAAAGACTGCATGTTAGCCTGAGGGTTTTTTTCTATTACTTTATCGAATTTTCTTTCTATTCTTTTATAACAGTAGATGAATTTGAAGCAGTGATAGGTCTGACTTCAAAGCATAATGATTTTCAGAATCAAAATGACACCTCCATGAGATTAAGGACGATGAAATTGTCAGGATCAAGTTTGAAAATAATTGAAATAGGAATAAGTGTATTTTTTTCCATTGGTATTCAGGATTTTTCTTGGAAGAGACTTATGTTTTGACTCAGTAAAGTTTATCCCTGAATAAAATTTGAAATCAACACCTTGGGCTATCCCTGCATGCAGCTAATGGACACATCCCATCATATTTCATTGTTAACAGCTTCACAGCCCATTCAGGTGTCAGGCATTATGCTTGATTAGGTATACAAAGTTCAAATGCAGTCTTCCTCCAAGAGCTTACAGTCTACTGGGGAAACAAATATGGAATCAATGTCAATATGGCATCATAGAAATAATTGGCAGGATGCCAAAGGGCCTCAACTAAGCAGGAACAAACCCAGAATGGTTATGACAAGCAAGGGGTCCAGGGAGATGGATCACTGAGAGGATGGAAGGAAAATAAGGTGAAGAAGGGCATTGCAGGATGCAAAGACAAGCATGTGCAAGGCCACAGGGTAGACAAACTAGATTCCTTCAAGAAATCAACTCTAGAGTTTGGTCTGAGTGGTTCGTGGTAACTGGGGAGGCCGGGAAAAGAGCAGCATGCTGAAACATGAACTTGGAGAGGGAAGCAGCTTCAAGATCATGGAGCATTTTGGGTCCCATATTAGGGACATGTTAATCAAGAAACTGAACTTTAGCTTCTTTAGCACAAGTTAACAGTCCTAACAGAAATTATCTGATAAAGCATATATCTTGTCTGGATTTGACATTCTTGAAGCCTACAAAAATATATACATACGAGATTATACCTGTATTCCTATGCACACTAAGAACATAAAATACCAAACTTCATGGCCTGGGTGAGTCAAATGCCTTCCCACTCCCACCCAAAATAAAATGACTGCACTTCAGTGGTCTGCCAGTAGAAATGTCAGGAGAAGACACAAGTGGATGCACAGGGAAGAGACACGGTGGTAATTAGAGGACAGATAAACCATTGCCACTTACTCAGCTGTAAAGCCCCAAATTAAAACCTTCAAATTCTGCGGTAGCTCAAAGACAGATTCTCTGAGGATATAATGCACAGCATGTGACTATAGTTAACAATGCTGTACCGTATATTTGAAAGGTGCAAAGAGAGTACATCTTAAAAATTCTCATTACAAGAAAAAAAATTGTGTAACTGTGTGGTGATAGACGCTAACTAGACTTTACTGTGGTGATCATTTCACAACATATCCAAATATCAAATCATTATGTTGTACACCTGAAACTAATGTCATATTAAATGTCGATTATATCTCAATAAGATAAATAATTGTAAGTTAATTAATTAAATAAAAATAAGAGATTCCCAGAGGCTGGGGAGATCTCTAGGTTGAAGGATGATGAGGAAGAAACGGAAATAAGAAATGGACAAAAGGAAATTCCCTGAGATCCAGGATAAACTGGGAAAAAAAGAAAAGAGCAATGATTAAAAAAAATCAAAGGCCAAACTTTTGGTGATGAATACTTATGAACTGGGTGGGACAGATAGAAGAAACTTGCAGAGAAAATTTAAACCACATGGCAAAGGTGTTTGGTCTACAGTTTGAGTATCCCGCACAGTTTTTCCCCCTCCTCCTCTTTACCATTTTCCTCTTTTGCTTTGAAGTAAATGAACATCGTATTTCAACTACTTCCTGGTCTGGTTTTTAACTCGGTGTGATTTTTTTTGTTTGTTTAATTACAAGCGTTATAAACTTCTCCTTTAGGCAATGTTTCTGTTAAAAGTAGAAACTTTAGTGGATACTTCTGTTTCTACCTCAGTCTACCTTCTACCCTCACTACCACCTTGGGCCCACGTCATCTTTGCCAAGGCTAGTACCTAGGAGGACTATATAGTGCAATGGTTAACAGCATGGTGTCTGAAAGCAAACTACATCAGTGTGATTCCCAAGGCTGCTGCTGCACTCTGTATTTTCTTGAGAAAAATATTTAACTACCCCATGGTATTTTCCAATGTATATTTTAAAAAAAGATGATAATACCGGCCTTATAAGACTGACCCAAATACCCAGTGAGTGACCTATCACTGAGGAAAAGATGGCTGGAGCTGCAGCGTGTGCATTGCAACTGTGAAGGGCAGGTCAAGCGCATCACAGCAGCATTAGCACTGACACATTCTTGGGCTACTGCGCCAGACCTGGATTACCTATCTCCATATTGCTTAATGTGGGAGAAGGAGGAAACTATCTTATTGAAGCTACTTTATTTAAATTTTCTGTTACATGCAGCTAAAATTAAATCTTAATCAATAAAATAGTGTATCCAAAGTCAAAGTCCATCTCAAATCCCAAATCTTTTAAAATGTCCTCTCTGCAACTCTTTTTTCAGTTGGGTCAGGATCTATCTTTCCTTCCTCTGAATTCTTATATTATTCATTTTATACTTACCTCTAATTTGCAAGTTAAACATCGCTTATCTGTTGTTAGATTCATAATTCATTTCTGTGACAGGATCATAAACTATGTGAGGGCAGGGACCACGTCCCATTTGCCTACGGGGTCACAGTATGTTGTGCTAGAGATATTTGTTGACTGCCTGATATAAAGCGTGTATTTTTTTTTAAGTTTCTGTAGTTTTTTTTTTTAATTTTTCTTTTATATTGGAGTATAGTTGATTAACAATGGTGTGTTAGCTACAGGTGTACAGCAAAGTGATTCAGTTATACCCATACAAGCATCCATTCCTTTTCAAATTTAAAGCATGTATTTTTTAAACATAAGACATTACTTTCTCTAATAAAAGGTTTCATGGTCTGAAGAATAGATTGGCAAATTAAATTAAGTAATTAATGTAAAGGACAGATATCAAGAGTTTTTAGGCTG
The DNA here is from genome assembly GCF_059928025.1 of Delphinapterus leucas. Lineage (NCBI taxonomy): Eukaryota > Metazoa > Chordata > Mammalia > Artiodactyla > Monodontidae > Delphinapterus > Delphinapterus leucas. Next base: position 46,823,195 of record NC_143131.1, read on the forward strand.
TTTTTGTTGTTTTGTAGTTTTTGAAAGACCACATACATAGGCATTTCATCATTTGCTTGCTAAGAATAAATAATGGCTGAATAGGCCTTTTGTTTCCCAAAGCAGAGCATGGTATATTATTTTACTCCATAGTGACATCAAATAAGTTTGACCTAAAATGAAGGTTTATTTGGATACAGGTAGATCGAATGGATCTTTCCTATTTGATTGGTAGACTCCTATGTCCTTCAAACCATAAGAATTTTTATCAAAGCTAGTTTTGAAAACATATTTGAGGGATATGCATGGGTATTTTTTTCTCTTGTTTTTATGAAGTCAGCCCCACAGAGCTCTGTTGGCATGGAATCTAGAACTTCATCCAATAGGATAATACATTGCTCAATTATTCCAGAGAGCCTGATGCCATATTTCTCGATGCCGTAACAATGTACCCCTTTGTAAACAAGGATGAATTATTTTCCTCCAAGTAGCCGTGGTAGATAGACATCGAATAATAAAGCTGTAAGGAATTTCAAGAAATCACCAGATTGATTCACCTGTACTCTGCAAGATGGTGTTTTAAAGCCCTTGGACATTGGCGAGTCTGTAACTTACTATCCAGGCATTGCCTGGACCTTGGCATCTCTAATTTCTAATTCCAAACATTTACTTACGGAAGGGCATTCCTGCTTTCCACGTTTGATGCATTTTTCATCCTCATATCTCTCCAGTACCTTTGTGCACATGGATTGTGATAGGGTAGGCTAGGCTATAATAAATGGATCCCCAAGTGTACATAGACTCAAACACGATGAAAGTTTGTTTCTCACTTATTGAATAGACCAAATCAGGTGCTTCTTACCATGTGGTGACTCCATTCCACGTGGTGATTCAGATACCAAAGCTGCTTTCATGCTGTGGTTCCATCATCTTCACCTTGTGGCTCCCGGGGATTCCCTGGGGGAAGGGACAGGGAAGGGAAGTGATGGAGGGAGGCCAGGGGTTATTATCAAAATCATTCAAAAGGAGAAAATATCGGGAAGAGAGTGCATGTGAGAGACATTAATAGACCATGCCTGGAAATGACCACCTCCCTTGCTCTCACTCACATGGCCACTTCTATGGGAAAGGGAGCCTGAGATATATAGTTAGTTGTCTCCAGGATAAAAACCAAAATGGATTTTTGTGAAAACTAACAGTTTCTGTTATATGGATTCTCTTTTCCCACAGCACTAAAATATCCATTCGTTAATTCAGTGTGTTTATGGATTCCCTATCCTCTATTGCTTACAGTCTAGTTGGGGAGAGACATACTAGTTCCGTAGTCTCACAAGTGTACAGAGGAAAGGGACAGAGTGCTGCGAGAGTACATCACAGGATACCCGACCTAGAGTGAGGGATCAGGTGAAGCATCTCTGAGGAACGGACGCTTAAGCTGTCATCTGAAGAATGAATGCACTTTGAGTATCATACCCTTTTATGTGTCCTGAAACAGCTTTTTCTTTCTTTCTTTGATAGAATTATCAAAGAAAGGGATGATTAATTATCAAAGGAGGGATGATTAATGAAATGAAGTGGCATGTATTTATATCTCCCATTACACAGATCCCCACTATATGGCTTTATAACAGGTAACCAGTGTGTATACATACCTGGTATCCTGCCTCATGCTTCAACCAACTGCCATTACCAGCAATCCAACAGGTGACTTCAAACTCTTTTGAGTTTAAGAGTTGGGGGTCAGTTTACCTCAAGTGATGACCGTTACTGGCAAAATTCAGAAGAAAGTAAGGGAGCATTGGAAGATCTCATAAGCAGTATAGCCAAGCTTTATAGAAAATGGGAAGGTCATGTAGAACACAGTAGAATCTCTAATCTGCCTACCCTGTGACTCTTCCCTCCAGTTTGGCTTCTATCTCTGTTTCTACTCAAGCTACCCTCTGCCAGCTCTCTTTCCCTTTTTCTCTATTCCATGCTTCTTTCTTACCTGTAACTTCTTCTCCCACATGGTTTCTGATTGCCACTTTCTTTGTGTCTCTTGGCTTTTGGGTTATTTCAGTGCCCATGTCTTCTGATCCTTCTGCTACCATGGTCTTTTTGAATGTTTTATATTTATTATCCCCATAAAGGAAAGTGTAAGGGACATTAGTCCTTGTTCCCTAGCCAGCCCATAGATGCTATCCTAGGCTTGGGAACAGATCTCAAGTGGAATCAGTTGTGTGTGACCAGGCGCAAGGTAGGTCTGTGGCTCCTGACACTAATATGAGGACTCATTTTTATTCATGGCCACAATGGACCAGATTTATTCTGCTGCCTGAAATAATTTTTAATATAGGCACAGCACGTGAAATAATAATGTTCAGACATTGAATATCAGTTGATAAAGCACAGTGAACCCTTATGGAGGGGAAACAAATCAGGGAACCCTACAATTGACCCAGTTAATCATCTGGAGAGAGTTACCAGGGCACAGCTGAGTAAGCAGACCCCGGGCAGAGCTCAGTGGACTTTCTTCATTGGGGACATGGAGCTGGGAGTCTGGAGAATCCAGACTAAAGAGCTGATCATTTGGGGCTTGATGCTTATTTACAGAAGGAATGAGATTATGATCACCAGGAATCTAAGAGACATTGCAAACCAAGCAAAAGAAAGTTTAAAAAAAGAGAGAGTTTCATTCCACATCTTTTCTCCTCTCTACCCACCCTCACCTCTCCCTCCCATGAGCCCCACTTCCACAAGTCTTTACCTGCATTTTAAACTATTCCCAGGTTTCTCTTCTCTAGCAGTGCCCTTGCTCTAAAATAAGTATTTCCCAATTAAAACTCTACTTTCTGCATATCTTAGTTAAGTGGTATGTCAATTGCTCTCCATCCCATTTTCCTATTTTTTTCAAGTACATATAATTATGAAAAATATTTTATGTATTTAATTATGTATATTTTTAAATTGTCCATTAAGTTAGGAACCCTTTCTGTCCTGTTCAGCTCTGTTCCTCTGGGGCCTGACACAATGTGAACGCCAAAAAAAAGTAATAAAATTGTGAGTGGAAGGAAGGAAGGAGGTCAGTATGGCATAGCAAGTAACTGGCAGTTTAAACCCCCTGGGTGTGTTTGAGCTTTGAAATAATGAGTTAACTTTAAAAAATCTGGACCTGTTAGAATTTGTAGGGAAGATAAAGGTCTGTCCCCATGAGGTCTTGTGCTCACAACCATATAGAGAAGTGCCAGTTGTCAGAAATAGTCAATTTCTGAAAGAAATTATCTCTTCCCAATAGTTCTTATTTTTCCAATACTTAAAATCTCCTCTGGCTAAGGAAATTTGTCTCCTAAGAAAATGAACATTAGTTGTATTTGTCTTACGGCTCAAACAGTTGAAACAAAGAGAATGACCGATTCAGGTGGCAGGGGTCCATGAAACACTGGAGATCTCGAGGCCTTTACCAAAGTTGGAGCAAGAAATCGGGCAGGAAGGAAGGGAAGGCTGGGGATTTCTAGTTTCAGGAATAAGAGTTAAAGGCTAAAACTCCAAGTTTTTTCAGTTCCTTCAGATGGCAAGCAGGCTTAGAGCTTTATAAGACATACAAGGTCTTTGATAAAATTCAGGATGTTTTTCATTTCCCTTCATCTGTGTCCAGTTTGTTCTCCATAAGAATTTTCAATAAAAGTCTTACAATGGAAAGAATATGTTTGCTTGTCTTGATCGTGCAAGGGGAATTGGGGGTGTCTGTCCCATTCTGCAGAAGTGCTGGGTGTGGAGAAAGGGACAGAGGTAAAAATTGCAAGTGCCCAAAGGTTGTAAGCACCAGTCAAGAAAAAAGAAAGATCAGGGAGATACATTCTTTTTTGCGATACGCGGGCCTCTCACTGCTGTGGCCTCTCCCGTTGCGGAGCACAGGCTCTGGACGCGCAGGCTCAGCGGCCATGGCTCACGGGCCCAGCCGCTCCGCGGAATGTGGGATCCTCTGGGACCGGGGCACGAACCTGCGTCCCCAGCATCGGCAGCACCAGGGAAGCCCAGGGACATATATTCTTGAGAGAGGACCTAGACTGAACTTCAGGAAGGCCTGAGAGGGACTTCTTGATTTGTTTTTAGTGATTCTCGCCCCCTCCTCCAACCCAACACAGGGTCTGGGAGAAGGGTGCATCCAGTTTGATCTCTAGCCCCTAGATAGCTTAGCTTGTGTAAGTGCAGATTCCTGAGCCTTGTACAAGACTAAATATCTCATACTCTCTAAGGGGCATGCCTACGAATCTGAACTTTGAAGATGTGAACCAGTGATCCTGATGCACACTAGAAAACAAAAGGAATTGACCAATTATCCACAAAACTACACTATTGGCACTCTTAGCTTCTGTGTTATTGATAGCAGTGATGATTTCAGGGAGTAAATAGAAGCTTAGAACCTAATTTTAAGTGGTGTGAATCCCCCTACCCTACTGGGTCACTGGAGTGGACAAGTGAGAGGATTTTCTCTGCAGGTTCATCCAGAAATTATTCTAGAACTGAAATCCTACCTTGGATAAATCTCACAAAAGAGACTCTAGAAAATGAAGTGAGGAATGGGCCTCCCATTTGGCCCTATCGACTATAGGAAAGAGTGAATAAGAAGCCACATTTCTGGGGGTAAAATGTGATAACTGCAGCAGGATCTTTGATGCTATGTAATCCTGTGTGTGTTCATTTGTATCTGGCTTCGTACCTGGCCCCTGAGCATTTGCACAGGCTCCAAGAGCAAACATTAGTTTCTGCCAGCTATAGTTCATGGGGCCTAGGACAGCTTGTTCTGCTTTTGCTTTTCTAATTAAAGGACTGGAGAGACTACAGGTGAGATTTATTTCCTTTATAACTCACCTAATATATTCCAAGTGCCACTCTCCAGAGGCGGCAGGAACCAGCTTGTCAGTTCCCAGATTTCTCTGTGAGAGTCTCTTTGTTTTTAACTAGCAGAGTGGAGACCTGGGGACAGAGGAAGAATCTAGTAACTGCTGAGAGACCAACTAATCTGTTGCTACATGAGTCACCCTTACAGTTTTTTTATACTTCCACAACGTTCTTAAAGAAGTTTTCAAGTTATAATTACTGGGCTGTGCTTGCATGCCTGGGTTTTAAACAAATTTTTTAAAAGACCTCTTTTTTCTTTTGACGAGCCATGATATATTATTTGCAGATTTTCTAAAACATGCAGCAATTTTGTTGAGGCCAGTGATGTGAAATTATGTCTTGTTTCAGAGAGAGAGAGAGAGAGAGAGAGACCCACCCTATCAAACATTGGCAAGGATTTGGAACAAGTTTTTTTTTTTTTTTTAAGTTGTATCTTGAGCTTCAGAGAAAAACAGTGAAACCTTTGTGGAATGTTACCATCTCATTCCACAAAAGGAGATAAACCAAAGAAAACAAAACTAACCTAGGATCTCTCTGTGTTTTTTACCTTAAGAACTAAAGCAGGATTGGGTATATCATCCAGTTAAGCCTGGTGTAAGTCTCACAGGTCATAGACTGTGCTTGCTGGAAAGAACTTTGGTGATTATAGACACTCTTCTTATCTTCAGATAGCTCATGACTAAAGTGATCATTGAGAATGAAAAAAACTTAAATTTATTCCCCAGGATCTCACCATCATTTAGTGGCCAAGCTAGGACCAGAGCCCAGATTCTCTGAAGATTTACCCTGTCCTCTATTTCCTCAAAATTAAGATGTAAATACAAAGCCCTCCTCCTGGGAGGCTGCACAGTACCAAACAAGGAGGGAGCGCTTTGGAGTCTGCTGTACCTGAGCGTGGATCCTGAGTTCATTTGCAAGACCTTGGGAAAGTTACTTGGACTGTCTAAGCCCCAATCTCCTAAGTTGAAAACGAGGATAACACTTTGTGCACATAGTGGTTTGTTCAACGAATATTTGAGCAGCTACTTGGAGCCCATCACTGTTTTAAGGCACTGGGAATGCAGCAATGAACAAAATGAGAACTCTTGCCATCACGGAGTTTATATTCAAGTGGGCACATGGGATAATAAACGAATAAACAGGTGAAGTATATAGTATGTCAGGTAGTTGCAAGCACTACAGAGAAAAATGGAGAACGGGAACTAGTATTACCATCTAGAGGAGGTAGGGGCAGATGGGTTTGTGTTTAAATAAGGTAATCTAGGAAAGCATTACTGATAAATGGATAGTTGAAGAGATATGTGAAGAAAGTGAAGGATAAGAACATTCCAGAAAAATAGCAAGCCAAACCCCCTTGAGGGAGAACATACTCAGTGTGTTGGATTACAGCACAGAGGTGGTGCGGCTGGAGTGAAGTAAACCAGAATCAAACCAGGAGGGTGAGATGGGGCCCAGGCGGAGGCCCAGGGGTGATCCAATAAGATCTGTAGCCACTGTAAACATTTACCTTCTATTTGAAATAAAATGGGAAGCTACGGCAATGTTTTGAGCAGAGAAGGGACGTAACGACTTATGTTTTAAAAGGATCATTCTGGCTGCCCTGTTGGAATAACGTATAAAGGCAGCAAGGGTGGAAGTTAGAAGACCAGTTAAGATGATTTTGCAATAACCCAGGAGACAGATGATCATTCAAAAAGTCAGATTTTGGATATAATTGGAAGAAATACTCAATGAGTTTTGCTGAGAGATCAGATATAGACTTTGAGAGAAAGAAAGTAATCAAACATGAATCCAAATTGTTTGCTCACATAATTAGAAGGACAGAAAAAAACTTGAGAGGCACGGGTATCGAGGGAAGATGGATTTTAGACATTAATTTTGAGATGCCGATTGACCATCCAGATGAGATAGTGAGCAGCTGGCTCGTGGAAGTGGAGTTCAGGGTAGAGGGTCTACATTGGAGATTCATCAACCTATAGATGGTATTGAAGGCCTTGAGATTGGCTGAACCCTTTCTGGGAGCGAGTGTAACGAGGCTGAGTCAGTGCCAGTAGGAGGGAGTGGTCAGCTGTGTCCAGAGAGCTCAAATAAGATGAGGTCTAGGAAATAACCGCCGATTTTAGCTACATGAAGGCAATAGGTACTTTTGATTGGTGGAATGATGGAAACAAAGGACTACATGGTGCGCGCTCAAAAGATAATGGTAACTTTTGGGGAAACACTAATAAATTAATAGCAAAATGAGCAAAAATGAACATAAAAGAGCTCACAGAAAAAGAAATCCATGTGGCAAACAAAACAAAACCAGAAAAATGTGTTCAACCTCACTCATAATAAGAGAAATACAAAATAATCTTTCCAAGTTAAATTTTGAATTTAAAGCTCTACCAATAGAAATTCAACCAGGACATTTTGGAACTCTAGAAAATAGACTTTTCACACGAGCACTTACTGTATTTGGGTGAGGATAATGGCCTTTGAACAACTCAGGTGAATTCTGGATCCCCACTTGCTCATTACTGTGCCTCTCTGTGGCTTCAGCTGCCCCATCTGTAAACAGGTTTTTTAATTCGTACCATCCATTAGAGTTGAAGACTTTAGAATAATGCTTGGCTCATAGCAACAATAATAGGTAACATTGACTGGGTGATGATTATGCATGAGGCTTTGCTCTTATCACTTTACATTTATTTATTTTTCTTCATAGCAACCCTTCAAGGAGGACAAAGAATGAAGAGATTAAGGAATTTGCCTAAGTTCGCAGGGCTAATTAGTATACATAAAGACTGAACACTTAGCCACGGCACTAGGCTGTATCAAATAATATGAGAAAGAAAAATAAAAAGAAGAAACTCATCTTAATAGTATAAGCTAACAAACATTAAAACAATATAGTATGTTGACTGTATGACAATATAGAATATCCAGAAATATACTTAGTCATACGTAGTGATTATATATTAATTTTACATTAGATGAAGCCAAGCTCCTCAAAACAATAGGAAAGGCTTATCTGACTGAGACACATCCACATATTAACACAGTTCCCTGACAAAAGGACAAACAGACATAAACACTTAGTCTTATAAAAATCTGTGAGTTTTTTATCTAGATTCATTTCATTCAGCAAAATAACACTATGTGAACTCATTTCCTTTACATATTAACAATGATCTAGATATACTAGGTTAAAGAGGCTGAATTTGATTTACCCAAGTGTTGGCCTATCTTTTAGAATGTTTAGTATACAGACATAACAAAATCAGTCTGCTAGGGCTACCTTAATAAAGTACCACAAACTGGGTGCCTTAGATAACTGAAATTTATTGTCTCATGGTTTAGAGGCCAGATGTTCGAGGTCAAGGTGTCATCAGGGTAGTCCCTCTCTGAGAGCTGTGAGGGAAGAACTGTTCCTGGCCTCTCTTCTTGGTTTGTAGACGGCAGTCTTCTCTCTGTCTCTTTACCTCGTTTTCTCTCTATGCATGCCTGTGCTCAAATGTCCTCTTTTTATGAGGACACCAGTCATATTGGACTAGGGTCCTTCCTAATGACCTCATTTTAACTTAATTACCTCTGTAAAAATCTTATCTCCATATAAGGTCACATTCTGAGGTACTGAGGGTTAGAACTCAGCATATCTTTTTTTTTTTTTTTTTAAGAGGGACATAGTTCAACACATATCACTTAATATTTGAGTATAAACCACAGTAGTAGCCACAGACCCTTAAAAAAGTTGTCCTGTTGGCCTCATTGATGTTTTCTTAGGTCCTTGTCAATTACCCATGTACCTCTAATCCTTTTCGAGAATTAGTCAAGGTATATATAAAACCTCAGCACAACATTCTTCTGTAGGACATCAGAGTCCCTCACTCATTTTGCATGAAAACAAAGCACATTCCTTGGGCCTGGTCCAATATTTCTGCAGTCGTATAAGAACAACCTTAGTGTTTCAAAAATTCCATAACATGAGAAAATCCAGCAATCAAATATACAACACACTGCTTCACAACAACATGGAAATCACAATGGGGAAATAAGCACTTTACACGCAGGGCAGAAGGAAATGGGTTAGGGAAAAAAAGATTGGGCGTGGGCAAGAATCAGTGGAAATCTGAAGGGGAGGTGAAATCTCTCTCTTACCATCCCAAGATGTTTGGTGTCACAGTGCAAGAGCCAACTTTGCCACACCCCTACCCCTAAACAAAACTCCTCACACTACTTGGTGGATTACCAACTGGGACTTGCAAAGCCTCCCTGTGGGCACAAATACTCATCTCTTTATCATCCCTTATAGAAATGGGGGGTCATCAGCTCCCTCTCTTTTCTTTTTGCCAGCAAGCACTCACATCATTCACATTGTTATCTCCAAAATATATCTTGAAACCATCCATTCCTCTGCATCTTCACTGTTGTCATGTTTACCCAAACACCATTATCTCTTGCCTAGGCACTACATGTGCTCCTGTGTCTGGCTTCACCATAACCCCAGGCTAATATGTTCCCCGCAGAGCATTCTCTCAATTGTTGGAAATGCTCCAATGAGCTTTTAAATAAAAGCCGTTGTACTTACCAGACCTGCACCCCCTGGCCCTGTCTTCCTTCATTTCCTTCCACTCTCTCTCTTGCCTACTATATATCCAGCCTCTCTGCTGTCCTTTTAGTTCTTTTGAATATAATTTCTGGCCTCAGGGTCTTCACACATTCTTTTCCCTCTTTCTGGAAACTTAGCTAATAGTCAGCCAGCATGCTCTCATACACTTGCTCTGGTTGTGAAATAGTAAAATACCTCTCCACCCCTTTGGGAAGCGGTACTACCCCATGTCCCTACACACCCTCACATATATCCATCTTGCCCCTTTCCTAGAATCCCCCGGACCTCCACACTCCCAGTAGCTAAAGGAGTAATGCCTGGCCCTATGTGAGACCTGTAAGACCCTGCATTGGTCAGGATGCAACCAGAGAAATAAAGCCAGTAGGAGACATATAGTAAAGGATTTATAGCAAGGAACTGGTTCATGCAATTGTGGAGGTTGGCAAGGTAAGTCACAAATCTGTAGGGCAGGAAGGGCAGACCGGAAGTGTCAGGAATGAGTTGAAGCTGCAGTCCACAGCAGAATTTTTTTCTGGGAAGCTTCCGTTCTGCTCTTGAGGCCTTTTGACAGATTGAATCAAGCTCACGGAGAATATATAGGATATCTCCTTTACTCACATTGATTATGAATGTTAATTACGCCACCAAGACACCTTCTCAGCAATACCTAGATTAATGTTTAAATAACTGGGGACTGTAGCCTAGCTAAATCGACTTTCACAGACGTTGTTTCAGCACTGTGGTTACTGGTTGTCTACCCTACTAGTAGTTCAATATTGTTATTATCATCCGGGTAAACTGACTGACACAGAAAACTGACCATGCTGACCATCACAGATATCGTTCCAGCACTGTTTTTGCTGGTGTTCTACCCTATGAGTAGTTCAGTAGTTTTAGTATTATCCCTGCCTGAACTCTCTGCTCGTCTTCTCCCTTGCTCTTTAGATGGTGGGCTGGCTCCTGTTCTCCTTTCCATCCTTAAGGACCCCTCTTAAATGTCACCTCCTCACTACCCTCTCTGAGTAGGTCCCCCCTCGGAGGGACCTTCCCTCCATTCTTTCTCCGTCACCTCTTTTTTCTCTTCATTGCACTTACCACAAGTTATTAATTTATGGGTTTTATCTGTTTGTTGACTGATTTTGTCTGTCATTCCCATAAAACTGTGTGTCCCATGAGTGCTGAGGTTTTCATTTGTACAACACAGCATACTAAGAGTTAATTGCCATGACACACATAACAGGAGCTCAGCTCATATGTATCAAATGAGTAAATGTCATCAGAGGTTACTATCATTTGGCTAGGTGCAAAGACTCCACTTGCTATACACTTACATACATCCTATTTGCCTTGCCGTGAAGCCACCTTCCACGTGCAGAGCCCTAGTTCTGGCACAAGCAGGGGTTCCGTGCAAACACATTGATGGAGCACTGCTTTTAGAGACCAGAACTGGCTGATCTTCCCTAAGATCTACAAGGTGGGTTCCTTCCACCCTCAAATCTTGTTTTTATTCAGGTATATAGCCCTCAGTCTTATCCCTGATGTCTGCCCCAGGTCAGCTCCCACTGGAATAAGAGGCATTTGTTGGAATTGCTGATATGATATTAAACACTTGCCGAGAAGAGTAGACACAACTCATGCACGAATGTCGGGGAGATGGCCTTCCTTGTTAGCAGGCCTTGGAGTAGGACATGATCAATTCAAAGGCACAAATATAGAACCTCACTAACTGACGTGGGTTCACCAAGCTCACCCCTCACCAGAGCATCTAGTGAGGAAGTACACAGAGATCGTCCAAATTGCTCAGAAAGTCATTAGTGCCCTCACTGCCCATCATTTCTAATCTTTTCCCTCTTTCTGATCCAATAGCATATTTAAGAGATGTCTGCTCTTAGCTTCCTTGCTCTGCGTCTATGGTATTGGGCAGCAATGCCCGCTGTATCCCTGGACTTCCTCATAGTTTGAATAAGGGTTATATGGCATTTCCTGATGAAGTGGATATTTTTCCTTCACTCACTTGCTAACGCATACGTGTATTCTTGCGTCACCAGTGAAAACGCCTCCAGAAGATTTGTGCGTTTGATAAGTCTTTGCACTATTCTCACTTAAGAGGATAAAATAAGGAGGTAATTAGATTCTGTCTTAGAAGAGACATATACTGGGGCAAAACCAGATAATTTAAGAAAGTGATAAAACTATTTCTGTCAACAGAAGAATTGGATGGTTCTGTTAAAGACATAATGATGATTGTAGATCAAGAAGAATAGAATACGGTTCAGAGTGACGTACTATTCTACAGATTATCTGAAACAAGCCATTAAGCAAAAACATCCGTGCAAAATTCCTTCATATTCCTAATTGTGACCAGTCACCCTTGTTGGTCTGTTTACTCTGCTATTAGAATGTGAAATGTTAGGATACAGTATGGCCAAGGTCAATAAGAAGAATATTGCATCTACTCTGAGCCCAAGACAAAATGATGAAGTAAGTGAAGTTTAAATGTGAGGCCTCCAGTCCAAACATGGACTGTTTCCTCACTTTAAGATACTTTTGTCTTCCCCTCAGGATCTAAAGCTTCCTTGCTTTTTCCCTTCAGGATAAAACTGAAATCCTGCATAGTCCCTCCCACAATCAAATGTCCCTTCTTTGAATTCCTATAGCACAGTTGTCTCCTATTATGCCAACTTGTCCTTTATTTTTCATTATAGACTAGCTTCATTGTTCCCAAATGAAATTATGAATTCCTGAAGGGCACAGTACTATTTTCTATATCTTTACTTCCTTATACTCCACCACATAGATATTTTGCCAACATCTAGTGAACAAATAGTGAGGTTGTGACAGAGGCTACTTTGTTGTTCATTCAAATTTGCCTTCACTTCTTTCTAGACAAATAGCTAGATTGCATGTCCCAGCCTCTTCAGGGAAATAAAGCCTGTGATAGACTGTGCAACTTCCAGGCTGGCTCCATTTGAGCCTCTTATGTTACCCTTTCCATCTTCTTTCTCCTTCTTCTGCTAAGAAGGAGTCCTTAGGGATGACAAAACCACAAGATGGAAGGAGCTTAGGTCCCAAAATCATGTTGTTGAGAAAACTGTCCACAGACCAGGAACATCTGCCTTGGACTATTATGTAAGCATGAAACCAACATCAATTGTGTTTGAACTGTCACCTATTTGTGGTTCTACCTGTTATAGCAGCTAGCAGTCATTCTATTACATCTAGTAATTCTAGCAGAAAGAGCTTGAGCTGGGTTTAATTCTCAGCTCTGCCACAATGACCAACCTATGTGATTCAAGACAAGTTACTTAATTTCTCTGAGCCTCAGCTTCCTCATCTGTAAAATGTAGATAATTATAGCAACTATCTCCATCAGTTCGTTGTGAGTATAAACAACTGCCTGCAATCAGGTGCTCAGTGAATACCAGTTCAGTACCACTCAGGTGTGTGCTTAGGGTTAGTTCCTGACAAGCAGAAGGTATGTTCCAAGGGAGTCCAGAAAAATGGCATTGAAATAACTCATTTTTATGTCCTGACTACAGTTGTAGTAGAAATTTTTTTGAAGGGAAATAAGCTTATGGGTGGGGGTAGCAGTCAAGAGGAGGTGTGTAGAGAGGGGAGACAAGCTAAAGAAGTCTAAAAAGAATATTTTGTAATATTCTTTGAACTCTTAGAACTTCACCCCTGGCAGGGATCTAAGATTTTAGGTTAGAGTATGTAAGGACTTTGCATTAGGCCAGTCTGTGTCTAAACAGATATTTTGGGATAGACAATTATGCTGCTATGTAGGGCAAAGGAACTCTTCTTTCCAGGCTGGGCTATTCAGTGCCTGAGGAGTTCGTTTAATTTTCCACTGGGTATTGATGATTAAATAAGTTGTTCACCTAGTCACTGGTTGCAAATACAGCAAAGCTGGGTGAAGTTGACATTTGCTTGATTAGGTGAAGTTAAATTTGGATGGAGGAATGAAGTAATCATTTTCTTTGCTGCTGGGTCCCATATACTCCTAAGAGTTCTCAACACACAGCAGGTCTCATGCAGTACAGTAAGCAAGATTGAAAAAAGCAAAACTTAATTAGGTTTATATTTGTAGGCTGAATAAATCTTTGACATCTGCTTCCAGAAAATTGTAGATTTCCTGTAATAACACATTTATCCCTATTTAGTTGACATTCTGTCTTGATGTTTAAAGTTTGAACATATAATTTATTATCATCTCTTAAATCTATTCCTTTTATTTTCAGGAGATTTAACATTTTTTTAAAGATGGAGGTGGAAGAGTGGGAATCTGCAGTAATTTGTCCTAAGATGGGTACCTAAATTAAATTTAAAATGATTTGCAGTCATGCTATCCTCTGCTATAATCTTCTACCAAGAAATAGATTTTTAAAACTTATAAAATATAGATGGATGTTTATTGTAACATTGCGTGTAGTTACAAAAGGAAATAAAACAAAACAAAAAAAAATCTAATGTCTATGAATAGGGAAACTGTTGAATAAATTACACATACACATGCACGTATATAATTCCATATTTGTAAAAATAAACAAAACTAAAATTAAAAAAACGCAAAGAAAACTCCCTATGTTTGTGAATATACATTTTAATACAATTTTATGTAGACAAAATAAACACAAACAATTTCATGTTGATTACTCAGGGACATAGATAGTAAGGATTTGTGAATGGTGTGTGTTAGCTTTGTGTGTGAACCTCAGTAATGTTTAACAGGTACAGTAGGAAAATGACACTGTTGTCATTTTTAATAATGAATAACTATTAAAAAGTATTTAAGGGCTTCCCTGGTGGCGCAAGTGGTTGAGAGTCCGCCTGCCGATGCAGGGGACACGGGTTCGTGCCCCGATCCGGGAAGATCCCACATGCCGCGGAGTGGCTGGGCCCGTGAGCCATGGCCGCTGAGCCTGCGCGTCCGGAGCCTGTGCTCCACAACGGGAGAGGCCACGACAGTCAGAGGCCCGCGTACCGCAAAAAAAAAAAAAAAAAAAAAAAAGTATTTAAATATGTAAGGTGTTCCTGAAATGTGGGAGGACATGAGTATCCAGAGAAACAGGTATTTTTATACTTCCTAGAATTTTGCAAAGCTTTAGTATTCTAATTTGTGTCTCATGTCCCAGAAGCTACAAAAATTTCACATAACTGACATTCTACCAAATACATGCAATGCTAGGGATAGTCATGAAAGCAACAGATTCATTTCAGAAGTAAAGTGAAACAGAGTAGCTTACAGCGTTGAATATAAAAATGGTTTAAAAACAAGCTTATCTTAAATAAAGAGAATAAATCCTTTAATTATTACTAAGAAAAAGTACTCTACATTCGATTAAATAAAAAGGAAGGAAGGAAAGGAGGGAGGGATGGAGGGAGGAAAGACAGAAAGGCAGGAAGTATATGAAAGAAAGATAGAGAAGAAGGAAGGAAGGAGGGAAGACAGGGAGATAGAGAGAAAAAGAGAAAGAAAGAAAAAGGGAAAAACAACTAATAGGTTGCTTGACTGCCATGTCTACTGCTGGTGATTGTAGGAGGTCTTAAGGCATTAGGGTGAAACGCGGAAGAGAAACAGATGTGGTGGTAGCTGCTAAATGTTTCAGAGCATCCTCACAAGGTAGAGTGTAGAGGAGGGATATTAGTCTACAAGGAATTTGAGGACTTGCCTATTCCGCTTTCCTCATCAAAGCATGATAAATTTCATTGGTACGAGGGCTCTAGAATTGCTATAGCCCTGCAGTTGGGTTTGTCCTACATCCACATCTATTACAGTTATGGCTACAGCCCAGGGGTTTTGTGCATGTGTATGTAGTACACTATCAGCTGTGGTGGAAAATTACACCCAGCCATAGACAGGTCCAGGCACCCTGTGAGTTCATGGAGTGTCTGTGGATGTCTCACTCATGACATTCCTCGTCACTCCCAATGTATGAGCAGCTACCAGTTGGAACAAGGTGCATAAAACAGAATCCCTCCCCAGCACTGCAGTGAGGAATGGAATATAACCTGGATCAAGAAACAAAATTTAGGGCTTCCCTGGTGGCGCAGTGGTTGAGAGTCCACCTGCCGATGCAGGGGACGCAGGTTTGTGCCCCGGTCCGGGAGGATCCCACATCCCGCGGAGCAGCTGGGCCCGCGAGCCATGGCCGTTGAGCCTGCGCGTCCAGAGCCTGTGCTCCGCAACGGGAGAGGCCACAACAGTGAGAGGCCCGCGTACCGCAAAAAAAAAAAAAAAAAAAAAGAAACAAAATTTAAAGTGTGCCACGAATGGAGAGGAGAGAAGGGATAACAAGTGAATCCCAAAGAGAAGGGACAGCTGTCTTGACTAATAAAAACAGTCTGAGAAGTAGAAGAGGACATAAAATATGAATGCTTTAAATTGGGAGAATGATCTTAAGGAAGTCAAACATTTCAGAAGGAAAGACACATGATTAAAATCAGAAAGGATTATGAGGTCATCCCTGCACTTGAAATTGTTTGAAGGAGAAGCACATTTTAAGAGTAAGCGAGGGAGGAGACTGCTCATCCAAATGTAAGATGTCAAGAATTTGGATTCACTTTCATGTCTTGGTAAAGGAAGGATGGCTATGTTAGGCTAAGGGCTTTTCCGGAAAACAGTCTGGCAAAATATCATGCCCTGTGGGATTTTTAGATTTTCTCTCCAAATCTCATGTATTTGTTTGGGACCAAATCCAACCTTTTGTTTTCAAACAATGCTCTATTCTGAAGTTCTTCCGAGGAGAATCCTGCCTCCTGGATGGGCTTGAAATCACGCACAGTGGGTCCCCAAAAGTATTCCCTGGAGTCACACAGAGTGAGACTCTGGCCCATCAATTTTCTGGGCTTCTTTCTGACAACTGTATAGGGAAGCCAGAGGCTGAGTAACTCAGCCAGCCCAATCTGTGGGAAGGCTGGTTTCCAGCTGAGTTGGCAACCAGACTGTGTGACCCTTTCTTCTTCCTCCCAAGTTAGCTCAAGTGAAGCCTTCCGAGAAAGCCTCCAAGAGAGTTGCCGTTTTGACTCAGGCAATTTTTTAATGTTTTCTCATCATGTGAGTATCTTTCATCAGTCCCCTTCAGCTTTCTGTTTGGATTGTTCATTCTTACGATGATAAAATACAATTGTTTAACTTGTCTAGTTAGGACCCAATGAAGAGAGTGACCTAATAAAAAAACATGATGGAATAAAAATAATGACCACATGGTCCTATGTTAACTAAGATTTATATATCTAAATTCTGACATATTGGAGTATAAAAATTCATCCCAGGGGACACTCTGAAGCAAGAGGAAAATGTAGGAAAACAAATAGGAAGCAGAGATGCAAGATAAAATCGATAGGTACGACTCCACTTTGTCCTTCTCCCACCATTTTCCACCTGAAGTTCTTATTAATGTTTCTTAATAAAACCTTTTTGTATTAATGTGCTTAATTGTACTAAACAGGAAGGCAAAGAAATATAAAGTGCTACTTTAAATAAATTTCTTTAAATTAAATATTAGATGCATGTCATATAAAAATATTTAAAACATCTAATAATGTTTAAAATAATGATTATAAATAGTTTTAGCACAATTAGAAGAATGAAGAGAATTCACTTCATTATTTTCCTCTGGCAACGCAGGTGATCTGTCCAAGGTTTCTCAGCTAGTTAGTAGCATAGATCTGAAGCTAACAATCTCCCAATTTGCAAACTAACATCCTTCTTATTCAGCAGTGTGGTTTCGGGAACAGTATTGAACTTTTTCTTAACTCAGTTTCCTGAACTGTGAAATGGGCAACATACTGGTATTTAACTTACAGGGCAGTTGTGAGGAATAAATAAATTTATATATTTAAATTGCATAGAAGAGCACTCTATGCTCACACGTAGTAAGCACTCTGTAAATATGAGTTGTTATTACTTACCACCTTGCCTTTCAATTAATTTTCTACTTAAAACACCCTTTCAAGTTATTGTTTTTGAGTGTTTAGTTGCTGGAAATATAGAATTAGGCAGTAGTGAATCTTGGATAGGAATGGGAAATTTTTTCTTGTTTCTTTTTTTTCGTATCCCCCAAAATGGTTTTGCAGACCATCTTCCCTCTTCAAGCCCATGTTACTTCTTGGATAATCAATAGTGATAAAGTAGACAAACTATTTGGAAGAAGGAATATGATTTCTATGTCCTGTCCCAAATTAGACACCGAGTCCAGGGTGTGCCATTCACTGCAATCATAATTATCATGACAAATTGACCAGGAATAAATCGAGCTGGCAAACTGAACTAGAGAAAAATACATACCCATTACTCATGCATCACTTCAAGTGCCACCTCCCCAGTGAAGTCTTCTCCAATCCCACCCATCAGAATTCATTGCTCCCTGAGCAAGGATCCAGTACATCCAGTACAGCTTTGCTTATACTTCACTTTTGGCACCAACCATATCAAGCCCGTGCATCATTCTTCCGCTGCACTAGGTTGCAAGATCCTTGAAAGCAGGATCTATGTCTAATTCATCTTTCTGTTTCCAGAATCTAGACTACCTCACAGCAGTGATAGGTGCACAGTGAATATCTATTGAATCAAATACACAGAACTCACTTAGAAATAAGTGAGAATATAAGGTTTTAAAAATACTACTATTTATTGAGCATGGATCATGCATCTAAAACTCTAAGTTCATAATGACTATGTAAAATGTCATCATTATTTTCATTTGTAGGTGAGAAAAACTTAGGCTCAAAGAGGTTAAGGAATTCACTCTGAGTGGTAGAAACAGAATGTAAACCCCACTTCTATCTGGCACTGCTCCTTGGTAAGAAGAAAATAAGAATCAAACACTTCTTATTTTTATTAGTTGATCTCATATAATTCCTTCTGAAACAGGTTCTGACTTCAGGAATGCATTCTCTTTAGGACAATCATTCTATAATATTTTATCACACTGTAACCCTGAGTGTCTTACACGAATAACACCAACATCAAGAAGATTGCCAGTACCATCACCCTCTGAGTAATAATGACAACCCCACCGTATCAGCCCTTTGAAGACTTCTTGTGTTCAGACATGATTCTATGGATTGGTCTGGCTTTGTTTTGTTGCTGTCAATTACTTGCTCCTTCACCTGTTGGTATACCTTATATAGGCTATCACAACAATGCCCATACCGGTAAAACTTGTCTGCGCACACTCATGGGATTGGCCTCCAACTACTTCACTTCGGAACTGCAAGATGAACCAACTCTTTTCCAGCTGGAAACCCAACCAATGTTATCCATTAGTATTCAGTACAAGCCTATTAAATTCCACTGTGACCTTTCAGAGGCTATAATTTGAAAAGCATACTGAGTTCTTTAAATATGCTGCTTCCCCTGTTTTTTTCAATCATGCCATTTTTTTAGTAATTCTTTTTTTAAATTTTCTTAGCCATTCTATAACCTTCTGTTTGGCTATCCTTTGCAAATTCTCTGCAATATCTGATTTATGTCACTCTCTCACACTAGAAAGAGTAGTGCCCATTTTAATTATGTATGTGTTGGGAGCTAGAAAAATCAAGTTTAACTGCATATTAATGTACAAATCAAACTGGAGAGTATAGTAATGGAATACGTGTTTTAAAAATGATTCTGTGCCCTAATTTGACGGTACCAACTAACACATCCAACTACAACTTTCTTTTCTTCTCCAAATGCCGTGGCTACCCATGGCAAAACAAATGAATGTTGAAAAATGTGGAAAGTTAAAAAGAAGCTTTTTAAAACAAATAAAGCCTAAAGCATTTCCTACTTTGAGTTCAGAATCAGTGTGAAATTAAGATAATCGTGCCAGGAGAGCAATAGAAGCTACCCTGGGGGAAATGTAAGATGATAGCCTTTCAAAGCAACAGAGGAAATAGAAGGCATTCAATATAAAACCCAGCACACTCCCCTTTAAACTAAAGGTGGTCTCCGTGTGGATGAGTGTGGAGCAGCTGGATAAGTGTCTTAGCATCCAGACACTCCCCCAGGTCACCCCACCCGCCAGAGAAGCCTGGTCCAGGCTTCCAGTTATTACCACTCACAGCAGAAAAGCAGTGACCTGCATTCTCACTCTTCTTTCTCAGTGGGCTGGTTCAGCTCCATTTCCTGGAGATAGCGTTCCTCATAGGCACTTCTGTCCCACACTGTGAGCTTTTCTACGTTAGGAACAGGACGTATTGATTTGTAGCACAATGATGTGGCCTGTCGAATGGCTACCAGAGAATCCAGTGGATGCTTCCCTGGGGACCAGCTTTCCCAAAGAGACTGTTTCATAGACTTTCTAATCCCAGTGGAGTAAGAGCTTCAAATGGATGAGATCTTCCAAGGGAAAAGTATCAAAGGCATTTCCTCTTCCTTGTCTTCCTGTTCTTATAAGTGTATGTCAGGTCTAGGTTTAATCTGGGGAAAGGAACAAAGCAAGGAAGGGAGGAAACAGAAAAAATATGGACAGGGAGACCTAGACTACCAAAGCACCCTCCTGCAGATAGCAGCCATAAAGCAATGGTCTGCGAACTCATAAAATACATCTGGCCCCGGTCTCTCTTCATCTGCTGTAAATCTCTAAAAATAAACTAGAAAGTTCTTCTTTCCCCAAGTTTCTATAGACTTCGATATAACAGTTTACTAAATCCTGGAAGTGTGAAGACTGTGAACAGCACAGCCTGGCACAGTAAGCAGAGCGAAAGGAAAGCAAGTCAGGTCTTGGATTCTAATTGCCATTTTCTCCTCAGTTTTTAACTGGTATATCACTCCACAGGAGTAGTTATCTTCATCTGTAAAAATGGAAGTGGCAAATGCATTCCACAGGCACGGAGAGGCAATGCAGTTTGTTGTAGCATAAACAAGAATCGCGTGAAGAAGGCATTTAACCGGATGCATAACCAGTCAAGGAGAGACAGCCCTGGTGAGTCCTGTGCAAATGTTTTGGGGACTTTTCCAACTACGAGACCTTTCAGTGTCTAAAAGTTTTAAAGGATGATAAACTAGCCTGCTCAAAGCTAGGATGTATGTGTGCATGTTTTTATGGCTCCACTTAATTCTGATTGCTTCATAAGCTGTTGTTCAGACACAGAACTTAAACTTGACCCTCCACCTCCTCTGTCCCTCATGGGGCCGCTGTTTGCACTGTCTATGTCCAGCCCATCAGTCTAGATTGAGCCTTCTCTCTGTCTAGTGCATCCTAGTCTCACAGTATGAGGGGTTTACTTCAGTTCATTTTTATAATCCATTTTTATTCCATTTTTAGATACAAAGATATATTGTTGCATTCATTTAATCCTATTAAGACATGCCAACTCTTCAACTTGACCTACACTCCCAACCTCCCCCCCAGTGCCACCCAGTCTCTGAATCTGCCTGCTGTCTCAAGGTTGGCTCTTGTTGAGACAGGGAATGATATTAGGAGGCAGGTTAGGGTACCACAACTGTCATGGGACATTTTTATCCTAAGGTGCCTGTTCTTGGCACATTTGAACCTGATATATTTCAGTACATTCTTGATATATAGGAGCATATAGGTTCCAGAATGATAGATGTCATATGACTACTTAAAGAGATAATTGATTTTTAAATAGGTGGCCACATTTCTTTTTTTTTTTTTTTGGCAATGCTGTGTTGGCTCCTCTTAAAACATCCAGGTAGTACTAAGTGAGCATGACCAGTGGCAGAAAACTCTACACTAGTAGGCTCTATGGCATGAGAAAGACTCATTAGAAATAGAAATGTGAGGGAGTTCCTTCTTGTCCTCACTGTTTCTGAGCTGTCCTGCCCAGCAGGTGCCACCTCCTAATCAATTCCAAACGAGAAGCTCACGATAGTTCTCTAGCAGCAACTCTGTTGTCATAAACACCAAGCGAGGTTTGAAGCCAAGCAGCCCAAATGCCATTCTAAGTTTGTAAAACACGCAGGGATACATCAGGTGTGGGGTAAGCCTGCAGAACCCAACACACAGGCTCTGCACAGGGAAGGACGGGAGGAAGCGCTAGGCAGAACTCATAAAAATGGACCATGCAGAGTCTCTTATAGATAATGAGAACCAAATTGATATAATCAGTTGAGAGAAGGAAGGGTGATGATCCTGAGCTGATTTATCCATCCTCTCAATTAATCAGGTCACAAGGCCTCATCACATTTTTCATAATATCCCTAGATCCATGTGTCATTACTGTTTGCAGTTCATATGTTATTTGTTGTTTTTGTTGCTGCTGACACACCATTTTAAAAAACTGATTTGCCTACCTTATAAAGTCAGATGCTACTAACCATTGCCATAGTCCAGCTTCTTAAAAACAAATACGTGCAACCCCTTGAAATTATTCCAAGTTCTAAAAAGCAGGATGAAAACAACCAAGGTATGAGTGAAAGCTCATTTGTTACCTTGTTTACTCTGTCACTATGAAAATTCTTGCCATTTGGCCATTTCAGTGGCTTTTATTCCCTGTACAAAACTAACCAGCCAAATACATGACCACAGTTTCTTGATTTATGGACATATTTCATCAACATGCTAATATTTTTGAAATTAGGTATTTCTTGCATAATTAAAAGAAAAGCAACTTGCCAGCTCCTAGAAGCATAAGTTATGCTTTGTGGTAACTGCCTGAATGTGTGCAAAGTTAACTGTGTATAAATGTACCTGCCCATGTATTGTCACCTCTATTGAGATATTTACAACTGTAGTACCACCTGTGATTGAATTTCAATCAAAATTGTCATTCACCAGTTGCCATTCGAAATACCTTGAAAATGACTATGATCCAGCAGAGAAATGAGAAGTTATTAAATGCAGAAGGTTGTCATCTGCCAGGCAGTTTGGAAGCAGGCAGTGGAAACCACCAATCAGTCAAAATAGAGCAAAAAATCTCCAAATCTTGGCAAGGTTGACATGACATGACCCACGCAAATATTAGTTAGGATTGGCACCAAGGGATTGATCAATGCCAACAGCTTCCAACTAACATTAAAGAGAAACTGTCAAATTCCAAACTAAGTCAGTGAAACAGCTCCAACCAACCAATCAACTGACAAACCAACCAACCAACCAATGAGTTTAACAAAATAGGAAAAGCAGGTAAAAATACATGTATCTTCTAGTACTCATAGTAAAGTCCTAATGGTGCTAAGAATTTCAAGATCATTATCACAGGGTATAATAAGTGTAGAGTAAGCTTTATAGGTGTTTTGAAATCAGTGATACATCTTAAAGTCCTGTAAAAAGAAATAGGTGAAAGAAATGAGAGAATTCACTCATAACACCATGGTTGATGGTGGTGAAAATTACAAGATTATAATCTCACTTTTACTTTGGCATTGAAGATGAGTTGGTGATGTGTTCTTTGAGTCATGAATGAGAATATATTTCTTCTGCCCCATCTTTCAACTTTCAACCTTCTCTGTTGAGCTAACTGAACTCATATGCTAGCAGAGACCTTTCTTTTACTTCCAGTGATGTCCCATGGTTTGAAAGGTCAGCCAACATCTTACAGGTTCCACTTCTTTGTGGCCTTCACTCTTTCTTGGACCAAGCAACTAGGACAATTCATAGGCATAGATTTCATTTAAAAAATACACAGTGCCTTTGTTGAAGAGAAGATGCGGTTCTCTGTCACACCCTTCATTTAAAATACATGTCTGGAGTCCAGTCCCTTGTCTCCCAGCCCATTTGCTCATATGTAAGGTGGCCTACAGTTTCAATTTGCCTGGGGCCATCTCAGTGTGTGTCTGTTGTCCAAATAGTCCTTCTACTTGACCATTTTCCCAGACAAAAGCTTCCCTAATATCATAATAAATTATATGATCACTCTATTCAGTCATGATATGCTAAGTAGACTAAAGAATTTAAAAATCTATTTCAAAAAGATGCATGTCAATTCACTCAAATTCCTTATATGCAGAGCTGACCACCTGCCCCGAGAAAAATCTTAGGTACAAATCCTGCACATCAACACTACTTTCAAAGCAAAGGACATAAATATAAAGCAGTTTAATAGATCCAAATCCTGGTCAAACGATTGAGGATGGAGTGTGTACTTTGTTGGATGTTACATGGAATTAAGTTTAGTACACAAGGTAGATTACCATGAGTCACTATCCAGATGTTCCTTCTTCCTAATGCTAAAAGGATACAACCTTAGCCTGACTGGGTGAGTATAAGACCAAGAATGCACAGCCAACCGGAAGACTGAAGGTGGTGTAATCCAGACTCACTCATTCCTTTAGATGATGCATGCATTGTTGAAAAAAGGCAGCAATAGGGTGCAAATCTGTCATATTCCTACCTAAGGACACTAAATGAACAGTAATGCAAGGCCCAAGTACCTCCACCAGGTATTGAAAAGAGGACATGCCTTCTTCTACTGGGAAATATTAAAATAAAATGCTCTCCTATTAACAGTAATATCAGCAAGGTATCTTGTACAATGATTCATTTTGAAATAGAAACTCCTATCTAGGATAGTTGGAATTAAGAAAAACTAATCTAGGTTTCTCTGTTGGAAAGGGAGGAAAAGAAAAGCAAAGTCCTCACATTGTTCCAGAAATTTTATTCATTTTAGTGATGCCATCACTGGACTGGGCTATCATTTTTCTCAATACAAAATTAAATTTGTATTTTCGTTTGTCGTTACTAAGGTAATTTCATTTGTATGCACTGCACTTTTCTATTACTAGAGATTTATTATAATATTATTTAGACTGTATGATTGTTTATTCTAGAATTTTTCTTCCATGTTTACCCCATCACCAGCTACAATAACTACAACTTGGAAATTTTATGCTAACAGCAAATTTTAGACAAGCCAATTTTGTTTGGGTAGCTGATGGTTTGAAGAAGGCAAATAGATTCAGTGCTCCCTTCCCTTCCCTCTAGAGAAAAATCTGAGTTTCAAATGGGGCCTATCCTCCCCACCTCCTACATCCCCTTTCATCAGCACATAATCCTTCAGATTGGCTTTTACAAAATGTCCACATCAAGACATGGCTCTTTGTAAGTAGGACTGGAAAGAAGCAAGATGGGCAATTCTGCTTTAACACAACTCAGAATCTTGAGCCTCTCCCTCCCTTACCCAACCTCAAGTAACCCCACCCTACACATCCACCCTGGATTGGCATTTTCAATGTCTATGGGATTTTCCATTCCCTCTGTGGCTAATGCAGAACTATTAGGTATCCACTAGTGCCCTCGTGGCCTGAAGGGGCTTAAGAATTCAATCCAGGAAGGGGCAGTAGAAAGAGAGTTCTCTCTCCTGTGTACTGAGAAGCCATTTCATAGAAGAATAGAATTAAATGCACTTAAAGGGCTTTTTTAAATCCAGGATTCTAGTTAGCAAGGTTGCTGTAAATTTTCCTTTCTCCTCTTTCATCCTCAAATAAGCATGCAAGATGGGGAAGCCTGCATAATCTCTCAAGACCATTTCAAGTTGAAGATGCATTGACTCTCAAATTTTCTACACAGTGAGTTTTCTTTCTGTTGAATATCTGATTATACTAGATAGTTTTGATAATGTTCTAATTTCTATATAAATCTGCAAGAATTTTTAAAAAGATAGCTGCATACTTGCAGATTAAAACCAGCATAGGCAGAGCTAAACATATTCCTCATGTCTGATTTGTACAATAGTCCAAATCCATCCTGAATATCTTCCCTGCACATGATAACAAAGAACTTAGTAGGTTTTGAGCTGTGGTTATACAGTGACAGGTTTTAACCTCTATTGCTGCTACATAGAAGAACAAAGGCCATTTTCCCAGGGGAGATGAGACAAGAACAGAGAAATACAAAAAAAGACAACAAATAATAAATGTTGGTGAGGATGTGGGAAAAAGGGAAACCTAGTACACTGTTGGTAGGAAGGTAAATTGGTGCCTCCACTACAGAAAACAGCATGGAGGTTTCCCAAAAAACTAAAAATAGAACTACCATACAACCCAGCAATTCCACTCCTGGGTATATGTCTAAAGAAAACAAAAACACTAATTCAGAAAGGTACAGCCCAATGTTCATAGCAACATTATTTACAATAGCCAAGATATAGAAGCAACTTGAGTTTTCATCAACAAATGAATAGATAATGAAGATGTGGTATATATATACAATGGAATACTACTCAGCCATTAAAAAAATGAAATTTTGCCATTTGCAACAACGTGGATGGACCTGGAGAGTACTATGCTTAGTGAAGTAAGTCAGACAGAGAAAGACAAATACTGTATGTTTTCACTTATATGTGGAATCTGAAAAATAAAACAAATGAAAGTGTATTTACAAAAACAGAAACAGACTCACAGATATAGAGAACAAACTAGTGGTTACCAGTGGGGAGAGGGATGGGGGGAGGTGCGAGATAAGGGAAGGGGATTAAAAGGTATGAACTCCTAGGTATAAAATCAATTAGATACAAGGATGTAATGTACAGCTCAGGGAGTATAGCCAATATTTTATAACAACTTTAAATAAAGTATAATCTATAAAAATATTGAATCAGTATGTTGTACACCTGAAACTAATATAACATTGTAAATCAACTATACTACAATTAAAAAAAAAGAAACATATGACCCACCAATTCCACTCCTAGTATAAGAATTGAAAACAGGTGTTCAAGCAAAACTTGTACACAAATGTTCATAGCATCACTATTCACAATAGCCAAAGGAACAACTCAAAAAAAAGGAAAAAAAGAAAGAAAGAAAGGAAAGAGAGATACAATGGCAAAGGAATTCCTCCTTTGAGGGCAGTTATTCCAGATGTACCACATTCCTTGGCCTAAGACTAACAGAAGGTGTTAGGAATGGTTCCTAGAGTGCATACACTTCTTGAACTAGATTCCTTTAACTATGGGTCTCCTAGTATATGAGCTTCACTGATCAAGAAAGCAAAATGCCGTATTTCAAATCCTTAGAATAATCCAGATCCTAACCAAATTGAAATGTGTAATTAACAGATGTGGTCCTTCTAGAATCTAACATTTTCCTTCTTGTAAAAAAACTATGGACTCCATCATCAATTGAGTTTTTAAATATGTTTTTGATGTTTAACCTATAATTTACTGTTTTTATATCCTATCTCTTTCCACTTATTTAAAAATACAGCTGCAATAAGTAAACACTGCTGGAACCTATTGTTATTAAACTAAAAAAGCAAACCGTTCAGAAGTTTGTAAATATCAGAATAACAATCAGCAGCCATTCATTTCCTGTACTATCACATTTTTTTCCCAATAGACTCAGGTGTCAATCATCCTGTGAAAATTACACGTAGCGGTTAAAATGCTCGGGAATAGTGAGGCGAGTTCAGTAATTGAAAGTTATCAATAAGACAGAATGTGTCCGATTGTCAAATGGTTTCTCAAAACCCCCGCACCATACTTCCTATGTGGGCCACGATTCTCTGCTTTCCATCCCACGTCCTAACAGCAGTAACAGGATATTCTAAAATACACACTAACACTGCATCTTCTCAGTTCAGTTTGTCTGTCACAGGAATCAGCATGCTGTTATAGATTTTTTCTAAAAAAATTTTTTTGCATACTTGGGTTTATTGAGTTGCCTTAACCTAAATAGACTTTATAAGTAATTCTTATAATTGAGAATCACTTTAAAAAATGTTATCATTATCATTATGAAATTGCTAAAAACACACTTTTTGATAAATAGGTCCTTCCTCTTTCCTCAAACATTAACTCAGCTTATTTGATGTAGCAGATATTCTAAACTAGGGTTTCTCAACATCAGCACTGTTGAATTTTTTATTGGACCTGTGCATTGTAGAATATCCAGCAGCATCCCTCACCTCTACCCATGAGATGCCAATAGCACAACCCACCCAGTTGTGACAATCGAAAATCACCAGTCAGAATGGCCATCATTAAAAGTCTACAAATAACAAATGCTGGAGAGTATGTAGAGTAAAAGGAACCCTCCTACACTGTTGGTGGGAATATAAATTGGTGCAGCCACTATGGAGAACAGTACGGAGGTTGGTTAGAAACCTAAAAATAGAGTTACCATATGATCCTGCAATCTGACTCCTGGGCATATATCCAGAGAAAACTATAGTTAAGAAAGATACCTGCACTCCTATGTTCATTGCAGCACTCTTTATAAAAACCAAGACATGGAAGCAACCTAAATGATTGACAGAGGAATGGATAAAGAAGATGTGGTACATACATACAATGGAATATTACTCAGCCCTAAAAAAAAAATGAAATACTGCCATTTGCAGCAACATGGATGGACCTATAGATTATCATACTAAGTGAAGTAAGTCAGACAGAGAAAGACAAATATCATATGATATCACATATGTGGAATCTAAAAAGATACATATGACCTTATATAAAAAACAGAAATAGAACTCACAGACATAGAAAACAAATTTATAGTTACAAATGGGCAAAGGTAGGGGAGGGAGGGATAAATTAGGAGTTTGGGATAAACATATACATGCTACTATATATAAAATAGATAACCAACAAGGACCTACTGTATAGCACGGAGAACTATACTCAATATCTTGTAGTAGCCTAAAATGGAAGAGAATCTGAAAAAGAATATATATATAATATATATATTATATATATATAATGTGTAACTGAATCACTTTGCTGTACACCTGAAACTAACACAGCATCATAAATTAACTATACTTCAATTTTAAAATGGTTTAAAATAAATAAAATAAAATTTCTTCAGACATCAACACAGTAAGTGTGGTAATAATGGGCTGCAACGGGTATTATGAGAGCACAGAGGATGGAGGATAGACAAAAATTGGGGAACATGATATGCTAGGGCATAGAGGCAAGAAATAGTATAGTGTGGCTGGTACCTGGAGTTTGTGGCCAGAGTGGTAAGAAATAGGGGTGAAAGAGAGGGAGGCACCAGATCATGCAAGGCCAACTTCTTTTCTTTGCTACTTAAGAACTGAATTTTCCTCACATCCACCCCTTAGTCATGCCATTTAAAAAGCATCAGATAAAATATTACTTTTAAATGTTGACAACAGAATGCCAGGAACATTTTTGCAGAAGATGAATTAAGTCATATTTATGGATCAAGTTTATTCCTTTAGGCCAAACCTGCATAGTTGATTACTGTTTTCCCTAATATTGATAATGCATTGCTTTCTTTGAAACCTACTTGGGATATGTCCATATCCTCACCTCATCACAAATCCTTGCCACAGATGTTTTTTTCTCAACAGGTATATTGGCTTCCTTGTTGATTTCTAGCTGTGCTTGGTCTTATATCAAAATGCTGTCTCTGAGCAGTGCTTGAGAGAAGCAATTTAACCATCTGCATTCTATTTCAGGCAAAGCCTTTGACTCAGGGAGTGAGACACTTGACCTACTTCTGACTCACTTAAGCCCAGTAGGAGAGCAAAAGTCGGGCCTCTGGTTCTATCGTCAGCACTGACATTTCCTGGCAAAAGGAGATTTAAATTTAAATAGAATAAGGCTTCAACATCATCATTTCATTATCTTCTCTTGGGTGAGTTAGTCCTGTGACAGTACTGGTAAAGCAAGTAAAGTTTTAAAATGCACAATAAAATAACAGAGTCTATGAGACTCTGAAACAACCTTCCTTTTCATGCCACAAAAAAAAATCAAACCCTTGCTAGGATTGCAGTGTCTACTCTTGGTCTCCTCCTTTGTTGAAATATACGGGGAAACTTCAGTTCCACAAATATTTATTGTTTTTGTTTTTGTTTTTGTGGTACACGGGCCTCTCATTGTTGTGGCCTCTCCCGTTGTGGAGCACAGGCTCCGGATGCACGGGCTCAGTGGCCATGGCTCACGAGCCCAGCCGCTCCGCGGCATGTGGGATCTTCCCGGACCGGGGCACGAACCCGTGTCCCCTGCATCGGCAGGAGGATTCTCAACCACTGCGCCACCAGGGAAGCCCCACAAATATTTATTACATCCACTCTGAGCTAAGCACTTGAGTATGAATACCACCTAATGGACAGAAAGTTGACTAAGGCCTATTACAGTGGAAGATGCAGCTAAAGAGACAGATAATTTGAGTCCATGTCATAAATGCATGACTGAGGAAAACACAGAAAGGAATAGCTGATCCAGTGGGAGAGGTCCACAGTAAAGACTCTAGGAAAGAGAGCCAAGGCACCCTAGAGGAAATACCCTGGGAGCTGACTCTGCAAAGTTGACAGGTAATTAGCCAGGTGAAAAAGGGGAAAATGTTCTGATGGAGAGAAAGCCCTAAAAAAGAACAAAGAGACAGCAAGGAAGGCAGCAGAGGCTGTCCAGAAGATGTAAGTCTGAAGTGAGGAAGGCATGAGGGGCTGGGACTGAGGCCGGAAGATCCCTGGAAAGGGTTGGAGGTTTTATCCCATAGATGTTAGGAAATTGCTGAGGGGTTTTAGGCCAGAACATGATAAAGACAAATTGGTATTTTTGAGAAACTACTACAGTATCTGGGTAGAAAATTTGGGCTTAAAAGTGATACAACTAGAGGTAAGGCAACTAGTTAGTGTCTGTTGTAGTTGTTCAGAAGAGGAGTGACTTGGGTTGGTACTTACAAAGTGGCAGTGGGGATGTAGGGAACAGCTTTGAAAAACATGTAAGTGGCCTGGCTTGGTGTCTAGATGAACTTTAAGATTTTAGAGACTGTTTCTAAGAGGAAAGTTAGAAAGTAAAATTCTTTTTTCTTTCTTTTCTATGGGCACATTAGTTCTTTATTGCTGCTATAGCGAAGCACCACACACTTTGTGCCTTCAAAAGACGTAAACTTCTTATCTTACAGTTCTGGAGGTCAGAAGTCTGAAATCAGTTAGAAAGTAAAATCCTTAAGGACAAATTGTGGTAATTATAGTTATTACACCTGAAAATAACAATCCATGACATTTGGTAAGCACGAAAGCAAATAACCAGGAGTTAAGGTAAAGTAATGGGGGGAGGGGGTAAGGTGGGGAAAAAGATAAGGAAGTAAAAAATTAAGAGTTTTTTAAAAGGAGTAAAAAAATGTACTCGAAGTAAGTTTATACCAGTGATATAAATATTATTTTTACTAGAATTAATTGTCGAAGAACTAACATAGAGTCTGTGTGCAAACTTGCTCCTTTTTTACGTGAAACTGTCTTGTGCCTGTTAGGGAACTGTACACAGGATAGTACTCAGTGCATGATCATTGGTAGAAGACAAAATGGAGGGTAGAAAACAGGAAAGAGAAAAGCAGATTGAGCAGGTAAAAATATGTCCAGATTGAGCAGGTAAAAATATGTCCACAAGAAAACAGACTGAATAATAACAGGAATGCTTGAAGCAAGGTTTAAAGAAACATTTCTCAATAGTGAGGATTATCAGACACCAAAAAATGGAAATAACTTCATTAAAGTGTTCAAAAGCTGAGATACTGGAGTCCTGCTGCCTTGGTGGGGATCTTAACTCTACAGGTTAATAGCTGCATGAACTTGAGCCACTTCCTTAACTACTCTGAGCCTCAGAATCCCCACATGTAAAATGGTGGAAAATACTGAGTTAGTAGCTACCTTATTAGGCTTGGTGGGGATTAAATGTTTTTGTACATATAAAGTGCTTAGAATAGCACCTGCTACAAAGTAAGCATCAGTTAATATTGGCTGTTTATTAATGTTATTGGAGCTGAAATTTGTTGAAGATGATGGTACTTCCTGTTCTTATTTATTTATTTAATTTTTCCTAACTAGTCATCCATTTTATCCACGTCAGTGTATACATGTCAATCCCAATCTCCCAATTTGTCACACCACCACCCCCAGCCCCCACTGCTTTCCCCCCTTGGTGTCCATACGGTTTTTCTCTACTTCTCTGTCTCAATTTCTGCTCTGCAAACCACTTCATCTGTACCATTTTTTTAGGTTCCACATATATGTGTTAATATACAATATTTGTTTTTCTCTTTCTGACTTACTTCACTCTGTATGACAGACTCTAGATTCATCCACATCTCTACAAATGACCCAATTTCGTTCCTTTTTATGGCTGAGTAATATTCCATTCTATATATGTACCACATTTTCTTTATCTATTCGTCTGTCACTGGGCATTTAGGTTGCTTCCATGACCTGGCTATTGTAAATAGTGCTGCAATGAACATTGGGGTGCATGTGTCTTTTTGAATGATGGTTTTCTCTTGGTATATGCTCAGTAGTGGGCTTGCTGGGTCATATGGTAGTTCTCTTTGTAGTTTTTTAAGGAACCTCCATACTGTTCTCCACAGTGGCTTTATCAATTTACATGCCCACCAACAGTGCAAGAGGGTTCCCTTTTCTCCACACCCTCTCCAGCATTTGTTGTTTGTAGATTTTGTGATGATGCCTGTTCTAGCTGGTGAGAGGTGATACCTCAGTGTAATTTTGATTTGCATTTTTCTAATAAATAGTGGTGTTAAGCAACTTCTCATGTGCTTCTCAGTCATCTGTATGTTTCTTGGGAGAAATGTGTATTTAGGTTTTCTGCACATTTTTGGATTGGGTTGTTTGTTGTATTAATATTGAGCTGCATGAGCTGTTTATATATTTTGGAGATTAATCCTTTGTTCGATGATTCATTTGCAAATATTTTCTGCCATTCTGAGGGTTGTATTTTCATCTTGTTTATGGTTTCCTTTGCTGTGCAAAAGCTGTTAAGTTTCACTAGGTCCCATTTGTTTATTTTTGTTTTTATTTCCATTACTCTAGGAGGTGGGTCAAAGAGGATATTGCTGTGATTTATGTCAAAGAGTGTTCTTCCTATATTTTCCTCTAAGAGTTTTATAGTGCCTGGACTTACATTTAGGTCTCTAATCAATTTTGAGGTTATTTTTGTGTACGGTGTAAGGGAGTGTTCTAATTTCATTCTTTTACATGTAGTTGTCCAGTTTTCCCAGCACCAATTATTGAAGAGACTGTCTCTTCTCCACTGTATATCCTTGCCTCTGTTGTCATAGATTAGTCCACCATAGCTGTGTGGGTCTATCTCAGGGCTTTCTATTCTGTTCCATTGATCTATATTTCTGTTTTTGTGTCGGTACCATATTGTCTTGATTACTGTAGCTTTGTAGTATAGTCTGAAGTCAGGGAGTCTGATTCCTCCAGCTCCATTTTTTTCCCTCAAGGCTGCTTTGGCTATTCGGGGTCTTTTGTGTCTCCATACAAACTTTAATACTTTTTGTTCTAGTTCCATAAAAATTGCCATGGGTGATTTGACAGGAATTGCATTGAATCTGTAGATTGCTTTGAGTAGTATAGTCATTGTCACAATATTGATTCTTCCAATGCAAGAACATGGTATATCTCTCCAACTGTTGGTAACATCTTTAATTTCCTTCATCAGTGTCTTATAGTTTTCTGCATACAGGTCTTTTGTCTCCCTAGGTAGGTTTATTCCTAGGTATTTTATTCTTTTTGTTGCAGTGGTAAATGGGAATGTTTCCTTAACTTCTCTTTCAGATTTTTCATCATTAGTGTATAGGAATGCAAGAGATTTCTGTGAATTAATTTTGTATCCTGCAACTTTACTAAATTCATTGATTAGCCCTAGTAGTTTTCTGGTAGCATCTTTAGGATTCTCTATGTATAGTATGATGTCATCTGCAAACAGTGACAGTTTTACTTCTTCTTTTCCAATTTGTATTCTTTTATTTCTTTCTCTTCTCTGATTGCTGTGGCCAGGACTTCCAAAACTATGTTGAATAATAGTGGTGGTGAGAGTGGGCAACTTTGTCTTCCTCCTGAGCTTAGAGGAAAGGCTTTCAGTTTTTCACCATTGAGAGCGATGTTTGCTGTGGGTTTTTTGTATATGGCCTTTATTATGTTGAAGTAGGTTCCCTCTATGCCCACTCTCTGGAGAGATTTTATCATAATTGGGTGTTGAATTTTGTCGAAAGCTTTTTCTGCATCTATTGAGATGATCATATGGTTTCTATTCTTCACTTTGTTAATATGGTGTATCACATTGATTGATTTGCATATATTGAAGAATGCTTGCATCTCTGGGGTAAATCTCACTTGATCATGGTGTATGATCCTTTTAATGTGTTGTTGGATTCTGTTTGCTAGTATTTTGTCGAGGATTTTGGAAGCTATATTCATCAGTGATATTGGCCTGTAATTTTCTTTTTTTTGTAGTATCTTTGTCTGATTTTGGTATCAAGGTGTTGGTGGCCTCATAGAATGAGCTTGGGAGTTTTCCTTCCTCTGCAGAGGAAGAGCTTGAGAAAGATAGGTGTTGGCTCTTCTCTAAATGTTTGATAGAATTCACCTGTGAAGCTGTCTGGTCCTGGACTTTTGTTTATTGGAAGATTTTTAATCACAGTTTCAACTTCATTACTTGTGATTGGTCTGGTCATATTTTCTATTTCTTCCTGGTTCAGTCTTGGAAGGTTATACCTTTCTAAGAATTTGTTTACTTCTTCCAGGTTGTCCATTTTTCTGGCATAGATTTGCTTGTAGTAGTCTCTTAGGATGCTTTGTATTTCTGCGGTGTCTGTTGTAACTTCTCCTTCTTCATTTCTAATTTTATTGATTTGAGTCCTCTCCCTCTTTTTCTTGATGAGTCTGGCTAATGGTTTATCAATTTTGTTTATCTTCTCAAAGAAGCAGCTTTTAGTTTTATTGATCTTTGGTATTGTTTTCTTTGTTTCTATTTCATCTATTTCTGCTCTGATCTTTATGATTTCTTTACTTCTGCTAACTTTGGGCTTTGTTTGTTCCTCTTTCTCTAGTTCCTTTAGGTGTAAGGTTAGATTGTTTATTTGAGATTTTTCTTGTTTCTTGAGATAGGCTTGTATAGCTATAAACTTCCCTCTTAGAACTGCTTTTGCTGCATCCCATATGTTTTGGATCATCGTGCTCTCATTGTCATTTGTCTCTGGGTATTTTTTGATTTCCTCTTTGAGTTCTTCAGTGATTGCTTGGCTATTTAGTAATGTATTATTTAGCCTCCATGTGGTTGTGTTTTTTACATTTTTTTCCCTGTAGTTGATTTCTAATCTCATAACATTGTGGTCAGAAAGGATGCATGACATGATTTCAATTTTCTTAAATTTACTGATTCTTGATTTGTGATGCAAGATGTGGTCTATCCTGGAGAATGTTCTGTGTGCACTTGAGAAGAAAGTGTAATCTGCTGATTTTGGATGGAATGTCCTATAAATATCAATTAAATCTCTGGTCTATTGTGTCATTTAAAGCTTCTGTTTCCTTATTTATTTTCATTTTGGATGATCACTCCATTGGTGTAAATGAGGTGTTGAAGTCCCTCACTATTATTGTGTTACTGTTGATTTCCTCTTTTATAGCCATTAGCAGTTGCCTTATGTATTGAGGTGCTCCTATGTTGGGTGCCTCTATATTTATAAGTGTTATATCTTCTTCTTGGATTGATCCCTTGATCATTATTTAGTGTCCTTCCTTGTCTGTTGTAACATTCTTTATTTTAAAGTCTATTTTATCTGATATGAGTATTGCTACTCCCGCTTTCTTTTTTTTTTTTTTCCAGCTTTCTTTTGATTTTCATTTACATGGAATATCTTTTTCCATCCCCTCACTTTCAGTCTATATGTGTCCCTAGGTCTGAAGTGGGTCTCTTAAAGACAGCATATATATGGGTCTTCTTTTTGTATCCATTCAGTAAGACTCTGTCTTTTGGTTGGAGCATTTAATCCATTCACGTTTAAGGTAATTATTGATATGTATGTTACTATGACCATTTTCTTAATTGTTTGGAGTTTGTTTTTGTAGGTCTTTTTCTTCTCTTTTGTTTCCCACTTAGGGAAGTTCCTTTAGCATTTGTTGTAGAGCTACTTCGGTGGTGCTGAATTCTCTTAGCTTTTGCTTGTCTGTAAAGCTTTTGATTTCTCCATCAAATATGAATGAGATCCTTGCCTGGAAGAATAATCTTGGTTGTAGGTTCTTCCCTTTCATCACTTTAAGTATATCATGCCACTCCCTTCTGGCTTGTAGAGTTTCTGCTGAGAAATCAGCTGTTATCTTTATGGAAGTTCCCTTGTATGTTATCTGTTGTTTTTCCCTTGCTGCTTTCAATAATTTTTCTTCGTCTTTAAGTTTGGCCAATTTGATTACTATGTGTCTCGGTGTGTTTCTCCTTGGGTTTATCCTGTATGGGACTCTCTGCCCTTCCTGGACTTGGGTGGCTATTTCCTTTCCCATGTTAGGGAAGTTTTTGACTATAATCTCTTCAAAGATTTTCTCA
Source organism: Delphinapterus leucas (assembly GCF_059928025.1). Classification (NCBI taxonomy): domain Eukaryota; kingdom Metazoa; phylum Chordata; class Mammalia; order Artiodactyla; family Monodontidae; genus Delphinapterus; species Delphinapterus leucas. Next base: position 46,858,848 of record NC_143131.1, read on the forward strand.
GGTCCTTTCTCTCTCTCTTCTCCTTCTGGGACCCCTATAATGAGAATGTTGTTACGTTTAATGTTGTCTCAGAGGTCTCTTAGGCTGCCTTCATTTCTTTTCATTCTTTTTTCTTTATTCTGTTCTGCAGCAGTGAATTCCACCATTCTGTCTTCCAGGTCACTTATCCATTCTTCTGCCTCAGTTATTCTGCTATTGATTCCTTCTAGTGTAGTTTGCATTTCAGTTATTGTATTGTTCATCTCTGTTTATTTGTTCTTTAATTCTTCTAGATCTTTGTTAAACATTTTTGCATCTTCTCGATCTTTGCCTCCATTCTTTTTCCGAGGTCCTGGATCATCTTCACTATCATTATTCTGAATTCTTTACTTTAAGATTGCGTATCTCCATCTCATTTAGTTGTTTTTCTGGGGTTTTATCTTGTTCCTTTATCTGGTACATAGCCCTCTGCCTTTTCATCTTGTCTACCATTCTGTGAATGTGGCTTTTGTTCTGCAGACTGCAGGACTGGAGTTCTTCTTGCTTCTGTTTGTTCTTGTGTATTGTTCGTTGGGGTCATTGGAGGAGATGGGAACAGTTTCCAGGTTTTCTTTGGGACAAAGTCAATGATTCTGAGAGCCTTATCATTCTAAGGAATTGATTTATAAGCAGTCACCTGACAGTCTTGCCCATCACCTCCAGTCAAAATGTGCAGGTATTTTGAAGTGACAGTGAATAACCCAGGAATGTCGTTTGCTCACAGCCAAGTCCATGAAGCAAGAAAGGCTACCTGTTCCTCCATAGGAAATGTACTTCCTTCCTAGTCATTTTACAACTACAGCCACATGGCAGAGAAGGTTTGGGATCCATGGTCTGTAGGTGCCTTAGCTTTCTGAGGGACATTGTGGTCATTCTCTAAACAATCAAAATGCAATCATGGTAGATTTGTTGAATTGGTTTTAGCCCAATTTAGCTCAGTATTAAGAAAAGATGATCATTTTTGGCAGCTGCAGACAAAGTACAAAATATTAGGACATACAAGACTAATTTGAATTCCATTGCATGGAATCTGCAAATTATCATTTGCCTTTGAAATGAGCTACTGGCTGAGCCCTTTGAAATGGCTGCCAGACACATGCAAAATGACCCAATTCAAAGGGATTATTTCTGTACCAAAAGATCTAAGGCATAAGTGTTTGCTTTAGTGAGTATAATTGTGTTCAGTGAAGCAATGATGGGGAAGAAATGCAGCCATTTTGCAGGGAAATTATGCTTTCTGTTTCATGGACTCTTTTAAACATAGGAAAAACAGGAGAAATCACATTTCTAAACTGCAATTTGCCTTAACTGGTGCATAATTCAATTAATGCAACTAGAGGTACACCTTAGAAAATAAGGTTTTAATGAAAAACCAGCTGCTTGTTTTTGCACCAGATGTCACCAAAGATGCTGATTGAAGAAGCTCTTTTACCTGTTGACTGCACTCTGCTCTTTTCCGACGTACTTACCAACTGTGATGTTTTCAGCTTCTAAAAGCCAAAGAGCTCCCTAGTTAACTGTAAAATGTGATATCCTTCCACATTCCACTAAAGTTTTAGTGTATGTGTGCATGTATGGTTTGATTTGTACATGTTTTAAAGTAACATCATGGAGGATACCTTCTTTTAATATGACTCTTCTCTTTTGGATAGGGAGGCTATCGCAGGGCAGAAAAAGAGAAACTCAAAAGTGTATATGTGCGTCTGCATGCGTTTATGTGTGTGTATCGTTTGCTCCTAATAATATGTTAGGCACTCTGACAGACTATCACAACAAAGGCGTTTTATACAATTAAAATATCTCCCAGCACTTGTATCAGAATGCTATTTTTTTTTCAGCAAACAACCAAAAATTTCCCCTCTACTAGGGCTCATCTCTCTCCTTCAACTGTCTGTCCCCTCCAACTCTCCTCCACCAGCACTCCTAATTCCTTCATCCTACTTCTACATCCTTTTTTCAGTGTTTCTTAAATAGGTATGGTTAAAAAAACATTTGTTAATCTAATGTTATAAAGCTTTCCAAAGTCCTAGCAATCAATAATATTTACTGAGATCCACAATGTGTCCAACACTTCCCTGTGTTCTCAGGACTAATCCTGGTGCTCAAGGTGTTCACACACTGGGGGGAAAATGCAACTTACGTTGAATCACAAAATCTGAGAGTTGGAAGAAACTGAGAAGCTATCTGATCAGCCTTGCTCCTCCAAGGAGGTATTCTCTCTGCCACATGTGATAAACTGTCACTAACCCAGGATCTTGGGCTTCCTAGGATGGGGAATTCACTGCCATTGACAGATCTAGTTAGCACACATTTCTCCCAAATAATGGGATGAAATTGGATTTCTTATGCCTTTTCCTATTGGCCCTAATCATGCTAAGTTGATTCTTCTTCCACACATGAGCTTTTCAAATAATGAAAATTTCTAATATTATCACAGGTATATCTTAGACTATTTCTTCTTCATATACTTTCCCTGAACAGTCTCAATTATCCTGTGTTTTTTAAATTCTCAATATCAGGATGACTCCTAAATGTTTATCCCCAGCTCAGTTCTCTCTTGAGCATCAGATATGAGTGTCCATTTGTTTACTACCTCTGTGTCTTGCACTGCCTTCATTATCTCCCTCTGGCCCCAAACCTGTCTCCTCCTGGGTCCCTGTGTTAGTGTCACCTTCACCTACCTAGTTGCTCAAATCTCGGAGTCATCTTCGGATTCCCATTCCCTCCCCCTCCCATGCTAGTAACAGAAAGAGCCATTAAGGATTTTTAAATACTGAAGTGACATAACAAAACGAATTTTTTAAAGAAAAAATGATCTGTAGTAATATATCAAACAGATTAGAGATGGATGGATTTCATGTAAGGAGAGCAGAAAGGAAGCAGGTTTTGCAAGAAGTAATATAGAAGTGAATGGATGAGTGTTTGGACAAGAAATTTGGAAATAAAAGCAGCAAGAGACAGATTAGAAGACATTAGAAAGAAAGAAGCACTATGACAATTCATACATGGATATAATATAAAGTAATGATATAAACTAAATCTGACTGGCTTCAAAATAGAGCAGAGAGACCACAGTGTGGGCAAGGCATGCCTGCACATGGCGGCCTCTACCATCTGGAATTGCAGTGTCAGGTGCAGCCGTTGTGCACGAGGAACTCTGGTCTGAAGTGCTGGAGGGGAGGCCTCTGCACGTGGCACCCTATGAGCAAGTGAAACTAGATGAAGCACTGAGGAAAGAGAAAAGCTGCCCCCTGTGTCCCCGGGAGACTCTCCAAGACCAGCAGGTGCACATGTGACTTGTGGCCAGCATTTTGGAAAGCAGAGGTCTGGAGAGCAGGAGAGGAACAGGAAGACTACCCAGATTAAGAAAACAACAACTGATGGTGGACCAAGATGGTGGAGTAGGATGTGCTCTCACCCCCTCTTGCAAGAACACCAGAATCACAACTAGCTGCTGGACAATCATAGACAAGAAGACACTGGAACTCACCAAAAAAGATATCCCACATCCAAAGACAAAGGAGACGCCACAATGAGATGGCAGAAGGGGCGCAATCACAGTAAAATCAAATCGCATAACTGCTGGGTGGGTGATTCACAGACTGGAGAACACATACCACAGAAGTCCACCCACTGGAGTGAAGGTTCTGAGCCCCACTTCAGGCTTTTGAACATGGAGGTCCTGCAACAGGAGGAGGAATTCCTAGAGAATCAGACTTTGAAGGCTAGTGGGATTTGATTGCAGGACTTCGACAGGACAGGGGGAAACAGAGACTCCACTCTTGGAGGGCACACACAAAGTAGTGTGCACATTGGGACCCAGGGGAAGGAGCAGTGACCACAGGTACTGAACCAGACCTACCTGCTAGTGTTGGAGGATTTCTTACAGAGGCAGAGGGTGGCTGTAGCTCACCATGAGGACAAGGAAACTGGCAGCAGAGGTTCTGGGAAGTACTCCTTGACATTAGCCCTCTCAGAGTTTGCAATTAGCCCCAACAAAGAGCCCAGGTAGGCTCCAGTGTTGGGTGGCCTCAGGCCAAACAACCAACAGGGAGGGAACCCAGTCCCACCCATCAGCAGTCAAATGGATTAAAGTTTTACTGAGCTCTGCCCACCTGAGCAACAGCCAGCTCTACCCACCACCAGTCCCTGTCATCAAGAAACTTGCACAAGCCTCTTTGATAGACTCATCCGTCAGAGGGCACACAGCAGAAACAACAAAAACTACAATCCTGCAGACTGTGGAACAAAAACCACATTCACAGAGAGACAGACAAGATGAAAAGGCAGAGGGCTATGTACCAGATGAAGGAACAAGATAAAAACCCCAGAAAAACAACCAAATGAAATGGATATAGGCAACCTTCCAGAAAAAGAATTCAGAAAAATGGTAGTGAAGATGATCCAGGACCTCAGAAAATGAATGGAGGCAAAGATTGAGAAGATGCAAGAAATGTTTAACAAAGATCTAGAAGAGTTAAAGAACAAACAAACAGAGATGAACAATACAAAACTGAAATGAAAATTACACTAGAAGGAATCAATAGCAGAATAACTGAGGCGGAAGAACGGATAAGTGACTTGGAAGGCAGAATAATGGAATTCACTGCTGCAGAACAGAATAAAGAAAAAAGAATGAAAAGAAATGAAGGCAGCCTAAGAGACCTCTGAGACATTAAACGCAACAACATTTGCATTATAGGGGTCCCAGAAGGAGAAGAGAGAGAGAAAGGACCCAAGAAAATCTTTGAAGAGATTATAGTCAAAAACTTCCCTAACATGGGAAAGGAAATAGCCACCCAAGTCCAGGAAAGGCAGAGAGTCCCATACAGGATAAACCCAAGGAGAAACACACCAAGACACATAGTAATCAAATTGGCCAAACTTAAGACAAAGAAAATTATTGAAAGCAGCAAGGGAAAAACAACAGATAACATACAAGGGAACTTCCATAAAGATAACAGCTGATTTCTCAGCAGAAACTCTACAAGCCAGAAGGGAGTGGCATGATATACTTAAACTGATGAAAGGGAAGAACCTACAACCAAGATTACTCTACCCTGCAAGGATCTCATTCAGATTCAATGGAGAAATCAAAAGCTTTACAGACAAAAAGACAAAAAGAGAAAGAAATCAAAAGCTTTACAGACAAAAGCTAGGAGAATTCAGCACCACCAAACCAGCTCTATAACAAATGCTAAAGGAACTTCTCTAAGTGGGAAACAAAAGAGAAGAAAAGGACTTACAAAAACAAACCCAAAACAATTAAGAAAATGGTCATAGTAACATACATAACACTAATTACCTTAAATGTGAATAGATTAAATGCTCCAACCAAAAGACACAGGCTTGCTGAATGGATACCAAAACAAGACCCATATATATGCTGTCTTCAAGAAACCCACTTCAGACCTAGGGACACAGACAGACTGAAAGTGAGTGGATGGAAAAAGATATTCCATGCAAATGGAAATCAAAAGAAAGCGGGAGTAGCAATACTCATATCAGATAAAATAGACTTTAAAATAAAGAATGTTACAAGAGACAAGGAAGGGCATTACATAACAATCAAGGGATCAATCCACAAAGAAGATATAACTATTGTAAACATTTATGCACCCAACATAGGAGCACCTCAATACATAAGGCAACTGCTAACCCCTATAAAAGAGGAAATCGACAGTAACACAATAATAGTGGGGGACTTTAACACCTCACTTACACCAATGGACAGATCATCCAAAATGAAAATAAATAAGGAAACAGAAGCTTTAAATGACACAATAGACCAGGTAGATTTAATTGATATTTATAGAACATTCCATCCAAAAACAGCAGATTACACTTTTTTCTCAAGTGCGCATGGAACATTCTCCAGGGTAGATCACATCTTGGGTCTCAAATTAAGCCTCAGTAAATTAAAGAAAATTGAAATCATATCAAGCATCTTTCCTGACCACAACGCTATGAGGTTAGAAAACAATTACAGGGAAAAAAACGTAAAAAACAGAACCACATGGAGGCTAAATAATACGTTACTAAATAACCAAGTGTTCACTGAAGAAATCAAAGTGGAAATCAAAAAATACCCAGAGACAAATGATAACGAGAACACGACGATCCAAAACCTATGGGATGCAGCAAAAGAAGTTCTAAGAGGGAAGTTTATAGCTATACAAGCCTACCTCAAGAAACAAGAAAAGTCTCAAATAAACAATCTAACCTTACACCTAAAGGAACTAGAGAAAGAGGAACAAACAAAGCCCAAAGTTAGCAGAAGTAAAGAAATCATAAAGATCAGAGCAGAAATAGATGAAATAGAAACAAGGAAAACAATAGCAAAGATCAATAAAACTAAAAGCTGGTTCTCTGAGAAGATAAACAAAATTGATAAACCATTAGCCAGACTCATCAAGAAAAAGAGGGAGAGGACTCAAATCAATAAAATTAGAAATGAAAAAGGAGAAGTTACAACAGACACCGCAGAAATACAAAGCATCATAAGAGACTACTACAAGCAATTCTCTGCCAATAAAATGGACAACCTGGAAGAAATGGACAAATTATTAGAAAGGTATAACCTTCCAAGACTGAACCAGGAAGAAATAGAAAATATGACCAGACCAATCACAAGTAATGAAATTGAAACTGTGATTAAAAATCTTCCAATAAACAAAAGTCCAGGGCCAGACGGCTTCACAGGTTAATTCTATCAAACATTTAGAGAAGAGCCAACACCTATCTTTCTCAAACTCTTCCCAAAGTTTGCAGAGGAAGGAAAACTCCCAAACTCCTTCTAGGAGGCCACCATCACCCTGATGCCAAAATCAGACAAAAAAAGAAAATTACAGGCCAGTATCACTGATGAATATAGATTCAAAAATCCTCAACAAAATACTAGCAAACAGAATCCAACAACACATTAAAAGGATCATACACCACGATCAACTCGGATTTATCCCAGGGATGCAAGGATTCTTCAATATATGCAAATCAATCAATGTGATACACCATATTAACAAACTGAAGAATAAAAACCATATGATCATCTCAATAGATGCAGAAAAAGCTTTCGACAAAATTCAACACCCAGTTATGATAAAAACTCTCCAGAAAGTGGGCATAGAGGGAACCTACCTCAACATAATAAAGGCCATATACGACAAACCCACTGCAAACATCATTCTCAATGGTGAAAAACTGGAAGTATTTCCACTAAGATCAGGAATAAGACAAGGATATCCAATCTCACCACTATTATTCAGCATAGTTTTGGAAGTCCTAGCCATGGCAATCAGAGAAGAAAAAGAAATAAAAGAATACAAATTGGAAAAGAAGAAGTAAAACTGTCACTGTTTGCAGATGACATCATACTATACATAGAGAATCCTAAAGATGCTACCAGAAAACTACTAGGGCTAATCAATGAATTTGGCAGAGTTGCAGGATGCAATATTAATGCACAGAAATCTCTTGCATTCTTATACACTAATGATGAAAAATCTGAAAGAGAAATTAAGGAAACATTCCCATTTACCGTTGCAACGAAAAGAATAAAATACCTAGGAATAAACCTACCGAGGCAGACAAAGGACCTATATGCAGAAAACTATAAGACACTGATGAAAGAAATTAAAGATGATACCAACATATGGAGAGATATACCATGTTCTTGCATTGGAAGAATCAATATTGTGAAAATGACTATACTACCCGAAGCCATCTACAGATTCAATGCAATCCCTATCAAATTACCAATGGCACTTTTTATGGAAATAGATCAAAAAATCTTAATATTTGTATGGAGACACAAAAGACCTCGAATAGCCAAAGCAGTGTTGAGGGGAAAAAAATGGAGCTGGAGGAGTCAGGCTCCCTGACTTCAGACTATACCACAGAGCTACAGTAATCAAGACAATATTGTTCTTGCACAAAAACAGAAACATAGATCTATGGAACAAGTTAGAAAGCCCAGAGATAAACCCACGCACCTATGGTCAAGTAATCTATGACAAAGGAGGCAAGGATATACAATGGAGAAAAGACAGTCTCTTCAATAAGTGGTGCTGGGAAAACTGGACAACTACATGTAAAAGAATGAAATTAGAATACTCCCTAACACCATACACAAAAATGACCTCAAAATGGATTAGAGACCTAAATTTAAGACTGGACACTACAAAACTCTTAGAGGAAAATATAGGAAGAACATTCTTTGACATAAATCACAGCAAGATATTTTTTGATCTACCTCTTAGGGTAATGGAAATAAAAATAAACAAATGGGACCTAATGAAACTTAACAGCTTTTGCACAGCAAAGGAAACCATAAACAAGATGAAAATACAACTCTCAGAATGGGAGAAAATATTTGCAAATGAATCATCAAACAAAGGATTAATCTCCAAAATATATAAACAGCTCATGCAGCTCAATATTAAAAAAACAAACAACCCAATCCAAAAATGGGCAGAAGACCTAAATAGACATTTCTCCAAAGAAGATATACAGATTGCCAACAAACACATGAAAAGGATGCTCAACATCACTAATTATTAGAGAAATGCAAATCAAAACTACAGTGGGGTATCACCTTACACCAGTTAGAATGGGCTTCTTCAGAAAATCTACAAACAACAAATGCTGGAGAGGGTGTGGAGAAAAGGGAACCCTCTTGCACTGTTGGCGGGAATGTAAATTCATACAGCCACCATGGAGAACAGTATGGAGGTTCCTTCAAAAACTAAACATAGAATTACCATATGATCCAGCAATCCCACTCCTGGGCATATACCCAGAGAAAACCATCATTCAAAAAGACACATGCATCTCACACTTGTTGATTCGTGGATGTATCTAGACAGTCATACAGAGTGAAGTAAGTCAGAAAGAGAAAAACAAATATCGTATATTAACACATATATGTGGAACCTAGAAAAATGGTACATATGAACCAGTTTGCCAGGCAGAAATTGAGACACAGATGTAGAGAACAAACGTATGGACACCAAGGTGGGGAAAGCCGCGGGGGGTTCGGGGTGGGGGTGTGATGAATTGGGAGATTGGGATTGACATGTGTACACTGATGTGGATAAAATTCATGACTAATAAGAACCTGCTGTATAAAAAAATAAATAAAATAAAATTCAAAAAAAAATAGAGTGGAGAATCGTCTACTTGAAATCTTATCATTAGCCATTTAACATGTCTCTTCCTCTTAAGGAACAGTCATTCACAATCAATAACTTTAAAATTCTCTTTCCATACTCTGCTTCTAATTCTCCTCGGTATGGGAGATGTGAGAAACAGGAGTTGTAATTTTGTTCTCATTTTTTGAGATCTATACCAGGTTATTTCCTACAGTTAGTGACTGGGGAGAGTCCCAGGCTAGTTTATGGGATATGAGTTTCAGTGATACTAATACCTCACTTTGAAGATAATTTCATATGCAAATAATTCTCATTGGTAGGAAATTCTATCACATATTTGAACAATAGCTTTCATGAGACTGAATAATTATTATGAACAAACAGTGTTGTTTAACTTTAGGTGGGGTATTAATGATGATCCCTAATAGATGCATGTTATTTAGCTGAATTATATGAGAAAACTAAGAGCTGAGAATATTTTACAAGCTCAGAATAATGGGGCTCAGTTTTGTTGTCAGCTGGTGTTGACAAGACAGGTACCAACTGGATATTTTAATTGTTGGTTGAGTCTCATGAGAAATAGGATACTGAAATGTAGTTGAGACAAGTTGGTCAAAACCTTTTTTCCCTCTTTGATGAGCTGGGATTTGGGTTATTCTAATATTACGTGTTTCATGCCTTGAAACCTGAAAGTTCAGTATAGAATAAAAATGATGTAGCAATATAGAAATCATAGAGGTCAAACCTATTAGATATTTCAGGATGCTACATCTTTTAAGGTAAATTATTTTAGCAACTAACTCTAACATAAAAACAAGAAAGGAGCCAGAAGTCAATAATGTGATTTTTTTTATTGAGAATATCCTATAAACCTATCATGGGGCTAAATGCTATGTGACATGTGACATTTGAGTAGTGCTCCAAAAAACTTGCATGGGAATTATTTTATTTGATCCTCATGAAAATTCTACAAAGTAGTTAAAGCAAGTAACATTAGAAATCATACATGGATAAACTGAAGTTCAAAGAGCCCCGTAACCTGTCCAAGAC